>NC_135812.1:20575497-21243227 GCF_964213995.1 Mustelus asterias
GCTTTCGATGCCTCCACCACCCTCTCTGATGTTGGATCCCTCGATAGGGCACTGAGTGTTTGTCAATGAATAATCTCTCCAATGAGACCTCAGGTCAACCCAACAGGGTTTGCTGGGCAGCCTTCAGGGGGCACAGGAAAGCAATGCCAATCCCATTAAATCCATAACCCAGCACTTAATTCCAGGGGCTCAGAGATAATTACCCTCAGGTGGCCCATTGATTGACATCTCGCCATCAGTGCACAGCATTCCCGCATCGGCCCTTCCTGCCCCGACTCGGTTAACTCCTGCCTAATTCTCCAGGCCCCTCCTCCGTCTCACCCCTTCCAGCAGCTCCATTAATTTGAGCCCACGTTGTGTAGGTCCCACCTCAGTGCTGCCCTCTAAAGTACGCGCAGTGCCAGTGTCTGAACTGGTGGCTGCAAATGTGAGGTTGAGTGATGGCATTTCATCATCTTCAGTCTCTTGCTCGTTTTGCCCTTCAAGTGCCTGCACCTCTGCCCAGTTGCCTTTATAGGATGGGGTATAGAGTATAAAAGCTGGAGTCTGATGATGCAGCTGTATAGAACGCTGGTTAGGCCACATTTGGAGTACTGCGTCCAGTTCTGGCCGCCGCACTACCAGAAGGACGTGGAGGCGTTAGAGAGAGTGCAGAGAAGGTTTACCAGGATCTTGCCTGGTATGGAGGGTCTTAGCTATGAGGAGAGATTGGGTAAACTGGGGTTGTTCTCCCTGGAAAGACGGAGAATGAGGGGAGATCTAATAGAGGTGTACAAGATTATGAAGGGTATAGATAGGGTGAACAGTGGGAAGCTTTTTCCCAGGTCGGAGGTGACGATCACGAGGGGTCACAGGCTCAAGGTGAGAGGGGCGAAGTATAACTCAGATATCAGAGGGACGTTTTTTACACAGAGGGTGGTGGGGGCCTGGAATGCACTGCCAAGTAGGGTGGTGGAGGCAGGCACGCTGACATCGTTTAAGACTTACCTGAATAGTCACATGAGCAGCCTGGGAATGGAGGGATACAAACGATTGGTCTAGTTGGACCAAGGAGCGGCACAGGCTTTGAGGGCCGAAGGGCCTGTTTCCTGTGCTGTACTGTTCTTTGTTCTTTGTTCTCTTTGTTAGGGTCACAGTGAGGGAAGAGGGGGAGAGCAAGAGGCATATACTTACACTATCTGCATTTGCAGATCAAAACTGATTATGAGATGAGGGGAAAGTGATACGAGAAGATGGAGTAGGTAGGAACATCCCACCATCCTCTGTGGTTTCAGCCAGGCCGCTGTCATGGTCACTTCAAAAGACGTTTCATGTGTCAGCAGTCAGGATGATGTCTTGCAGCCGTGCCTGTCTCTTGGTCAGTTAGATGCTGCCGCCTTTGGTTGAGAGCTACCTTGTTCTGCAAGAGAGAGGGAAGAGTGTCAGTAAGTGCGGTGTAATGTGTTTGGCTGATGTGGTTGATAGCTGGCAAAGTGTGCAAGCAGTGAGTTGAGGTTTGCAGCAGGGCTAACTGTACAAGGCTGAGGTGAAGCTATGATGATGAATGATGGTTGATAGAGATGAGTGAAGGGGTAGGGCTGCACTGAAGTGTGTGTGAGAGGACAGTGGGTTTGCTTGGCAGGAAATGGCATTTGGAGATGCATTTGCTCACCATGACCAATAGTGTGCGGTCATTGAACCTCTTGCAGCAGTGCATCCAGGTCCTGAGGCCACACTTATGATGTTGAGTAGGTTGACATCTATTCCCTCACCTGTTCTAAGTGTGGAGGGCTTTTCTAGCCTGCTGTGGATGTAGAAACTTTCTCCTGCCAGGCACCTCCTGCACCAAGGCCTCCATCTGAAAACCTTCAGCCCACCTGTTACCATATTGCACCATTGTCCGGTATGCTTTGTGTATAGAATGACTTCCCCAAACACTTGCAACATTTGCTCCGGCCAGACTTAAACTTACCTTAAGAGATACAGGTTGCCTTTAAGTAGTGCAGGATAGCTTTAAGCATTGTGATTCTTGTATAAATTTGTGTAAAGCGCGATTTGATTTGATTTATTATTGTCACATGTATTGGGATACAGTGAAAAATATTGTTTCTTGCACACTATACGGACACAACATACCATTCAGAGAGTACATAGGGGAGAAGGAAAGGAGAGGGTGCGGAATGTAGTGTTACAGTCATAGCTAGGGTGTAGAGAAAGATCAACTTAATATATGGTAGGTCCATTCAAAAATCTGATGGCAGCAGGGAAGAAGCTGTTCTTAAATCGGTTGGTACGTGACCTCAGACTTCTGTATCTTTTTCCCGACGGAAGAAGGTGGAAGGGAGAATGTCCAGGGTGCGTGGGGTCCTTGATTATGCTGGCGGCTTTTCTGAGGCAGCGGGAAGTGCAGACGGAGTCAATGGATGGGAGGCTGGTTTGTGTGATGGACTTGGCTATGTTCATGACCCTTCGTAGTTTCTTGCGGTCTTGGACAGAGCAGGAGCCATAGCAAGCTGTGAATTTAGCATGATGCTACATGATACTATGATTTAACTTAGTGGGCAGCATGGTCTTTGTGTGCTGAAAGAAGAGGCACAGGCGGCATGGTGGCACAGTGGTTAGCACTGCTGCCTCACAGCGCCAGGGACCCAGGTTCAATTCCCGGCTCGGGTCACTGTCTGTGCGGAGTCTGCACATTCTCCCCGTGTATGTGTGGGTTCCCTCCGGGTGCTCCGGTTTCCTCCCACAGTCCGACAGACCGCGCTGGTTAGGTTGGCCGTGCTAAATTCTCCCTCAGTGTATCCGAACAGGTGCCACAGTGTGGTGACTAGGGGATTTTCACAGTAACTTCATTGCAGTGTTGATGCAAGCTTACTTCTGACAATAATCACAAATAAAATAAAGAAACTTTTCCGGCCTTAACCATTTTCTCCCTCAGCAATTGTAAGCATCCGTGTCCTGTCAGTTCATTCTCTTGGCAACAGCTGCACGCTGGCAGCCCGTTGCTGTACTTCACTGCAGGAGGGAAAATTAAAAAATAAACAAGTTTTGACATCAGTTCCAATTCAGTGGAGTGTGACACAGATGTGTGCAGTGGGCTTGTAACAACAAAGCAGAGTGAAACAGCAGGCTGCATGCTGCAGAATGGACAGGTCAATGAGGCCAACTCTCTTCTGGGGATGAGATGAGCATTAAAGCTAACCATGTTTGAAAGCTGTTGTCCTGTGTTGCCCATTTTTATTCAGAGAGCACACATTTTGACTGGAAGGCCGACACATCGCGCAGGTTTACAGCCCAGTAATGGCGCTTAGGCAACGTGTAGTCAGCAGGCCAGCAAATCGATACCGGTACACGCGGGACTGACGGTGAACATTGCCACTTTCCTACGTTTGCCAAGGCAATGGAGAGAAATCTCTGCATCTAAATGGTGCCTGTTGCTACTGTCTCGGTTGCCAAATGTGTTCTTGTGGACTGTTCAAACTCTTAAGGTAAATGAAGAATCTGAAATTATCATTACATAATTCCTCTTCCAGTTGTAATTTTGGCTATTTTAAATTGTTAATTTTTTCACACACACGTTATCTTGTTGTACTGATGCGCGACAATCAAGCACGAGGTACAAGGCTTCTGCGAGTGAAGGCTTTTATTCACAAACAATGGAACTATCTAAACACGAGTACACCATTCCAGACTGGAGGGGTCCCGCCTGAGCAGAGGGTCTTATACCTCTCCCCAGGAGGCGGGGCCCGACCGGGATGTGCCATAACAACATCCACCACAGGTATATTAATCCCACAGTGTAAACACCCTAACCCAATAACAACATTATAACAACCCCACAGTGTCAACACCCTAACCCAACAGTAACATTGGAATAACCCCACAGTGGTAACCAACGATGGTTCACCACATTCACCCCTCCTTTGAAAACAAAGGCCGGCGGGGTGCGAAAACAGTTGACATATATACAAAAAAAATCTACAAGTCCAGACGGTCTGGAGTGGGAAAGTCGTGGACTTGATGAGCGGACGGGCTTTGTCCGCGTAGTTGGGGACCCACTGCGCATAATAAGAAAAAAAGCCGAGGCATCTCCTCAGTGCTTTTGCGCTAGCGGGCAAGGGAAGTTCAGTAAGGGGGCGCATACGGTCTGGATCAGGGCCGATGACCCCGTTTTCCACCACGTATCCCAGGATAGCTAACCTGCGCGTACGGAATACACACTTCTCCCTGTTATAGGTCAGATTCAGGCGAGACGCAGTGCGCAGAAAGTTCTGGAGGTTTGTGTCATGGTCCTGCTGGTCATGGCCGCAGATGGTGACATTATCCAGGTACGGGAAGGTAGCCCGCAACCCGTTCTGGTCCACCATTCGGTCCATAGCACGCTGGAAGACCGAGACCCCATTGGTGACACCAAATGGAACCCTAAGAAACTGATACAGACGACCATCCGCCTCAAAAGCCGTATATTGTCGGTCCTCTGGGCGGATGGGGAGTTGGTGGTAGGCGGACTTAAGGTCTATGGTGGAGAACACCCGGTACTGCGCAATCTGATTGACCATATCAGATATGCGCGGGAGAGGATACGCATCCAGCTGCGTATAACGGTTAATGGTCTGACTGTAGTCGATGACCATCTGGGGTTTGTTCCCGCTTTTAACCACCACGACCTGCGCTCTCCATGGACTAGCACTGGGCTGTATGATCCCTTCTTTGAGGAGCCGCTGAACCTCAGATCTAATGAAGATCCGGTCTTCAGCGCTGTAACGCCTACTTTTAGTAGCGATGGGCTTGCAGCCTGGTACCAGATTCTTAAATAAAGAGGGTGTGGTGATCTTTAGTGTGGAAAGATTGCACGCGGGGCGCTTTGGACAATTTGGAGGCTGCGGCTGATTCCCTACTGCCAGCGAAGGGAGTGGCCCACCGTACTGTAGGATCACACTCTTCATGTGGACCATAAAGTTTAGTCCGAGGAGAATTGGCGCGCAAAGGTGCGGCAACACAAGGAGCCTGTATCGCTCGTAAATTGTGCCCTGCACCTCCAGGGTTACCACACAACGTCCTTGGATCGGTACAGACCGGGACCGTGATGCCATAGAAATTGTCTGTTTGGCAGGTAGAACCCGGAGTCCACACCTCTTTGCAGTGTCAGGGTGAATAAAACTCTCGGTGCTCCCACTGTCAAACAGACAATACACAGTACGACCATTTACCTTGATGTTCATCATCGAACAGTCAAGCCTGTGATGCTTTGTCTGGTCCAGAGAGATCGACGCCACCGTTGGCCCTTGGACGTCACTGCAGGCAGCCGAGGTTGATACTGAGGACCCCTGCTGGTCGCTCCTGGTCGTCGTCGACCACGATGGCCGCCCCCATGAATCGCACGTGGGTGAGGGCGCCAAGCGTAGCGACTCCTGGTGGTCATCCTCCGCCAGCCACGATGGCGTCGTCCTGGATTCGCACGTGGTCGGACCTCGTGGATACTGCGACGCCGAAGGAGATTGTCTCCGCTCTGGAGGGTCACAGGCTGCACTGCCGTTCTTGGGCTTCGATCAGCAGACTTTTGTGTAGTGCCCCTTTTTACCGCACTGACTGCAGATCACCGTTTTAGCTGGACACTGTTGCCGTGGATGCTTGGCTCCTCCGCAAAAATAGCACCGCTGGCCGCCTGGAGCTGCCGCCGCCGTCGGGTCGATATGGGAGCGCGAGCCCGTGGGGCGAGGAGGGATTTGTGCTTGCTCCTGCCACGTTGTCTCCACGTGGTCTTCGGGGTACAGAGCCAAGCTTTTCGACGCTGCCTCCAACATCTCAGCCATCTCCATCGCTTGGGTCAGGTTGAGGTTCCCTTTCTCCAATAGCTTAAGCCGGATGTACGAGGACCCTACCCCTGCTACAAACGCATCTCGGGCGAGGTCGTACATGTACTGCTCAGCCGACACAGCTTTGCAGTCGCAGCCCCTGGCAAGCTGCAAGAGCTCATTGGCGTAGTCCTCCATGGTTTCGCCCGACTGCCGACGTCGTGTAGCGAGGAGGTAACGAGCGTGAATCTCGTTGGGTGGTCTCGTGTATCGTTTTTTCAAGAGCTCGATGGCCCTCGGGTAAGTGGTGGCCGCACGAATCGCGAGATAGACCGTGTCGCTTTCCCTCGCGTGGAGGACCTGGAGTCTGTCGTCGTCCGTAGTAACTGCTGCAGAGGCCGCCAGGTAGTCCTCGAAACACTTCAGCCAGTGGTCGAAGGTGTTAGAGGCACCGACCGCACGTGGGTCCAGCGTCAGACGCTCTGGTATCAGCATTTGCTCCATACTCTCTTTACTGTCGAGAGTTTTGTGTTTGTCAATAAAATTGATGCGCGACAATCAAGCACGAGGTACAAGGCTTCTGCGAGTGAAGGCTTTTATTGACAAACAATGGAACTATCTAAACACGAGTACACCAATCCAGACTGGAGGGGTCCCGCCTGAGCAGAGGGTCTTATACCTCTCCCCAGGAGGCGGGGCCCGACCGGGATGTGCCATAACAGCATCCACCACAGGTATATTAATCCCACAGTGTAAACACCCTAACCCAATAACAACATTATAACAACCCCACAGTGTCAACACCCTAACCCAACAGTAACATTGGAATAACCCCACAGTGGTAACCAACAATGGTTCACCACATGTACATGTTTGTGTATCTGTCATGGGAATGGTAAAAATGGCTCTCCCTTTGATGACTTCGGTTATGAGGCCGAGAACTGACGGAGATGGAGCTCACACAATCCCTACAGTGCAGAAGGAGGCCATTTGGCCCATCGAGTCTGTACCGACTCTCCGACAGAGCAACCCACCCAGGCCTTATCCCCGTAACTCCACGTATCTGCCTCACTTTCATCACTTTGATCACACGTTGTGTAGTTGGACCATTACTGCATTAATTCACCAAATCTCTCCGATCCGGCAGTGTCTGGGTCTCCTGGAGAGTGGGTGGAATTCTCGCACAACCGCAGAGTATTTAACAAACATCACAGGGTGTCCTCCAGAAACCATCGCACAGTACAAATCCCAAATATTGCCCAGGCTTTGCAGCAAGGCGTCAGGATCTCAGATTCTAACCTTTCGAGAGAGATCACAAAGGACTTCCAATGAAAGCGAAACAGGTTATTTCCAGCCACTTGCATTTTCTTTTTGCTGATAAAGTTAATTCAGAGAAAATGCTGAATTACTGCATTGTTATCTGGGTCGCATTGCAGCTGAGAGATGTTTGAATCCCAACACCTGACTCTCACTCAGCGGCACTGTCCTGACTTGCCACTGGGGTTGGTTCTCTTTGTGTTCCTGAGTTTTCTCCTTTGCAAGGGCACTGAACATGCTGCATTTCCGTTGCGTACGAGCTGGTTGACCTCTGGCACCACTTGCTCAAGAAGCCATTCTACACGTGTGTAGAATGTATAGTTAAGGAAGCCCACGAACGCCTCTACATTCTCAGAAGACTAAGGAAATTTGGCATGTCAGCTATGGTGGTGGAAGAGGGTGGTAGTGGAAGGGTCTTTTTCCGGCTGGAGGCCTGTGACTAGTGGTGTTCCACAGGGCTCTGTATTGGGACCTCTGCTGTTTGTGATTTATATAAACGATCTGGAAGAAGGTGTAAGTGGGGTGATCAGTAAGTTTGCGGACGACACGAAAATGGCTGGACTTGCAGATAGTGAGGAACATTGTCAGAGGCTACAGAAGGATATAGATAGGCTGGAAATTTGGGCAAAGAAATGGCAGATGGAGTTCAATCCAGATAAATGTGAAGTGATGCATTTTGGTAGAACTAACGTAGGGGGGAGCTATACGATAAATGGCAGAACCATAAAGGGTGTAGATACGCAGAGGGACCTGGGTGTGCAAGTCCACAGATCCTTGAAGGTGACGTCACAGGTGGAGAAGGTAGTGAAGAAGGCATATGCCATGCTTGCCTTTATAGGACGGGGCATACAGTATAAAAGTTGGGGTCTGATGTTGCAGTTGTATAGAACGTTGGTTCGGCCGTATTTGGAATACTGCGCCCAGTTCTGGTCGCCACACTACCAGAAGGACGTGGAGGCTTTAGAGAGAGTGCAGAGGCGGTTTACCAGGATGTTGCCTGGTATGGAAGGACTTAGTTATGAGGAGAGATTTGGTAAACTGGGGTTGTTCTCCCTGGAAAGACGGAGGATGAGGGGTGACCTAATAGAGGTGTATAAAATTATGAAAGGCATAGATAGGGTGAACGGTGGGAAGCTTTTTCCCAGGTCGGTGGTGACGTTCACAAGGGGTCATAGGTTCAAGGTGAGGGGGAGGAGGTTTAACACGGATATCAGAAGGACGTATTTTACACAGAGGGTGGTGGGGGCCTGGAATGCGCTGCCGGGCAAGGTGGTGGAGGCGGACACACTGGGAACGTTTAAGACTTATCTTGATAGCCAAATGAACGGAGTGGGAATGGAGGGATACAAAAGAATGGTCTAGTTTGGACCAGGGAGCGGCGCGGGCTTGGAGGGCCGAAGGGCCTGTTCCTGTGCTGTATTGTTCTTTGTTCTTTGTTTATGACTCTCACCAACTTTTACAGATGCACCATAGGAAGCATTCTTTCTGGGTTGTATGTGCAGCTTGGTATGGCTCCTGCTCTGCCCAAGACCGCAAGGAACTACAAAAGGTCGTGAATGTAGCCCAATCCATCACGCAAACCAGCCTCCCACCCATTGACTCTGTCTACACTTCCCGCTAACTCGGCAAAGCAGCCAGCATAATTAAGGACCCCACACACCCCAGACATTCTCTCTTCCACCTTCTTCCGTCGGGAAAGAGATACAAAAGTCTGTCTGTATAGCACGCAAGAAACAATACTTTTCACTATATATTAATACATGTGACAATAATAAATCAAATCAAATCAAAACCTTCACAGTGAAGATTGACGGTCCAATCAGTCATCGAGGCATCGGAGGGAGGGAATCGCAGCCAATTGTAATCTTTCTCTTACTTGACATCCCCCTACACGCATTGGCGTGTTCCATCAATTTTAACATTCCTTTACAAACGCATGTATCCAGTTTAGGGGGAAAAATATCAGTTAGTTATTTTAGACCGGTATTGTTTGGAGACCGCAACAAGAGAACAAGGCCAATAGAGTTCAAACTGGTGTACAGATGGATCACATGCAATCTTAGTTCCTCACCTCAAAGAAAGTGCTTCAGCACAATCAAACAAAGAGATAAAACCAAGGAAGAAGAACTTCCATTCATGCAGTGCCTTTCACAACCTCACAATGTCTCAAGGTGCTTCATAGCCAATGAAGTACTTGTCGCGGACCATTGTAAGGTGTTACCTTTTATTGCCCGTGATCACTTGTATTTGTTTGTGAGAGGTGTGTATTTTTTTACCCTTGGGGTGAATGAGTCAATTTTAAGTAACTCAGCAGCAAGTCTTTTGTATTCAAGGAGGCAAAAAGGTTTTGGTTTACCTTTCACAACCTTGGCCTGGAGGGTTACTGAAAAACCTGCATCTCTCTCAGTTCCCTAAAACGAGGTACAGATGAAGGTAAAGAAAACGATACTTCACCTCTACGTCGGTGCAGACCTGTTGTTGTTTCATAGTCGTGTTGTTACACTGCCTGACCTGAACACTTCGAAACTTTAAAGATGTCTCCGCAGTTGCGCTGGCTCCTGTGGTCGATCGGCAGGAGGTTTGTGTTCTCGGATAAGCTTGAAGATTGATTAATGTAGGGAGTACAGAAGAGGGTCTTTGTTTCTCTTTCATGTAACTGCAATGTGGCCTTTTTTTCAGCCCAGTTGATTACAGCAATTCGGTTATACTTGTTGGTCCCTTTCTCCCTGTGTTCTGTCGTGGAATTGTGTCTGCTTGTCGCAGTCTGCTATATTTTTGGCAGGGAGTAGAGGTGGCTGCTGTATCATGTGATCCTGGAAGAAATGCCTAATCATCTTGCAAGTAATGCATTATGATCATTTTAATTACAATCTGAATCTCCCACCTGCTGTGCTGGCTTTGCACACCTTAAAGTCTCTTATTAGGGAATGTCTGCTGTGCTTGGGGGCAGATTTCAAAGTCAATGGTTTCTGTTTACTCTTGTAATGTCTGACTGTATGACTGTCACAGCACAGTGCACCAAGGAGATATTTGGCTTCTATGAGCGACCATTTTATTTGAATCATAGAATCCCTACAGTGCAGAAGGAAGCCATTTGGCCCATCAAATCTGCACTGACAACAATCCCATCCAGGCCCTATCCCCCTAACCCCACGTATTTACCCTGCTAATCCCCCTTACACTAAGGAGCAATTTACCATAGCCAATCAGCCTAACCCGCACATCTTTGGAGTGTGGGAGGAAACCGGAGCACTCGGAGGAAACCCACACACATGGGAAGAATGTGCAAACTCCACACAGACAGTGACCCGAGGCCGGAATTGAACCTGGCTCCCTGGCGCTGTGAGGCAGCAGTGCTAACCACTGTGCCACCATGCTGCCGCTAAACATTGATTCAGATCTTCTGGTATCCAGATGGTCTGCAGCTGGACCTACCTCGGAAGGTGTTCTACCTGATCCTCAAATGCCCCAATGTGCTGACTCTTTGGGAGTTGCCTGGGAAGTTTGAACTTCCAGTGGGCAATTCCCAGGCTCCCCGGGACCCTCTGAAAAGGTGTCCAGCTCTGAGATAGAGTCGGAAACTTCAGGTGGTCCCAACATACGAGCACCACGCAATAAGAATTGTTAATAAGATAGAATCTAACTCTTGCCCCTTGACATTCAATGATATTAGCATTGGTGAGTTCCCCACTATCAACAGCCTAGGGATGTGAAATAAATATTGACCTAGCCAGCAATGCCCACATCCCATGAATGAATAAAAAAACTTACATAGCATAGAACCATAGAACTCCTACAGTGCAGAAAGAGGCCATTCAGCCCACTGAGTCTGTACCGACCTCAATTACCTCAATTGACAATACAACTATTACCTCAATAGTTACCCAGGAAATGTTAGACAGAAAAAAAATCTAGTCAAATTCCTGGATAAATATAAATCTGATTCACCCACCCAACATGACTAGCCCCAACCTGACAAACCCCTCCCCACCCAATCATCCAACTACCCACCTTAGCCTTCCCCCCACCAATCCACCTGCCCAACCCCTTACCCACCTTTCCCTTGCTTATTTGCCTGACTTGCCCTACCCCTTCCCCACACTACCCCCTGAGCAACTTACCCCACCTAACCCCCCCTGACCATCCCCATATTCATCTTACCCTCTGACACACTGATAGCAGTCGTGGGTTTGGAAGGCATTGCCTAAGGCGCCCTGGTGAGATCCTTGAGTGCATCATGTAGAAGGGACACACTGCTGCTACTGTTTATCACTGGTGGAGGGTCTAAAGGTTTGTGGCAGTGGGCCATAATATTCACCGACCTGGCCACAGCACCGAGTAATATGTTCCTTTTAAAATATATATGGATTAAATGTACTCCTTGTAGCATTTAAGTTCTAGTTATCTCTATGGGATGGCGGGGGGGACAAAAGGTTGCAGTGTACAAATTCTGATCAATGGGCTTCACTTCAACATGCTCCCGTGGAATTTTTAATGAAGTTATTTGTACCCAGATAGGATCCTGTTTGCATGAGATGTGGTAATAATGGAAAAACAATAGGGCGTT
Organism: Mustelus asterias; assembly: GCF_964213995.1. Classification (NCBI taxonomy): domain Eukaryota; kingdom Metazoa; phylum Chordata; class Chondrichthyes; order Carcharhiniformes; family Triakidae; genus Mustelus; species Mustelus asterias. The sequence goes on from NC_135812.1 coordinate 20,587,156, forward strand.
CAGGAATGGAGAATGAGCATGTTACACATTTGTTCATACAATTTACCAATTTTTTTTTTGATTTATTAAAGTTTTAACACAACCAATGGTAAACAGGAGAACCTCATTCTTCATTTTGTTTGTAAAGCTGTCAAAGTCTGTCATTCCTCAGACGAATGATGGATTTCAATTTATTTATACTTGGATTGTGCCCAGTAATTTTCTGCTGCTGATATTTTTCATCTCTTTATTTCCTTCCACAGGATTTTAATGTTAACCTTGAATTATTTTAAGTTTGGTCTTTAAAAATATGGTAACTTTATTCAAGTGTATTCTTCATAATAATATTATTGCTATTAAAATTTGAATTGCGAGTAATTATCCACTTTTATCCAAAGGCACCAAACTTCAGGAGTCTTTTTGAACTTCAGGTGATATCTGCCTGGACGTGGTAAATCTTCAGATTTAGCCCAGAGTCTCCAGGTCTGTTAGGGTGACACGGTGCCCCAGTGGTTAGCACTGCTGCCTCACAACGCTAGGGACCTGGGTTCAATTCCCAGCTTGGGTCACTGTCTGTACGGAGTCCACGCGTTCTCCCTGTGCCTGTGTGGAATTTTCTCAAAACATGACTAAGTGTCATCACGGCGAGGATCGAACCGCAATTGTTCCACATTCAGCCATTTTTTAGGAGAGTGGTGAGCTGGGCGCTAGTTCTGGGAGGGGCGGGGCCTGAACCCAGCGGTGAGTCCGGCTACAAAGCAATTGGGTGCCATTTTTAAAGGGCGCCCCTATCTCTCAGTGCACAGACATTGGGACACCTGCCCCCATCAGCGCCATGCTTCCCTGCCCCTCCCTGACACCGGTATTGGGGCATTGGAGCCCTGCCAATGGGTCTCCCTTCACAACCCGTGACATGTGCCCTCTTCATGACCCCTGTCATAGCGACCCCTTCATGACCCCGTTATAGTGCCCCCATCATAGTGCCCCCTTCATGACCCCGGCAGAGTGTCCCCTTCGTGACCCCTGTCATAGTGCCCCCTTCATGACACCTGTCATAGTGCCCCCTTCATGACCCCGTCATAGTGCCCCCTTCATGACCCCCGTCATAGTGCCCCCTTCATGACCCCGTGATAGTGCCCCCTTCATGACCCCATCATAGTGCCCCCTTCATGACCCCGGCAGAGTGTCCCCTTCGTGACCCCTGTCATAGCGCCCCCTTCGTGACACCCGTCATAGCGCCCCCTTCATGACCCCAGTCATAGCGCCCCCTTCGTGACACCCGTCATAGCGCCCCCTTCATGACCCCCGTCATAGTGCCCCCTTCATGACCGCGGCAGAGTGTCCCCTTCATGACCCCGTCATAGCGCCCCCTTCATGACCGCGGCAGAGTGTCCCCTTCATGACCGCTGTCATAGCCTTTGCTCAGGCCCTACCCCCATTCAGGCCTCACTCTCTTGGCACTGCCCTGGAACACTGGCACCAGGTGAGCACAGCCAGGTGGGCACTGCTGCAGCCCAAACGCAATATATTCTGGAGTCAGATTTTGTGCTCCGAAGCAGTGAATAACGTGCCTTTATATATCACCTTCAGTCGGTGTTGAGGATGCAGTGAATTTATTTGAAGTGATTGTCACCGTGCCTATTCGTGAGAATTTATCCATTTTACGGAACCTGGTGAAGCGCCTGATGTAGCAACATTTTTTGCTGCAAACAACTGTTTTTCTATAAAAAGACTCTGGCTTCCTGCAGCAACTTTTTCAATGTGAGCAAATCCACGATTGTGTTTTTTAAATCCCGCTGTGCTTAATGTGCATAAATAATAGTCTGATGGCTTCAATGTAATTCTTTTAATGTCAGTAAGATGAAAAGGGCCTTCAGGAAGGAAGATGGTGCGTGCTTGATGCTTTCTTCAAGCCCGGATTGTTTCTAGTTGTTTAAACTTGTTTTTAAACGCCAGCTGATGGTCATTTTCAGGAAATTTGAGGAAAGGTTAACTCCATTGCAGTGTTAATGTACGCCTTGCTTGTGACTAATAAATAAACTTTTCATAGAATCCCTTCAGTGCAGAAGGAGGCCATTCGGCCCATCGAGCCTGCATCGACCACAATCCCACCCAGGCCCTATCCCCATAATCCCACGCATTTACCCTGCTAGCCTCCCTGACACTAAGGGGCAATTTAGCATGGCCAATCCACCTAATTCGCACATCTTTGGACTGTGGGAAGAAACCGGAGCACCCGGAGGAAACTCATGCAGACACGGGGAGAATGTGCAGACTCCACACAGCCAGTCACCCAAGCCAAGAATTGAACCCAGGTCCTTGGCGCTGTGAGGCAGCACTGCTAAACGCTGTATCACCATGCTGTCCGTAATAAATCCTAATTCCATGACCGGGATTCGAACCCAGGCCACGGTGGTGAAAGCACCAATTCCTAACCACTAGACCACCGGGTAGATATAGTGAATCGTGAAGTGAAAAATTGTCGTCGGGTTGGGCAGCATCTGTGGAGAGATGAACCAAGTTAATGTTCTAGGTCAAGGACCTATCTTCAGGACTGATGAAAGAGAGAAGTGTAATAGATTTTGAGCAAGTGAAAGAGGGGAGGAAGAAAAAGGCAAGGTTTGTGATAAGGTGGAGGGTAGGAGATTAACTGACTAAAGATTTCATGGTACAAAAGGCAAATAGAGTGGTAAAGGTTGTAGTAAAGAAACAAAAGATTTGTTCAGAGTGGCTGTGAATCACAGAGTTATGGACGGCCATGTTCAAAGCAAAACAACAAGATTAAGACCGGCACTTGCAATCCCCCCCATCTCAAAAAAACAAAATTGAGGTCAGAGTTCATGGTCTGAAATTGTTGCACTCACTGTTTGAGTCGAGAAGGCTATAAAGTGCCTGATTGAAAGATTGAAAGCGTTGAGTTTTGCTGAAACACTGCAACAGGCGGAAAACAGATGTCCGCACGCAAGCAAGGCAGAGAATTAGGATGGTAAGCCCCAAAAGGTCAGGGTCGTTCTTGCGGATAGAAGCAAAGGTGTTCTGCCAAGCGGTCACCCAATGAGTGAGCAGCACAGTGGATTGCATTGCAGCCTCACAGCACCAGGGATCTGAGTTCAATTCTATCCTTGGGTGACTGTCTCTGGAGTTTGCACGTTCTCTCCCTGCCTGCGTGGGTTTTCTCTGGGTGCTCCAGTTTCCTCCAAAGATGTGCAGGTTAAGTGGATTGGCCATGCTTATTTGCCCCTTAGTGTCCCAGGATGTGTGGATAAGGGAGATTAGTGGGGTAAATACATGGGGTTACAAGGATAGGGCCTGGGTAGGATGCTCTGTTGGAGGGTCGGTGCAGATGCGATGGGCCGAATGACCTCCTACATTGTAGGGATTCTATGAATCTGCATTTGGCCTCCGTAGTGTGAGCAGCCTGGTGTTTATTCCTGGTGTTTATTAGCATTATCTTTGTTTTCTGTATATTGATGTGAAGGCCAAATTCCTTATGGCTCTGAAACATAGAAGATCACCAAAACAATTCTTCACCAACAGAAGCCTCAGAAGGATCCTTAGGACACACTAGCCAAGTACCATTAATAATATTAGCCTGTGGGAAGAGGCAAAACAAGACCCAATGGTCCTCCAAATCAAAAGGCAAAAGTGGTATTGAATAGGCCATACTTTGAGGAAGCCATGGAAGATCTCACATGGAACCCATAAGGAAAGAGAAGGAAAGGTAGACCAAGATGTTAGGAACGGGTTAACTGCAACCTTCCACTTTAGACTTAAAATTTGTATGTTAATTGTTTAATAGTACTCACCGGGATATATAAAGAGGTTACAGGTGGCGTTGGGTGTGTGTATGTGGAGTTGTAAAAGAGAATAAAGTGAGTTTGTGAAGAAGCTGGACTTGCATCATCTTTTATCACTGGATTGCAACTGAGAGGCTCAACACAAGAAACACATGGAGGTGGGATGCAGAAAAGGTGATGGGAGACAAGGGCTGTACATGGGAACAACTGGGGAATTTAGCCCAAAACAGGGTTAGATGGAGAGAATTTGTCTGTGGTCTATGCTCCATCAAGGAGTGAAAAGGTTGGAAAGAAAAAGAAGTGTGAGCAGTGAATACTAAATTGAAAGAAGTGTCTGTAAATCACAGTTTCACTTGGAAGGAGTTATAAGGAGAGGCTGAATAGACTGGGACTTTTTTCTCTGCAGCATAGGAGGCTGAGGAGTGACCTTATAGAGGTCTATAAAATAATGAGGGGCATAGACAATGTAGATAGTCAATATCTTTTCCCAAAGGTAGGGGAGTCTAAAACTAGAGGGCATAGGTTTAAGGTGAGAGGGGAGAGATACAAATGTGTCCAGAGGGGCAATTTTTTCACACAGAGGGTGTGAGTGTCTGGAACAAGCTGCCAGAGGTAGTAGTAGAGGCAGGTTGTGGTAAACCACTGTTAGCTTATTACCTGTATATGTGACATGCCTGGACACATCCCTGCCGGCCCTACCTGAGACTCCTCCCCCCCCCCGGTCCAGGTATAAAGACGACTGCTCCCCACCCCCCTGCCTCAGTCTGGACCAGTTCATCGGTAAGGTTTGCTTCAAGTCTTTTGCTAATAAAAGCCTATTTGTTCTTGCATACAAACTAGTCTTGGCTCGATTGATGGTGCATCACAAGTACAATTTTGTCTTTTAAAAAGCATTTAGATAGTTACATGGGTACGATGGGTGTAGAGGGATATGGGCCAAATGCGGGCAATTGGGATTAGTTTAAGGGTTTTTTTAAAAAGGGTGGCATGGACAAGTTGGGCCGAAGGGCCTGTTTCCATGCTGTAAAACTCTATGACTCTATGAGTGTTCGAGGCCTTAGACATTACGTTGAATTTTTTTTTAGCTATATCCAATCAAAGTCCAATCAAAGTCTCTTCCAGTGAGACATTCCAGATCCAAGCTGACAAGACAGGCCACTCTTTTCCTGTCTTGGGCTTGACCTCCATGATCCAAGCTGATAGGAGCAAGCATTGCACCCCCTTCAGTGCTTGATCTCATTTGCATCTTAGCCAAAAGGCCGAGATGCCCGTTTTAAAAAATTGCTTCAAATGCAAATTGCTTCAAATCAGTGTAACCTCATCGACTCCTATCAAGTGCAGGACAGCAAAACTACACTTGATCTGAGCCAAAAGGCCGAGGAGAGTTGAATGATTTGTGCTGATAAATCAACTTAGAGCTAATTCTTTAAAAGAAAAGTTCCATGATTGCAATACAACTTGTTATTGACAGTTGCTGCTCGCAGCTTCCAATAAGCAAACAGCACAAGCACATTCGCTCTTTTAACCATTTTCAATTGACAATTGGCTTAAAACATTTTTTTTGCGAATTGTAGAAGTCAATATTGATCTGTTAGCTGAATTACAATGCACACCACTCTGAAAGCAGCATGTCAAAGCTTGATCTTCACTTAACATGCTCATTGCTATGCAAAATTATTCTAATTAGTCAGTCGCTGTAATAAAACAATTTAGCAGTGAATCGTTTAATGTAATGTTCCACACGTGGTAAATGGCTATTTATCTTTATAATGTAATGTTGAAGCTTTTTGTTAGCCTTGTTAAAAATACACCATAAATTGTATAAGGTGCACCTACTTGACCTTGTTAGATCACTGCAATAATTTGCAAGTCCAATGCCTCCAATGTAGGCAGTGTTTCCCTGGAAGTAGTACTTTGCATTATCTTTCAATCTGACGGGTTGAATGTGTGTACAAATTGTACTAAATGCATGTGCGTTTGCCAGTTTTCTGAGCTGTGGAAAGACCTAAGGAAACTGGTTTTATTCTTTAACATATTAAACAAACGCAATTTTGTATCTCAGTTCTTCAGGCATGTTATATGCACACCTTTTTAATACTTTCCAATGCAATAAATATCATCCAGTGAATGTCACTTGAAATTGTGTCAACCTGAATTCCCTTGGGTAAGAGAATGACATTTTTTTGTTGGGTATAAAAAAAGTAATAGCATTTGATATATTGCAAATCTTATTCTGTATGTGACTTGATGTATAGACAATTTCCAGATTGTCTACACAGATTTACAGTGGATCTAGGAACTCAAAACTGAGCATCCATGAGGCGCTCTGGGCCATCAGCTACAGCAGAATCGTATACACTCAATCTGTGCTCTCCTGGCCCAGCGTATACTCCACTCTTCATTTACCACCGCGTGAGGGTGTCAATCTTGGTTCAGTGAAGAGTGCAGGAGAGCATGCCAGGAGCAGCATCAAGCACACCTAAAAATTAGATGTCAACATGGTGAAGCTAGAACACAGGACTACTGTTACGCCAGACTGTGAAAGCAGCGTGCAGTAGACAAAGCTCAGTGATCCTACAACCAACAGATCAGATGATGGCACAGTGGTTAGCACTGCTGCCTCACAGCCTCGGGGACCCAGCCTCTGTGTGGAGTTTACACATTCTCCCCATATCTGTGTGGTTTCCTCCGGGTGCTCCGGTTTCCTCCCACAGTCCAAAGATGTGCAGGTTTGCTTGATTGGCCATGTTAAATTGCCCCTTAGTGTTCCAAGATGTGTAGGTCACGGGGATTAGCAGGATTAATATGTGGGGTTACGGGGATTGGGTCTGGGTAAGATGCTCTGTCGGAGATTTGGTGCAGACTCGATGGACCGAATGGCCTCCTTCTGCACTCGAGATCCTATGAAGATCGAAGTTCTGCAGTCCTGTTATATCTAGTTGTGAATGGTAGTGGACAATTAAACAATTAACTCGAGGAGAAGGCTCCACTAATATCCCTGTCTTTAATGATGGGAGAGCTACTTCAGTGCAAAAGATAAGGCTGAAGCATTCGCAATAATCTTCAGCCAGAAGTGCCAAGTGGATGATCCATCTCGGCCTTCTCCTGAGGTCCCCGGCACCATAGATGTCAGTCTTCAGCCAATTAGATTCGCCCCACATCATGTAAAGAAACAGCTGAATGCACTGGATACTACAAAGGCTATGGGCCCTGGCAAAATCCCAGAAATAGTACTGAAAATTTGTGCTGCAGAACAAGAAGCATCCTAGCTGAGCTGTTCGAATACAGTTACATTATTGGCAGCAATGGGTAATGTGAAAATTTGCCCCATTATGTCAAGGACAAACAAAACCTGGTCAATTATTGCCAGTCTACTCTCAATCATCAGCAAAGTGATGGAAGGTGTTGTCAACAGTTTTATCAAGCAGCACTTACACGTCAGTAACCTGCTCACTGATGCTCAGCTTAGATTCAGCCCGGGGGCACTTGGAGCTTGACCTCATTACCGCCTGGGTCCAAACATGGACTAAAGAGCTGAAGTCAGTGAGGTGAGAGCAACTGTCCTGGACATCAAGGCAACATTTGAATGTAGCAGCCCTAATAAAGCTAAAATCAGTGCGAATCAGAAGCAAAAGTCTCCGCTAGTTGGAGTTGTACCTAGCACAAAGAAATCCGGCTGTGGTTGTTGGAGGCTAATAATCTCCATCCCCCACATTTTTTTTTATTCATTCAAGGACATGGGCATCGCTGGCTGGCCAGCATTTATTGCCCATCCCTAATTGCCCGAGGGCCGTTGAGAGACAACCACATTGCTGTGGGTCAGGAGTCACATGTAGGCCAGATCAGGTAAGGACAGCAGATTTCCTTCCCTAAAGGACATTAGTGAACCAGATGGATTTTTCCGGCAATCGACAATGGTTTCATGGTCATCAGTAGATTCTTAATTCCAGAATTCTATTTTTAATTGAATTTAAATTCCACCATCTACTATGGCGGGATTCGAACCTGGGTCCCCAGAACATTAGCTGAGTTTCTGGATTAATAGTCTAGCGATAATACCACTAGGCCATCGCCTCCCCATTGCTGCAGGAGTCCCTCAGAGTTGTGTCCAAGGCCCAACCATCTTCAGCTGCTTCATCAATGACCTTCTCTCTGTCATAATGTCAGAAGTGGGGATGTTTGCGATAACTACACAACGTTTTTGTATCATTTAAGTCTGTAAGAGGAATGTTGCTCATTTGGAACTGAGACAATCATAAGCTAGAAAGTAAAGTTTCTTCCTTTTATTTTTAAGTATTGTTCACCTGTTAATGGTTAGTTCAACTGTGTTATGAATAAAGCTTGCTTTGATAAAAAGATCCCTATTTTGTCAGTGGAATCACTCCTGTGGTCAAGTACCCTCTCCTCATTTTTTTTTGCCAAAAAGGAAAAATTGTTAGGGTCTAGCCTGGTTTCCTAATGTAACTCGGGGTTCTGGCCCAGTTCCCTAATACTATAGACAGCAATCTCTTATCCAAGAGATTGGATAATGGGCCCTTCTTTTGGATGTGGACGCATGGGAGGAGGAAGGGTTAAAAAATAATTAGGGGTCTTGATAACTAAATCGTTTGCCGTTTCCAGCATTATTTAGAATTACATCTGCGCTCAACTTAATTTCAACCTCATTGAGTTGTTCTGCGTTTATTCAGCCAGAGAGAATATTGTCCCAAACGTAGATGCTCGTTGGTGTAATCTCTCTCAATCACATGAGGTCCATTAACGTTTCAGTAGATAAATAGCTCAGAGAATGAACCTGTGAAGGGTAAAGAGCTGGGATGGCAAGATTAAATCATTTTGGAGAAACGGATATTGGTGCTGCCCTTTCCAACCTCCTTCATCTGTCACTTGTCTCGATCTGTAGGTGATGAAGTGGATTTGGAATGCAGCTCAAGGTGCAATTAAGGTATAACTGGAGAAAACTATGATTAAAAAATGTAATGAATTACTTTTACAAGTTGAAGATCAGCAACTGACTTGAGCAATTGCCCAGCCGGTAGCTAAACTTTACAGGACCTTAATAATACTTTGTTTTCGCCTTGTGGACTGCTGTGAGAGTGCCCAAACCTTTTGATTGATTACAATAAAATCATGAGTAAATGTTGGGTATTAAAAATGGGGTCAACACCACCACAGATTATATTTACCAATTGAGCTCATGGAATGAAATCAGTAAATTTTGAGCACTGGAAAAGTACAAAATTGGAGAGCATTAACAATTGGAGAGAATGATTGTAGGTATTACTTTTGAGTTACATTAGTCAAAGTGTGCTATTTGTTAGGACCACAGTTTGCGAACTGATTAAAGGGAACACTACCAGAATCCGCTGACAGTCCAGTCTGATTACAGTCCAGTCTTTTACTATCAGAAACTGATTACAGCTTTGTATTGTACTGCCATAATCCAATCATGGTCCATGTAGACTTGGCTTAAAAAAAGGAAAACTCTGAAGTTGATCCGATGGGAAGGGTTTGAGAAGGCCATCCTGGACATGCTGGTCGTGATTTAGCTTCTTGATGTCCACATTTTCATTGCTGCTGGTGACCTTTGCCTCCCCAACACCATTGGCAGCTTGAGCGCACACCACTAGTGCCAGCTGCATGGGTGCCACTTTAGTGAGACTGTTAGCATATTCACAGTGAACATGTTCCTGTAATGTGCGGACTGGGCAGGTCTTGAAGCTAAACAGCGTGGAATATTGAGTTGACGCCAGGACCGCTATTTGGGCGCTCAATGTTCAAGCCGACGCCAACTTGACATCTAGCACAGCTGAGCATGTGTTAAACAGTGGGAAGGACCCCGCCCACCTGTGCTATTTAAGTGAGTCTACTTCAAGGTTAATTGCTGAATTGGTGTAGCTCTTGCTCCAATTGTACAAATGTTTGTAGTTTACAGATTTGTTTCAAAGGCCGGGACGTTACGCTGGTGGGATTTTTAGGTGTCTGAAAGGGAAAAGGCACAACGTTAGACTTGTAGGAGAGGAGGGTTGGGGGAAAGAACAAGAGGTGCTTGTGTCCACCATCTGTAGCGTGTAAATCAGGAGCAATTGTGGGAGGAGCGGGGAATGGGATTTGAGAATGGGGATTGTGCACGAACATACCGTTTACTTTCAATGGTTGCAGCCCTATCAACGGCCGCGGCTTCTGTCATTGCCAAAGCAGTAATGGAAGGTACCATCTCCTTGATGGGGATGAGTACTGGCAGCCATGTCTGTCCCCCACAGGTGAGCTGCTGCTGCCGCCTCTGGTTATGCACTACCTGGAGCATAGGAGCCATTTGGTGCTTCGAGAGAGAGAGAGAGAGAGAGGGAGGGAGGGAAATGTGCCAGTGATTGCAGAGCAATGTGTTTGACTAATGTGCCTACCCTGGTTGAATAGCTGGTAGTGAGTGCCAAGCTGTGAAATGTAGGTGTGTGGTTTGCAGCAAAGCTCCATGTATGAGGTTAAGCTTTGAATGTTATGTTATTAGTTGCGATTAACAGAGAATGTTGGTGGGTGAATATTGGTGGTTCGCACTCCCAGAGGGATGTGGAGGCCTTGGAGAGGGTACAGAAAAGATTTACCAGATATTGCCCAGTATGGAGGGCATTAGCTATGAGGAGAGGTTGGAGAAACTTGGTTTGCTCTCAGTGGAACAATGGAGGTTGAGGGGCAACCTGATAGAAGTCTGCAAGATTATGAGGGGCATGGACAGAGTGGATAGTCAGTAACTTTTTCCCAGGGTGGAAGAGACAATGACGAGGGGGCACAGGTTTAAGGTGCAAGGGGCAAGATTTGAAGGAGATGTACAAGGCAAAGTTTTTACACAAAGGGTGGCGGGTGCCTGGAACTCGCTGCTGGGGAGGTACTGGAAGCAGATACAATAGTGACTTTTAATGGGCGTCTTGACAAATATATGAATCGGATGGGAATAGAGAGATATGGTCCCTGGAAGGGGTAGGGTATTTTAGTTCAGTTGGGCAGCATGGTCGGTGCAGGCTTGGAGGGCCAAAGGGCCTGTTCCTGTGCTGTAATTTTCTTTGTTCTTTGAGTGATCGGGAGTGTGGTACACAGCGCAGTGTGTGAGATTATCGGTTCATTGGTGAGATTTGGAAATTGAAAATGAATGCACTGACCTTGACCTGTCATGTCAACTCATTGGCTTCTTTGCTGCGCTGTTTGCAGGTCCTCAGGGCTAGACTCCTGTCATTGACCTCCATAGCTATCTGCTCCCACTGCCAGCTGGCCTGAGGGGCCTCCTGTTGGATAGAGGACCTTTCTCCTCCTGTCCTCCTTCCCCATAAAGGCTTTCAGCAGGGTGTCAGTGAATCTTTGAACATGTTCTCTGCCCTGTTGCACCATTAAGCGGTGCTCTTGCTCACACTCGCTTCTGCGACTAGTTACCGCGGCTGCTGCAGCCGGAAGGCACCTCTTGTTTAGCACAGGCTAAGTGATGCTAGCATTGCACAAACTAGCACTGGTCAAATGCAGCAATCAATGCAAGTCAGCAGGTCGCAGCAGCTTTTCTTTTATATTTGTTCATGGGATGTGGGCGTCGCTGGCTGGGTCATCCCTAATTGCCCTTGAACTGAGTGGCTTGCTAAGCCATTTTTTAATTTTAAAGTTTATTTATTAGTATCACCAAGTAGGCTTACATTAACACTGCAATGAAGTTACCGTGAAAATCCCCTAATTGCCACACTCCGGCACCTGTTCGGATACACTGAGGGAGAACTTAGCATGGCCGATGCAGCTAACCAGCATGTCTTTCAGACAGTGGGAGGAAACCAGAGAACCCAGAGGAAACCCACACAGACATGGGGAGAACGTGCAAACTCCACACAGACAGTGACCCAAGCTGGGAATCGAACCTGGTTCCCTGGTGTTGTGAGGCAGCAGTGCTAACCACTGTGTCACCGTGCCACCCCAAAATCAAAGTGGAGAGTGTGGGCAGTTGAGAGTCAACCACATTGCTGTGGCTCTGGACTCACTTGTGGGCCAGACCAAGTAAGGACAGCAGATTTCCTTCCCTAAAGGACATTAGTGAATCAGATGAGTTTTTCCAACAATCGACAATGGTTTCACGGTCATCAGTAGATTTTTAATTACAGATTTTTTAAAAAATTGAATTCAAATTGCACCATCTGCCGTGGCGGGTGAGAGATCTTGTGTATGCGTAGCCCTGTTTGCTTCAGTCTATGCAAAGACTTCATTTTAAGATATTTCTGCCTATGCAACTAACGCTGCTAAGGTTAACAATTGACTGCTGACTTGACTACATATAGAATCAGAAGGCTAAAGGTTAGCTAGAAATTGACTGCATTCCTGCAGGATACACAATGCAGACAAACAACTGTCCCATAACAGCAGCTGCAAGAATTGTTTTTCTAAAATAGAAACAGACTGCAAAAAACATTTCCAATGATGAGATAACGATTGAGTTTGGATTTTAGTGTGTGTTTGTTCAATTTGTTTCTGAGATCCGTTCAGTGCGTTCCTGTTCAGTACACAGGCTGGCGGTAAAAGCCAGTCTCCAAGTTTGCTTTTTCTTTTCGCTTTTGTCATGTTAATAATTTTTTAAAGTTCTGTTCAATAAAAGAAAACCATTTAAAAACTTGTATCAGTGCTGTCCCCTCATCCATTCAAACAAATGAATGGATCCAACAGCAGGATTCGAACCCGAGTCCCCAGAACATTAGTTGAGTTTCTGGATTAATAGCCCAGCGATAATACCACTAGGCCATCGCCATTGGATCGAGTTCATTGCACATTGCAGTGCCGACACTTGAACCCTGACCAATTTTGCGGCCTTTCACTTGGAATCAAAAGTTGACTGTGACTATCCTAATTTCAGGAGATACACTGTGAATGGAAGAATGATCTGTTTATTGGGTCGGCTGAAGTGATCAGTTAATAGTGGCAGGATTGAGGGGAATTTGAGCGATACAGTTTGATTGGAGACAACCGATCAATCCAATGTTTTTTCACTTACAACGCTGGGTGGCCTCTAGTCAGGAACAGCTCTTTTCACAATGCAATCAATCTCCAATACGGGTTCCAGAGAGAGAGCATAAAATAAAGATGTGTTGTTTAAACTCCGTCTCCTCATTTGTCATTCAATGAAATAATAAACTATCAATTAAATCAATTACAGCTGTTGCCTGTGCAAATATAAACTTTTAACATTTATTTAAACAGCAGTCAGGCTATTAATGGGACAACAATATTTGGCAATAATTAATAGAGACGAGGAGGACATTACTTCACTCCGAGGAAAAAAAACATGACAAGTTTTAATATTGCTTCAAAACATTAATCATTTCACATGACTTATGTGCAGCCAATTCCCCCTGAAATGGAAGACATCAGTGATTAATTTATTCAATTTTAAGGGTTGCTTCACTCCGACAGCATGGGTAGGCAACAGTTTCACATTACACACAAGCGGCAGCTTTGTTTTGAAGGCGATACGTCAAGATGTTGGTTCTTGGGGAAGGAGTAGAATTCCTACTGGGGCACTCGTGTGGCTGGGGGAAGCTCGAATGAGGACTTGCTCCCACTCCATTCTTCTTGGTCAGGGTTCATTCAGTATACATGGAAGGGATATCCTCATCACTGGTAGTAAAACCAGGAATATGAGGGAGCAAAACTCAATGGGAATCACTGTGAAGATGACTTCAAAAATGTTAGCGAGGCTCTCGTTGAGAAACGGCAATACAAAAAAGATGCGAAGGAATCTGAAGAGAGATGCTCGTCAGTAACATTGCCTTCTCCTCTTGATCCTGGAGACTGGCAGTCATGATGGAAATGGAAAGCAGGCTAACTGGCTGCTCTCTCTCTCCCCCGGGGCAGCACGGTGGCACAGCGGTTAGCGCTGCTGCCTCCCAGCGCCAGGGACCCGGGTTCGATTCCTGGCTTGGGTCACTGTCTGTGCGGAGTCTGCATGTTCTCCCCATGTCTGCATGGATTTCCTCTGAGCGCTCCGGTTTCCTCCCATAGTCCGGAAAGACATGCTGGTTAGCTGCGTTGGCCATGCTGGATTCTCCCTCAGTGTACCCGAACAGGCGCCAGAGTGTGGCTGCTAGGGGATTTTCACAGTTTCTTCATTGCAGTGTTGGTGTAAGCCTACATGTGACACTAATAAATGAATAAACCTTTAAATCCAGCACAGTGGTCAGTGTGATTGATGTTGATGCTAGGATAAGGAGGGGGGATTAGTGGAGTTCTGGATGTGCTGAGAGAGAAGGTGGTAGGCCTCCCTGCAAGGGCTCCCTCTAGGATGCGTGCATGCATGACCGCACAGTGTAAAGTAAAAGTAAGTTCATTTATTCGTCACAAGTAGGCTTACATTCACACTGCAATGAAGTAACTGTGAAAATCCCCTAGGCGCCACACTCCGACGCCTGTTTGGGTACACTGTGGGAGAACTTAGCATAGCCAATGTACTGACCCTGCACATCTTTGGACTGAGGGAGGAAACCGGAGGAAACCCACGCAGACACAGGGAGAATGTGCAAACTCCACACAGACAGTGATCCAAGCCGGGAATCGAACCCAGGTTCCTGGCGCTGTGAGGCAGCAGAGTTAACCACTGTGCCACGCATCTGGAGCACAGCACACACTGAAATAAACAAGTCGATCACAACCTTGTTGGTTGTTCAGGAAGAATTTTAAGCTTGATGTAATTCATGATGTTAAAAAGCATGGACAAAAAAAGAGTTGTGCTGAGAGGAATTTGTAGCCCGTCATGTGCAAAGAAACTTTAGAAGACTTATGTGCCCCACATTTCTCCTCATCATTTGGAACTTCTGTTCCCTGAGTTTGATGGCACAGCGGAGGAACATTCAGCCCCCTCGTGTTGAACTGGGTTGCATGCATCTGAATGGCAGACAAATCGAGTGGGATTTTCCAGCCCCTCCCACCAAGAGGATCTTCCGGTCCCGCCGACTTCACCCCTCCGCGATCCTGATCTGGTCTCCCACTGAGTCTGTGTCTACAGCACAAACCTGATTCGAATGTAAATCTCTCGTTTTAGTCCTCAAAGGCTTCGAACCGAGAGTGTGCAGAGTGAATATATTGGGCAGAAGTAGCTGATCACGGCAGTGGGCCTGTCCGCCAGCTGGAGAATTGGGAGACAAGCCCATGAGAGCCCAGTTGGGATTAAATTCCAACTCGGCAGCCTAGGTTCCCGGCACAGTTTCCCACTGCCCTTTCTGTTATGGGGCACATGCTGACTTGAAGCTTTGTTGGGTCTCGGTGTCATTTCAATCTGACACACTATTCTAATTTATTCCTCCCAGCTCTGTAAATTGATCTTAGAATGAATATTTTAAGACCATAACTTTAGATCAGCAAGGTAAGTTGGCAAGGATTTTGCTCATAAAGAACAAAGGACGAAGAAAAGTCCAGCATGGGAACAGGTCCTTCGGCTCTCCAAGCCCGTGCCAATCATGATGCTCCAATTTAACTAAAACATTCTTTCTGCCTTTACTCGGTCCGTATCCCTCTATCCCCTCCCTATTCACGTACCCATCCAGAAGCCTCTTAAATGTTGCTAATGTGCCTGCTTCCACCACCTCCTCTGACAGCACGTTCCAGCCACCCACCATTCTCTGCGTGAAAAACCTCCCTGCATATCTCCCTTAAACTTTCCCCCTTTCACCTTGAACCCACGCCCCCTTGTAATTGACACTTCTACCCTGGGGAAAAGCTTCTGACTATCCACTCTGTCTATGCCTCTCATAATTTTGTAGACGTGTATCAGGTCTCCCCTCATTTGTTCCAAGTTCCAGAACTCCCCTCAGTTCTGGAATCACCTGTAGGCCAGGCCAGTTAAGGACGACAGATTTCCTTCCCTAAAGGACATTAGTGAACCAGATAGTTATTCTCGAGTGAGGGGGAAGACAGTAAATAACATCCCCTGTCTTCCACCATTACAAATGCAATGGCCTGAAAGATATTTGGGCCATCAAACTGCTGTGAGTTTCGACCTTCCCTGCAATCCATCCCATCTCAAAGAATCCTAAGACTTCGACTTAAATTGCACAAAGATGCTGTCGAGTGACAAAATTTTACCTTTGACAGATTTAAACCTGTAGACTAATTTAAAACGGCTTTGGTTGGAACTGAGTCTCGTGGTTGCACTTGATAACAATACGTTGTCAAAGATGTGACCATTTGCTGGGGGTCCAGACAAAATGAGGTTTCAAGCAGATTTCAATATACCTAAAATTGAACGTGCGTTCTCAGAGCAGCATTTTATCTGTCAGAGTTCTGAACACATTAGTGAATTCTAATAAGATAGCTTTCACCATGCTGATAGTGCCATGAAACTGTCAGTAGCTTATCCTATGTAATCAATAGTTCTTTGTATAGCTATCAAGCTCTGGTCTAGAAAATTGTTCTTCACTGCGCCACAAACAAATGGAATTACATTGCCACAAAGTAACACTTTACCATCTTGTGGGTTGCGCAAGATGCTGAAGGGGCCCAAAAATGTGCAAAAAGTAATTGTTAAGAAATTGCAGCAAAACTTTGAAAAATACCTTCTTTCTAAAATCCCTACAGTGCAGAAGGAGGCCATTCAGCCCATCGAGCCTGCACTGACAACAATCCCACCCATGCCCTATTCCCAGAACCCCACATATTTATCCTGCAAGTCCCCTGGACACTAAGGGGCAATTTAGCATGGCCAATCATCCTAACCCGCACATCTTTCGTAGCTAAACACAGATCAAATATCAAAAACTGAGTTAAATACCAGACCAAAGCTTCTGATGTAATAGCTTGTCGGCTGCTTGACTGTTCCCTCTGAGGATTGTATTCGGTGATGACCTCCAGGGCCTGATTCGGAGCTCCACAGCTACAGGACGGGGATGCTTTATTGGCCTATCGAAGAAGAAGGTGACAGCATACATCGTGACTTGTTCTCAGACATAGGAACGTAGGAATTAAGAGCAGAATTAGGCAAATACAGCCCTTCGAGCCGGCTCCACCTTTCAATCAGATCCTGGCTGATCTCTCCCTGATCTCAAATCCACCTCCCTACTGTTCCCCATAGCCTTTTGACCAGTTTTTAAAATTAGAAATATATCTATCTCCTTCTTGAATCCCTTCAATGATTCAGACTTCACCACGCTATGGGGCAGCGAGTTCCACAATTCACCACACTCTGCGAGAAGTGGTGCCTCCTCATTTCAGTTTTAAATCTACCATCTCTCAACCTATACCTGTGACCTCTTGTTCAAGATTATTCCATAAGAGGAAACATTTGGTCTACATTTACTTTATCAATCCTTTTTAAAATGTTATATACCTCAATGAGTTCCCCTCTCGTCCTTCTAAAGGTGGTGATGCACAAACAGCCAGGGTGCTGAAAAGCATATTAAAAATTCAAACTCTTAGACCCTAAGACCATAAGGCATTTGGCCCCTGCTTTGGATGAATCAACTTTCTCTCACCTCCTCCAACTCCTCTCACCCCATGCCCTTGTGCGGGAAGGCAGGATAATCTAGTCAGTAGGCTTTGCAGTGGCACAATGGTTAGCACTGCTGCCTCACAGTGCCAGGGACCTGGGTTCGATTCCCGGCTTGGGTCACTGTCTGTGCGGAGTCTGCATGTTCTCCCCGTGTCTGCGTGGGTTTCCTCCGGGTGCTCCAGTTTCCTCCCACAGTAATAAAGACATGCTGGTTAGGTGCATTGGCCATGCTAAATTCTCCTTCAGTGTACCTGAACAGGCACTGGAGTGTGGCAACTAGGGGATTTTCACAGTAACTTCATTGCAGTGCTAATGTAAGCCTACTTGTGACACTAATAAATAAACTAAAAAAAACTAAACCCTTTGGTTCCGCAATTTCCAAGCAGAATGATAATTGGATGTGACCAGTTTTCGTTACTGGCAAAGCTTACACCAGTGAGGAAGATTTCTATCGGTAGTGAAGGCGGGGGTAGCCTGGCTTCAGGCTGAGTAGGAATTGAATGGTCCGAATACTCTCTCCACTTGAATTACCAACCCACCTGCTCTCTTCCCACTTGCAACAACCTCCACCAAAGTTACAGTGGACAATCATTCACTTGGCGTGTTTGAGCTTACAGATCAATTGTTGCATCAATTTTCATAATGACAAGATGTTTACAGAATGTTCTGAGCAATGAAGGCATTGGAGATCTACTGAATCCCTTGCAGATAATGTCCTTTAGGGAAGGAAATCTGCCGTCCTTACTTGGCCTGGCCTACATGTGACTCCAGAGCCACAGCAACATGGTTGACTCTCAACTGCCCTCCAAGGGCAACTAGGGATGGGGAATAAATGCTGGCCAGCCCATATCCCATGAATGAATAAATAAAAAAAATACAGCAAAGTCTTCATTGCTCAGAACATCTTGTCATTATGAAAGTTGATGCAACAATTAATTTAACAGTGAAATATGATGGAAAATCCTTCCGCATCTACTCAAAAGGTTAATACCGGGTCACCCCTTGTTGTACTAATCAGCAGACGGAGATGGGAAAGACTAAATAAATCCATCATTGTTTCTCTGCAGGAACTCTTAATTTTCAATGGTTGACATTTTCTCACCTGACCCCAGCATTTAAGCTGGATGCCTCTGCCTCGGGGACTGTCTTTTCACTTTGGGCCAAACTCCTCATCCTAACAGATGTTTCTGGCACTGCATCATTTACTCCTGGTTTGCCGTAATTACATAGTTTAATTAATAGTCAAAACGCCATCTTCAATATGCAGAAATCCCCCAAGGACTCCTCGTTCCGCCAGCCGTCCATTTTGATATAATGCAATTAGGGATGAGATTTTTGTAATAACTTTTCCTTCAACTCTTTGTGGACAAGTGGGAAGTGTTTAATGGTAATCGTCTGATAAACATAATCCGTGGTATCTGTCGGCTTCTCTGCTCTCTGGGTAACAAAAGAGTCATTACTACAAGCTGACAAACGTACAACATGTCGATGTGTTCTGTCTGAAAAAAGAACCCTCCGCTTGCTTGTGTTGACAATCTATTTAAAGTCTGAAGGGAATTGGAGATTTTGTTTGACGTGGGGACCTTGGAGTACTGTCATTGTCCACCAGATCTTGACATGGTCAGATTTCTGTGATGTGTCAAACCAGGATGACCGGGACCACTTTGCGACTGGAAACCTTCTTCCTCCTTCCAGCCAGTGAGACTCACAATCTTCCCATGCCTGTTTTGCTGTTTGAGCTGGCAGACTATCTTAATGCCAGAGATGGCCCTGGCCAGGAGAACATAAGAACCAGGAGCAGGAGTAGACCATCTGGCCCATCCAGCCTGCTCCGCCATTCAATAAGATCATGGCTGATTTTTTTTGTGAACTCAGCTCCACTTACCCGCCCGCTCACCATAACCCTTAATCCCTTTACTGTTCAAAAATCTATCTATCTTTCTCTTAAAAACATTCAACGAGGTAGCCTCAACTGCTTCACTGGGCAGGGAATTCCACAGATTCACAGCCCTTCAGGTGAAGAAGTTCCTCCTCAACTTAGTTAAAGAACAAAGAAAAGTACAGCATAGGAATAGGCCCTTCGGCCCTCCAAGCCTGTGCCGATCATGATGCCTGCCTAAACTAAAACTGTATGCACTTACAGAGTCTGTATCCTTCCATCCCATCCTATTCAAGTATTCGTCTAGTTGCCTAGGAAAGGTCCTAAACCTGTTCCCCTGTGAGGCTATGTCCCCTAGTTCCAGTTTCACCCGCCAGTGGAAACAATCTCCCTGCTTCTATCTTATCTATTCCCGTCATAATTTTATATGTTTCTAGCAGAGAGGAGGGAGTATCCGACAACCTCACTCAAAGGATTATCGAAGTGCATAAGCATCTCAACCATGCCAACGTGGTGATCCACAGAGGAAGATACTGTACATGGCAGGGCATATAGATTCTTGCCCCACCTGATATGATTAGCCTTTGGAAAAGGTACTCAAAGGTGACGTTTTCACACAGAGAGGGAGGAATTGTCCCAATGTGAGTTACTCCAGGCATTCGTCACCATTTTCAAATATGGAGCACAAGGCTGTATTTGTAGAGATCTGGATGACAGTTCCTGTTACCACAGGCAGTCTCTGTTGCAGGATGGGTGAGCGAGATAAGCACAAAAAGAATTTCAAATCAAAGGGGAAGATCTCTTTTTCTCATATTAAACATGATTTAGAGAATAGAAATGTGCTGTGACTGACAAAGATGAGGCACAGTGGGCTGCAGTTCTATTGTATCATCCTCCCATCTTTTATGTTTCTTTAAGTGCATTCCATTTTGCGATGTGGCTGATGCACAGAGTGAAGAGTGATGTTAGGAGAAATTTCCTCTCACAGAATTATAAGAAACATGAGTGGGTGAGGCAAAACCTCATTGTATCTATTAAAAGAAGAGTTGCAGGACATTAGAAGCAGAGGAAGAGGTTTTACCGCAAGTGGCATTAGCTTTAGATTTCCCCGAGCAAAAAACCAGCAAAGATGCCATGGAACAAATGGAGTGCCTGTGCTCCGTAAACTCCTGTAGTTGTATGGTCACCTAACTACTCCCAGGCCTTGGCTGTTCTTTAACCAGACCACTTGGAAGTGCTTGAGAAAGGTCTGGCAAACTTGCTCTGTTGCCTCTTACAATGTCGTGCCTGAGACTGGAAGCTCACTGCGTGGAAGAGTCCAATGTGTGGCGAATTCCCGAAGCCAGGTATTCTATACCTGATGCATCAACATCCGATAGTGTCACACGCTGCTTCTGTGAATATCTGGAGATGACTGTATCAAATCGCAAGGACTTTATTTTTTCATAAATTGATCGGTTTTCCTGGCTTGGGTCACTGTCTGTGCGGAGTCTGCACATCCTCCGCCTGTCTGCGTGGGTTTCCTCCGGGTGCTCCAATTTCCTCCCACAGTCTGAAAGACATGCTGTTTAGGTGCATTGGCCGTGCTAAATTCTCCCTCAGTGTACCTGAACAGGTGCTGGTGTGTGGCAACTAGGGGATTTTCACAGTAACTATTAGGGAGGGCAATGGCCTCATGGTCTTTTGACTAGATTATTAATCCAGAAATTGAGCTAATGTTCTGGGGACCCGTGTTTGAATCCTACCACAGTAGATGGTGGAATTTGAATTCAATTTTTTAAAAATCTGGAATTAAGTATCTACTAATGACCATGAAACCATTGTCGATTGTTGGACAAACCCATCTGGTTCACTAATGTCCTTTAGGGAAGGAAATCTGCCTTCCTTACCTGGTCTGGCCTACATGTGACTCCAGAGCCACAGCAATGTGGTTGACTCTCAACTGCCTTCAGGCAACTGGGAGTGGGCAATAAATACTGGCCAGCCAGCGATGCCCATGTCCCATGAATGAATAAAAAAAATTGCAGTGTTAATGTAAGCCTATTTGTGACACTAATAACTAAACTTTAAAGTTGACCATCAGCTTCCAGAAGGCTAATGGCAAAATATGTGGTGACATAATGAATAGGTTGATTCCTCAATGTTTTCTAGTTGTTGTAACATTGACACTTTTCTATTGCTGCATTTATGAATACAAGCAAATTATTCAACCATTTCACGCAGTACAGTGTTGCAAATTTGGCACATTTCCCAAGTCAAAAATGGCTTTCATAATGATGACATGCGCATCTCTCCTGGTATACATCAGCATAGTACCCATTCTTAACTCTAATAGCCTCATGCTAGGAAGCTTGCATGGTGCGAGGATCACTGTACCTCAAGCAAGTGATGGCTGATAATGCATTTTTAGGAGTTAAAGACATCTTAAGGCACCTGAAACAAAATCAATGTAGAATCCACCTGCTAGGTACGAGTTCCTCACCAACACCATTTTGAGCCTTGTACCAGTATTGAGGATGAACCACGTCACTTGATGTCAATGTTATTGGAGGCAGCCAGTCATACACAGTTCAGAATGATCCAGATCATGCTGAATTTAAGTGTTCGGATCCGTACGAGGGAGGGTGCAAGTGGGGCATTGGAAATTGGCAGTGGAAGGAGACAAACATGTCGGAAATAAATGAGCCATGAATTCCAGTGATGGTGTTAACACATACACAGTTTAAAGGCAAAATGGGGTAAAATTTACCGAAAAATAGGTAAATTGAGATTTGTTTCTCTACTCAGTGTATTGTGGGTCTGGGATGCACTTCCTGGAAGAATGGCTGAGGCAGAAAAACTTACGTCTGAGTACTTTTTCAATACAACATGTCCTGCTCTGCCCCAAGACCGCACAAAACTACAAAGGGTCATGAATGAAGCCCAGTGGCACTAGTGGTGTGCGCACAAGCTGCCAATGCTGTTGGGGAGGCAAACGTAAGCAGCAGCAATGAAAATGTGGACATCAAGGAGCCAAATCACAGTCAGCATGTCCGGGATGTCCGGGATGTCCGGGATAGTCTACTCAACCCCTTCCAATGCCTCTTCTTTTTCAGAAGACTAAGGAAATTTGGCATGTCCGCTACGACTCTCACCAGTTTTTACTGATGCACCATAGAAAGCATTCTTTCTGGTTGTATCACAGCTTGGTGTGGCTCCTGCTCTGCCCAAGATCGCAACAAAGGGTCGTAAATCTAGTCCAATCCATCACGCAAACCAGCCTCCCATCCATTGACTCTGTCTACACTTCCCGCTGCCTCAGCAAAGCAGCCAGCATAATTAAGGACCCCACGCACCCTGGACATTCTCTCTTCCACCTTCTTCTGTCGGGAAAAAGATACAAAAGTCTGAGGTAACGTACCAACCGACTCAAGAACAGCTTCTTCCCTGCTGCTGTCAGACTTTTGAATGGACCCATCTCGCACTAAGTTGATCTTTCTCTACACTCTAGCTATGACTGTAACACTACATTCTACACTCACTCCTTTCCTTCTCTATGAACGGTATGCTTTGTCTGTATAGCGTGCAAGAAACAATACTTTTCACTGTATAATAATACATGTGACACTAAATCAAATCAAAGTCTGAATGGTTGTGGTGGACAGAACCAAGAGCTGGGAACTGGGATTATACCAAGTAGGTCTTCTTGGTTGACACTGTTGCAATGGGCCAAGTGGGCTCCTTGATGCTGTAAATTTCCGACGTTTCTGCGTGTTGCCCTCAGGAGAGAAGTGGAAGAAAGGGGAGGAAATTGGAGAAATAAAATCGGGGCGGAATGAGTGCTCTGGTCACGGAGCGATTCTCATTTGCATAAATCTGGTTCAGTACCAGAGCGAGTACAAGACAAATTTTGCATGTGTCACTTGCTGTAAAATAGTACGTGTGTATCTTTATAGCACCAATCTCTGGAGATTGTGGGGGAAACAGCAGAGGATGGTGGAAACAATCTTTCTGAGGAGTCTGTGGGGAAAATAAACATGCTGAAAGGCTGAATGGTTGATAATTGCTCATGCATATATTATGCAGAGCGGTTCAGTAGACTGTCTTACACAATTAATGAAGCCAAATAAAACATTCCCTGAGGTCTCTCTGTTGCCTCAATGCATTTATCCAATGAATAGCTGATCCATGTAGATCACAGGTGCCGACTTGATGCCCAGTCTTCTTTTAATTTGCGGGATGTAGGCGTCGCTGGCCACGCCAGCATTTATTGCCCATCCCCAATAGGCCTTCAGGAGGTGGTGGTGGTGAGCTGCCTTCTTGAGCCGCGGCAGTCCCTAAGGTGTGTAGGTGCATCCTCAGTGCGGTTAGGGAGGGAATTCCAGGATTTTGACCCAATGGCAGTGAAGGAATGGTGATATATATCCAAATTAGGATGGTGAGTGATTTGGAGGGGAATTTCCAGCGGGTGTTGCTCCCAGGTGTCTGCTGCCCTTGTCCTCCTAGATGGTAGTAGTTGTGGGTTTGGAAGGTGCTGCATAAGGAACCTTGGTGAGTTCCTGCAGTGCATCTTGTAGATGGTACACACTGCTGCTAGATGGTACACATGTTGTTTAGGCTGAGATAGACCTCAACACCCCATGATTATTGAGAAGGAAAATCAACTAAGCTGGTGCTCCAGGGGCTGTGCAAGTCTGTGTACGTGACCATCGAGTGAAGAGGAGACTGAGCTCAGCTGATGGAAGGATAAATATTGACCAGGACATCTACTCTTCTTCAAGTGGGATCGTTTTATGTCTACCTGAGAGGGTAGATAGGGACTCGCCTCGTACACCGCAAAACTACCTACTCCTAAATGGAACATCAACTTTGATTTTTGTGCACCATTCCTTGAGTGAGACTTAAATCAAGCCAACCTAGAATCATAGAACCCTTACAGTACTGAAGGAGGCCATTCAACCTGTACCGACCACAATTCCATCCAGGCCCTCTTCCCGTAAACCCATTTACCTTACTAATCCCCCTGACCCTAGGGTCAATTTAATATGACCAATCAACCTAACCCGCACATCTTTGGACTGTGGAGGAAACCAGGGCATCCAGAGGAAACCCATGCAGACACGGGAGAAAGTGCAGACTCCGCACAGACAGTGACCCAAGCACAGGCAATGACTGAGGCCAGAATTGAACCTGGGTCTCTGGCACTGTGAGGCAGTAGTGCTAACCACTGTGCCACCCTCAAGAAGGATTTGTGCTACCAATTGAACCACAGCTGATACTAATTAAAATCACATCCTAATTAAAGTGTGATGCCCAGAATTGTGTACACAACTCCAACTAGGGCGGCAAAGTGGCACAGTAGTTAGCATTGCTGTCTCACAGCACCAGGGACCCAGGTTAGATTTCTAGCTTGGATGACTGTGCAGAATCTACGCGTTCTCCCCACGTCTGCGTGGGCTTCCTCTGGGTGCTCCGGTTTCCTCCCACAGTCCGAAAGACGTGCTGGTTAGGTGCATTGGCCATGCTAAATTGTACCTCAGTGGAGCCGAACAGGCGCGGAGTGTGGCGACTGGGAGATTTTCACAGTAATGTCATTGCAGGGTTAATGTAAGCCGACTTGTGATACTAATAAATAAACTTTAAACTTTAGCTGAGGCCCAACCAGTGATTTAGAACAGTTTAGCCGAACTTCTAAAGGATGTTTGATCTCTTTCATGTGTCAGATTTTGTTCACTGATCTTGCTGAGAAAGACGATGCTGAGTTTGGCGACATAACGTAACCCCTGAAATATAAGTACCCACAAAAATCTGATTTCCGATTTGTGCCAAGAAAAAAAACATTAAACCTTAAACATTGACCCATTTTAATGCGAGATTTGATATGTGAGTTCTTGTATGTCCAGTCGCAAACTGAAAAGCCAAGGAATTACCCAGAGAGACCTGTCAAAATCAGAAAAGAGGAAAGGTGCAGGCACATCAATATTATATCTGGTTATGTTTGATAGTAAACATTCCTGAGGCTATTAACTCACAGGGATTCAACAAACAGAGGGCATTCAACAACACAGAAGTCAACCAACATCTTTTTTTGGGTCCATGAAAAATCAATAAAATTGAACTTCTCAAGCTCATTCATGGAGCTTTACTTCTGCTCATTGGAGCGATTTCTGATACAGGTCTCAATCCGTGGTTTTTGATTGACAAATCGAGGCCAATATCCATTATGGTTCAGTCACACCAGGGTAGTCATGGTGATGCTCTAAATTAGATAGCTTATGAAGATATTGCCCTTGGTGAGAGCTTTAAGGCTGTTTGGATTACTAATGATCCCTGGTGGGCCACAGTTGAGACCTTTATTATGAAGCGTTAACTTTTTCATTCGCTCAGTGAATTACGTTTATACCTAAATGCTCAATACAAATTTTTGCATAAGTAGGTTATTTTGTTATAAGCACTGGTTTACATGTCAGTATGTTGCACTCTTGCCTCTGAGTCAGTACGTTGTGAGTTCAAGTACCACTCCAGCACTGGAGTACAAAATTCCAGGTACACTCCGGAGCAGTACTGAGGGATTGTGGCACTGTTAGAGGTTACGTCTTTTGAAAAAGTGTAAATAAAGTTCTCCATGATATCCTGGCCAATATTTATCCCTCAGCCAACATCCAAAGACAAGTTTTAGGTCATCACCACATTGTGAGGTGGCACGATGGCAGAGTGGTTAGCACTGCTGCCTCACAGCGCCAGGGACCCGTATTCAATTCTGGTCTTGGGTGACTGTGTGGAGTTTCTGCGTGTGTTTCCTCCGGGTGCTCCGATTTCCCCCCACACTCCAAAGCTGTGCAGGTGAGGTGGATTAGCCATGGTAAATGCACGGGGTTACGGGGGATAGGGTGGCCCACGACCTGCTACCACCTCGAAGAACAAGGCCAGCATCTTCTTCAAAATGGCTGCTCCTTCTGTGCGACCTGGGTGATATGCTAATTAATGGGCAGGGTCAGCTGGTCGTACTGGCTGAGGAATCATAATCTTAACCCATTTCCTGCCAAAGGTGCCATTTAAAAATAAACCCTATTGTGGACTCTGATCTAAAGTTTTAAGTTTATTTATTGGTGTCAGAAGTAGGCTTGCATTAACACCACAATGAAGTTACAGTGAAAATCCCCAAGTCGTCAAGGCCAGCAGACATGAGAGTACCGCCACCTGGATGTTCCACTCCAAGCCATTCTCCATCCTGGCTTGGAAATATATTGCCATTCTTTCCCTGTCGCTGGGTCAAAATCCTGGAACTACCTCCCAAACAGCACTGTGGGTGTACCTATGCCTCAGGGACTGCAGCAGTTCATGAAGGCAGATCACCACCACCTTCTCAAGGGCAGTTAGGGATGGGCAATAAATTCTGGCCTAGCCAGCGACACCCTCATGAATGAATAAAGAAAAGCAACTGAGAAAAGTGTGAACTGATTTTCATATTCCTCCCATTGGTACCCAAGGGTTGTCGTTCTGGTTCTACAACTAGCAAGGGTCTCCCTTTATTTGCACATTTCAGCAGTCTCCCAATAGTTTCTTGGGGGCTGGTGACTCATCCATCAGTCTGTCTGGAACTTGAAGCCCCAGCATACCACTAGGAGGCAATCCAGTTTTTATTCTTTCAGGTATCTTTTTCAAAATGGCTGCTCCTTCTGTGCGACCTGGATAATATGCGAATTAATGGGCAGGGTCAGCTGGTCGTACTGGCCGAGGAATCGTAATCTTTACCCATTTCCTGCTAAAGGCGCCATTTTAAAATAAACCCTATTGTTGTCTCTGATCTAAAGTTCATAACATCATGGCTGATTTGATTAAAGTTTATTTATTAGTGTCAGAAGTAGGCTTGCATTAACACCGCAATGAAGTTGCTGTGAAAATCCCCTGGTCGCCACACTCCGGCACCTGTTGGGGTACACTGAGGGAGAATTTAGCATGGCCAATGCGTCTAACCAGCACGTCTTTCAGACTGTGGGAGGAAACAGGAGCACCTGGAGGAAACCCACGCAGACATGGGGAGAATGTGCAGACTCCACAGAGACAGTGACCCAAGCTGGGAATCGAACCCGGGTCCCTGGTGCTGTGAGGCAGCAGTGGTAACCACTGTGCCGTCCATCTTTATTGCCAATGTGTAGGTGCTGACCGCAGGAGAAAAAGCATCACAGTCAGTCTTTTTTCTAAAGAAATAATGGGAGTACAATGATGGTAAATGCTCCTTAAAGGGGTTGTCACATCCAAATCTTCCACTCATCCTTAATGATTACGTTGGCCTGCATTTCATTGTGCTGCCTGGGTTGTGCAATTGTCAGAGTGAAGGGTCATAAATCATTCACACTTTGGAACTATTGCATTTCAACAACATTTCTGCCAGTTTCTTAATGGATCATGCCACAAATAAAAGTTGTGGTATTTAACTTTATAGTTATTACCTAAAAACAAAAAATGCTGCCATTGACAGGGGTTCATTAGCATCTTCGCTGCTCGCTAATGCGATGTTTTGCATCTAATAATTTCAGTTTGCTCTGTTAACTTGCTCAATATCTGAAGAATCCTTTTAGTAATTACAAGTAACACCAGTTATGCTGCAGTAAGGAGGTTTCATGTTAAATTGCGGTTTCCCGACGACTTATTCATTTTGTTTTACTGTTGCAAATCCACAAATCCTGGCAAGCTTCTCCTTGATATCAAGATACAGACCGAACGTGATGTCTAATTGCAATGCGCATTAAAAGATTTAACTCCAATTCACGTCTGTATAATGTAATGGAATATTTCATTCGGCATCCTTTTCAGAGCTGTGTCTCCCTGAACATGTGCAGAACCTTTGAATCATATCAGGAAAGGACTAATTTGCATTTCCCATTTGCTTTCGAAAACAACAACCTCTTACGTTGCCGGATGTCTTTTTCCCTCTTCGTTTTTAAAGATTATGGTACCAGGTACCATTTATTAGTGCTTCCAATTGTCAAAAGGCTGCAGCGATCTCACTAGATCCTGCACGCTGTCTTCCTGACTTCACTGCTCTCTGTGCGAAGATTGAATCTCTGATTGTCATTTGAAATGAGTACCATATGATGGTGACTGCCATGTGAGTTAATATCACAATTTAACTGAGGCATGGAAAGATGGATTATGGCAATGCAAATTCAACAGAATGTCAGATGTGTTTTGCTGAATAAGCAGCCAAGACACAGTTGGGGTGACAAGCATGTAAAATAGGAACCTGCAGGTAGTGTGTTCCTGAAAAGTGATACGGAGCTAATTAAATCCTGGGTTGGCTAAATAAGCAATATTGGAATCAGCTGTAATTATTTTCAAACAGGCAAGTGTTGTTTGATTTGCATTTTTAGCCCCGCGTTTTGAAGCAATGGCGAGAGAAATTTTTTCACGTCTGTCATTGTGGCTGTGGAATGGACAGGGCTGTTCTGCAGTTGAAGATGGGAAAAGAGGGGGAAGGGCGGAAGAGGCATTGCTGTAATGGCCGCTTCACTTTGCTTAAATAACATGTCCTGTTTGGCAAATGAAAATATGCAGTCATGTGAGGGCTTCACCTGGCACAATGGTTGATAAGGCAGAATGTGATTGAACTGGAGGGCTGAATTATTCAGTGAAGCTATTGCATCCACTGCGGAAATAAATTGCCAATGAAATGCCCTTCTCTGAAATTCCTGAAACCGTAACCTGATTAAAATATTGAATTCTGAGACCGGGGGATGCTTGAGAATCACGAACTGGTCCATCCTGAAGCGAGGGACATCAAAGATATAAAACGGTCTTGTCTCACCTGGTTACATTACTAATAAATCCAAATTTACAACAGGAACCTCTACATTAAAATAACATTGTCAACTTAAAGTGCCTGAAACCTAGTTTAACAAGAGAACCCTGTGAAATTGTGATAAATTAATCCCAATTATATTGAGCTTTCAAAGTGAATGTGGCACTGTTAAATTAATTGGGGACAAAGTTCAGAGTCATTTGGGAAAATGTGGGTCAATTAAGGAAAGTCAGAACAGATTTGTTAAAGGCCATATCATTGCTTGAGTTTATTGATGAGGGGGCAGAGAGAGTTGATGAGGGTAATGATGTTGGGAGTGGTGTACAAGGGCTTCCAAAAGGCACTTGATACGGTGCCACACGACAGACTTGTGAGCAAAGTTAGAGCTTGTGGAATAAAAGAGCCAACAGCAACATGGACACGAGATTGGCGGAGTGACAGTAAACAGAGAGTAGTGGCTATTGGACATCTTTCAGACTGGAGGAAGATTTATAGCAGAACTCCCCAGTGGCCAGTATGAGGACCCTCACACTTCTTGCTTTAGATAAATGACCTAGACCTTGGTGTACAGGACACAACTTCAAAATTTGCACATGATACAAATTGTGAACTGTGAGGAGGATAATGTCGAATTTGTCACAGGTTGGTGGACTAGGTGGACAGCAGCAGAGGAAATTTAATGCAGAGAAGTATGAAGTGATTCATTTTGGTCAAAAGAAAACGGATGAAGGCCCGACCAGAATTGTTCCCCCCCCCCCGCCCCTCCGCACCGCCCCCTCCACCCCCACCCTTATTTTCTCCAAGGAAAACAGATCCAGCCTCTCCAATCTATCCTCATAGCTACAGTTGTTTATCATTGGAATCACTGTCCTCTGGGAAAGAGTTCCACTTACTAGTGACTCTTTCAGAGAAAAAGATTAGTGCCATGGACTCTTTTACATCTGCACAGTGGTTAGCAATGCTGCCTTACAGTGGCAGGGATGCAGGTTCGATTCCCAGCTTGGGTCACTGTCTGTGTGGAGTCTGCATGTTCCCCCGTGTCTGCGTGGGTTTCCTACGGGTGCTCCGGTTTTCTCCCACAGTCTGAATGACGGGCTGGTTAGGGGCATTGTCCATGCTAAATTCTCCTTCAGTGTACCTGAACAGGTGCAGGAGTGCAGTGACTAAGGGATTTTCACGGCGACTTCATTGCGGTGTTAATGTAAGCTTCCTTGTAACACTAATAAATAAACTTTTTTTAAAAACTGGGAGAGCAGTTGGGGCCTCAGTTTCACATCTCATCTGAAAGACAGCACATCTGACAATGCAGCACTCCCTCAGAATTGTACTGATATTACCCTAAGGTCTTGGAAAGTGATTTGAACTGCACCTCCTGATGCAAGAGCGAGTGCTACAACTGAGCCATAGCTGACTTCAATAAATATAATTTCATTGATGTCCCAGAGATCTATATTAAACATTCATTCCTGTCAGTTTGTCTGGTTACTTGTCAGCATTATTTTATCCAGTGTTGGCTTTGAAAAGCTTTTAACTGGTAATGTGCATTAATTAACATTAAAGTGGAGAAATACAGGTCCAGACTGGGACCTACAACTATATTTTAATGACTAGAAAAGTGTTTTTGGGTGCCCTTGTTGGCCCAGGGAACTAGTCCTTCCTCACAGTAATCAGTTCCGTAAATGTCTTTCCTCCGCACATTTGCAAAGTTATTGTGAGGATTTAATTGCTTTGTGAAATAATCTGTTCATTTTGTACGCTTTGTACTTCATATTTTCATTTATTTAGCTTGTCACAATTGGAAAAAAATTACTTTCAGCAATCTGTTAGGAATATTCATCATCTCCATGGTAACATAGACTGGAGAAGAAGCAAATCCATGGAATAAGATCCAAAATGGCAGACGAGAAACATCAATATTCATTTGCTATATTTTCTTTCATTTGTTCTCAGGATTTGGGCGCTGTTAGTTAAACTGGTATTTATTGCCAATTCCTAATGTCACTGAGAAGGTTGGATGAGTCCTCCTCCTGGGGGAATATAGGGCTGACAATAGTTGTTGATATAAAGTTATGTGCATGTTTAAAAACAAGAATGAGTTGCTTTTGTCCAAATCTGAGGGGTTCAAAACTACTATGGGGATGGATTGGAGAGGCTGAGTCTGTTTTCCTTGGAGAAAATAAGGCTGAGAGGAGATTTGATAAAGATTAGTGTCATGTGCTCTTTTACATCCGCACAGTGGTTAGCACCACTGATTGTATTCTAAACTTTCAATCTGTAGAACGGGTGGTTCGGTGGCACAGTACCACTGCTGCCTCATAGCGCCAGGGACCCGGGTTCAATTCCAGCTTCGGGTCACTGTCTGTGTGGAGGTTGCACATTCTGCCTGTGTCTGTGTGGATTTCCTTCAGGTGCTCTGGTTTCCACCCACACTCCAAAGATGTGCAGGTTAGGTGGATTGGCCATGCTAAATTGGCCCATAGTGTCCAATGATGTGTAGGTTAGGGGAAATAGCAACGTAAATGTGTGGGGTTACGGTGATGGGGATGGGGTATATACCTGAGGTTACAGGGATAGGATCTGGGTAGGATGTTCTGTCGGATAGTTAGCACAAACACGATGGGCCAAATGGCTTGCTTCTGCACTGTAGAGACTCTATGAGAATATGTACTCTGATTCAATTTCTAACATGTTATCCATCAGAAAAATGTTCAGACCTCGCATTTATGCTTCAGATTGAACCTCCTCAGGTACCCTTGCTTTTCAGAACACAAATTTTCATGACCTCTTCAATCCCTAGCAAAAGACTGGATATGATCACCAAACATGCAGCAAGCCTCACTGCTCATGTTGCAAGAAGACCATGAATTCTTGTCCAGGGCTGTTAATATGGCTTTGGAAAATGTCTGCCACAAACCCATCCTATTGCCAGCAAAAGGGAGAGGAGATTCAGACTCCTTGGGCCTGTAGTGTATTCCAGGATGCCACAGCTGGAAAGCCCCCAAAACTCAAAGATTCATCAGATAAGAAAGAAAGATAAGAAATAAACATGTTTGAAACTGATGGTGGGGTTCTCTTCAGCTGCTGCCAGGTCCATCGATCTACAGCGAATTTGCATTGCAATTCTACCAACAGCTTTTCAGAGAACTCTCTTGTTTCCGGGCGGCCCATCACTACAACTCGAGAATGAGAGATGTGAGAAAAAGGCAGCCTTCACTTTCCATAAATCACTGCAGCGGGCCTGCCCTTAGTGCAGGAGCAGATCTGGTTCTGCTTCGCCAAAGCAAACAACTGAATTTCTGGCGCAACGTTTGGAAATTGGAGACAACAATAATTTCTATCTCTACACTGCCTTTAATGAAACCTCCCATCCATTGATTCCATCTACACCTCCCCCTGTCTCGGAAAAGCAGCCAGCATAATTAAGGACCCCACGCACCCCGGACACACTCTCTTCCACCTTCTTCCGTCGGGAAAAAGATACAAAAGTCTGAGGTCACGTACAAACCGGCTGAAGAACAGCTTCTTCCCTGCTGCCATCAGTCTTTTGAATGGGCCTACCTCACATTAAGTTGATCTTTCTCTACACCCTAGCTATGACTGTAACACTACATTCTGCATCCTCTCCTTTCCTTTTCCCCTATGTTCTCCATGAACGATATGTTTTGTCTGTATAGCTCTCAAGAAACAACACTTTTCATTGCATCCCAATACATGTGACAATAATAAGTCAACTCAACTCAATTCAATCCAACCACC
Source organism: Mustelus asterias (assembly GCF_964213995.1). Lineage (NCBI taxonomy): Eukaryota > Metazoa > Chordata > Chondrichthyes > Carcharhiniformes > Triakidae > Mustelus > Mustelus asterias. The sequence goes on from NC_135812.1 coordinate 20,619,840, forward strand.
CAAGGCAGTTCACAGATCCGTTATAAATCAACGTTTTGGCACAAAACGACATTAAGACAAAAATAAAAGCAAATTCCTGCGGATGCTGGAATCTGAAACCAAAAGAGAAAATGCTGGAAAATCTCAGCAGGTCTGGCAGCATCGTAAGGAGAGAAAAGAGCTGATGTTTCGAGTCCAGGTGGCCCTTTGTCAAAGCTTTGACGAAGGGTCGTCTGGACTCGAAACGTCAGCTCTTTTCTCTCCTTACAGATGCCTCCAGACCTGCTGAGATTTTCCAGCATTTTCTCTTTTGATGACATTAGGGCAGATGTCTGAAAGCTTGATAAAATAGCATCTTAAAGGAGGAAAGTGAGGTCGAGAGACGAAGAGGTTTAGATCTTAGGCAGGGCTAAGATCTTAGGCAGCTGAAGGCATAGCAATAAGTGGTAAAACAATTATAAATGGGGATGCTCAAGAGGCCAAAATTAGGTACGTGCAAATATCTCAGGTGGTTGTGGGTTTGGACTAGACTATAGAGATATAGAGGGTCAAATTCATTGGGGAATTTGAAAAGAAGAATGAGAAAGTTAAAGTGAAGTTGTTGCTTGACCAGCTGCCAGGATGCGTCAGTGAGCAACAGGAACAATGTTACCCTAAGGTCTTGGAATGTGACTTGAACTGCACCTCCTGATGCAGGAGTGAGAGCTCTTCCTTTTCCCAGACTGTTAATTTCAGGGAATGTGCATTGCCTGATGAGTGTGAGCCTAAACCCAGTAATATCATGGAATATCATAGAAGAATCATAGAATCCCTTTAGTGCCAAAGGAGGCCATTTGGCCCATTGAGTCTGCACTGACCACAATCCCACCCAGGCCCTATTCCCGTAACCCTACATATTTACCCTAGCTAATCCCCCTGACACTAGGGTCAATTTAGCATGGCCAATCAACCTAACCCACACATCTTTGGACTGTGGGAAGAAACCGGAGCACCCGGAGGAAACCCACACAGACAATGGGGAGAATGTGCAGACTCCACACAGACAGTGGCCCAAGGCCAGAATTGAACCTGGGTCCCTGGCGCTGCGAGGCAGCAGTGCTAACCACTGTGCCACCGTACAAATAAAGAATACTACCATTGATGCCTTTATAACATAGTCTAAAAGGTTCTAGGGGAATTTAATTGAGGTGTTGAAAGTGGTTTCAGGCCAAAAGAGAAAATGCTGGAATATCTCAGCAGGTCTGGCAGCTTCTGTAAGGAGAGAAAAGAGCTGACGTTACGAGTCCAGATGACCCTTTGTCAAAGCTTTGACAAAGGGTCATAATGATATATAAGAAAGGATCGGCTTTGACAAAGAGCTAACTGGACTCGAAACGTCAGCTCTTTTCTCTCCTTACTGATGCCATCAGCCCTGCTGAGATTTTCCAGCACTTTCTCTTTTGGTTTCAGATACCAGCATCCGCAGTAATTTGCTTTGATAAAGTGATTTCAAGGTTTGATGGGGTAGACAGAGAGAAACTTTCCCCTGCTGGAGCATCCAGGAAAAAGAATTCTAAATTTGGAGCTGGGCTGATGTCAGGAAAATTGGTAGAAGTCTGAAACTTTCTCTCTATTACGAAACCACCTTTTATTTCAAAATTGACGTTATTTATTCAGTGGGCTGAAATCACAGGATAAGTTTTAAAAAGACAGAAAACAGTGGAAGATCTCAGCAGGTCTGACAGCATCTGTGGAGAGAGAACAGAGCCAACGTTTCGAGTCTGAAACCAGCTCTGACAAAGGGTCATCCTGAATCGAAACGTTGGCTCTATTCTCTCCACAGATGCTGTCAAACCTGCTGAGATTTTCCAGCATTTTCTGTTTTTGTTTCAAATTCCAGCATCTGCAATAATTTGCCTTTATCTTAGATAAGTTAAAAAAACTGACAACCGTATTTTTTAAGTAACCTAAACAGCTGTTCTTAAAATGACCAAGCATTTACATAGCTTCACCTGTCAAATTACAAAGCTATCAGTTTTTTTTAAGTTTATTTATTAGTGTCGCAAGTAGGCATACATTAACACTGCAATGAAGTTACTGTGAAAATCCCCTAGTCGCCACACTCTGGTGCCTGTTCGGGTTGATTTGATTTGATTTATTATTGTCACATGTATTAGTATACAGTGGAAAGTACTGTTTCTTGTGCGCTACACAAAGCATACCGTTCATAGAGAAGGAAATGAGAGAGTGCAAAATGTAAGAATGTAGTGTTACACTGAGGGAGAATTTATCATGGCTAATCCACCTAACCAGCATGTCTTTCGGACTCTGGGGGGAAACCGGAGCACTCGGAGGAAACCCACGCAGACATGGGGAGAACGTGCAGACTGCACACAGACAGTGACCCAAGTTAGGAATCGAATCCAGGTCCTTGGCACTGCGAGGCAGCAGTGCTGACCACTGTGCCACCTTGCTATCAGAAAGGAGTATTGTTGGCTGGAAGTAGCCCACCAAGACATCAGTATAAACAAGTGTAAATGGCTTATCCCCTGAACTACTCTCACACATCCAGACGCTATGAATCTGTTTATTCAGGTGAGTGCAGACCAAGCTGTTGGACTTGAACACTTCGGGTGTTAAACCCCAGATGAGGAATGGGCTCCGCTGAACATTAAATTTAATCTCTGTTAACAATGGATCTGGAATGAAGGTTCCCAGCTTGCTACGACCTTATTAATAACTAGCTTGGTTGTGAATGGAGGCCGTGCGATAGCAAGCTAAGCACTTGTGTTACAAAGACACCAGATTCAGACAGACCACGAGTGGGTAACAGCGAAAAGGCAATTCACGATTGCTCTCTTTCCCTCTGTTCAGCTGTTATACAGGGTTTGTGCTCTGCCTGTATCTGGCCAGCCAAATGCCACAGGCATTGTCTTCAACATCAATAAAGCAATTTCAGAGGAAAAGACAGAGATTGTCTGTCAAAACTTTCAAATCATCGCTGCACAGAATCCAGAAACATCGACAAAGACTACCTGAAACCATCCAACACATCAACCTACAGGATCCATTTATCATTGACTTTCTTTTGGACACTTAAACAATTTAACCCACCCTCCCTCCTCATAACCTGCTTCAATGTGTATGTGTGCATGTGTGAGAATCAACCTGAGACTGATGTGTGTGCATGATGTGGGGATGCCGGCATTGGACTGGGGTGGGCACAGTAAGAAGTCTCACAACACCAGGTTAAAGTCAAACAGGTTCATTTGGCATCACGAGCTTTTGGAGCGCTGCCCCTTCATTAGCTGAGTGGAGAGTTGGGTTCACAAACAGGGCATATATAGACACAGACTCAATTGCAAGATCATGGTTGGAATGATTACAAGTAATCAAGTCTTTACAGGTACAGATAATGTGAGTGGAGACATTGTACCTGTAAAGACTTGATTACCTGTAAAGACTCGCATTCCAACCATTATCTTGCAATTGTGTTTCTGTCTATTTATGCTGTGTTTCTGAACCCACCTCTCCACTCACCTGGGGAAGGAGCAGCACTCCGAAAGCTCGTGATTCCAAATAAACCTGTTGGACTTAAACCTGGTGTTGTTCTTGATGTTTATGCATGTGTGAGAATCTCTTGGATGCACATGTAAGTTGGAGCATTTTAATTAATCTTTTTATCTATCAGATATTAAGGACACTAAACACCATTTTCTTTTTTAAAACGTACAAGAAAAGCTGTCTCTGTACAGGGGTGGGATTCTCCGGCCATGCTCGCCTCAAAACCGGAGAATCCCACCCGAGGTTGATGGACCTTTGCATGGTCCACCCCCCACCCGCTACAATTCCCGTGGTGGGCGGGACGCGAGAATTCGGCCTGTGTGTTTTTTGCAGTCACACCGCTTTCAACATAAATGCTTTGTGTACTCACTAAATTGACAAGCAAAATGTTTGAAAAGCACCTAGGAGGAAAGAGGGGAGAGTCATTCCACCACTACCCTCCAGGCTGTAACACCCTCCTACAAAATATGTGAGACCCGGACCAATTGAAAATATCAAAGCTGAGATTGATTGATTTTTGTTAAGCAAGTTCCTAAGTGTTTTGGAACCAAGTTGAGTGGATGGAATTAAGACACACATCAACCATGATGTAAATGAATGGCGGATCAGACTTGAGGGGCTGGATGGCCTTACTCCTGTTTCTGTATTTCACTGTTCCTTCCTTCCAAAAAAATATACATACTCAGAGGACTACTAATGAAATATAAAGGACATGAGAGTAATTATTGCCTTCACTGCCTGAATAGCAATGATGTGGAGATGCCGGCGTTGGACTGGGGTAAACACAGTAAGAAGTTTAACAACACCAGGTTAAAGTCCAACAGGTTTATTTGGTAGCAAAAGCCACACAAGCTTTCGAGGCTCTGAGCCCCTTCTTCAGGTGAGTGGGAATTCTGTTCACAAACAGAACTTATAAGACACAGACTCAATTTACATGAATAATGGTTGGAATGCGAATACTTACAACTAATCCAGTCTTTAAGAAACAAAACAATGGGAGTGGAGAGAGCATCAAGACAGGCTAAAAAGATGTGTATTGTCTCCAGACAAGACAGCCAGTGAAACTCTGCAGGTCCACGCAACTGTGGGAGTTACAAATAGTGTGACATAAATTCTGATTCTAGGATCGCATGATAAAGACTCAGGAGGAAAAAAGCAGAAATATTTATGTGAAATAGTGTGACATAAACCCAATATCCCGGTTGAGGCCGTCCTTGTGTGTGCGGAACCTGGCTATCAGTTTCTGCTCCGCGACTCTGCGCTGTCGTGTGTCGCGAAGGCCGCCTTGGAGAACGCTTACCCGAATATCAGAGGCCGAATGCCCGTGACCGCTGAAGTGCTCCCCAACAGGAAGAGAACAGTCTTGCCTGGTGATTGTCGAGCGGTGTTCATTCATCCGTTGTCGCAGCGTCTGCATAGTTTCCCCAATGTACCATGCCTCGGGACATCCTTTCTTGCAGCGTATCAGGTAGACAACGTTGGCCGAGTTGCAAGAGTATGTACCGTGTACCTGGTGGATGGTGTTCTCACGTGAGATGATGGCATCTGTGTCGATGATCCGGCACGTCTTGCAGAGGTTGCTGTGGCAGGGTTGTGTGGTGTCTTGGTCACTGTTCTCCTGAAGGCTGGGTAGTTTGCTGCGGACAATGGTCTGTTTGAGGTTGTGCGGTTGTTTGAAGGCAAGAAGTGGGGGTGTGGGGATGGCCTTGGCGAGATGTTCGTCTTCATCAATGACATGTTGAAGGCTCCGGAGGAGATGCCGTAGCTTCTCCGCTCCGGGGAAGTACTGGACAACGAAGGGTACTCTGTCCACTGTGTCCCGTGTTTGTCTTCTGAGGAGGTCGGTGCGGTTTTTCGCTGTGGCGCGTTGGAACTGTTGATCAATGAGTCTAGCGCCATATCCTGTTCTTATGAGGGCATCTTTCAGCGTCTGGAGGTGTCTGTTGCGATCCTCCTCATCCGAGCAGATCCTGTGTATACGGAGGGCTTGTCCGTAGGGGATGGCTTCTTTAACGTGTTTAGGGTGGAAGCTGGAGAAGTGGAGCATCGTGAGGTTATCCGTGGGCTTGCGGTACAGTGAGGTGCTGAGGTGACCGTCCTTAATGGAGATGCGCGTGTCCAAGAATGCAACCGATTCCGGAGAGTAGTCTATGGTGAGCCTGATGGTGGGATGGAACTTGTTGATGTCATCATAGAGTTGTTTCAGTGATTGTTCACCATGAGTCCAAAGGAAGAAAATGTCATCGATGTATCTAGTGTATAGCACCGGTTGAAGGTCCCGTGCGGTGAAGAAGTCTTGTTCGAACCTGTGCATGAAGATGTTGGCATATTGAGGTGCAAATTTGGTCCCCATGGCTGTTCCGTGTGTCTGGATGAAGAACTGGTTGTTGAAGGTGAAGATATTGTGGTCCAGGATGAAGCGGATGAGATGTAAAATTGCATCTGGAAACTGGCAGTTGTTGGCGCTGAGCACTGAGGCCGTTGCAGCAATGCCATCGTCATGGGGGATGCTGGTGTAGAGTGCTGAGACATCCATTGTGACGAGGAGCGCTCCTGGTTCAACTGCTCCATGTGTGCCGGGTTTCTGTAGGAAGTCCGTCGTGTCGCGACAAAAGCTGGGGGTTCTTTGTACAATGGGTTTCAGGATGCCCTCGACATAGCCGGAGAGGTTCTCGCACGGGACCTTCAACCGGTGCTATACACTAGATACATCGATGACATTTTCTTCCTTTGGACTCATGGTGAACAATCACTGAAACAACTCTATGATGACATCAACAAGTTCCATCCCACCATCAGGCTCACCATAGACTACTCTCCGGAATCGGTTGCATTCTTGGACACGCGCATCTCCATTAAGGACGGTCACCTCAGCACCTCACTGTACCGCAAGCCCACGGATAACCTCACGATGCTCCACTTCTCCAGCTTCCACCCTAAACACGTTAAAGAAGCCATCCCCTACGGACAAGCCCTCCGTATACACAGGATCTGCTCGGATGAGGAGGATCGCAACAGACACCTCCAGACGCTGAAAGATGCCCTCATAAGAACAGGATATGGCGCTAGACTCATTGATCAACAGTTCCAACGCGCCACAGCGAAAAACCGCACCGACCTCCTCAGAAGACAAACACGGGACACAGTGGACAGAGTACCCTTCGTTGTCCAGTACTTCCCCGGAGCGGAGAAGCTACGGCATCTCCTCCGGAGCCTTCAACATGTCATTGATGAAGACGAACATCTCGCCAAGGCCATCCCCACACCCCCACTTCTTGCCTTCAAACAACCGCACAACCTCAAACAGACCATTGTCCGCAGCAAACTACCCAGCCTTCAGGAGAACAGTGACCAAGACACCACACAACCCTGCCACAGCAACCTCTGCAAGACGTGCCGGATCATCGACACAGATGCCATCATCTCACGTGAGAACACCATCCACCAGGTACACGGTACATACTCTTGCAACTCGGCCAACGTTGTCTACCTGATACGCTGCAAGAAAGGATGTCCCGAGGCATGGTACATTGGGGAAACTATGCAGACGCTGCGACAACGGATGAATGAACACCGCTCGACAATCACCAGGCAAGACTGTTCTCTTCCTGTTGGGGAGCACTTCAGCGGTCACGGGCATTCGGCCTCTGATATTCGGGTAAGCGTTCTCCAAGGCGGCCTTCGCGACACACGACAGCGCAGAGTCGCGGAGCAGAAACTGATAGCCAGGTTCCGCACACACAAGGACGGCCTCAACCGGGATATTGGGTTTATGTCACACTATTTCACATAAATATTTCTGCTTTTTTCCTCCTGAGTCTTTATCATGCGATCCTAGAATCAGAATTTATGTCACACTATTTGTAACTCCCACAGTTGCGTGGACCTGCAGAGTTTCACTGGCTGTCTTGTCTGGAGACAATACACATCTTTTTAGCCTGTCTTGATGCTCTCTCCACTCCCATTGTTTTGTTTCTTAAAGACTGGATTAGTTGTAAGTATTCGCATTCCAACCATTATTCATGTAAATTGAGTCTGTGTCTTATAAGTTCTGTTTGTGAACAGAATTCCCACTCACCTGAAGAAGGGGCTCAGAGCCTCGAAAGCTTGTGTGGCTTTTGCTACCAAATAAACCTGTTGGACTTTAACCTGGTGTTGTTAAACTTCTTACTGTGAATAGCAATGCCCTGTAAGCAAAAAGCAGGAAAAATCCATTCTGCCAATTACCGCCCGATCAGTCTTGATCATCAATGAAGTGATGGAAGAGATCATCAACAATGCTATCAAGCATCATTGGTCAGCAATAACCTGCTCACTGACGCTCAGTTGAGCTTCCAGCAGGGTCATTACAGTCTTGGATCAAACATGGACAAAAGAGCTGAATGCCAGAGGTGAGGTGAGAGTGACTACCCTTGACATCAAAGCAGCATTTGATTGAGTATGGCATCAAGGAGACCTATCAAAAATGGATAAAATGGGGATCGGGGGAAATCTCTTCACTGGTTGGAGTCATACCTGGCACAAAGGAAGATGATTGTTGTTGTTGGAGGTCAGTCATCTCATTTCCAGAACATCACTGAGGAGATCCTCAGGGTAGTGTCCGAAGCCTAACCATCTTCAGCTGCTTCATCATTGACCCTCCTTCCATAAGGATGTTTGCTAGTGATTACAATATGTTCAGCAGTATGTGTAACTCTTCAGATACTGGATCAGTCCATGTCCAAATGCATCTGGTCAATATCCAGGCTTGGGCTGACAATTGTAAAGTAATATTTGTCCATCTCCAACAAGAGAGAATATGACCACTAGACAGTCAATGACATTACGACTGCTGAATCCCCCCATTATCAACATCCTGGGGGCTACCATTGACCAGAAGCTGAACTGGACTACCCGTATAAATGACTACAGAAGCAGGTCAGAGACTAGGAATCCTGCAGCGAGTGACTCAGCCCCAAAGCCTGTCCACCATTTATAAGGCCAAGTCAGGAGTGTGATGGAATATTCCCCACTTGCCTGAATGAGTGCAGCTCCAACAACAGTCAAGAAGCTCGAAACCATCCAGGGGAAAGCATTCAATCCCTCCATCACCAATGAACAGTGCCAGCAGTGTATACCATCTACAAGATGCACTGCTGGAACTCACCAAGGCTCCAGGGATCCGGGTTCAATTCCAGCCTTGGGTCTGTGTGGAGTTTGCATGTTCTCCCTTTGTCTGCGTGGGTTTCCTCCGGGTGCTCCGGTTTCCTCCCGCACTCCAAAGATGTGCAGGTTAGGTGGATTGATGCTACATTGCCCCTTAGTGTCAAGGGGATCAGTTAAATATGTGGGGTTACAGAAATAGGGCCTGGATGGGATTGTTGTCGGTGTAGGCTTGACAGGCCAAACGGCCTCCTTCTCCACTATAGGGATTCGATGACTCTATGAGTGAAATCCATTTGATTCCTATCGTCTAGCGATGTCAAAGGTTTTGACTTGACTGATCTTTTGTCAACGCTCTTTATTTAAACCAGGGAAAAATAGAACCATTGGGTGAAGCAGATAGTTAATTGAACAACCAGCAATGATGGGTGGTACTGTTACCCGCAGTGTTTTGTGGAAGTGTTCTCTCCTATTACTGAATGCCAGAAGCTATGGTGGAGAGGTGATTTGACATCTATAACAGGCTTGTTCACCCAAAGTTGTACGTTGAGACTGGGCATTTTCCTTGACAGCTGAATAGTTTTCTCAGCATCAGTGTGAGGATCTCAATGGCTGAATGACTGGGTGGAAATATCTGATTTGGCTACCCTGGAGGAGTTTAATTAGAGTAAGAAGTCTAACAACACCAGGTTAAAGTCCAACAGGTTTATTTGGTAACAAATGCCACTAGCTTTTGGAGCGCTGCTCCTTCGTCAGGTGGAGTGGGAGATGATGAAGGGGCAGCACTCCAAAAGCTAATGCCATTTGCTACCAAATAAACCTGTTGGACTTTAACCTGGTGTTGTTAGACTTCTTACTGTGTTTATCCCAGTCCAACGCCGGCATCTCCACATCAGGAGTTTAATTATCCAGCCGCTAAAGGCAAACACGGTAGAAGTGTTCTAGCTGCTGCTGCATAAAATTGGGACACACATGTTCTTTGACGGATTAACCATTTATTGTCGTATTTTCCCACAAAGTAATAGAGAGCGGCTAAATCGAAATGTTGGAGCCAATTCTTTCAAAACATCATGCTTTGCACTATTATAAGGGCATGCACTTTCTTCCTTGTTGGGAGCTTTTCACGCATGTTGATTTTGATCACTTGCTTACTGTTTTTTGGAACATTATCAGAGCTGCTCTTGCATTGCTCACCCATGTGCTAACTAAAATATAACAGGAGGTGAGTCTGACGCTTTCACCACATGCAAGATTTTTGCTATTTTGCAGCTGAGGTTCTCCAAATGTTATCAACCAACATGACCATTTAACACCTCATTGCTCGTCACAGAATTGTGCAATGGGCAAAATGCTTGCCATGTTTTCCCACTTAACAGGGTAAGTTTTCCAGCCTTGTCCGCCGTGGGAATTGTCCCGGGCGTGACGGAAAATTTGACGGACCACTGAAATTTCCGTTGACCTCGAGCAGGAATTTCTGGTCTTGGTCGGGAAGGGATGCGGGGTGCGGAAAATTCCTCCCAACATCTCGTGTTTCAGAAGTAAATCATTTCAGGAGATGTGACAAGATTCTATATCATAATGGGCAGGATTTTCCTGTCCTGCCCACCACCATAATCAGAGCGGGCAGGACACGGATTATACAAAGGTTCATTGACCTTGGCCAAGATTTTCTGGATTTGGGACGAGCGTGGCTGGAAAATCCTGCCCAATGTGTCTCCAATTATTTCCAACCCTTCCACTGAGCTAGGCATCCACTGTAGCCCAATGCCTTGGAGTTGGAAGAGGGTGTAACCGACTAAGCTATGAACAAAATCTAGATTCATAGATGTTTGCAGTACAGAAGGAGGCCATTCAGCCCATCATGTCCACACCATTCAGCAAAGATCTGACTACACTAATCCCATTTTCCAGTGCTTGGCCCATAGCCCTGGAGGTTACGACAGTGTAAGTAATGATGTTTAGTCACAATTTAAAGGAAGTAAAGAATTGCACTTTGTCACACCTCCAAACTGAGCATCAATGAGCAAGTTTTTGGCAAATAAAGATGTGCAGGTTGGGTTGATTGGCCATGCTAAATGGCCCATAGTGTCCCAAGATGTGTAGGTTAGTGGGATTAGCAGGGTAAATGTGTGGATTTGTGGGGATGGGGCCTGGGGTGGGATTGTTGTCGGTGTAGACTCGATGGGCCAAATGGCCTCCTTCTGCACTATAGGGATTCAATGAAATAAGTGCTGCTTCAGAACACTCTCGCACCATTTCTGATGAATAAGAGTAGATTGGAGGGTCAGATCAGATTTTCCCTGCTTTTAGTGGGCAGGACACACCTAGCCAATTTGGGTAGATGCCAGTGGTACAGCAGAATGAGAACAGGGTGACTGGGAGCACAGTGGATACTAGCTTCTTATTCCAGATTTATTTAATTATCTGAATTCAGATTCCCAGTGGCCGTGGTAAGATTTGAACTCATGTTGCTGGATCATTCCAATGAGATAACCATTATGCTACCGTTGCTACCTGAACGTCCTGAAGAGACAAAACATCCTTTTTCAATGCAGCCCTTTGACGTCCTGACTGAATTCGCTGTCAACAAATAAAATTCTAACCAGGGCAAAAACAAAATGTGGAAACTGAAGGTGGGGTGGGGTGGGGGGGTGGGGGGAGGGGGGTGGAAAAACAGCTTTCTTTTCCTTTGTCCCTTTGAATTCTGAAGGCTCTTCCAGTCGTTTCAATTTAAAAATTAGTTAATTCAATAGTTTTCATAATTGGAAGTGCAGATTAATGATAGCACATACACAATGTATCAAGCAGAGGAAGCTTTGAAAGATTTATCACAATGGAATGCGCCCGGTGGAGCTAAAGAGGAACTGATAGCTTCGAATTGTAAAACATTTGACTTTCTATGCATACAGTCTTCAGAAGGTAGATAATTAAAGATAATAGAATCTTTTTTGATAAAGGAGAACATTTTTTGAATTTCAAAGGGGCGACACTCGTCTCTGAAGAATGTTGAACTTTCCTCTGATTGCTTCAGTTTGTTGTTGCTGCTGCTTTGAGTGTTTGATGTGCTGGATCAGTTGATCTTTATGTGATTGTGCCAATATCCCTCGTCACTGTCTTGGGAGTAAGTGCTCCCAGGGGCTGCAGAGAGAATAAAAGGGAGGGTGTTGGGGCATATCCGTTATGCAGTGTGGGGCGTACCTACAATATATTGACTGCGTTTCAAGAAGGTGGCTCACCACCACCTTCCCAGGGGATGTTAGAGATGGGCAGTAAATGTAGGCTTAGCCAGCGACACGGTGGCGCAGTGGTTAGCACTACTGCCTCACAGCACCAGGGAGCCATGTTCAATTCCTTCCTCGGGTGACTGTCTGTATGAAGTTTGCATGTTCTTCTGTGTGGGTTTCCTCCGGGTGCTCCGGTTTCCTCCCACAGTCCAAAGATGTGCGGGTTAGGTTGATTGGCCATGCTAAATTGACCCTTTAGTAACAGAGGGATTAATAGGGTAAATATGTGGGGTCACTGAAATGGGTGGGATTGTTGTCGGTGCAGACTCGATGGGCCGAATGGCCTCCTCCTGCACTGTAGGGATTCTATGACACCCACATCCCAAGAAAGAATAACAAGAATATGGGTCTCTAGTACACACACAGATACACAGATACTCAGACACAAACACAGAGATACGCACACACGCACACACCCACACTCACGCACACACACACACATACACCCACATACACCCACACTCACATACACCCACACTCACATACACACACAGCAGATACACACACATACGCACACACACACAGATAAACCCACACTCACGCACACACACACACATACACCCACACTCACATACACCCACACTCACATACATACACACACACATACACCCACACTCACATACACCCACACTCACATACACACACTAACAGATACACTCACACACACACACACATAGATACACCCACACTCTCGCACACACACACACACACATACACCCACACACACACACACACACAGACACACACACACACGCGCACACGCACACGTGCATGCACACACAGATACACGCGCATACACACACACAGACACAGATACACATGCACACAATTTCTGGGGTTAAGTTAGCTTGGCTTAGCCACCCTGGGGAAAGCCCAGTATTCATATTGGGATGAGGCAGGAGTTAGAAATTCCCGGTAGAGTTGCCAACTCTCCCAGATTGCCCTGGAGTCCTTGAGAATTGAAGGTCATTCTCTTGGCTTCTGCATTGAGCAACTTGGGAGAAAAAGCATAAGGGCCATGAGGAAAAATTGAGTTTTATTTCCAGTTTCTTTGATTATTTCCATTTGCTAATTAGAAAAATATTAAATGTCGAGAGAGTTGGAGATGTGAGGTAATATGGTAAATTCTCCAAGGATACCGGCAACCAGAGATGATAGCCCTAATCCTCAGCTACATTGATCAATTTTGATCTAGGCTCTTTTAGGGCACCTTAAAAATCTAACACTGGACTTTGCAACAGGAAACCTCTCAGAAAGTGGAGGAGTCGTCCTGGGTTCAGCGCAAAGGCCTCTATGCCCCCAGATAAGTTTTATATTTGTCCCTCCCCAGCATGATCATCAAGCTCTGAGGTCTCCTGGGTATTCCTCTCCTGTAGCATCCTAAAGGTTTTGAGGCCAAAAACCAAGGGTCAGAAGCACAGCTGCAAACCTCTGCCCCAATCTCCGCAGACAATGGCGGGGTCTGAACTGGAGATGTGTTGTCAGGTGATCCTAGACCTTCACAGGGGCAGTGCATTAAGTGCACGTTGTCTATTATTTGAAATGGGGTTCACGGGGCAGGGGAAGAAGAAAACAAAACCAGGCCAGATATCTTTAGAGAAGCACTGTTTTCATCCGATAGTCAATGGCAAACCTCTCTATTTATCTGTCGCAAATCCTGCCTTTATCTGGAGCGACCCTACGATATTTCGCTATGGTTCACACGTGCTAGGGAATTAGGGTTAAAAGCTCTGGTTACCGTAGTTTTGGAGAATTTATCACATTACATCACATCTCCAACTGCCTCGACATCTAATGTGTCTGACACAGGAGTGTTTTATTGACTCAAGGGCAAATCTTTTCATTGTTAATTTGCAAAGAGGAAACGCAAATAAATCAACTGTGTCCTTGAGATATTTGCACTGAAGTTCCTTGTGACAGAAAGATATACAACCCCTCAGGTATCTATTCCTCTCCTCAAAATATTTGCGACACGTATTTAAGTTTTTATTTAAAGTTTACTTATTAGTGTCACAAGTAAGGCTTACATTAACACCGCAATGAAGCTACTGTGAAATTCCCCTAGTCGCCACACTCCAGCATCTAACCAGCACATCTTTCAGAGTGTGGGAGTAAACCGGAGCACCCGGAGGAAACCCACACAGACACAGGGAGAACGTGCAAACTCCACACAAACAGTGACCCAAGTCAGGAATCGAACCCAAATCCCTGGCGCTGTGAGGCAGCAGCGCTAACCACTGTGCCACCGTGCCGCCCACATTTTGATGGCAGATTGAAGTCTGGAGTCATTTGTGCATTCAAGGTCTAAAGATATGGGACGGGAGGATAGCATAGTGGTAATGTCACCGGACTAGTAATCCAGAGGCCCAGGCTAATGCCTAGGAACACAGATTCAAATCCAATTCATAAAATCTGGAATTGAAAGCGAGTCTTAGTGATTAAACAATCATCAATTGTCATAAAAAACAATCTGATTCCATTTAGGGAAGGAAATCTGCCATCCTTATTGCTGAGATGTGACAGCAGATCCAGATTCACAGCTTACTCTTAACTGCCCTCTGAAAGGTCCTAGCAAGTCATCAGTTCAATGCCAGCGATGCCAACATGCCATGATAGAATGAAGAAAAGAAAAAGATTGACTCCTATTGATTCACCTTGTTTCTTCAAATATCCTTCGCAGGCAGTAATTCCTGCAGAGGGAAGGTGGGTTCACATAAGAATATACAAATTAGGAGCAGGAGTAGGCCACTCGGCCCATCGAGCCTGCTCCACCATTCAATAAGATGATGGCTGATCTGATTGTAACCTCAATCCCACATCCCTGCCTACTCCCCATTATCTCTCACCCCCTTGTTAATCAGTAATCTATCCAGCACTGCCTTAAAATATTCAAATCCTCTGCTTCCACCAATCTTTGAGGAAAATAATTCCTGCGTCTCCCTAGTTCAAGATTCTCCAACAAGAGCAAACATCCTCTCCGCATCCACCAGGTCAAGAATCTCAGAGGCTTCAATCAAGTCGCCTCTTACTCTTTGAAACTCCAAAGGATACAAGAGTAACCTGTCCAATCTCTCCTAACAAGACAACTCACCCATTCCTGGTATTGGTCCAGTAAACCTTCCCTGAACTGCTTCTAATGCATTTACACCTTTCCTTAAATAAGGAGACCAACACTGTACACAGATGTGGTCTCACCAGTGCCCTGAGCAACTGAAGCATAATCTCCCTATTTGTGTGATCAATTCCTGTCACAATAGGCAATAACATTCTGTTAGCTTTCCTAATTACTAGCTGTACCTGTGTACTAGCCTTTTGCGATTCGTGCACACGGACACCGAGATCCATCTGAATCTTGGAGTTCTACAACCTCCCACAATTTAGATAATAAGTTTCTTCTTTATTCTACCTGCCAAAATAGACCATTTCACTTTTGCTTACATTATACTCCATTTGCCAAACCTTTGCCAACTACTTAACCTATTGATGCCCCTAAGTAGCCTTCTTACGTCTTCTTCACAATTTACTTTCCTACCAATCTTTTTGTCGTCAGCAAATTTCTCAACCATATTTTTGGTTCCCCTCATCCAAGTCACTTATATAAACTGTAAACAGTTGAGGCCCCAGCAATGACCCCTGTGGCACACCACTCATTACATCTTGCCAACCAGAAAAAGACCCATTCATGCCAACTCTGTTTCCTGTTAGCTAGCCAGCTTCCATCGATGCCAATATCTTACCCCCTATGCCGTGAGCTTCAGTTATTGTTTGCAGTCTCTTCTTTAAGTGGCTGAAATGAAAGGCTTTCGGTTGAATCTTTGTGTGGTGTTCAACATTGGATGGCTCAAACCTATTCCAGCAACGTTGTTTTTTTAAAGTTTATTTATTAATGTCACAAGTAGGCTGACATTAACACTGCACTGAAGTTACTGTGAGAATTCCCTAATTGCCACACTCTGGCGCCTGTTCGGGTACACTGAGGGAGAATCTAGCATGGCCATTCCACCTAACCAGCATGTCTTTCGGGCTGTGGAAGGAAACCGGAGCACCCAGAGGAAACCCACGCAGACACGGGGACCCGGGTTAAATTCTGGCCTCGGGTGACTGTGTGTGTCTGGGTGGGTTTCCTCCAGGTGCTCCGGAGGAAACCCCACCTGCCCCACCACCACAACTACAGCCTAATTTATGTCCTAGCAAGCCTGGTTTTGGAAATAGTGGTCAATCCTGTATTTGAACTTGAGGATGCAAGGTATCGAGTTCCCTATGGCAGCACTTCCTGTGCCCGCAGATGGCAGGCATCGTGTAAAATCATCAATTGTCATAAAAACCCATCTGGTTCCCTTTAGGGAAGAAAATCTGCCATCCTTAATGCTGACATGTGACACCAGATCCAGATTCACAGCTTACTCTTTACGGCCCTCCGAAATCTCTCTCTTACTCGAACTCTGCACTGACATTTAAGATTGATTTTTTTTTAAAAAAACATCTGCAGCTGTAACAGCTCTTCTGCTCCTGGTGTGAATAAAGTCCCATCTTAAATGCCAGATACTGCTGCGCTGAGGGCGAACTGCCCAGTCAAACCCCTCTGACATTCTGGTGAATGGAACCTGGGATTGAATAGGGACTGCCCTTGTGCAGTATGTTGTCCTGTTTGTCTCTGGATTATGTCTTTCCAGAACAAAAGTGGGGGCATGGGGTGCAAATGATTAAATATGACTGGAATATTGTATCATGAGTTGGTTTGGGGCAGTTTAAAGAATAGCTACCTCAGTGTAAGAATGAACACTGACTCATTCCTGGTTTGATTACAGATATAAGAAGAACTATGGCGTGAAAAAGGGCCAATTGGCCCATCAAGCACATTCCCTTCAAAGTCATTGTGCGGTGTACCTGTCGAGGCTAGAATCCCCCCCCCCCCCCACCCCATTTCGTCCCCTGAGGGAAAACTTTCCATGAATGCTCCTTAAAACCAAAAATCTGGAATATTCCGTCATGTTTTCATTTCAATTGTTCAAGTCTGGTTTTGAGACTCTATGGGCCTCTTTAGCCTCCCAGCCATGTGTTCCCCGCTGGTGTTGTTTGCTATCGCCGGGATTCTCTGGTCCCGCCGCTGTCAATGTGAATTCCCATTGACGTCACCCCACGTTGGCAGGAAACCTGCGGGCGGGGGCGCCCTGCCGGCATGACCGGAGAATCCCACCGGCATGAATGGCCTGAGAATTCCAGCACATCCCTATATTTGAAAAATCCACATTTAAAAGGATCCTCACCTACTCAACTACACAATAGCTTTATTCTAGAGTTACAATCTGAAGCTACAATCAGATCAGCCGTGATCTAATTGAATAGCAGAGCAGGCTCGAGGGGCCGAGTGGCCTACTACTCCTAATTCATACGGTCGCAATTCAAAGAGTGTACTTTATTTAAAGGAAACATAACCTTCCCACCACAAACAGGATGTTTTTTTAGTGTAACAGATTCTATATGGATATAGGACCATGGAAACAGAAGACCATTCAGCCCCTCTACCCTGTTCTGCCATTCGATGAAACCATGGCTGTGTCATATGCTAACCCCTATCCTTGGTTTATGCCTCGTACTCTCAGCCCGGAAAGATCTCAGATTTAATGTTTTCAATCGAGCCAGCGTCCACTCTTTTGTTGGAGAGAGTTCCGTACCCGTAGCACCTCCTTTGCATGAAGAAGTGTTTCAGAATTCATCTCCTGAATGGCCTTGCCCTGATTTCAAGTTGAGTCCCTGCTCTTCAACTTCTCCGCCAGTAGAAAAGGTTTCTCTCTACCTGAATATCTCTCAAAATCCTACAAACTCAATCAAAATCACTTATATCCTCCCTTATTCCAGGGGAATATAACCAAGTTTATGCACTCTCTCCTCATAACCTGGCACTTGGAGCTCTACTAATAGTCTCGAGAATCTGTGCTGCAGTCCTTCTAAGGCTAATACATCCTTTATAAGGTTCAGTGCCCAAACCTGTACACAGTACTCCAAATGCCAGGGCTATGTATAGCTGTAATAAAACTTCCTTCTCTTTATATTCTAGCCCTCTGGTTATGAAGGCTAACATTTCATTATTCATTTTGATTATTATTTTTTAATCAGAAGCACTGGTATGGTATTTAAAGATGTGAAAAACGCTGCGTAAATTTTAATTTCCATTTCTTTGGGCAGTCGACATGTGTGACTGGTGACTGAAAGGAGCTATCAGCGTTCACAAACTCCAGATGTCCTAAGTGTGTTATTTATGACCAGTTTTGGCACTGTGGTCACCTTTGTAAATGTAGAACCGCAGCAGCCATTTTGCACCAGATCACGATGTTGGTTAGGGGATGAATATTGGTTCGGACACCAGTGTCTGAGTTTTCAGGATGGTGGGCACTCGACACCCATGTGTCCACTGCCATTTTATGCTCGATTGGGACTTGACTGGCAACAGACGGGACTTCCGTCATCACTTGGATGGTTGCCCTGGCTTGGAGAGCTATCGGCCAATCAGGTTGACCGACAGATCTCCAGCCCATCCAGATGCAGCGCTGCAGTGGCCAGAAGAGGGACTGCAGCGCTGTGCCTGAGCCTAAGTCCGGGGCCGCACCTCAGGATACATATAATGTACTGTTACTCATTCCTGTGAAGTGCCTTGGGGGTGTTCTATTACGTTGAGGTGGTAGCTGGGGAAGCCATGGTCTAGTGGTATTATCACTGGACTATTAATCCAGAAACTTAGCTAATGTTCTGCGGACCTGGGTCCGAATCCTGCCACGACAGCTGGTGGAATTTGAATTCAATACAAAAAAAAATCTAGAATTAGGAATCTACTGATGACCATAAAACCATTGTCCATCACTCAAACCAACCCCCCATCCATTGACACTGTCTTAACTTTCAGCTGCCTCAGAAAAGCAGCCAGCATAATCAAGGACCTCATGCACCCTGGACATTCTTTCTTCCGTTGGAGAAAAAGATACAAAAGTCTGAGATCGTGTACCTGTTTGGCTTACTAATGTCCTTTTGGAAGGAAAATCTTCCATCCTTTCCTATTCTGGCCTACATATGACGCCAGAGCCACAGCAATGTGGTTGACTCTCAACTGCCCTTGAGCAACTAGGGATGGGCAATAAATGCTGGCCAGCCAGCGACACCCATGTCCCACGAATGAATAAAACAAATAACTGCAAGTTGTTGTTGTGTTTCACCATGACAACAGCCGCACCTTCTGAGAATTTTTTTGCAAAGCGTAGCTGCAACTTAGATATATTTGTGAAGAAAAAGCAATGCTTCAAGGGAAAGCAATCCACAGAAAAGAGATCATGCCACAATGCAATCTTCGATTTGGTTTGATTTATTATTGTCACGTGTATTAGTATACAGTGAAAAGTATTGTTTCTTGAGCGCTATACGGACAAAACATCCCATTCATAGGGAAGGAAAGGAGAGAATGCATAATGTAGTGTTACAGTCATGACTAGGGTGTAGATCAACCTAATGCGAGGTAGGTCCATTCAAAAGTCTGACAGCAGCAGGGAAGACTGTTTTTGAGTCGGTTGGTACGTAATCTCAGACTTTCGTATCTTTTTCCCAATGGAAGAAAGTGAAAGAGAGAATGTCCGGGGTGCGTGGGGTCCTTGATTATGCTGACTGCTTTTCCGAGGCAGCGGGAAGTTTAGACAGTGTCAATGGATGGGAGGCTGGTTTGTGTGATGGACTGGTCTTCATTCACGACCCTTTGCAGTTTCTTGCGGTCTTGGCAGAGCAGGAAACATACCAAGCTGTGATACGACCAAAAAGAATGCTTTCTATGTTGCATCTGTAGAAGTTGATGAGAGTTGTAGTGGACATGCCAAATTTCCTTAGTCTCCTGAGAAAGTTGGTGGGCTTTCATAACAATAGCATCGGCATGGAGAGATCAGGACAGGTGATCTGGGCACCTAAAAACCTGAAGCTCTCGCCCATTTCTACTTCATCTCCATTGATGTAGACAAGGGCAAGCCTTCTACTATGCTTCCTGAAGTCGATGACTATCTCCTTCATTTTGTTGACATTGAGGGAGAGATTATTGTTGCTGCACCAGTTCACCAGATTTTCTATTTCATTCCTGGACTTGTCTCATTCGACTCACAACGGTGGTGTCATCAGCAAACCTGAAAATCTGTTATCGAACTCGGAAATTATAGGTCAGGTTTACCTTGGGGCTAATTCTTCTAATGGTATATGTGTTCCAATCACTAGCATTTGACAGGAATTAATGAATTTAGTTAGATGCTTACCTTGAAAATTTTAGGTATTAATCTTATTGCCAGTGCCACACTTTCACAGAGAATACTTGGCTATCTTCAAAATTAACAGTTAATCATTAGGCAATTTGACAAAGTAGTTGAACCACTTTCTTGTTAGCTTGTAGAAAGCTGAACGCGATATTTCTAATCATGTGACAGAAAATTGCGTTGATGAAGGAGGGAACCTCGTGGACCACAAAATGTCTATTCATTAAGCACAGAGCACAATTCTCTGATATGTGAACCATCACACAGACAATGACAATTCTTGTGATGTATTTCACACACAGTGTAAATACAGGGTGGCATGATGGTTGGCACTGCTGCCTCACAGTACCAGTGACCCGGGTTCGAATCTAGCTTTGGATGATTGTCTGTGTGGTGTTTGCACATTCTCCCCATGACTGTGTGGGTTTCCTCCGGGTGCTCCGGTTTCCTCCCACACTCCAAAGATGTGCAGGTTAGGCTGATTGGCCATGCTAAATTGCCCTTTAGTGTCAGGGGATTAGCAGGGTAAATACGTGGGGTTATGGGGATAGGGCCTGGGTGGGATTCTTGTCGGTACAGGCTCAATAGGCTGAATGGCTTCCTTCTGCACTGTAGGGATCCTACATGGTGGCACAGTGGTTAGCACTGCTGACTCACAGTACCAGGGACCTGGGTTTGATTCCCAGCTTGGGTCAGTGTCTGTGCAGAGTCTGCACGTTCTCCCTGTGTCTGCATGGGTTTCCTCTGGGTGCTCCGGTTTCCTCCCACCGTCCAAAAGACGTGCCGGCTAAGTGCATTGGCCATGTTAGATTCTCCCTCAGTGTACCCGAACAGGCGCCGGAGTGTGGCGACTAGGGGATTTTCACAGTAACTTAATTGCAGTGTTAATGTAAGCCTACTTGTGACACTAATAAATAAACGAAAAAAAAAGATTCCATTCTCTGATCTTAGGCAGGGACGGGTGGTGGTGGTGGTTGGGGGGTGCGGGGGGGGGGGGGGGGGGGGTTGGGTGTGGTGGGAGGGTGTGTTGTGACATGCTGAATTTATACACTTTCTGGAACGTGACCCTGGAAATGTGGTGAAATGTTCGCCAAGAATTAAGGAATGGAAGAAGAAAGTTGATTTGGCTTTGCGATGCTTTCTCAGACATGACCGCGTTTATCCAATGGCTGTTATAGCAGTGCTGATTTCTAATTACAATAGTGAATCTCAGAATGCCACTTGAGCACAGGATAGTCGGTGTTATTTTGTGAAGCTGAGGAGGACTGTGCCACTCCAATGCTGTACTTATGAAAATATTCACATTGCTGACTAAAGAGGCCATGTAAAGAAAACAAGCTCCTAGATTCGTCTGACAGCTCATTGAGAAATGCAGTCTATTCAAAAAGATAGCACGGTCGCAGCTCATTCTGGACATGCACTCATCTCCTGCTGACCACGGGTCTCCTCATATATGTGCAGCAATTGAGTGGAAGAGTCTCACACTGCATCGAGGAACAAATAGCTCTGGGGAACACATGATGTGGAGATGCCGGCGTTGGACTGGGGTAGGCACAGTAAGTAGTCTCACCAGGTTAAAGTCCAACAGGTTTACTTGGTAGCACGAGCTTTCAGAGCACTGCCCCTTCACTCACCTGATGAAGGAGCGGCGCTCCGAAAGCTCATGCTACCAAATAAACCTGTTGGACTTGAACCTGGTGTTGTGAGGCTATTTACTCTGGTAAACACAGTGAAAGATGAAATTATTATAATTTGTAAGGATCAAAGTAATTATATCTTGGGATTCGGGTTTCATCCCCAACCTTCCCAGCCTTTCTGTCCTCTAGTTCTGATGAAGGGTCATCAATCTTCACATTGAGTTGGATTTAATGGCTGCAACGGTGGTCCAGTCACCAGCTGGAAAGGCAGGGAGCAATTTCACTGCAGCCATTTTTGGCAGAATTCAGTGCATGCTGCTGGGGTTACCGTGCATTTTAGGGAGGACGGGGTCCTGCTTCCAAAAACCCCACCATCTTTAAATGAGTGCTTGAAATGTCATAACATTCAAGGCTATGGGCCAAATGTTGGAAGTGGGATTGGTGTAGATTTAGTGTAGTTTTTAGTGTAGTTTTGCCACTGCAGACTTGATGGGCTGAAGGACCTCTTCTGTATTGTCTGGTTCTATGACAAGTTGTCTACATTGCAATAGACTTGGAATGCAGAAGGTATAGTGATGAAAATGTGCAGCCATCTTTGACTATGATCCCAAGTCACTGGGAGGCGGTTTTTATTTTTTTTTAAAAACCCAATTAGGAGCCAGTAAATTTGTAAGTTCCTTTTTGACATAATGCATGGTTTCACAGCGATTGTTTGTAAATGCTTATTTTGTTACACTCTTTTGTCCTTTAATATATGTGAGATATGAATACCTAGATTACCATTCCATCATTGTTCCTTAGTCCTCTCGCCAGACCACATGGGGTATACTTGCAAAGAATATCTTTTCCCTTCGCCCTGTGGATAAAGGATGTTCCAGTCGGTGCCTAATTCTTTGTGCAAACCAATGCTTTATATTAATGATTGGGGCTTCAGTTTGGGGGCTGCCAGTGTTCTGGATGCAGACAACTAATGGGCTAAAAGTGAAAAAAGCAAAAGCTATAACACATGTCAGTTATTTTAAGTGGAAATCTGAAGCTCCTTCTATTTCAATGCATTTTATCTTTATTATTTGAAGCAGAACATTGTGCTGTGAGGAAATAATTGCATTAAAAGCGAAATGATGCGGATTCCACAGATGTGTTCCAGCTGCAGTACCTGCAGGGAAGTTACATCTGGCAAATAAATTCCCGAATCCATGACAGGCCAACATGGCATAGTTCCTAAAGATTCATAGGACATGGGAGAGCAGTGAGATAAGTAATTAACTTTTCTTTTAATTTTATGGGAAAGATATCTCGTCTTCACTTTTCATGGAATCCCTACAGCGCAGAAGGACGGCATGTGGCTCATTGAGTCTGCACCGGCTCTCTGACAGAGCATCGCTCTCACCCAGGCTATTCCCATAACCCCATGTATTTACTCTGTTAATCGATCTAACCTTTGGACACTGAGGCGCAATTTAGCCTGGCCATTTCCCCTAACCCACGCATCTTTGGAATGTGGGAGGAAACCGGAGCACCCGGAGGAAACCCACACGGGCGGCATGGTAGCACAGTGGTTAGCACTTCTGCTTCACAGCTCCAGGGACCTGGGTTCGATTCCCAGCTTGGGTCACTGTCAGTGTGGAGTTTGCACATTCTCCTCGTGTTTGCGTGGGTTTCCTCCGGGTTCTCCGATTTCCTCCCACAGTCCAAAGATGTGCGGGTTAGGTTGATTGGCCATGCTAAAATTGCCCTTAGTGTCCTGGGATGCATAGGTTAGAGGGATTAGTGGGTAAATATGTAGGGATATGGGGGTCGGGCCTGGGTGGGATTGTGGTCGGTGCAGACTCGATGGGCCGAATGGCCTCTTTCTGTGCTGTAGGGTTTCTAAGATTCTAAGATCAAATACAGGGAAAAGATGCAAGCTCCACACAGGCAGTCACCCAAGGCTGGAATTGAACCCGGGTCCTCGGAGCTGTGAGACAGCAGTGCTAACCACTGTGTCACCATGCCAACCCTTCCGTAAGGAGAAATGGAGCAGTTTATATAAATGGATGAACTTATAGCCTCAATCAATGAATGTAAAGCTCTCTAACCAGCGGGACGAGAAATAGCTAAGGAATATTTAGCGATGATTAAGCTGGGAATGGAATACAGTAAAGTCTCATTATTCACCGGTGTTAAGGTCCTGCTGAATCTCGCAATTGGCAAAATCGTGAACCGCGAACATATTTTACGATGGGATTCAACTAAATAAGTTCCAGCCATCTTCAAATTTGGCATCTATTAAGGAACAAAGGCCATAAAAGATTCAAGCACATCCGACAAAACAACGAAGCAAGAAAAAAGAAAATCTGTAAAATCTGCAGCTCTGCCTGAATAGTGACGCGAAGGCCCAACGACAGAAAATAAACATGAATGAGTGGCTGAAAAACACACATGTTGGGAGAAGAGACAGACCAATGGTGACCAATGACGAAACGCTGAACCCCTGCTGCTTTTTCCACACTTATATCTCTTCCTCCTTCTCCCTCCCACGCCTGTACACTAGGGAGCTTTATAATGAGCACAGTTCCAGCTTTCCAGTCACATATTCATCACAGTCACACTTCAGTGACTGTCCAGAGTGGTCACACTTCAGCATTGAGTGGAGGTGGAGAGAGTGGGTGAAGTGGCTGATGTAGATGTCGACATGGATAAAATGTTATTTTTGACTGGCCCTGCCTGGGAAACTTCTCTGCAGCTACATGGTGAGCTGATGCAGCCCCCAACCCTTCCCGACACTCCCCCTGAAACATCACATGACGCAAACCAAATAATCAAACCATCCTGTACCAACTGAAAATCCTCTGGAAGGCAAAGGGAGGCGACCCCTTCTGCACCACCTTCATTGTCACTATTGTCTCCAGTAACACCAGCACCACTAACTTTAATACCTTTTTTATGTGCTGGTTCAAATTCTCACGATTTCACCATTAACGCGGGCAGCACGGCGGCACAGTGGTTAGTACTGCTGCCTCACAGCGCCAGGGACCCGGGTTCGATTCCAGCCTTGGGTCACTGTCTGTGCGGAGTCTGCAAGTTCTCCCATGTCTGCGTGGGTTTCCTCTGATTTCCTCCCTCAGTCCGGAAAGACATGCGGGTTAGGTGGATTGGCCATATTAAATTCCCCCTCAATGTGCCCGAGCAGTTGCTGGAGTGCGGCGACTAGGGGATTTTCACAGTAACTTCACTGCAGTGTTTATGTAAGCCTAATTGTGGCACTAATAATAAATTAATAAATAACTCCTTTATGGTTAATTCTCTATCTACACGCTTCGTAACGCTTTCATTTCTTCCAAGTGTGGATCTTTCCTATTTACAAGAGCAGACCTGGCCGTACAACTACAGTAACACTGGGCCTTATTTTATCTTCAGACTGTTTTTTGTACCTAACTGCAGGTTCTGTGATATTGTGTTCTCTGGTCGGCATGGTAACTCTTCCACTGTTTTTCAACCTTGCTACTTTTGCCACTTTTCGGGCGCATGCAATTACTTTTCTCAGATGTTTACTGTTTTGTTTTGACTCACCGTGCGCATTTAAAGACAGAGGCTTAAGAGATTGCTTAGATTGCTTAGATCAGGATTTTACTTCAGGAAATATGTTATGGATACTTTTCTTTTTTCGCTTCATTGAGGCGGTTTTTTTCCTGTAATTTCTAAAGTGGGCTTCGATTTTATTTTATCTTTAAAAATGCGGCAAGGCGAACATAAGGGCCCATGGCGGTTACACCTTTGTTCCGATGTAACAAAGACTTTCGCACGGGTAAGCGAGTTCTCCAAAGCGAGGGTTGCAAATGGTGGGACTTTACTGTAAATAATTTTAGCTTGAAGCACAGTTTCAGCGCTGGGATTTGACTCCCTTTTAAACCCGGTCCCTGAAAATCGCCATTCAGGGAGAACACAGTAACAATATTCATCCCTCAGCTGAAAGATAAAAGGACGTTTTGCAGAACAGCCACTGCAAGGAGCTCACTGGAGGCTGCATTTATTATTGTAAATGGGAGCTGAATTGGTGGAATAAAGTTGATCAGCTTGGTTACCATTCACAGCAATAAATATCCAAGTCTGGCTCATTTCAATTCAGATCTGCTGCGCTGTCAAGAAAATTGGACAAGATGGAAAGCTGAGGACTGAAGCACAATAATGAACAATCTGGGCTCAGATGACAACCTAGCGACTTTCACGGTCATTCTTTTCTTTGGTAGTTCAGAAATAACTCAATTTGACGAATTTAGTCCCCCAACTTTCTATGAACGCAAGAATTTGGAGCAGGAGCAAGCTTTTTTTTAAAGTTTATTTATTAGTGTCGCAGGTCGGCTTACATTAACGCTTCAATTAAGTTACCGTGAAAATCCCCTAGATTCCATGCTCTGGCACCTGTTCGGGTACACTGAGGGAGAATTTAGCATAGCCAATGCACCTAACCAGCACGTCTTCCGGACTGTGGGAGGAAACTGGAGCATCTAGAGGAAACCCACGCAGACACGGGGAGAACGTGCAGACTCCGCACAGACAATGACCCAAGCTGGGTCCCTAGTGCTGTGAGGCTACCGTGCCGCCCAAGCTTTTCAGCCACTCGAGTCTGCTCCACTATTTGAAAGGATCGTGGTTGATATGATTGTGGCTTCCACTCCACTTATCTGTCTGCCCCCCCAACAACCCTCAGCTCCCTTGTTGATCAAAAATCTATCCTCAGTCTCGCAGGTATTCAATGACCCAGTCTCCACTGCTCACTGGGGGAAGAGAACTCCACAGACTAACGACCCTCTGAGAGAAACATTTCTTCTCATCTTAGTCCTCATTTTTAATTTTTGTGCTCTAATTCCAGACCCCCCTACAAGGGTACAGATCCTCTCAGCATTCACTCCATCAAGTCCGTTTAGGATATCATATCTTTCAATAAGATGACTTTTCATTCTAAGAAACACTAATGGGTACAGACCCAATCTGCACAGCCTTTCCTCATAAGATAACTCCTTCATCCCAGGAAAGAGTCCAGTGAGCCTGCTCTGAATTGTTTCCTATGCAACTATATGATTTCTTAAGTGAGAATCAACAAACTCATTGACCATTTACCTCCTTCCACCATCTCCCATCCCCACCTATCCCCCAGAGACCCCAATTGACCCTATCCAGAACCTCCCCCCACCAAGCAGGCCTTTAGTACAACCCACCCCCCGCAAACCGCCCCCCCCCCCTGCACAATCTCTGACACTTTATTCTACCGTTCTCAGCCACAGCGGAGCTGTTCTCGGAGGGACTGGAGCAGTGCTAGCCAATCTGATTGGCTGGCAGCTCCCCAAGGCGAGACTTTCTCCTGGGTGAGGGGTGGAAGTCATGCCCTGATTTTACTATGTGGGGCCCTGCGTTTACCTTACATTTCTGCCCCCCACAACCCTCCCCCAATCCCCCCCCCCCCCCCCCCCCCCCCCCCCCCCCGGGCAAATTCAGAGAAATCAGGCTCGGATTGAATCATAGAATCCCTTTGGTGCAGAAAAAGGCCATTCAGCCCACCGAGTCTGCACCGACTCTCCAACAGAGCATCCCGCCTCAGCCCTATTCCTGTAACCCCAATTATTTACCCCACTAATCATTCTAACTTGCACATCTTTGGAGTGTGGGAGGAAACCAGAGCACCCGGAGGAAACCCACGCCGACACCGGGAGAATGTGCGAAATCCTCACAGACAGAGACTGAGGCCGGAGCTGAACCTGGGTCCCTGGCGCTGTGAGGCAGCAGTGCTAACCACTGTGCCACCGTGCCACTCTAGTCAGGACCCTGTGCCTAGGCACAGCATGTTTCATTGCAAAATTACTGGAGGCACTGATGTCTGTAGTGAGGGAATTTGCAAAACAGGCACGAGAAAGTGACAGTATTGCTCTTCCAACTACTGTTCAAAATTCTGCAACGGCTAAATCTGTCAGAGGGCAGGCTGCTCATGTTACCAGCTGACCAGATTGTATTGTTGCTGATAATTGGAAATTGGTTTGCGGTGGGGAGTTTAGAGGGCTATGATTTCCAATTAGCAGAAGAAAAAGCGTGTTCCATTCAGTTGCCTCTCATTCTTGTACAAGGTGAAGGTGTTATCAAAATACTGGCATGTCAAAGCACACAAATCCATGCAGGTATAATGAACACTGATGCAATTCAAATAAGTCTAAGCTTTTACAATGGTGCGTACCGGACTCCACTTGCTTATGGGTCAAGTTAAAAGCCTTTTACAGGAAGGTTTCTCTGTCCCCGTTGTCACAGGCACAATTATCCCCTTTTACCTTGCTGTTTGAACTTGCCCCACACTCTAGTTTCAAGATCAGCCCCTGCCCTAGATTCTGGATGCCGGGCTGAATACAACTGTTATATTGAGGTTGTGGAAAGGTTGAGGGCTCTGAATTGGCCACAGTACAAAATGAGCGGTAACTATTTCCCAGCTTCCTGTACACCCCACCCCAAGTTTATTTTGCGTTTAAAGCAACAGTGCACTTTTGTCAAATTTCACTCCTGCCCCAAATGAATTTTTATCCCCCAGAGATTCTAATTTCAGATTTGTCCTCAAGTTGCCTCCTTGTTTCTGAACTCAGCAAGATTTTTCAAGATCAACAATTCCATCCAGTCAGATACACATACCTTTCACGGGTGGCGATGGCCTAGTGCTTTAGTCCCCAGACTATTAATCTAGAAATGTTCTGGGGACCCAGGTTCGAATCCCACCGCGGCACTTGGTAGAATTAATAACAAATATCAGGAATTAAGAACCTACTGATGACCATGAAACCATTGTCGATTGTCATAAAAATCCCATCTGGTTCACTGAAGTCCTTTAGGGAAAGAAATCTGCCATCCATTACTGTGCAGAGGGACTTGGGTGTCCTTGTGCATGAATCGCAAAACATTGGTTTGCAGGTGCAGCAGGTAATTTAGAAGGCAAATGGAATTTTGTCCTTCACTGCTAGAGGGATGGAGTTTAAAAACAGGGAGGTTATGTTGCAACTGTGTAAGGTGCTGGTGAGGCCACACCTGGAGTACTGTGTACAGATTTGGTCTCCTTACTTGGGAAATGATAGACTTGCACTGGAGGGGTTGCAGAGGAGATTCACTAGGTTGATTCCGGAGTTGAGAGGATTGGTTTATGAGGAGAGACTGAGTAGAATGGGACTATATTCATTGGAATTTAGAAGAATGAGCGGAGGATCTTATAGAAACATATAAAATTATGAAGGGAATAAATAAGATAGAAGCAGGGAGGTTGTTTTCATTGGTGGGTGAAACTAGAACTAAGGGGCATAGCCTCAAAATAAGGGGAGCAAATTGGTCCTCCAGAGTTCCTCCAGAGTTGAGGAGGAACTTCTTCACCCAAAGGGTTGTGAATCTGTGGAAATCCCTGCCCAGTGAAGCAGTTGAGGCTACCTTGTTGAATGTTTTTAAGACAAGGATAGATATAAATATTTGAACAGTAAAGGAATTAAGGGCTATGGTGAGGGGGTGGGTAAGTGGAGCCGAGTCCATTAAAAGATCAGCCGTGATCTTATTGAATGGTGAAGCAGGCTCGAGGGGCCAGATGGCCTACACTTGCTCCTAGTTCTTATGTTCTTATCCTTAGCTAGTCTGGCCTATATGTGACTCCAGAGCCATAGCGATTGTGGTTGACTCTCAACTGCCCTCGGGCAACTAGGGATGGGCAATAAATGCAGGCCAGCCGGCGACATCCATGTCCCACGAATAATAAAAAAAAAGATGTGGGCTGGCCTATCTGTCTCGTTCAGCCATTACAACCAAAGAAAGCAGAAAAGGTAAATGTCAGCCTCTGGGTTATTGAAGATGATTTTAGCGGAGTAACTCTGGCTGTGACATTCCTCTGTCCATTGTCTTAACATGGGCTCACACCACCACTAAAACGGAGAAGGAAACTCATCTAAAAAGATTCAAGAGTTGCCTGCTGAAATTGGTCATTTCTGGGCTCTAGTGGGTGAGATGCAGGGGAATAGGTTAATAGCTGCTTTGCCTCAAGGAGCGACTTGATGCAGTGTTTACTCACATACAAGCAGATTATGGTTCAACTGCAAAAGCAGAAATATTGTCCTTTAAAGGTCAGAGTGGTGAGATATGTGCCGGATTGCATTTCTTCAATAGGAAATGATTAATGGATTGCATCCCTCTGGACTGAAGAGGTAGCAAGAAGGGTAATTATGGTCAGCGCAAGATCTTTACCCACATGACACATTCCTTTGTAAGTTTAAAAAAAAATCGAAATTAAAATCTGCATTGCCCTTTAATTAAATATTGAATGTTGCAGTACAGAGCTGTTGCTAAATGAGACACAAATAATCAAAATTATCCCTAGATCATGTCAATTTTTCTACCTTGTCTTTAACACTCTGAGCCAGCACGTTTTGATGGAGAGATTGGTTCAGGTGTGAGACACCAGTCCTTCCTTTATCTTATATCTGAGCAGATCTTTGAATGAGTGGGGTTGAAGATGGTGAAACTTGTGCAAGAGCAAAATGTTTCGATTCCAGATAGAAACATTGAAACTAGAAGCCAGAGTAGGCCATTCGGCCCTTTGAGCCTGCTCCGCCACTCATTTTGATCATGGCTGATTATCAAATTCAATATCCTGATGTTGGAATCTGATTTAAAGAGGAAAATGCTGGCTGCTTCTTTGGAGTGGAAAATCAGAGCTAACTTTTCAGGTCAATGACTGAGGGATCCTGTGTATGCGTGGCCCTGTTTGCTTCCGTCTATGCAAAGACTTCATTTTAAGATATTTCTGCCTACGTACAATTACATTTCAATGCTAGGCTGTAGGGATTAACTAACTCTGCTAAGCTGAACAATTGTAGCTAACGTGACTACATGTAGAATCAGAAGGCATGATGGGTTAGCTAAAAATTGACTGCATTCCTAAAGGATACACAATGCAGGCAAACAACAGTTTCCCATAACAGCAGCTGTGAGGATTGTTTTTCTAGACAGTGACAGCATGCGAAAAACACTTCCAATAACGAGATAAGGGTTGAAATATATTTTTTGATTTTAGTGTGTATCAGTTCAAGTTCAATTCAGTCAGTTCACTTTTTTTGCTTCTGTCATGTTCTTTTCAATAAAATAAAACCATTTAAAAACTTGCATCAGTGTATCATTCGTCTCTTCAAACGAATGAAGGGACCCAACAATGACCTTTGTTCTGAACTGGAAGGACCATGTCGGCTCCAGCTCCCACACATCTCATTCCTTTAGCCTCTTCCAGAATCATAATGGGGTTTCTCAAAATCCCACCTTACACTCCACCAATCTCCATATTCAGTGGACCATCCTCCACTCTTACTGCCGCTTCCATTGTGATGGCACCACCATACATTGTGCCCTTCCCTTCTCTTTCAGTTTTTCAAGCTAAGTGTATTCTCCATTCCTTAAATTCCCCAATCCCTCTCCCCCTTCCCGTAATGTAATTTATCTCCTGCCTTCTGTAATGAATTAACGAGGTCCACGAGGTGGACCCTGTTAGAGTATGAGCTCCCTGATTGAGGCAGGTAATGCTGTCCAACCCGGAAGCCCTGCAGAGGTATATGATGTGGAGTATCAGGATTACCGGTATTCAGGATGTTTACTCTGTACTGAGAAGTATCCGCCTGAACATTTGTAAATAAATCTGGATTTGGTGAAGGGACACCGGCCTCGATGGAGTTCATAGAATCATAGAATGCAGAAGGAGGCCATTTCGCTCATCGGGTCTGCACCAACTCTCCATAAGAGCATCCACCTAGGCCCTATTCCCGTAATTCCACACATTTACCCTGCTAATCCCTCTAAACTGCACATTTTAGGACACTAAGGGGCAATTTAGCAATATCAATCCATCTAACCTGCACACCTTTGGACTGTGGGAGGAAACTGGAGCACCCGGAGGAAACCCACACAGACATGGGGAGAACATGCAAACTCCATACAGACAGTCACCCAAGGATGGAATCGAACCTGGGTTCCTGGTGCTGTGAGGCAGCAGTGCTAAACACTGTGCCACTGTGTCACCGTAAGTTATTTCACCTTCCAAGGCCCCAGACACTCCTACGGGAAACAATCGATGGGATTTTCCAGTCCCACCCATTGGTGGGATTTACCAGTGCTGCTGAAATCGATGGAATTTTGGTTGGCTCGCCAGATCTGACTTGGTGGGGCTGGAAAATCCCAGCCAGAAATCTGTTCATATTACTATCAATTTAGTCTACAGTATCCGCTGCTCAGGGTGCAGTCTGCTCTACATTGGGGACACAATGCAGATTGGGGGACTGTTTTATAGACAACTCTGTTCAGCCCTCAAACACACAGGAAGGAGGAGGATCATGGGAAGGCAGTGGCATAGTGGTATTGTCACTGGACTAGTAATCCAGAGACTCAGGACAAAATCCGGATTCAAATCCCACCGTGGCAGATGGTGAAATTTGAATTCAATCAAAAAATATATATAATGATGATTAGCATTAAATATATATAATGATGAACTCCATGAAACCATTGTCAATTGTTGTAAGAACCCAGTTCACTAACGCCCTTGAGAGAAGGAATTCTGCCATCCTTACCTGGTGTGGACTTCCCCCAGAAGGGGAAAGATCCTGACAGCATCTTCCTGTAGCACAGTGCAGTTTGGGAGTCCTTGCACAAAAAGCTACAAGTTCAGCAGGTCATGGGGAAGGCAAATTAAATGTTGGCCTTTAATTCAAAGGAAATGGAGTATGACAATAGGGATGTCTTCTTAAAGCTATACAAGGCACTGGTTAGACCACACCTGGAATACTGTGAACAGTTTTGGTCCCCTTATCTAAGGAAAGGTATATTGGCATTGGAGGCTCACTGGGTTGATCCTGGTTATGAAGGGGTTTTCTTATGAGGAGAGGTTGAGTAGGTTGGGCCTGTACTCATCGGAGTTTAGAAGGAGAGGCGACCTTATTGACAAATAAAGGATTCTAAGGAGGCTTGACAGGGTAGATGCTGATTGTTTCCCCTTGTGGGAGAGTCTAGGACTAGAGGGTGTCATCTCAGAGCAAGGGGTCATCCATTTAAGACAGAAATGAGGGGGAATTTATTTTCTCAGAGGGTAGTGGATCTGTGGAATTCTTTACCACAGAGGACTGTAGAGGTTGGGTGGTTAAGTATGAACAAGGCCGAGATAGACAGATTTTTAATCAGTAAAGGAATCACGGGCTTTGGGGATAAGGCAGGAAGGTGGAGTTGAGGATTATCATATCAAATTAATCATGATCTCATTGAATGGCAGGAGAAGTGATGGGCCGAATGGCCTACTTCTGCTCCCACGTCTTATGGTCTGTCGAGTCCCCTCAGGATCTTATATGTTTCAGTAAGATAGCCTCTCATTCCTCTAAACTCGAATGGCTATAGGCCCAACCCAATTAACCTTTCCTCATAAGATAACCCCTTCATCCCAGGAATCAGGGTGAGTGAATCTTCTCTGAACTGCTTCTAATGCAATTATAACCTTTCATAAGTAAGAATAAACAAACTCTGAACACAGATACAGTCTAACTGAGGTCCTGTATAGCTGCAGCAAAACCTCCCAACTTCAGTAATCAATCCCCCTTGCAATGATCATCCCCCATCAGACGACCATTTGCCTTCCGAATCAACCGCTGTACCGGCATACCAACTTTCTATGATTCATGTACCAGATTCCTCTGTATCTCAGAATTCTGCAATCTCTCTCTATTTGAATAATATTCTGCTCGCCTATTCTTATTGCCAAAGTGGAGAAGTTCACATTTTCCAACATTAGACTCCATCTGCCAAATTTTTGTCCATTTATTTAACCTATCTAAATCTGTCTGTAGGCTCTTTACATCCTCTTCACAATTTATTTCCCTCCCTATCTTGGTGTCATCAGCAAATTTAGCTCACAGATCTTCAGTCTTTTATCCAAAATATTGATGCAGATTATAGATAGTTCAGGTCATTGAATCATAGAATCCCTACAGTGCAGAAGGAGGCCATTTGGCCCATCAAGTCTGCAATCCCACACAGGCCCTATCCCCGTAATCCCCACATATTTACCCTGCTAATCTCCCTGACACTAAGGAACAATTTAGCATGGCCAATCAACCTAACCTGCACATCTTTGGACTGTGGGAGGAAACTGGAGCACGCAGACGTGGGGAGAACATGCAAACTCCACACAGTGACCCGAGGCTGGAATTGAACTGGGTCCCTGGCGTTGTGAGGCAGCAGTGCTAACCACTGTGCCACCGTGCCACCCCAGCATTAATTCCTGTAGATATGGTAGCAGCTTGCCAACCTTAACCCTACTCTCTGTTTTGAATTAGTTAACTAACCTTCTGTCCATGATAAAACGTTGTCCCCTTCTTATTTGTGTAGTAACCTTTGATGTGACATCTTGTCAAAAGCCTTTTTGAAATCCAAATACACCACATCCACAGATACCCCTTTATCTACCTTGTTTGTTACTTTCTCATAGGACTCTTTAAAAAATTGTCTAAAATTATTTCCCTTTTACAAAACCATGTTGACTCTGCCTAATTGTTTTCTGACATGACCCCGAATTTCTAGTCACCTTTCATTTTAATTTTCCATCCCACTTCTATTTTCACCTTTCTGTCCTCACCCTCCTTTGGCACCCAGTGAAGCTCTATGTAAACTTGAGGAACAGTGCATCATGTTCTTGTTTGTTTTTGGACAGTCAATTCTGCTTTTACAGATGAACATGGAGCAGGGATAGCGCCATTCAATAAGATCATGGCTGGTTTTATAGTAACCTCAAATCTGCATCCCGCCTCAATTCCCCTCACAATAAATGATAACCTTCTGTGTGCTTTCCTAATCACTTGCTGGACCTGCATGCTAGCCTTTTGTGATTCATGCACTCAGACACCCGGATTCCTCTGCACCTCAGAGTTCTGCAATCTCTCATCATTTAGATAATATGCTTTTTTTAAATTTTTCCTGCCAAAATGGACAATCTCACATTTTCCCACGGTTATACTCATCTGCCAGACTTTTTCCCCCTCACTCAAACTATCTATCTCTATCTCTTCGTATCTTCCTCATGTCATCGTCATTGCTTTCTTACCTACCTTGGTGGCATCAGCAAATTTGGCAACCATCCCTTCAATCCCTTCATCTAAGTCATTTGTATAAATTGTAAACAGTTGAAGTCCCAGCACCAAACCCTGTGGGACACCAGTCATTACATCTTGCCAACCTGAAACCATTTCTGCGTACTCTCTGCTTCCTGTTAGCCAGCCAATATGTTACCCCCATAATATGAGTTTTGATTCTCCACAATAACCTGAGATGAGGCACTTCACCAAAAACATTCTGGAAATTTCCATTTATACCTCTTCGAGACCCATGTTTGTTTTTTTCACTTCCCCCATTATCATCGTCTTTTACCTTGGATCACTGTCTCTTTCGTCATTTGATCTCTCTTGCCTCAGAGAACCTTTCCTTTGGCTCTTTTCTCCCTCCTCTCCTTTGGGCGGCATGGCGGCACAGTGGTTAGCACTGCTGCCTCACAGCGCCAGGGACCTGGATTCGATTCCCGGCTTGGGCCACTGTCTGTGAGGAATTTGCATGTGCTCCTGTGTCTGCGTGGGTTTCCTTCGGGTTCTCCAGTTTCCTCCCACAGTCCGAAAGAAGTGCTGGTTAGATTCATTGGCCATGTGAAATTCTCCCTCAGTGTACCCGAATAGACACTGGAGTGTGGCAACTAGGGGATTTTCACAGTAACTTCACTGCAGTGTTAATGTAATTCTATTTGTGACACGAATAAATAAACTTCAACTTAAGCTTCTCTCCCTTGCTTAAAAGCTGTTGCATCTCCCAGTTCTGACAAAAGGTCATTGACCTGAAATGTTAACTCTGTTTCTCTTGCTCTCTGCAAACGTTGCCAAATCTGCTGAGTATTTCCAGCATTTTCCACTGGAACCTGTCTTGGTTTTCAGCTAACTTGCACCTAAGTACAGCAGCCAAATGTTCTGTTGTCTCTACGGCCTCTTAATGCATTCACCAGGGTAGAACCCTTCAGGGATTGGAAGGTTTGTAAAACAGAATATTCTGGAAATACTCAGCGGGTCTGGTAGCGTTTGTCCAGTGAGAAACAGACAGATGGCCAGAATTCTCTAGCCATTCACACCAGGGGGATTGCCTGGCCCTGCTGTAATGAACGGAGATTTGGCTGAGCGCCAAATTCACTTGCAACGGCAGTGGGGCGTGAACGGCTGGAGAATTCCGGCTGTTTCACGTTAATGACCTGTCTGCCCAACTGGAAAAATGTAGAGGTTTTTTTTGGTTTTAACCAAATTGAGATGTCAAAAGGAGGGATGGGTGAAAAAAGGGAAGAAGGCCTGTGATAGGGTGGTTGGCAACAGTGATTAAATGACAAAATGGATGATGGTGTAAGGCAAAAGGAGATGGTTATGGGACAGATTAAATAGATGGAAAATGAGACCAGAGCACTATAGTCCAATTGGAATTTGGTTTTTGCTGAACTTGTGACGATCAGGTCAGCATATCTGCCACACGGTACCAAATATATGAGAAGGATGTGATAAATCTTGTAACAATTTGCCGGAGATGAACTGGGATTGATGGACAGTACTGAAGGTGAGCAATAATGCTTTACACTTTGACTGCAGCTCTGTCAAAGAATATTTTTAATAGCAGCAACTTACACAGCATCTAACTATGGTGCAGTAACTAAGATATTTTGACATGCTTACACTTCCTTCAATGAGGACCTCTTTACCACATACCTTAATGGAGCGAGACTCCAGTTCTTTTCAGCATTAAGGAATGTTTTTCCTGCAGGATTTTCTGCTCGCTTTAGACATGGCCACGGAGTCTGCAACTGTGTTCTCAATCGATTGGGCGGCTGCAGAGTCCTAATATCCATTTAATTAAAATCTCTCACATAATGAAAAGCCTGTGGCCAACTCGCTACTTGTGGGTGTGGTGAACTTAATGGACAATACTGATGTAGAGGAGATGTAAATGAAATAATAGAATCATCACCAACGGCTGCCATCCTAGAAAACAGGGGCAACGGTTATGATTTGAATCTAGCAGATATAAATGGGAGA
The DNA here is from genome assembly GCF_964213995.1 of Mustelus asterias. Taxonomy (NCBI): domain Eukaryota; kingdom Metazoa; phylum Chordata; class Chondrichthyes; order Carcharhiniformes; family Triakidae; genus Mustelus; species Mustelus asterias. The sequence goes on from NC_135812.1 coordinate 20,656,826, forward strand.
TATTGGGCAGGATTTTAAGGCCTCGCTCGGGCGAGAGCAGAAATTCCCGCCTGAGGTCAATGGCGATTACCGTTGTCGGACCTTCTCCCGTTCTAATTCTGGGCAGGCGAGGTGTTAGAGTTCTGGCCGAAGTGTGGTCCCTGAGCTTCTGCTAAGCTTCATTGAAACGGTTGGTCATCGAGAAAGAGCAATGTTAGGAGGTCAAGGTCAGAGTGGGAGTTAAAATGACAGGCAAACGGGAGCTCAGGGTCATCCTTGAGGCATGAACAGAGGTGTTCAATGAGACAGCCATCCAATTTGGATTTGATTTCCCCAGTGTAGAGGAGACTATCATGAGCAGCAGATATAGTAATTGTGTAACCTGTAAAGGGGCCTTCAGGGAGCCATTTATTCCAACTTGATATCATCTTTTAATAGCTGGCACAGGAAGCAAGTGATTCACTTTTTGACACAAATTATTTGTTTTAGATTTGGAACCATTTGGACACTAATTTTGCCAGTTAATCAATTTGTTTCTAACAAAACCCAATAGACACAGACACGAAGAAGAGTTGAGGGAAATCAATATTTTGGTGATATTATACGAACTCAATATCTTAATCCCGAACTATTTCCCCTTTCGCCTGGCACATTTTAAAGTCTACACATTTTCTTTCTTCCATTAATATTTTCTTCTATTTGATCTGTTGCCATCATTTTATTAATTGTATATAGGAACACATTTAAGCACAAGAATAAATGTAGGACTGTATTCGTAGCATTTTTTTAAAAACTCATAGAAGACTCAGAAGCAGTAAAATCTTATTACCATTAAAATTATAATAGAAGATTGAGTTACTAATTAAAATGTAATTCATCCATAGTTAGACTGATACTGCACTATCAAAAGTAGTAGCTGTCCTTACTATCAGCAATTTTTCAGAAAATGCTGGATGCGATCTTACCTGCCGTTCGCGCCACGCTCCCGCTGCAGTGAGGTCTGACAATTCGGCACCCAGCCAAATCTCCATTCACGGCAGCGGGATGGGAAAATCCCGCTGGAGTGAACGGTGATAACATTCCGGCTGTTGTGTGCAATAGTTTAGTTCCATGGGGGTGGCATGATGGCACAGTGGTCAGCACTGCTGCCTCGAACCCGGGTTCGATTCCCGGCTTGGGTCACTAGGGGCGGCACGGTAGCACAGTGGTTAGCATTGCTGCTTCACAGCTCCAGGGTCCCAGGTTCGATTCCCGGCTCGGGTCACTGTCTGTGTGGAGTTTGCACATTCTCCTCGTGTCTGCGTGGGTTTCCTCCGGGCGCTCCGGTTTCCTCCCACAGTCCAAAGATGTGCGGGTTAGGTTGATTGGCCAGGTTAAAAATTGCCCCTTAGAGTCCTGGGATGCGTAGGTTAGAGGGATTAGCGGGTAAATATGTGGGGGTAGGGCCTGGGTGGGATTGTGGTCGGTGCAGACTCGATGGGCCGAATGGCCTCCTTCTGCACTGTAGGGTTTCTATGATTTCTATGATTTCTATGATTTCTATGATTTCTATCTGTGCAGAGTCTGCACGTTCTCCCCATGTCTGCGTGTGTTTCCTCCGGGTGCTCCGGTTTCCTCTCACAGTTTGAAAGACGTGCTGGTCCTGGCATTGGCCGTGCTAAATTCTCCCTCAGTGTACCCGAACAGGCACCGGAGTGTGGCGACTAGGGGATTTTCACAGTAACTTCATTATCGTGCTAATGTAAGCCTACTTGTGATACTAATAAATAAACTTTAAACTTAAAAAACAAACTACTGAGTTTATCTTGGCTTACTAGAGCAGGCAGACTATTGATGGAAGGAGGCGTACTGACGTTCATCAATTGTTTAATAATGGGACTATGATTCTTCTCCTTTTAGCCACCTCATGACTTCACAATCTAAAGTGAGACACTGTCTACCCTCAAAAAGGGGAATCCTTTTAGAGTGATAAGTAAGTAGCCTAGTGATATTAAGTACTGGAATAGCAACCCAGAGGCCATGAGTTGAAGCCTGACCAGGCCAAGGTTCGAATTTGATGAATCTGCTGCCAGAATTGGAAAGGCAAAACTGATTCATGGAGAGTAGATGCATTGGTTTTAATTTTGCAAAATTCCCTAGATTTTGGAAAGGTCCCATCAGCTTGGAATGTGGCAAACGTGACTTCTCTATTCAGTACAGAAGAGAAACAGAACGCAGGAAACCACAGGCCGGTTAGTTTAACATTTGTCATAGAGAAAATGCTGGTATCTATTATTAAGGAGGTTCTGATGGGGCATTTAGAAAATGTCAGTGCAACCAGGCAGACTCAACATGGTGTTGTGAAAATGAAATCATGTTTGCCTAATTTATTGGAGTTCTTTGAGGAAGAAAGAGACAACTTAATTAGAAGGGAGCCTGTAGGTGTACTGCATTTAGATTTTTGGAAGGTATTTCAGAAGATACCAGCAAAGGTTACCAACAAAGTAAGAACTCCTTGTGTTGGGGCTAACATATTAGCATGGATAAAGGATTGGTTAGCTGACAGGAAATGAAAAGTAGACATAAATGGGTAATTTTCAGGTTGCAAGATGTGATGAATCAAGTGCCATGTGGGTCAGTGTTGAGGTCTCAACTATTTGCAATTTATGTTAATGACTTGGATGAAGGAATCAATTTTGTGATTGCTAAATTTGGTGATGGTACAATGATAGGTAGGAAAGTAAGTTCTAACGAGGGCACAAGGAGCCTGCAAAGGGACATAGAAAGGTTAAGTAAATGGACAAAAATTTGGCAGATGTGGGAAAATGTGAACTGGTTCACTTGACAGAGAGCAGAGAAAAGCAGAGAGAGAGGTTACAGAACACTACAGTACAGAGGGACCGAGTGTCCTGGTACATGATTCACAAAAGGTGATGCAGATACAGTAAGAGATTAGGAAGACAAATGACATATTGTTGTTCATGAGTGGAATATAAAAGCAGGGATATTTTGCTACAGTTATACAGGGCATTGGTGAGACCACATCTGGAATACTGTGTACAGTTTTGATCTCCTTATTTAAGAAAGGATATCAATGCATTAAAAGCAGTTCACAGAAAGTTTACTAGCCTGATCTTGGATGAGGGGGCAGTGGGTGTGCTATCTTATGAGGAAAGGTTGGACAGGTTGGGCCTGCATCCATTGGAGTTTAGAAAAATGAGAGGTCATCTTGTTGAAACATATAGGGTGCAATTCTCCCAGAAAATATATAAATGTCTGGGGGGAAACGTGGTGTGATTCCTGTCAGGTGGGATGGCATGATATGGATCTCAATCCACACACATTTAGACATCTTTTTGGACCTTGGGGTGATTCAAGCCGTGAAAAAGATTTGTGGGGCCTAAAGATGCCAGCAAGGCTGGCTCCTCCGATGCCATTTTAAAAAGGGGGTCTGATCTCCAGATAACCCTGCTACTTGCTGGCAAAGACCCCTCCCATCCCAAGCGCTGGCATGAAGTCCCCCCCCACCCCCCCCACCCCCCCCCCCCCCCCCAACCCCCCATCGCCGGTGCCAGCAGTCCCTCCAAGTGATACCCCGCTATGGTGTCGCCAAAGGCCATCCCGTCCCTTGGCCAATCTGGCAGTGCTTTCTGGGGCAATGCCACTGCCATGGTGCCAGGGCCATGTCCCTGACCACCAGGAGGCTCCAATATCCTCCAAACCGCACTGCCCCCCGCCCCCCCCCCCCCCCATCCATGGCCTGGTTATCATTCCTGGTCTCCATTTGCGGAGACCAGTAGCGATTCCCACGAGCTTCATGTTGCGCCAGTGGGTGGGCGAATTTAAGGGGCCAACTGAATTTGGCTTAAAGCCGATTCTGTATATTTAAATCATGATTTATGTACTTAAATATGCTAATCTGGTTTATGGCCAGAGAGGGCGTGAATGAGATAACATCGCTGGCTGGGGACGGGGAGAATCTCAGAGTGACTCCTCCCCGGTGCAAATCATGTTATGGTCAGTCTGACGAGAATGTCTGCCCATAACAGGATTTGTACTTGCACGTGCGAAGCAGGAGAATTTCCCCACTGAGATCCTGAGAGGACCTGACAGCATTGGGATGCTGAAAGGATGCTTCCCCTTGTGGGAGATTTGAACCAAGTTGAACCAATGGGCGGCACATTGGTTAGCGCTGCTGCCTCACAGCACCAGGGACCCGGGTTCGATTCCCGGCTCGAGTCACTGTCTGTGCAGAAGCTGCATGTTCTCCCCGTGTCTGCATGGGTTTCCTCCAGGTGCTCCGATTTCATCCCACACTCCAAAGATGTGCGGGTTGGGTGGATTGGCCATGCTAAATTGCCCCTTAGTGTCAGGGGAATTATCAGGGTAAATACATGGGATTACAGGGATAGGGCCTGGGTGGATTATGGTCAGTGCAGACCCGATGGGCCAAATGGCCTCCTTCTGCACTGTTGGATTCTATGATTATATCGATTATTCTAAGTTTGAAAATAAAGGGTCTCCCATTTAAAACAGAGATGAGAATTTTTTTTTTCTGAGAGTCATGAGTGTTTGGAACTCTCTTCCCCAGACAACAGTGGAGTTTAAGTTTATTTATTAGTACCACAAGTAGGCTTGCATTAACACTGCAATGAAATTACTGTGAAAATCCCCTAGTCGCCACTCCGGCACCTGTTCAGGTACACTGAGGGAGAATTTAGCACGGCCAATGCACCTAACCAGCACGTCTTTCAGACTGTGGGAGGAAACCCACGCAGACATGGGGAGAACGTGCAGACTCTGCACAGACAGTGACCCAAACCGGGAATCGAACCTGAGTCCCTGGTGCTGTGAGGCAGCAGTGCTAACCACTGTGCCACCGTGAGGAAGGATCACTGAATATTTTTAAGGCAGAGGTCGTTAGAATCCTGACTAACAATGGAGTCAAAGATTATCAGGGTTACACAGGATGTGGAGTTGGAGTCATGATCATATCAGCCGTGATCTTACTATATGGTGGAGCAGGCCTGAGGGGCCGAATGGCCCACTCCTGCTCCAAATTTGCATGTTTCTAGGAACCTGGTCAGACTTGTATGGTTCAGTTGGGATGGCCAATAAATGCTGTAAGAATCTGAAAGAAAATCAATGAAGGCAAAATTTTCGGTGACCTACTCCCATGAGTTAGAGATTGGAAGAAGGTATCAGAGGGTGAAACTAGAGAGGGAACCGTGTTCTGCAACTTGTGTTGATAGAGAGGTGTACTTTCAAAAGTTACTGTATTTGTTGGACCCTTAGATGCATCAGGATTTTGAAATATTTATGAAATGTTTGGATATAACTTTTGGACCAGAAGGTGCACAGTAATTTTAGATGATGCTTTTGTTTCCAGAAAAGAGAGGGGGGAGGGGGATCTTACCCCCCACTCACCTCACGCTCCCACTGCAACTTAGACAGAGAATGTGAAGCTCAGCAAAATCTCCCCTCACTGCAGAGGGATGGATTTGATTTGATTTGATTTTTTATTGTCACATGTATTAGTATACAGTGAAAAGTATTGTTTCTTGTGCACTATACAGACAAAGCATACCGTACATAGAGAACAAAAGGAGAGAGTGCAGAATGTAGTGTTACAGTCATAGCTAGCGTGTAGAGAAAGATCAACTTAATACGAGGTCGGCCCATTCAAAAGTCTGATGGCAGCAGGGAAGAAACTGTTCTTGAGTCGGTTGGTACGTGTCCTTAGACTTTTGTATCTTTTTTCCCGATGGAAGAAGGTGGAAGAGAAAATGTCCGGGGCGTGTGGGGTCCTTAATTATGCTGGCTGCTTTTCCGAGGCAGCGGGAAGTGTAGACAGAGTCAATGGATGGGAGGCTGGTTTGAGTGATGGACTGGGCTTCGCTCACGACCCTTTGTAATTTCTTGCGGTCTTGGGATACATTCAGAAAGAATGCTTTTTATGGTGCATCTATAAAGGTTGGGAAAATCCCGCTGGCGTGAACAGTCGGAAAATTCCGGCCAGGGTGTCTCTGTGCACTGTGCTCCTTTTTCTATTCCTGTCTCCCACTGTTACAAAGTGTTGCCGGCTCATTGTGAGCTGATGACGTACTTGAATACCATTCTGCCACTTAAGTGAAGTGGACTAGAACAGTTTGTTACGGTGGTGTCACTCTTGCATGAGTCAAAGATAGATTTTGCAATGTTTATAGGCCTAATTTGCAGCCAATGTTTATTTATAACGCAACTCAATGCCAGGAGGACTGGATCATTAAATTTACATTGCGCTAAGATTTAACTTGAAGGGCTGCTAGGTTTAACATCAAGCATAAATTTCTTGATAAAATTAATACACGATTAGCAACCCTTAGACAATAAGGATGCTACATAGAGAGAGAGAGAGATAATCCGTTCAAAGACGTGCGGGTTAGATGGATTGGCCATGCTAAATTGTCCCTTAGTGTCAGGGGGACTAGCTGGGGAAGTGCATAGGGTTATGAGAATAGGGCCCGGGTGGGATTGTGGTCAGTGCAGACTTGATGGGCTGAATGGCCTCCTTCTGCACTGTAGGATTCTATGATAATATTCCAAGACAGAATTCATAAACATTAAAACGTAGAAATACTGTGGCTGCTCCCATGTCTGTTCAGCTTTGCTCAGGCTAAAACACATTGATAATGGGTCGTTCTGTAACTCTGTTTTTCACACAATCTCTCTGTAGGTCAAAAACATCAGCCTGTCTGAAGGAGAGATGCTAACAATTGAAGGGCTCGATGGAGATGAACCAACCGTTCTTGCCAATGAGTCCATTTTAATGAAGGGGCAGGTGATACGCAGTCCAAGCAATCAAGTTTCTATCCACTTCCAAAGCATTCAACTTGGAAAGCCTGGCTCGTTCCAGTTCCATTATCAAGGTAAGTGCTTACACACCAGGGCTGTAATGATGAAGCTAAAGCAATGCCAGTATTTTGCGGCTGGGAATTTTATCAAACCTGAAAACAAGTGGCTTGACTCAGAAAAGAGCACTTGCTTGCTAGATCTCACACAAATGAATATTTACGTCCGATGGAGTGGGCTTCCACTGATATTTGTCAGGAGCTGTGTAAGAGACTCGCATGCACAACATATACTCAATACCGATATCTTCCCACCAGCTCAAACTGAGCTCTTAAAGGAACCCGAATATAAAATGCGTTTGCAAAGCCAGGTTTGTGTCAAGAGTGATTGGGTGTGAATCTTATTCAATTGGAAGGTTGTTTTAAGACTTGGAATAAATATTTAGTGCTCTTTTATGCGGGTTGGTGTTTTTTTTGTTTCCATTCTTTTGGCTTCACTTGGGTAGGTAGTGACACAAAGCTTCTGTATTAATTGCAGGAACCTGAAGTGACTCGGGCATATGTGAGGTACTGCAAAAGATGGAGAATGTTGTAGCAGCAAATGAGGGAAAATATTTTCTATTCAGTATTTGTAGTGGAAGAGATTGCTTCTCGGCCTTTTGTCTAAGATCAAGCATAAGATCAGGTGTAATCCCTGTTCTTGTCAGCTCAGATCTGGTATGTCCTTTGTCTGGGGCCCATGAATCGAATTGGTTTTTGGAGCAAGCAAGTAGATAGATTCGAGGCTTGCCCCGTCCACTCTGCACATTGGCTTTGTTACTCTGAGAAAGGAATAAATTAAATAGATTTTTTTTTTAAATTGTAGCTGAAGGTGGCCGACGCTTTCTCTGGTGACAATATTTTATGATGTGGAGATGCCGGCGTTGGACTGGGGTAAGCACAGTAAGAAGTCTCACAACACCAGGTTAAAGTCCAACAGGTTTATTTGGTAGCAACTGCCATAAGCTTTCGGAGCACAGCTCCTTCGTCAGATGGAGTGGATATCTGTTCTCCAACAGTGACCTGGCTTAAGACCTGGCTGGCTGTAGAGATTTGCATTCTAATTAGTATTCTGTAACTTGATTTCTGTGTCTGTGCACTGTTGGAGAACAGATATCCACTCCATCTGACGAAGAAGCTGCGCTCCGAAAGCTTATGGTATTTGCTACCAAATAAACCTGTTGGACTTTAACCTGGTGTTGTGAGACTTCTTACTGACAATATTTTAGGCATGTAAAAAAACTGCTTTCGCGTTGGAGAGCAATTTTGCTGAAACTTGCTCACATTACTACTCTTGGGGGAACCTCTCCCCACCATCACAAGTCATTTAAAACTTTTAAAAGCCGAATCATCGCGTAAGATCTGTCGATATGAATTTTATACTTTAACAGAGTTCCAAAACATCTTTCTGTTGCAACAGACTTGTACCTTTATGACCATCTTTGATGAGTGTGTGCTGTTTCACACAGCGTGTCAGTATTCTTGATTAGCTGTCTGGTTATTTTCACTTGTGGATGGTAAGTGACACTGAATCCAATTCTTCCCCTCAGTGTCCTTCCTGGCAACTCGACCCCCACCCCAGTGCCCCTCCTGCCAACTTGTGCCTACCCACCCCTCCGCCCCTGTACTCTCCTGGCAACTCAACCTCCACCCCCCCTCAGTGCCCCTCCTGCCCACTCACCACCCCCACACCTCCCGGCAACTTGCCTCCCACACTCTCAGTGCCCCTCCTGGCAACTCCCCCCTCCCCCCCCCACTTCCCCCCAATGTCCTAATGGCACCTCCCCCCACCCCCACCCCCCTCCCCCCCCCCCCCCCCCCACCTTCTCAGTGCCCCTCCAGACAACTCACCCCCTGTTCCCAATCCCTCATTGCCCCTCCCGGCAACTTACCCCAATTGCTCAGTGCCCCTACCAGCAAATCGCAGCCCCCCCCCCCCCCCCCCCCCCCAGTACCTCTCCTGGCTGCTTACTCTACCCCCTCCCCCTCAGTGCACCTCTCGATGACTCGCCTCCCCCACCCTCAGTGACCACCTTGACTCCTCCCCTCTCGGTGCCCCTCGCCTCTCAGTGCCCCTCCTGCTATGAGAAACACAGTGACACAGTGGTTAGCACTGCTGCCTCTCAGCGCCAGCAAACCGGGTTCGATTCCCGGCTTGGGTGACTGTGTGGAGTTTGCACATTCTCCCCGTGTTTGCGTGGGTTTCCCCCGGGTGCTCCAGTTTCCACCCACAGTCCAAAGGTGTGTGGGTTAGGTTGATTGGCCATGCTAAATTGCCCCCTTAGTCTCTGGAGGTCTAGCAGGGTAACTATGTGGGGCTACAGGGATAAAGCCTGGGTGGGATCGTTGTCGGTGCAGGCTCGATGGGCTGAACAGCCTCCTGCACTGTAGGATTCTCTGAATCTCTGACTCATCCACCCTCAGTGCTTCTCCATGTCACTATGTGAACAGCGTTAAGACAATTTAACAATCTGATCTAGCCCCAAGGAATACCAGTGCCACAAGAGCTCGCATTTTCTCCCTGCAAAATAAGGGCGAATTCTCGCAGTGCGTGCCTCAGAAAATGTAACTTCTTCCTGCTATTCTTTGCTTTGGTGATCTCACTTAAGCCATTTGCTTCACCCCAGGTTACTCTGTCACCACAGATACGACCTGTAATTTACAGAACAAAGTCGTGAAAGAGAGAGTAGTGGGAGCAGGGAGGCAAGATAAAGAAGCCTGTACTTTGGAGAAAGGGAATGTAATGCAGGCTCGAGTATTTATTAAAGTCTTTCCCAGTCAGGATTGGAAGAATAGTAATAATTCCAAGTGGCACTATTTAGACCAGCAAGGTGGCAGGAGATTGGATTTGGAACATTTATTACTGGAAATTTCCTGTGGAGCTTAACTTGTGTGGATTCTTCATTCCCAACTATTGTCTTCAAACACGTGTAAAGTGCCATCAACTGCTCATGCAAGAAAGAGAAAGGTAGTTTTTATAAAGAAGGAGCCATCGATTTATATACTGGAGTCTTGTCATCCAAACATTTGGCTTGAACAGAAATAAGCCAGCCATGACTGCAGCTAGTTGTGAAGCAGCATGTATTTATTAATAAAAAAAGAGATTGACTGGAGCGTCTGAGGCTAGGACGATTAAGTACCTGTCCTAGGACAGGGCACAGAGGCGATTGCACATCAGTTAAGTGACTTATTTTTAAAGAAAATCTTTATAAACCTGTAATTTGAAACTATCTTATATTGTCAAAGCATCTCAAAATACTCCACAGAATGTGTTTTGCAGTGCAGTGGCACAGTGGTTAGCATTGCTGTTTCACAATTACAGGCACCTGTGTGGAGTTTGCATGTTAACTCCCCGGGTCTGCATGGGTTTCCTCCGGGTACCCCAGTTTCCTCCCAGACGCCAAAGAGTTTGGGAGAAAACCAAGATTAGAATTGTGAAATAACTCCTCAGAGGCCAAGGTCCCTTCTCCAAAATTCCCTTTATTTACAAACTCAATTCCACTCCCAAGAGTGCTTCAGATACAAAGTCAATAGCCCTGACACTCCGCAATATCTAGGCAAGTGAGACTTCCCGATTGGGCAGGCAATCATTATCTCAATCAGGGACATCTTTTTGCGTCCAACCAAATAAACGAAATCAAATTAACTCAGGGACAACTCAAAAAGGGCAACTTCCTAAAAAGGGGGGAACCGCCCGAAACAAAAAACAAAGTGGAAAGGAAACTTAAAACATCAAATTAAAATGTGATTAGAAGGGTTGATAATACACCCCAGACCCTGCGGTGCCCAGCGGGCAGAGAAAGCATCAATCTCAATCAGGGAGCTCATACTCCAAAAGAGGCCAACCTCATGGGCCTCGTTGAGGTCATTACAAATTGCAACATCAATCCTGGTGCCTGATATGTATTCTGAGTTTTAATTAACTCTGCCCCATATCATGATCATTGAGAATGCTCAGCAACTGGTGTTGACATAAATAGGACAAATAGGACATGCTTTTGTCCCTCATACAAGGGTCCAGGACATCCATTTTGATTATGCTTGTTCGATGTTCCATTGATTAACATTTGAATCTTTGACTTTAGCTGTAATTGTCTCATTTTCCACTGGTGCTGAGTGACATCTGTTTGTGATCCCGATGCTCTTTATTTCCCTTTATGCGTGATGAAGTTTGCTCGAGATCGGTTCCTAGCGATGCGGCACTGACAGTTTCTGGCACAGGTACTGGAGTTAACCCGTCCACTCATGTTGAGGAGGATTATTATAGAGTTAAGTAGTGGAGGAGACCATTAATATTTCTAATGGCATTTATGATGCATGTTTTAAACCAGATGCTTTGCGTTGCTCTCTCCTACTTGCAATATATTGATGGGTCAGGGTACTCTAGTCTAAATTATATTGATATTGGAGAATGACTGGACTGCCTACATTGAAGAGTTTATGGTTTGCTTGTTTATCCAAAAATCATTTTGGATATGTGAATAAATGTGTCTCTACCCCAGGAAGTATCTATCGCGATGGTAGTGTACACGAAACAATCTGCATTTCACTGTGGCTCAATTCGATACAGCTGATTCCAGATAGCAGCAAGTTCAATTTGCTTAGAGAAAATGAGGAATTTACTATCCATCATTGAATCCCTACAGTACAGAAGGAGACCATTCGGCCCATCGAGCCTGCACTGACAATCCCCACAACTCCACATATTTACCCCGCTAATCCCTCTACACATCCCGGGACACTAAGGGGCAATTTAGCATGGCCAATTCACCTAACCTGCACATCTTTGGAGTGTGGGAGGAAACCGGAGCACCCGGAGGAAACCCACACAGACATGGGGAGAATGGGCAAACTCCACACAGACAGTGACCCAAGTCAGGAATCAAACCTGAGCTGGAGCTGTGAGGCAGCAGTGCTAACCACTGTGCCACTGTAGGAATAGAAGCATAGAAACTAGAAGCAGGAGTAGGCCAATCAGCCCTTCGCACCTTCTCCGCCATTCATTTTGATCATGGCTGGATCATCGAATTCAATATCCTGATTCCCCCCCCCCCTCCCCCCCCCCCCCCCCCCCTTGATACCTTTAGCCCCGAGATATCTAATTTCTTCTTGAATATTTCTTGGATGTAAGATACTGGCTCAGAAACCTTGGTTGGTTATCTTGATTGAAGTAACCGCAGGGATCCCCAAGCAATCTCCATCAACCCACTCCCCCAGTAAATAAGGATTTTCCAAAAAAAAGTTATTTGGGTACTTTTTTTATTAACCTTTTCTTCACAATTTGTGGAGCTGGGTTTTTTTGTCACGACTGGGCTGAAGTCGTAGATTTTTTTTCTGGCAAACTGAGAGGTATAATTTGTTCTTTCGGGAGTTGAAACCAGCAATCAGAAAAGAGCAGCTTGCCAGACATTTTGTTCAAAAGCTCCTTATTGCCAATCCTGGAAAGGGAGACAAAGTTTCAGATGCCACATTTACATTTAGCTCACTCTGTCTGTGCGAATTTAATTGGCACCTTGTAAATCATTTCATTGACCTTGAATTAGAGACAATTTTTAAGTCGTTCTTCAACTAGTATATTGTTTTCTGTAAGACCATGAGACATAGGAGCAGAATTAGGCCACTCGGCCCATCGTGTCTGCTTCAACATTCAATCATGGCTGATATTTTTCTCATCCCCATTCTCCTGCCTTTTCCCCATAACCCCTGATTACTGGGCGAGACGATGGCACAACGGTTAGCATTGCTGCCTCACAGCGCCAGGGACACAGGTTCGATTCCTGGCTTGGCTGACTGTGCAGACTCCGTGCAGTCATTCCCCCCATGACTGCGTGGGTTTCCTCCGAGTGCTCCGATTTCCTCCCACAGTCTGAAAGACGTACTGGTTAGGTGCATTGACCATGCTAAATTCTCCCTCAGTGTACCCGAACAGCGCCTGAGTGTAGCAACTAGGGGATTTTCACAGTAACTTCATTGCAGTGTTAATGTAAGCCGACTTGTGACACTAATAAATAAACTTTAATTAGATTGCAGATTTTTTAAAGGTACGGGGGTGGGGGCAGTGTCATAGAATCATAGAATCCTTACAGTGCAGAAGGAGGCCACTCAGCCCATCGAGTCTGCACCGTTTGGGAGTGAGACTACATTGCCATTCACTTTCAGGAAACATTGGCACACATGAATTTCAAATTGCCAACCTGACACCATCCCCCCCCCCCCCCCCCCCCACCCCCAGTAAAGTACAGTGAGTGCATCCAACTTTGCCTCCCCTAGGCCATTGCTGGCATATTGTGGAGTTATTTAATACACCTAATTTTGATTTGATTTATTATTGTCACATGTATTCGTATACAGTGAAAAGTATTATTTCTTGCGCGTTACACAGGCAAAGCATACCATTCATAGAGAAGGAAAGGAGAGAGTGCAGCAAGTAGTGTTACAGTCATAGCTGGGGTGTAGAGAAAGATCAACTTAATGCAAGGTAGGTCCATTCAAAAGCCTGACGGCGGCAGGGAAGAAGCTGTTCTTGAGTCGGTTGGTACGTGACCTCAGACTTTTGTATCTTTTCCCTGACGGAAGTAGGTGGAAGAGAGAATGTCCGGGGTTCTTGGGATCCTTAATTAAATGCTGGCTGCTTTTCCAAGGCAGCGGTAAGTGTAGTCAGAGTCAATAGATGGGAGGCTGGTTTGCATGATGGACTGGACTTCATTCACATCCCTTTGTAGTTTCTTGCGGTCTTGGGCAGAGCAGGAGCCATACCAAGCTGTGATACAACCAGAAAGAATGCTTTCTATGGTTATTATTATGGTCATTAGCCGTTTGGAGCTAGTAAAGAGCTCTGGCATTTTGGGAGAATTATTCTTTATCCATTCACCAGTAGCCATTAGGCACCGTCTATGATCCAGAAATGACTGGGGACATTCTATCCCTTAAATGAAGGAGAACCAGACACACCTCGAAAATGTGAAAGAGTTCCATCTCTTTGATATCAACAATAACCCACCCCAGCTTTTGCGCAGTTAACTGGTTTCACGGGGGAAGTGATATGGTAACGCATTCACGGAGCGTAGAACAATTTTTGAAGAAGATGCAGGTCATCAAATTCAAATCGCTTTAGGTGACATTGATATTTCCCTCCTCCCTAATGATACCAATATTGAAGGCAATGTACATTCACCGTGACTGCAGTCAATGCACTTTGTAATCAGAGCATGTATTTCAAGGCTGGAACCCAAATCCTGACCCAGAAAGTGCAGAGAAATCTCTCAGCCACAAAGCATGCCCTTTTTTGAGCTAATGCTGTAACCTTTTCACTTCGAATGTAATGCAAATCAAAAGCGGTTTCAAAGCGCCCATTTCAAACTCCAGAACTATAATTGGTATGGGCAGGAGTTGTCCTGTTAACACTTGTTCTTATAAGGTGGGAACTAAGCTGTTGTACATTAAATTGGTTCAAAAATCTGATGCTGAATGCCTCCAGTGGTTTCAATGCCGATGTTCACGTGCACACGTAAATATCAACTTTAAATAAAATCTTTTGCATTTGGCGATATATAATCCAAGCCATTTGCAATAATGATGTCGAGGCAACAACAGCTTGCACTAATATAGAACCTTTAATGTAATAAAGAGCTCCAAGATGCTTCACAGAAGCAATATCAAACAAAATTTGACTGTTTTGCAAAAATGTACTTCATTCATTAAAAAATGTGAAAGAATTATTGAATCATCGAATCCCTGCAGTGCAGAAGAAGGCCATACGGCCCAGCAAGCTCACACTGAGAACAATCCCACCCAGGTCCTATCCCCATTACAGAACATTACAAACATTTCAAAATGGCTGTCACACAAAGTGCAATAATATTCACGTTCTCTACATACATCATGTTGCACTCCAAGGTGCTTCAGAATAGTGAACATTGCAGTCATTTCAAAATGGTCATTACAAATGGTGCAAAGGTTGTCTACCTAGAGCAAGTTGCACTCTTGAGGTGCTTCCAAATTTGACACCAAGCTGCATGCAAAGATAAGTGTTGATGTATCAGCAATTGCATTGTTTGGCAACTATATTGCTAAAGACAGGTGATAAGTATTGTCTATAAATGGACACAACTGGAACAGCGGGGTATGGAAGAAAACAGAAGAGTCTGTCACCCAGCTGGGCTGTCTTAAGAATAATCCTACCTCAGGAAATGATTAGCTTTAGACACATTGGCTGGAATTTTACAGCCCCGCCCGCCACGGAATTGGAGCGGGCGAGGGGCGGACAATGGAAATGTCTGTCGACCTTGGGCAAGATTTTATGGTTTCGGGATGAGTGAGTCCGTAAAATCCCGCCTATTGTTTCGCCATAAACAATTATTGGAATGAACAGAGAGGTGACCCGGAACCTGGTCAAAGATATATATTTTAAGGTGTGTTATAATCCAGGTCAGAAATTCCAAGCTGTTTTATGAAGTCAGCCTCGACCATAGGTTTTGCACTTTGAATTTGGCACAGGTAAGCATGGGATGTTTCACTTCAGGTATGATTCAGGTGACCCACTTGGGAGCTTTTATCAAACAAAGTTTATTTAAGAATATAGCTAACATAATAAGGCAATTAGCAATAACCTTTACCAATTACGAACAAGGAAAGAAACAACTATGATATTGTATAAACCTTAACAGCGAAATATACTGTTCCAACCAAACATCCCGACAAACATACAGTCTATTCTAGGCTTAGCTCGTGCGATGCTGGACTTTGCAGCTTTGCAACCCCTGCTATGAATCAATCCTTTGACGTAGAATTGAAGCCCCAGCCTGGAGCTTCCTGCACACCTGGAGGTAGAGATAGAGCCACTGTTTTCCTCCAGCTAGCAAACCGCCGCCAACAGAATTCTCACTCCAGAGAGAGAGAGGCAAGGAATACTGCTTCCAGTCTGCAGTCCAATCTGAAAGTAAAGACCTTTGGATTTCTCCTGTGAGGAAAACAAACTATCCAAAGGCACCACCTGACCTGTCAATCAGTCACAAAGCAAACAATTCCCGAAAGGGTCATAAAATGCCAAGACACTGCATTAGTCCAGATTAAAAATAAACAAAAGGCCCATTATATGGCTTCAGCAACAATAAAAAATGGCGGTTCAAAGACAGTTCTGTGCCAAAATCAAAAGGACCAGGGCCTGTTTGTAAAAAACTGCAGAGAACATGACTAAAGTACATTTCTTAAAGGCACAGTGGCGTCATAGGGTGCCTTCAGGGAAGAGGAAGAATCATAGAGGCAAAGAGGTTCAGGGAGAGAAATCTAGAGCTTTGGGACAAGGTAGCTAAAGGCATAACCAGCAATGGTGAAAGTTAAAACTGGGAAAGCACAAGATGCGCAGCAATCTCAGAGGTTTGTATGTCCCAGCAGTACCACTGGGAATCAGGATTGCAAGCTAAGTGTGGGTTGGTTCTGTTGGGGTTAATCAGATAGGCCTCAGCAAGTGAGTTGGGGGGGGCGGTGGGGGGCTGTGATTGCGAGGCCAAGGAAGCAGGGATCTGCAGAGGTGGTGATCACTGTTGGGACGGCCTCTGTTGGGCACAGGGTGCTTGTCTAAGAGGGTCTCCCTTCTCTCTCCCCCAGCCAGACTGTCAATTTTCCATCAGCAGAGTCAGTTGATGTTGGTATTGAACGTGGTTGCAGGAACGCAGGGCGGCACGGTAGCACAGTGGTTGGGCAACACGGTAGCACAGTGGTAGGGTGGCACGGTAGCGCAGTGGTTGGGCAACACGGTAGCACAGTGGTCGGGCGGCACGGTAGCACAGTGGTTGGGCGGCACGGTAGCACAGTGCTCGGGCAGCACGGTAGCACAGTGGTTAGCACTGCTGCTTCACAGCTCCAGGGACCTGGGTTCGATTCCCGGCTTGGGTCACTGTCTGTGTGGAGTTTGCACATTCTCCTCGTGTCTGCGTGGGTTTCCTCCGGGTGCTCCGGTTTCCTCCCACAGTCCAAAGATGTGCGGGTTAGGTTGATTGGCCATGCTAAAAATTGCCCTTAGTGTCGTGCGATGCGTAGGTTAGAGGGAATAGTGGGCAAAATATGGGGGGAGGGCCTGGGTGGGTTTATGGTCGGTGCAGACTCGATGGGCCGAATGGCCTCTTTCTGTACTGTAGGGTTTCTATGATTTTCTATGAAAGATTGGCTGGGGGGATTTTGATGGCAGGATCCATTGAAGTTCATAATGCAGAAGGAGCTATTTTGCCTGTAATGGAAGAGAACAATCCAACACTAATCCCACTATCCTGCTATCCCCCCATAATTCCCCAGCCCAATTAAAACAACACCCTGTCTGTTGCTTGCCCACTTCAATTGACTTGAAGTGCTTTTGCACAACATTTGTAAGGTCTTTAGCAACTATTGAAATGTAATACATAACATGTCGATGGATCCTAACCGGCATCCTTTTAGAATGGGATTGTGTTACATGTTCTGCTCATCTATCTTTACATATAGGGCTGCATTCTGTTTTTTTATTCGTTCGTGGGACATGGGCATCGCTGGCTGGCCAGCATTTATTGCCCATCCCTGGTTGCCCTTGAAAGGCAGCTGAGAGTCAACCACTTGCTGTGGCTCTGGAGTCACATGTAGGCCAGACCAGGTAAGGACGGCAGATTTCCTTCCCTAAAGGCAATTAGTGAACCAGATGGGTTTTTCCAACAATCAACAATGGTTTCATGGTCATCGGTAGATTCTTAAATCCAGATATATTTTCTTATTGAATTCAAATTCCATCATCTACCGTGGCGAGATTTGAACCCATGGCCCCAGAGCATTCACTGAGTTTCTGGATTAATAGTCCAGCGATAATACCATTAGGCCATCACCTCCCCAATAATTCTAGAGGATAATCAACACAGAAATAGGCCATTCGGCCCACATGGTCCATGTTGGTGTTATACTCCACTCGTTCCTCAATCTAACTCTATCAGCATAATCCTCTATTCCCTTCTTCCTCATTTGCTTATCAACTTTCCCTTAAATTTACCTGGAGAGGTGGTGGCGTAGTGGTATTGTCACTGGATTAGTAATCTAGAGATGCTGAGTAAGATCTGGGGAGCCAGGTTCAAATCCTACCATGGCAGATGGTGATATTTGAATTCAATAAAAAAAATCTGTAATTAAAAGTCTAATGATGACCAAGAAACCATTGTCAGTTGTCATAATAACCCACCTGGTTCACTAATGTTCTTTAGGGAAGGAAATCTGCCATCCTTACCTGGTCTAGCCTACATGTGACTCCAGAGCCACAGCAATGCGGTTGACTCCCAAATACCCTCTGAAATGGAGGACAGTTAGGGATGGACAATAAATGCTGGCCCAGCCAGCGATGCCCATATCCCATAATGTTAAATAAACCCTTAAATGTTGGAGCATAAAGGGAAGCTCCTGTGAAAGTATTCAAACCCTTTTTATCCAATTTATATTTTTTAGTGGCTATTTCCTCACTTTGCTAGTTTTTCTTGCCATGTTTCTCTTTGTAGGATTTTCATTGGCATCAAAAGACGTAGATTTTACTGCATTGCACACACCCTGCCACACACAGTCCTGCAAGCCCACCAACACCTCCACTTTCTCAAGAGGCTAAGGAAATTCGGCATGTCCACTACGACTCTCACCAATTTTTACAGATGCACCATAGAAAGCATCCTTTCTGGTTGCATCACAGCTTGACTTTGGCTCCAACCAAGACCACAAGAAACTATAAAGGGTTGTGAATGTAGCCCAGTCCATCACTCAAACCAGCCTCCCATCTATTGAGTCCATTTGCACTTCCCGCTGCCTCGGAAAAGCAGCCAGCGTAATCAACGACACCATGCACCCCGGGCATACCCTCTTCCACATTCATCCATTGGAAAAAGTCTGAAACAACGTACGAACCGACTCAAGAACAGCTTCTTCCCAACTCACATCAGACGTTGCATGGTCCTTTCACATATTAAGCCAATCTTTCTCTTCACCCTATCGGTGACTGGAGCACTCTATTCTGCACCCTCTCCTTCCCCTCTCCCCTATGTACTCTACGAATGATATGTTTTGTCTGTAAGAACTCGCAAGAAACAATACTTTTCACGGTATCCCAATACAGGTGACAATAATAAATCAATCAATCAATCAATTCATCTCTGTTTTCACGAACCTTCTCTGACTCCAAAGCCTTCTCTTGTTAACTCCAAATCAGTCTTCAACCATCGACCCATCCAAACTCCTTCAACCTTACACAATATTAAAATATATATTAAGATGCATGACTTTGAAATGAGATTCCTGATGATAAAAATTATGGTCTTAAATACTTGCAGAGAGAAACATGTATTCTGTCAATTTTCAATTAAAAAAGAGTAATTTTCAAGGATTCCAGCTGACAGATTGCTGAAGGGTTTATTGGAAACAGAGATATATGATCCTATCATTGATGGACTAATTACTCCTGGAAGAAAGCTCGGTAGAGTAATCCAATTGTAATTTGGGACAGTGCAAATGGCCGCCACCCACGCTAGCACCATCACCCATTCTGAGTGGACTGTCTGATTTGAGCCTCCTGTACATTGTCCCTTCCAGTGACAGAGCCATCTGCTAACTTGGCCCTGCTCTCTGGAACTCTCCCCTGAATCCCCTCCAACTCGCCACTTGTCTCTTGCATTCGAAAGCCTGATTTCTGAAAGAAGCTTTCTTCCCCCTGTGCTTGCTATCATTCTTTCCTCACTCTCCTAACACTGTTTGCCATTTGTTTCTCCTCAGTAAAAGGCCCTGGGAGATTTAGGGTGGGATTTTACTGCGTCGCTCGTCCCAAAACCGTAAAATCCTGCCCGAGGTCAACGGACCTTCCCAGTGTTCGCCCCTCGGTAAAAACTCTGGGCTTACTGTATAAAGATGCAATGTTAATGCAGGACTTCAGACAGTTAGTAATCTTAAAAAGAGGGCCTTCTGTTTAAGTTTTTTTTTAAGTTTACTCATTCATGTCTTACATTACATTACATTAACGCTGCAATGAAGTTTCTGTGAAAATCCCCTAGTCACCACACTCCGGCGCCTGTTCGGGTACACTGAGGGAGAATTTTGCATGGCCAATCCACTGACCAGCACGTCTTTCGCACTGTGGGAGGAAGTCGGAGCACCCGGAGGAAACCCACGCAGACACGGGGAGAACGTGCAAACTCTCCACGTGACCCAAGTGACCCAGGCTGGGAATCGAACCCAGGTCCCTGCCGCTGCGAGGCAGCAGTGCTAATCACTGTGCCACCATGCCACCTTGAACAACCTTGTATTTTAATAGGTTGTAATTCATTTAAAATGAGGTATGAATTAGAAGCACAGCAGGCCGAATAAAGGTTGTGCTGTTGAATAATTATATACTGAGGATTGAATCAACACAACCAAGGGTCAACAGCTACACTGTATTACATCTTCCAGAGTCGTAATACATTTTAGTTATGTGCCATCTATATAAGAAGATTCATTCTCTCACTCGGCAAATCCCCGTATGTCAATAAAATGAAGGGTCTAATATTCCGCCAAGGAAGATGCATTTGGAGTTTCGAGCTGTGTGTGATTGCGGTGGTGTGGGTGGCAGCCATTTGCACTGTCCAAGATTATACTTGGATTACCATACAGAATCCTATCCCAGGAGAAATTAGTCTATCAACAATGAGATTATAAAAATCTCTGTTTCCAATAAACCCTTCAGCAATCTGTCAGCTTGAATCCTTGAAAATTATTCTTTTTTTATTGAAAATTGGCCGAATTCATGTTTGGCTCTATAAACATTTTTGAACAAAGTTGTATTACCAGGAATCTCATTTCAAAGTCATGCTTCCTAATATTTATTTTAATATTGTCTTTGTTTTAGACACAGAACTTTCCCCTCCATCTTGACCCCCTTTTGTTTCTTTGTTTGTCCCAAACAGCTCCCTCCCCCCTCCCACCAAACAGCTCCCTCCCCCCTCCCACCATCCACTTCCCCCCGCCTCCCCCCACCGGGCCATCTGTCACTTGTTCTTCAGTTTTGCTTTCACAGAGCACTGACCTTTGTTCACCTATTAACACATTCTGTTAGCTTACCTTTATGCCACTATCAGCACTTCTTCAGGCCATAATGTCACCATTAACAATCCATTTGTTTTGTGTCGGTGACATCTTTATCAATCTCTCCTCACCTCTGACCTATTCCTGACCTTCTATTCTCGTAAAAGGAGTGCAGTGCAGAAGGAGACCACTCGGCCCATCAAGCCTGCACCGCAACTATCCTACACAAGCCCTATCCCTGTGATCACAGGTATTTAGGTTGATAATCCCCCTGACACCAAGGAGCAATTTTAGCACGGCCAATTAACCGAACCTGCACATCTTTAGAGTGTTGGAGGATACCAGAGCAAGGGATGGCACAGTGGTTAGCACTGCTGCCTCTCAGTGCTGGGTTCAATTCCCAGCTTGAGTCACTGTCTGTGTGGAGTTTGCATGTTCTCCCCATGTCTGCGTGGGTGTCTTCCAGGTGTTCCGGTTTCCTCCCACAGTCCAAAGATGTGTGGGTTGGGTGGATTGGCCATGCTAAATTGCCCCTTAGTGTCAAGGGGACTAGCTAGGGTAAATGCATGGGGTTACAGGAATAGGGCCTGGGTAAGATGGTGTTCGGTGCAGACTCGATGGGCCTTCTGCACTGTAGGATTCTATGACTCTGCAACTGGAAGAAACACATGCAGATGTGGGGAGAACGTGCCAGCTCCTCATAGCTCCTCAAACCCCATCTCCAACTATCTAATAATCCATTACATTTCTATCTAGACCTGCTGAGTTTATCCAGCATTTTCTGTTATTATTTCAGATTTCCAGCATCCGCAGTATTTTGCTTTTATTTTAATGCAGTCACATTTCTGGGAAATTGGGCATACTCCCATTCTTTAGTTAATGGAATGATCATTCCCTGCCCGTGGTTCCTTTTCCTCACAGCTAATGGTTCATCTTTTTCCCAATGTCCTTTTGTGCCTCCTGTGTCTGGAATCCAATGGTTAACTTGGTGAGCTGCTCATCATGATCTAGTTTCAACGTAGTCTAAGGCCAAAGCCTTGTGTCCACACCTACATTAAGTGAATACCACTTATGTATTATACCAATTGTTCTGGAGAGGAAAGCTGAGTGCCTTTAACACTCTGGAGACAAAATTGCTCAACTTGCTTTGTGTAAACCCATTCTTTTTGAGCATGTCTGCCATATTGTTTCAAACAGTGTGACCAGAACAATTCTCCCCACTCTTGGCACCAAGGAACAAGTGATTGTACAATTTGTCTGCAATAAATGTGTTCAAGAGGTGGCTGGATATAGCAGTTGGGGCGAATGGGATCAGAGATTATGGGGAGAAAGTGGGATTAGGCTATTGAGTTGGACGATCAGCCATGATCATGATGAATGGTGGAGGAGCAGGTTCGAAGGGCCAAATGGCTTCCACCTGCTCCTATCTTCTATGTGTCCATGTGAACACCGACACAACAACTTCATGGGTGTTCAGTGTGTCTTAATATACAGACCAAGGCCATTTGATCCATTGTGCCTGTGCTGATGCTATCTCTTCAACGAGACATATCTTTTCTGTTTGTCTTCTTATATTGACCCTTCTGAATTTCAGATCTAATTTCCTTTTAAATGATATCCCAGTTTAAAGTTTATTTATTAGTGTTACAAGTGGGCTTACACTAACACTGTAATGAAATTACTGTGAAACTCCCCTAGTCGCCACACTCCGGCGCCTGTTCGGGTACATTGAGGGAGAATTTAGCATGGCCAATGCACCTAACAAGCACGTCTTTCGGACTGTGGGAGGAAACCGGGGCACCCGGAGGAAACCCATGTAGACACGGGGAGAATGTGCAGACTCCGCATAGTGACCCAAACTGAGAATCGAACCTGGGTCCCTGGCGCTGTGAGACGGCAGTGTTGACCACTGTGCCACCCTATAGTTTCTCCTGAAGATCCGTCGTAAAATATCCCATGTTCTAATAGCCCAGTTAATAGGAAGAAAAATCTTCCAAAGTCTCCCATCATACTTTATGGGCAAATCAGTTTGTTGGGAATTCAAACATTTGCTGCTTTGTGATACATTTCATTGTTAAGCTGGTATAAGCCAAGGGCTGGGATTTAAATCAATGGCATATTAAGAAATCTTCTTGTTACTATTGTGCTGTTAGCAGTGATTCAGAGATCAATCCTGTTCTTTTTACAGCTACCCAAACGCCTTGTCTTTCTTCTCGGCACATTTCAGATTCCTGTGCTTATCTCTTCAGCTTACGTTTAGATGAATGCAGCCTGGAAGGGAATTACAAGCTGCAACACCATTGAGGAATGCAGATGACCCCTCTTTAAGTACGAGATTTGAACTCGGTGTCATCGGAACCCGAATTGTCCTTTTCCTTTTCTGCAACAACCTTGCTGGTACCAGGGCCATGTTGGGATTTCCAGCGCATTGTTGGCATTAACCCTAGTGGGGCTTTAGTTAATTGCCTAGATTGTAAACAGAATTAATCCAAAACCTGCGTGCGCGCACACAGCAACACACACACACCCACCAACACACGCACACACCCACATACACACCCACCCACACACACACCCACCAACACACACACACACACCAACACACACACACATACATACACATGGACACACCCACCAACGCACACACGCACACACACACCAACACACACACGCACTCACCCACCAACACACACACACCAACACACACACACCAACACACGCACACACCCACACACACACCCACCAACACACACACACCCACCAACACACACACACACCAACACACACACACACACATACACATGGACACACCCACCAACACACGCACACACACACCAACACACACATACACACACACGCACTCACCCACCAACACACACACACACATACACCAACACACACACACACATACACCAACACACACACACACCAACACACACACACACACACACACACACACACCAACACATCAACACACACATACATACACATGGACACACCCACCAACACACACACACATACACATGGACACACCCACCAACACACACACACACATACATACACATGGACACACCCACCAACACACACACATACATACACACACACACACCCACCAACACACACATACATACACACGCACACACCCACCAACACACACACACACCAACACACACACACATACCCACCAACACACACACCCATCAACACACACATACACCAACACACACACACCAACACACACACACACCCCAACACACACACCCATCAACACACACACCCACCGGCACACACACCCACCAACACACACACACACTCACCAACACACACACACACACCCACCAACACACACATACACCAACACACACACACACTCACCAACACACACTCACCCACCAACACACACATACACCAACACACACACACACTCACCAACACACACACGCACACCCACCAACACACACACACACTCACCAACACACACACACACCAACACACACACACATACATACACATGGACACACCCACCAACACACACACGCACACACACACCAACACACACATACACACACACGCACTCACCCACCAACACACACACACACACCAACACACACACACACACCAACACACACACCAACACACACACACACACCAACACACACATACATACACATGGACACACCCACCAACACACACACACACATACATACACATGGACACACCCACCAACACACACACATACATGCACACACATACACCCACCAACACACACATACATACACACGCACACACCCACCAACACACACACACACCAACACACACACACATACCCACCAACACACACACCCATCAACACACACATACACCAACACACACACACCAACACACACACACACCAACACACACACCCATCAACACACACACCCACCGGCACACACACCCACCAACACACACACACACACCCACCAACACACACATACACCAACACACACACACACTCACCAACACACACACACCCACCAACACACACATACACCAACACACACACACACTCACCAACACACACACGCACACCCACCAACACACACACACACTCACCAACACACACACACACCAGCACACACACACACCAACACACACCCACACACCCACCCACACACACACACCAACACACACACACACACACACACCCACCAACACACACATACACCAACACACACACACATTCACCAACACACACACGCACACCCACCAACACACACACACACTCACCAACACACACACACACCAGCACACACACACACCAGCACACACACACACCAGCACACACACACACCAACACACACACACACCCACACACACACACATACACCAACACACACACCAACACACACGCATCCCCACACACACGCACCCCAACACACACACACCAACACACGCACACACACCAACACACACACACCAACACACACACACCAGCACCCACCCACACATCCACACCAACACACACCCACACCAACATACACACATACCAACACGCACACGCACACACACACACACCAACACACACACCCACCAACACACACATACATCAACACACACACCAACACACCAACACGCACACACCAACACATGCACACACCAACACATGCACACACCAACACACACACCCACCAACACACACACCCACCAACACACACACACACACACCAACCACACACCAGCACCCACCTACACCAACACACACCCAGAGCAACACACACACACACACCAACACACACACACACACCAACACACACATACACCAACACACACACACACACCAACACACATATACACACACACACACCAACACACACACATACCAACACACACGCACACCAACACACACACACACAAGCTGATTGTACTTTCCCTTCAGCTATTTTCAATGGAAAGAAGTCTCATTCAGGTCAATAATCAGCACTTCATGCATACACATTGCGATCTATCATTCCTGCTTTATATGAGTGGGGGTATGTGGTGCCACCAGTGTGCAGTAATGGTGGTGCAAGAGGGTTAGGGATAAAACCAACACCTAGCTTGGGGAGGCGATGGCCTAGTGGCATTATCTCTAGACTATTATTCCAGAAACTCAGCTAATCTTCTGGGGACCCAGGTTCGAATCCCATCATGGCAGATGGTGGAATTTGAATTCAATGAAAAAAAAATCTGAAATTAACGATCTACTGATGACCATGAAACGACAGTCCATTGTCAGAAAAAAACCATCTGGTTCACTAATGTCCTTTAGGGAAGGAAATCTGGCCTACGTGTGACTCCAGAGCCACAGTAATGTGATCAACTCTCAGCTGCCTTCTGAAATGGCCTAGCAAGCCGCTTAGTTGTATCAGCGATTCAAGAAGGCAGCTCACCACCACCTTCTCAAGGGCAACTAGCGATGGGTAATAAATGCTGGCCAACCAGCGACACCCATGTCCCATGGATGATTAAAAGAAAAGTTAGCTGTTAAATTGTTATGTATGTCCTGTTTCTTGAGCATTGGATCTCGAGATGGTAGCCCGATATAAATTTTCTCGACGTCTGCACGCCGCGTTGCATGAATGTGTTTCCTGTTGGCATTGCGGAGAATCTTGTGGTGGTCCGATGGGGGGGAAGGGGGGGGGGCTTCTGTGCATCCCATTAATGAGCTGGAAATGAGGTTCATGCCTGCCTCTGGCGGGTTTTCTCACCCACCACAAAGGGCATCTGCGGAAGATCCCATTGTAAATTCACGCTGGGGTGAAACCGATTCCTGCCCCACCACCCCCCTCCCTCCCCCCACCCCCTCCACCCCTCCCACCAACATCGAACACACTGGCGGGTACTTGGGAGAATTCCGCCTCCTATGTCAGAACGTCCTTGATGGAAGTTAGACTTTCTCTCTTCGAATGCTGCCACACTGTGCCAAGTGTCGCATTTCAGATCTCCAGCAAGCAAAGGCGTTTTCTTACCATGTTCAAACGACAGGGCTCTGAAAGGAGCTTCGCACTTGGAAAATTGCACTACAATCCTTGCAGCTGTCAGCACTTTGACCACCTTTCAACGCACGGAAAATCTTTTTGCAAGATCTTACACAGACTTGTCTTGCTACAACAGAACAGCGCTGGCGATCATGCTGCCCTGTTGCTGTCTATTTCCTATCAATTAACTCCGAGGGTGGCATTCACGGTGGAGAGCTACAACTGCCAATTCTCGCTCATTGTCTTCACTGCTTGATGATAGTGTGGAGATAAATGATGAAGAGAAGGGAACAATAACTGATTCAGAGTAGGAAGTTTGTAATTCTGGCATCCAAAGATGCATCATGCTGAGAAGATTGATGGGCCAATAGGTAGCTCAAAGCTATAATCAACTTTACTTAAATAAATTGATGTTTCAACTAGGTAGGGATTCTAATGCTCTTTCTTTATAATGGGACTATGTGGTGTGTTTGGAAAATTAGATTTATAATCGCGTCTGTGATTCATTGTGGTGGCAAGAGAATTTTGAAATCATACTTTATTAATCCTGTGTTTCAGTTCTATCAAAAATAGTCATCAATAGCACCGCGAAATTTCCTGCAAAATCAAATCTTTTGCAGATTAAATTGTAATTGTAATTATTTACAGGCCCAAACAGAATTTCAAAGGTAATATACCGTCATTTCCCTTTACTGTAAACAGGATTTGCTATGCATTTCTCGAAAAGACAATATAATTTCCCAGGGGTGGTTCTCAGTTTAGCGAGACTCTGACCCCAGGATCTGTTCAATACCGAGAGGGAAGTGTCATGGATCTGCCTAGTAACAGCGGTAACAAGGCATGGTAGGGTGCGATCTGCCCAGCAACCAGAAAAAGATACAAAAATCTGAGGTCACGTACCAACCGTCTCAAGAACAGCTTCTTCTCTGCTGTCATCAGACTTTTGAATGGACCTACCTCGCATTAAGTTGATCTTTCTCTACACGCTAGCTGTGACTGTAACACTACATTCTGCACTCTCTCGTTTCCTTCTCTATGAATGGTATGCTTTGTCTGTATAGTAAGAAACAATCTTTTTCACCGAATACCAATATATGTGACAATAATAAATCAAATCAAAGGTAGAAATCTGCCTCGCGACAGCAGTAGCCAGCATTCAAAGGATGCAATTTTCCCTGTAATTGGATTAGCGGGCATCTGGACAGAACCAGGCGTAAATCGCCCCATTAGTAGGGAACAGCTTACCTAGATGACTGAGAGATCAGTGGACGCATATGCATGTTCATTTCCAGAGTCCATGAATTTGAGAGCTACAGACAGCCAAATACACAGAATTATGAATGAAAGAGGAAAAATTGCCAGCACCCTCAGAAGCAGGGAGATCAGTTTTACATCTAGCTGCTGAGAGGCCAGTCCACAATTCATAGCCAGGAGGATAGGCCAACATCTAAGTCTTTGAGCAAAGACTGTGCAGAAACCTTCATGAAGACGGCTTAAATATCTTCACTGGGCCTGGAAAAGACATTTTCCAGACTTGATCCTCAGCTTTGTATTATGTGGTAACTATAAGCTGAATTTGACTTATAGATTTATTTAATTTGGACGTTGTTTAGGAAGGGAGAAGTCTTAAGGGATTGTAGATATATTTTTGAACAAGGGGGTAATTTCAATATAAGCTGTATGTGTGTTTAATGGTTCATATACTTAATTGTCTTAGCGTACAGTAGTCATGTTCATGTGTATTCGTCTTTTATTTAATAAATAATCTTCAATAATTATATAGAAATTACCCCCTTGTTCAAAAATGTATCTACAATCCCTTAATGCCTTAAGACTTCTCTCTTCCAAAACAACATCCAAATTAAATAAATCTATGAGTCAAATTCAGCTTATAGTTACCACACAATACAAAGCTGAGGATCAAGTCTGGAAAATGTCTTTTCCAGGTCCAGTGAAGATATTTAAGCCGTCTTCATGAAGGTTTCTGCACAGTCTTTGCTCAAAGACTTAGATGTGGGCCTAGCCTCCTGGCTGTGAATTGTGAAAAGGCCTCTTGGCAGCTAAATGTAAAACTGATCTCCCTGCTTCTGAGGGTGCTGGCAATTGTACAATTTTTTCTCTTTCATACAATGACTGGACTGGTTATTCTCACTGGGGTTTCACGTGACTCCTCACACAGTCCATAAACCAAACCGTACACCACCACTAACCAGTGTTTCAAGTTGGGACACCCTGGCGGATAACATCATCTTGACAAAAGTATAAAGTTTTGTTTAAATAAAAGCAAGATACAGTGGATGCTGAAAATCTGAAATAAAATCAGAAAATGCTGGATAAACTCGGCAGGTGTGGCAGCATCTGTGGAGAACTGGTTCTGTCGAAGGGTCACATGGACTCAAAATGTCAACTGTATTTCTCTCTCCACAGATCTTGCCTGACCTGAGTTTATCCAACATTTTCTGTTGTTTATAATAAAGTTTGGTTATTGAAACCGAAGACATTGGATCTTCCAGGTAGCTGTATGTAATAACTCCACGGAGGTGAAAGTCCCGTCACCAAGTTACTTTATTTACACCATACATCTGTACACAGCCAACTCTCCAGTTGCTTCCTGCTGAATGCAGGCTGGGAGTCTGACACACCTGCTTTAATAGGGAGCATGAGGCTCCCTGATTTAACCATCAGTTAAGACTCATCAGATAGTTCATACTCTAGCAAGCCAACCTTATTAGCCTGGCTGAAGTCATCACACTGTATAGTATAAAATGTTCTAACGTATTGAAGAACTCCCTGTCCTTCATGCTAAATCTGTTTTAATGATCATTTCATATACATTCAAGCAATGAAGTGACTAAGGAATAGGACACTTATTTGGTTGCTTGTTGAGCTGGTAGGTTGTATACATTTTTGGTGATCAGCAAAGAACGTGTGACCAGAGAAATTTCTGGAAGTTTCCCTGTAAGGATGGCATAAGCGTTACCCCTTTTCTTTTCCTGAGGAAATTTTTACGCCACTAACTTTTGCCACTTTTACTCTCAAAGATCACTCTGCAAATTTCCTCAGCGGTTTACACAGCTGCTGAGTTGTGCTTGTTCAAACCCTGTTTGGATCCGGGGAGGTGATGGCCTAGTGGTATTATCGCTAGACAATTAATCCTGAAACTCAGCTGATGTTCTAGCGACCCGTGTTCGAATCCCGTCACGGCAGATGATGGAATTTGAATTCAATAAAAAAATATCTGGAATTAAGAATCTACTGATGATCACGAAACCATTGTCAACTGTCGGAAAAACCCATTCGCTAGGGAAGGGAATCTGCTGTCCTTACCTAGTCTGGCCTACATGTGACTCCGGAGCCACAGCAATGTGGTTGACACGCAACTGCTCTATGAAACGGCCTAGCAAGCCACTCAGTTCAAGGGCGTCTAGGGATGAGCAATAAATGCTGGCCAGCCAGCGACGCCCATGTCCCACGAATGAACAAAAGAAAATAACGACTCCACCACATGTTAAAAAAAAGGAAGTAATTTGCACTTGCTTCTGCGTCTGAGCAGTGTGAATTCCCAAAACTTCAGGCAATTCAGGGTCTAGGGTTAATTATTTTTATTTCTCTTTGTGTTATTGTGCATTTGTTTAGGATTGGCATCTGTGAGTGCTTTTTAATGGCGTCAGAACGTCATGAAGTAAAGAAAGGAAAAAATCCACGATTGTGTTTTTTTAATCCCGCTGTGCTTAATGAGCATAAATAATAGTCTGATGGCTTCAATGTAATTCTCTTAATATCAATAAGATGAAAAGAGCCTTCAGGAAGGAAGATGGTGCGTGCTTGTTGCTTTCCTCAAGCCCAGGTTGTTTCTAGTTGTTTAAACTTGTTTTTAAACGCCAGCTGATGGTCATTTTCAGGAAGTTTGAGGAAAGGTAGGAATCATAGAATCCTACAGTGCAGAAGGAGGCCATTCAGCCAATTGAGTCTGCATCGACCACAATCCCACCCAGGCCCTATCCCCATAACCCCACACATTTACCCTGTTAATCCCTGTGACATTAAGGGGCAATTCAGCATGGCCAATCAACCTAACCCACACATCTTTGGAGTGCGGGAGGAAACCGGAGCACCCGGAGGAAACCCACGCAGACACGGGGAGAACGTGCAGACTCCACACAGACAGTGACCCGAGGCCGGAATTGAACCGGTTTCCCTGGCGCTGTGGGGCAGCAGTGCTAACCACTGTGCCACTGTGCTGCCCAGTAAATGCATGTTGAAACACTTCCTCTTTTGTCCATTGCAGCTCCTGCTGATGCAGGGATGGTAGGGTTTCTGGCCAATCAGAATGGCCGGCAGCTCTCTGAGGCGGGCCTTCTCTCCAAGTGAGGGGAGGAATCTCGCCTGCAGCCATTTGACACTTGTTTTGAGTGTGAAAAGACAGCGGGGCAGTCAGAGTTGGTGGGATGTGTTTCTTATTGACACTTGGTGGGAAGGGAAACCCCACCATCGGAAGTATTCAGGCCACGGTGCGTACATTCACTGAGCAATCAGGTGACCACATGGACACACGAAAACGGACAGGTAAATGTCAGCTGGTCAGTCAGCCTCCTTTCTGAAATAACTCCTCAGAGGCTGGCGTCCCTTCACCAGATTCCCTTTATTTACAAACTCTATTCCACTCCTAGAGTGCTTCAGGTACAAGGTCAGAATCAGGAGTGTCAGTAGACCTGACAATCCCATATTTATATTGGGCAGCACGGTGGCACAGTGGTTAGTACTGCTGCCTCGCAGCGCCAGGGACCCGGGTTCGATTCCCAGCTTGGGCACTGTCTGTGTGGAGTTTGCACATTCTCCCCGTGTCTGCGTGGGTTTCCTCCGGGTGCTCCAGTTTCCTCCCACAATCAAAAGATGTGACCATTAAGTGGATTGGCTATGATAAATTGTTCATTAGTGTCAGGGGGGTGAGCAGGGTAAATATATGGGGTTACAGGGATAGGGCCTGGGTGAGTGCAGGCTCAATGGGTCGAATGGCCTCCTTCTTCACTGTATGGATTCTATAGTTCTATGAGCTGAAACTCCCTAATTGGGCAGGCGACCATTGCCTCAATCAGGGAGCTCATACTCAAGAGGCCAACCTCATGGGTCTCTTTGAGGTCATTATACTTCCTGGAATGGTGTCACTGTTTTGCACATCATCACCTCGATCTGCCCCATACCCCCCCTCCTCCCAACCCCAACAACTCGGGGATTTTCACAGTAGCTGATGCACATTCAATTGAGCAAAGACTAGTTTGTATGCAAGAACAAATAGGCTTTTATTAGCAAAAGACTTGGAGCACACCCATGCCGATGAACTGGTCCAGACTGAGGCAGGGGGGTGGGGAGCAGTCGCCTTTATACCTGGACCAGGGGGGGAGGGGTCTCGGGTAGGGCCGGCAGGGATGTGTCCAGGTATGTCACATATACAGATAATAAGCTAACAGTGGTTTACCATAGTAGCTTAATTGCAGTGTTAGAAAAGCCTACCTGTGACACTAATAAATAAACTTAAACTTAATGGAGCTACATCAAATCTCCTCAAAGTTCTTTTTCTTTTCTATCGTAAAAAGTGTCAGATCACTAAGCCTGCTGCAATCACTGAAGGATCTTACTCTAGGGAATTGGTCCAATCCTTTTCCTCTGAACCTCTTGCAGGACCTGTGCAATCGCTCACTTTGATAGAATCATAGA
The DNA here is from genome assembly GCF_964213995.1 of Mustelus asterias. Classification (NCBI taxonomy): domain Eukaryota; kingdom Metazoa; phylum Chordata; class Chondrichthyes; order Carcharhiniformes; family Triakidae; genus Mustelus; species Mustelus asterias. The sequence goes on from NC_135812.1 coordinate 20,689,413, forward strand.
ACCCCTACAGTGCAGATGGAGGCCATTCAGCCCATCAAGCCTCCACCGACAATCCCATCCAGGCCCTATCCCCGTAGTCCCACGTATTTACCCTACTAATCCATTTTAGCATGGCCAATGCACCTAACCCGCACATCTTTGGACTATGGGAGGAAACCAGAGGACCCAGAGGAAACCCACGCAGACATGGGGGAAAGGTGCAGACTCCACACAGACAGCCACCCGAGGCTGGAATTGAACCCAGGTCCCTGGCGCTGCGAGGCAGCGGTGCCATCTGTGCCACTGCGCCGTGATTGAAAACCGGAGTGCGGCAGCAATGAACTTTTAAAGATGTCTTCAGTAAATGTGTTACTCCCCGTTCATTAGAAACATGACTTCATTTGCTGAATTTAATTTTTGATTGTGGTCAAACACTTCACACAGTTCAGATTTTATAGTGACGATCCAAGGATACATTCATGTGGCTTTTTATTTTCATTGGACTGAATCCATAGGTCAACGAGTAAATGAGTAATGGTCATTCATTTTTATTGCACAAGTTAAAAACACTTGAGGGAGCAATTACCCTCCACTTCTTGCATTGAGTGCTCGTTTTTTGCAGTAGGATCACAGTCTTGAATTGAGAGAACTTTTCGAGAAGAATTCATTCGTTTTTTAAAGAGAGACTGAAGACGATTCAAGTTCCCTTCCCTCTTTTCTTTGAAGACACTGATTGATGCTGGAGTGCTGGCAGAGCTCTGATGCCTCATTTAAGTGGCTGTGTACGCCAAGACTGTGAATGCCAGGGGGCTATTCAACAGAGGAGGGCATCATAGATGAGCCTCACTCTGCCCACAATCCACATGCAAATGTTAATGCACAGGACCTGACTCAACTTACACTCCCCTTACCACTCCCCTTACAATGTCCTTCCCATTTGCTCATGTTGAGATCAGGTGGAGTTATAAGTTCAGCCCAATGACCTTTTTTTGTTGCTTAATTTAACGTTAAATGATACTGATTATAGTATTTACAAGGAGCATGTGCTTTTATTAATGCAAGAATGTGCAATATATATAACCTGCTTTGTCACAGTCTTGTCTAATTATTTTTTCACCTACTGATGTGCAATGTTTCTTGAAAACACCCTGTGCTAATCTTAACCCCATTGAAATAATTCCTCAGAGGTCGGTGTCCCTTCACCAGATTCCCTTTATTTACAGACTTATCTCCACTCCTTAGAGTGTTTCAGGTACAAAGTCAGAATCCAGAGTGTCAGTAGACCTGACGTTCCTCATTATAAGCTGGAGTGCGGCAGCAATAAACTTTTAAAGGCCTCTTCAATAAATACGTTTCTCTCAATTCGTTAGAAGCATGACTTCTGTTGCTGAATGAAAGCGAGACTCCCTGATTGAGCAGGCAATTATTACCTCAATCAGGGAGCTCATACTCCAAGAGGCCGGCCTCTTGGTCCTCCTTGAACACATTACCCCCACCCGGGGAAGGGTTTTGTGTACCTGAGAATGCCATTGAATACCTCTTGGGATGTTGCTGGTCAGTTGTAGGTTCAGGTAATCCTGCCTATGTTCCAAGAATGGCCTGTTCCCCTCTTGGGGCCAACAGTCTCTCCAAAGTTCCTTCTATGACTTGCCCTGTGGCAAGTGCTGGCAAGCATTGGCAATAACCTGAAAGATTATCAGCTGCCAAAACTCCTCCTCGTATTTCGATATTGGAGGGTTGGTCTTGACAGCAATCACTGATCTCTGTGTGGAGTGGCCAGTGCGTGTTCACTGGGATTTCAGAAGTGCCCCTTGATGGCCAATTCCATTTGATTTGATTTGATTCGATTTATTATTGTCACATGTATTAACATACAGTGAAAAGTATTGTTTCTTGCGCGCTATACAGACAAAACATACCGTTCATAGAGAAGGAAATGAGAGAGTGCAGAATGTAGTGTTACAGACATAGCTAGGGTGTAGAGAAAGATCAACTTAATGCAAGGTAAGTCCATTCAAAAGTCTGACAGCAGCAGGGAAGAAGCTGTTCTTGAGTCAGTTGGTACGTGACCTCAGACTTTTGGATCTTTTTCCCGAAGGAAGAAGGTGGAAGAGAGAATGTCCGGGGTGCGTGGGGTCCTTAATCTTGCTGGCTGCTTTGCTGAGGCAGCGGGAAGTGTAGACAGAGTCAATGGATGGGAGGCTGGTTTGCGTGATGGATTGGGCTACATTCATGATCTTTTATAGATCCTTGCGGTCTTGGGCAGAGCAGGAGCCATACCAAACTGTGATACAACCAGAAAGAATGCTTTCTATGGCGCATCTGTAAAAGTTGGTGAGAGTCGTAGCTGACATGCCAAATTTCCTTAGTCTTCTGAGAAAGTAGAGACTTTGGTGGGCTTTCTTAACTATATTGTCGGCGTGCCAGGGGGGGTGCCAGGACAGGTTGTTGGTGATCTGGACACCTAAAAACTTTAAGCTCCAGGCCAGGGTCTGTGGATCTTATTGGCTTTCAACATTGCCAGTGCCTTTCAAATTGTAGTTGAGAGAGTGGATATAAAAATTGTCTCTCTGTGCATCAGAACAAACAAACCTCGGCCACGAGCTGGTATTGGAGGAAACTCATTTTCTTTACAAAGAGCCGGATATCCCTTCTTGGGTCCAGGAAATGTTCCATTATCTCACACTTAAGCAGATCACAAATTGTGCTGCTTATCACTTGCCAACACTCAGGAATATCAGGCCCCAAGAGTTTATGCCTTCAGCTGTTTTTCAATCCAGCAATAACAACAACACAAAAATTGGATTTAAGCTAACAGAGTGTTTTCTGTCACTGATCCCATCCCTATTCTGATGTATTAAATCAGATAGATTGTCAGTGGCAATAAAAACTGATTTTCTTTTTGCTTCGAGACTGAATCCAATAAAATCAATTTTGTCATATTCAAATTGAATCTTTAAATGAACAAGAACTGCTGGAGAACCCTTAAGGCGTCACCAAGGTGTGTTGTACAGACTTGGTTATCGATAGATGGGGCTGTCAATAAAATGAAACATTTATACGATGAAGAGTAAATGAGAGAAACTTAACCCTTTAAGCAAAGGAAATAAATGTGTGATGCACAATCTTAATTAATCTTCTCACTTTCTTCCAGATGAATGAATGTTTTGTAATGTTGCCTTGTTAAATACGTTCTTCTAAGTTTTATCATCACACACACACATATATTTGACACAGGTGTAGATTTTTACAGGACTATTTTTGAATAGTCGGCATGATGGCACAGTGGTTAGCACTGCTGCCTCACAGCGCCAGGGACCTGGATTCGATTCCGGCCTTGGATCACTGTCTGTGTGGTGTTTGCATGTTCTCCCAGCGTCTGCATGGGTTTCCTCCGGGTGCTCTGGTTTCCTGCCACAGTCCAAAGATGTGCAGGTTAGGTGGATTGACCATGTTAAATTGCCACTTTGGGCAGAATTTTCCAATCCCAACCACAACGGGTACAGAAGCGGGCCGGACATGACCATGCAACGGTCCGTTGACCTTCGGTGGGATTTTCCAGTCTTGGGGTGAGCGCGGCCAAAGAATCCTGCCCTTAGTGTCCAAAGATTTTCTTTTTTATTCATTCATGGGACATAGGCTAACTGGCTAACATTTATTGCCCACCCTTAGTTGCCTGAGGGCAATTGAGAATCATTGCTGTGGCTCTGGAGTCACATGCAGGCCAGACCAGGTAAGGACGGCAGATTTCCTTCCCCAAAGGACATTCGTGAACCAAATGGGTTTTTCCAACAATCGACAATGGTCATCAGTACGCTCTTGATTCCAGATTTTTTTTAATCGAATTCAAATTCCACCCTTTGCCATGGCGGGATTCAAACCCAGTTCCCAGAACTGATTTCCTGGATTAATAGTCCAGTGATAATAACACCAGGCCATAGTCTCCCGGGGAATTGGTGGGGTAAATGAGTGGGGTTACAGGGTTATGGGGTTGGCTGGGTGGAAAGCTCTGTTGGAGAGTCAGTGCAGACTCGATGGGCCAAATGGTCTCCTTCTGCACTGTCGGGATTCTATGATTCTAAAGAAAGGATAACTTTTAGTGAGAGCATAGGTCAGATACAGAGACCAGTGACCCGATTAATGGAAGTAATAATTTTACAATGATAACAATACATTGATCCTTACCTGAGGAGTATGGAATCAGATGTAGATGTGGCATTGAGGTCTCGAAGACCATTGTAATACATTCAATAATTGCTTGAATCCCACACGATTGACTGACTACCGCAGAAGAAATATCAATCCAAATCTGTAGCAGTTAAAAGGAAACAATTGTGCTGTAAAAGCGGATCAGGTCAATACTTTGGTCTAGTTGATCTTTAAGTTACATAAAGTTAACAATTCTAAATGACTCCTGGGGTGGATTCTTTACTTTAACATAAGAGGGAGGTGATGGCCCCATGGTATTTTCGCTAGACCATTAATCCAGAAACTCAACTAATGTTCTGGGGACCCGGGTTCGGATCCCACCACTGCAGATGGTAGAATTTGAATTTGATAAAAACTATCTGGAATTAAGAATCTACTGATGACGGTGAAACCATTGTTGATTGTCGGAAAATCCCATCTGATTCACTAACGTCCTTTCGGGAAGGAAATCTGCCGTCCTTACCAGGTCTGGCCTACATGTGACTCCTGAGCCACAGCAATGTGGTAGACTCTCAATTGCCCTCTGAAATGGCCTAGCAAGCCATTCAGTTCAAGGGTGACTGGGGATGAGCAATAAATGCTGGCCCAGCCAGCAACGGCCATGTCTCACGAATGAATTTAAGAAAAGTCAGTTCACGGGAATGGTTTTCGATTTAAAGAAGCAATATCTGAGTTCGTAGTATAAAGCTCTTTTGTAGATATCAGCTCTGATATAGTTCAATGAAACTGATTGAACTCTGCAGCTGAACTTATCTTCCATGGCTGGAATTCTCCAGCCTTCCATCAGTGGGTTTCTTGGCAGTGAGAGACAATGTATCGTTCATGAGCGGCGGGATCTTCTGGTGCCGTCGCTGTCAATGGGACTTCCCATTGTAGCCACCCCATGCTGTCAGGAAGCCTGTGGCAGGGGTGTGCTGCCGGCAGGACCAGAGAACATGTCACTGGCGAACGACCAGAGAATTCCGGCATATGTCTTTGTTACCTCTCTGCTCGACTATTCCAGTGATTACTTGGCTGGTCTCCCACTTTGCCTCACCCATTAGCTTGAGCTCCCCCCCCCCCCCAAATCTCTGTTGCCCATATCCCAACTCATCTGAAATCTGCTCACCCATCACCCCTGTGCTCACCTCTGGCATCAATTTTAAAATTGGCCTCCTTCCTTTCCTTGGGCCTGGTGCTTCGCTATCTTCGTAATCACCTCCATCCCTACAACCCTGCGAGATTTCTGTGCTGCAATTCTACCCTGGTTTTCAAGGCTCCACCATTGGCGGCAGTGCCCTCCGCTACCAAGGCCCCAAGCCCCAGTATTCTCTCTGTAAAGCCCTCCACCTTTTGAGTTGTTCTGTAAAACCCCTTGTCTGGGCTTAAGGTCGCCTGAACTAGAGTCTCCTTTGGTAGCTCGAAGTCAAGTTTTGTTTGGTAACGCACCTTGTGGGGTGTCTCAGGGAATTCAATTAAACCAAAGGCACTCTCTAAATACTAATTTTTCCATTAGAGAAGGTCAGCCCTGGCCACCAACATTTGCAATGCTCCAGAAAGATGAGGGATCGAATCTTTGCTAACCTCCGCCCTCTTTCGGGCGTAGGTCTATCAGATGGCAGGTACTCGCTTTACAATCCAAGAAAAGTTTGAATTACTCTTTTATAGTGACTATCTTTGCTGTTCCCTTATTTCTGCCTGTGCAGACCTTTGGAGGCCAACCTGTTCATTTGTCAAGTCACTGGCTTCCAGTAATGGCAAGGCGTTTTGTCTCCCGAGTGCTGGTGTTGACATATTTGGGCCATCCAGACAGATTCCCCCTTGCCTTTGTGCAGTCAACATCTAATCCTAACACTGGTTAACTCTTCTGAAACCATGATAATTTTTTAAAAATTCAATAAATCTTAATCAATGTAATATTGCATGTACCTTGCTATAATGCACGGAAGCAGGGAATTCTGAATGAACTTTTCGACAAGTCCCTTGGGGTGGCACAGTGGTTAGCATTGCTGCCTCATAACACCAGGGATCCAGGTTAAATTCCGGCCTCGGGTGACTGTGTGGGGTTTGCACGTTCTCCCCGTGTCTGCGTGGGTTTCCTCTGGGTGCTCTGGTTTCCTCCCTCACTCCAAATATGTGTGGATTAGATGGATTGACCATGCTAAGTTGCTCCTTTGTGTCAGAGAGATGAGTGGGTAAATACGTAGGGTTCTGGGGACAGGGCCTGGGTGGGACTTGATGGGCCCAGTGGCCTTGCTCTGCACTGTAGGGATTCTATGATAAGCTTGTGGTCTAATCCTGGCAGAGTAAGAAGTCTCACAACACCAGGTTAATGTCCAACAGGTTTATTTGGTATCACTCACCTGATGAAGGAGCAGCACTCCGAAAGCTTGTGCTATCAAATAAACCTGTTGGACTTTAACCTGGTGTTGTGAGACTTCTTACTGTGCCCACCCCAGTCCAACGCCGGCATCTCCACATCCTGGCAGAGGTTTCTTGGTAATTTCAGCTCAAGTATGAATTACTTCTCCATTCTCAAGTTTAGTAATACAGGAGTTTGGTTACGGATGGGCGGATACACAAAAGAGGGCGTCAAAAGCTGGATAATGGGCTGGATCATTTTCCGCAAGTTATGAGGAATTAATAATGCATGTAATGAAGTGTCACCTGGGTTATAAATTTTCATCCTCCTCACCTACGGAAAAATGATCCTTATTTGCCCAAGCGTTGCTACTGGAAGAGGGAGAAATATAAATTTTCACACGGCTTACTGGACATTATTTTCCATAATATCAGAGGGAGAGTAAATGCAATGTAGCAATTTTAAAAAGTCTGCCCCACCACCTTAAGAATGAGACAAGGCATCGTTATTGCACCTTCAGAGGAGAGTGGACTTGGATCTCTTTGCATATCATAGAATCATCATAGATTCCCTACAATGCAGAAGGAGGTCATTCGGCCCATCAAGTCTGCACCGACAACAATCCCACCCAGGCCCTATCCCCATAACCCTACATATTTACCCCGCTAATCTCTTTTAACCTGTGCATCCTGCGACACTAAGGGGCAATTTTAGCATGGCCAATGCACCTAACACGCACATCTTTGGACTGTGGGAGGAAACCAGAGCACCCGGAGGAAACCCACGCAGACACGGGGAGAACATGCAGACTCTGCACAGACAGTAACCCAAGCCAAGAATCGAACCCAGGTCCCTGGAGCTGTGAGGCCGCAGTGCTGACCACTGTGCCACCATGCCACCCCACATCCCCAAGTGGAAGTTATTCATCTACACTGTGGATTTCTCAGGGCGCTGAATATTTTGCGTGACAGATCGTATTTTCACCTTATTGCTGCATGGAATTATTTTGCTCTCACTCAGTTCTTTGATTAGGGTTTAATGAACGGTTAAGATGAAGTTGGATTTAGGATTTAAGAGTCTCCCTCTGGTTATTGACAAACTGACTGATGAGATTCGTTCTCACTGCGTGTCTTTGATGCCCAATTTTATTGTGTACGTGATGGGTTACTATGGAGCAGCCTGACAATTTTGATCTGTGTTCAGGGTTTTAGAAGAGATAGTGTGATTCGTTGCTTCTCAAATTGCTCTCTGGTTCACTTTGCATTTATAGATTTGATTCCTGATGACTCTCCCCAACAACCAACTTGCTGAATTTCAATAGCCGTAAAGGCTGCCAACATTACTTTAGGTCCCAAGGTATGCACGAAGGGGAGCTAATTAAATTTAAAAATAATGAGGTTTGCCTTGTTACCGGCATGGTGACACTGCTGCCTCATAGCACCAGGGACCCAGGTTCAATTCTGGCCTTGGGTCACTGTCTGTGTGGAGTTTATACATTTTCCTTGTGTCTGCATAGGTTTCCTTCAGGTGCTCCAGTCTCCTCCCACAGTCCTAAGATGTGTGTGTTAGGTTGATTGGCCATGCTAAATTGCCCCTTAGGCTCAGGGGGACTAGCAGGGTAAATATGTGGGGTACGGGGATAGAGGGTGGGATTGTTGTCGGTGCAGGCTCGATGGGCTGAATGATCTCTTTCTGCACCGTTTGGATTCTATGATTCTACCGTCAAGACTGACAAGCAATTCACCAAAGTTTTGCAAATAAATTGTCAAGCAATTCCCCCCCCCCCCCCCCCCCCCCCCCCCCCCCCACCATGTCCATAGAACCATAGAAAATTACAGCTCAGAAACAGGCCTTTTGGCCCTTCTTGTCTGTGCCGAACCATTTTTTGCCTAGTTCCACTGACCTGCACTTGGACCATATCCCTCCACACCCCTCTCATCCATGAACCCATCCAAGTTTTTCTTAAATGTTAAGAGTGACCCCGCATTTACTACTTTATCCGGCAGCTCATTCCACACTCCCACCACTCTCTGCGTGAAGAAGCCCCCCCTAATATTCCCTTTAAACTTTTCTCCTTTCACCCTTAACCCATGCCCTCTGGTTTTTTTCTCCCCTAGCCTCAGTGGAAAAAGCCTGCTTGCATTCACTCTATCTATACCCATCAAAATCTTATACACCTCTGTCAAATCTCCCCTCATTCTTCTACGCTCCAGGGAATAAAGTCCCATCCTATTCAATCTCTCTCTGTAACTCAGCTTCTCAAGTCCCGGCAACATCCTTGTGAACCTCCTCTGCACTCTTTCAACCTTATTTACATCATTCCTGTAACTCGGTGAGCAAAACTGTACACAATACTCTAAATTCGGCCTCACCAATGCCTTATATAACCTTACCATAACACTCCAACTTTTATACTCGATATTCCGATTTATGAAGGCCAATGTACCAAAGGCACTCTTTACGACCCTATCCACCTGTGATGTCACTTTTAAGGAATTCTGTACCTGTATTCCCAGATCCCTCTGTTCAACTGCACTCTTCAGAGTCCTACCATTTACCCTGTACGTTCTACCTTGGTTTGTCCTTCCAAAGTGCAATATCTCACACTTGTCTGCGTTAAATTCCATTTGCCATTTTTCAGCCCATTTTTCTAGTTGGTCCAAATCCCTCTGCAAGCTTTGAAAACCTTCCTCACTGTCCACTACACATCCAATCTTTGTATCATCAGTAAATTTGCTGATCCAATTTACCACATTATCATCCAGATCATTGATATAGATGACAAACAACAATGGACACAACACCGATCCCTGCGGCACACCACTAGTCACAGGCCTCCACTCAGAGAAGCAATCCTCCACAACCACTCTCTGACTTCTTCCATTGAGCCAGTGTCTAATCCAATTTACTACATCCCCATGTATACCTAGTGACTGAACCTTCCTAACTAACCTCCCGTGAAGGGCCTTATCAAAGGCCTTGCTGAAATCCAGGCAGACAACATCCACTGCCTTCCCTTCATCCACTTTCCTGGTAACCTCCTCAAAAGACTCTAATAGATTGGTCAAACATGACCTACCATGCACAAAGCCATGTTGACTCTCCCTAATAAGTCCCTGTCTATCCAAATATTTGCAGATCCTATCCCTTATCATGCCTTCCAATAACTTGCCCACCACCGACGTCAAACTTACTGGTTTATAATTTCCCGGATTTCATTTGGAACCTTTTTTAAACAACGGAACAACATGAGCCACCCTCCAATCATCCGGCACCTCCCCCGTGAATACTGGCATTTTAAATATGTCTGCCAGGGCCCCTGCAAGTTCATCACTAGCTTCCCTCAAGGTCCGTGAGAATACCCTGTCCGGTCCTGGGGACTTATCCACTCTGATTTGCCTCAAGACAGCGAGCACCTCCTCCCCTTTAATCTGTCCTGAAATAACTTCTCAGAAGCCGGTGCCTCTTCACCAGATTGCCTTTATTTACAAACTCAATTCCACTCCTAGAGTGCTTCAGGTACAAAGTCAGAATCTAGAGTGCAACTCCTATATTTATATATAGGTGAGGCTCCCTGAATGGGCAGGCAATTATGACCTCAGTCAGGGAGCTCATACTCCAAGTGCCTCATTGATGCCCCTTTCTGGCAAAGTTTCACATGTTTTCTCCTTTACTCTGCTTTTGGAAGGTGAAGACTATATTTATACTGCAGCCTGAGAGATGTATTTTGCCTCTTAAACCACTAGTTGCTGGATGTCCCCTATTTTGGCTAGTAAATCAGTGGAATGCATCATCATTAGCATCGTCCGAATGTTAAATGTGGCATGGAAAATTTTGGGAATTGAAGTTAATTAGTCGAAATCAATATATCGGGAACATCCAAGGTATGCCAGGTTGCCATGGGGATAGATTGCAGAGAGGCAGCCTTTTGTTTTGGATTTAACTGTATGATGTTTCATAGCAAACATGCAGTTTTACATTAGGAGCTGATACAGCTCAGAAATAGGCAGAGAGAGAAAGGTATCAGTAGCTGTACTATGCAAGAAGGCAGTGAAGCCCACATTTGGTTGGGGTATTCATAATCATAACATGCATAAAGGGGCAGCACGATAGCATAGTGGTTAGCATTGCTGTTCGATTCCCGACTTGGGTCACTGTCTGTGTGGAGTTTGCACGTTCTGCCCGTGTCTGTGTGGGTTTCCTTCGGATGCTCCAGTTTCCTCCCACATACTGAAAGACGTGCTGGTTAGGTGCAGTGACCCAAACAGCCACCGGACTGTGGCGACTAGGGGAATTTCACAGTAACTTCATTGCAGTGTTAATGTAAGCCTTTCCTGTGACTAATAAATAAACTTTAACTTTAAAGAGAGTTACAGGATTGCATGGCTGAATGCTAATGGAAGAACCTAAGAAATAGCAGGAACACTGAGGAGAATCAAAATGAATTCCTAAGAGCTGTGGCATACCTTGATTTGGTCAGAGGGAAAATGAAGGAACCCTCATGAAAGGGAGAGATTCAATACCCTCTATTTCTGCAGAGACCAAAGGAGACTCAAGTTTCTTTGTATCGTTTTGTATTCAAGCATCTGCAGGGAAGCTCTGCCCCATACAAGATGGAGTATATGTCTCTTGATCAACTACGATAACATTATCCTTATACTGTTATACCAATAACAGTTCATTTGCATTTACCAATCACGAATGAACATGATTTGATACTTTAGTACAATTACTCAATCAATATTCAAACACATATTCAGTGATTATACCGTCATGGTTACCTTATAGCTACGACCTTTAACATTGAGTTACAATGAGCAAAGCAACATCTTGTACCTTTGCCAGAAACCTCCCACCCTGCTCAGTTCCCACATGGTCTTACAGCTGCATCTTGAGGCCTTATATGCAATTTTACATAAATGTTGTGATTATCCCTTACTTTCTGTTTTCACCTCAACAGTCTGGAAAGTATCAGGGAACTCTTGGGTGGAAATACAAATAGAACGGAGAGTGACCTGCTGAGATTTTCAGACTTAAAGAATAAGCATTTGCAAAATAAGCTATCACGCTCATTGTACTTGCTTTGCTTTGTTTTTGTACAGTATGCACTTTGGAAGGAGGAATGGAGGCATAGGCTATTTTCTAAATGGGAAAATGGTTAGGAAATCAGAAACACAAAGGGACTTGGGAGTCATTGTTCAAGATTTTCTTAAGGTTAATGTGCAGGTTCAGTCGGCAGTTAGGAAGGCAAATGCAATGTTAGCATTCATGTCGAGAGGGGCTAGATTACAAGAGCAGGGATGTACTTCTGAGGCTGTATAAGGCTCTGGTCAGACCCCATTTGGAGTATTGTGAGCAGTTTTGGGCCACATATCTAAGGAAGGATGTGCTGGCCTTGGAAAGGGTCCAGAGGAGGTTCACGAGAATGATCCCTGGAATGAAAAGCTTGTCGTATGCGGAACGGTTGAGGACTCTGGGTCTGTACTTGTCGGAGTTTAAAAGGATGAGGGGGAATCTTATTGAAACTTACAGGATACTGCAAGGCTGGATAGAGTGGACGTGGAGAGGATGTTTCCACTCGTAGGAAAAACTAGAGCCAGAGGGCACAACCTCAGGCTAAAGGTACGATCCTTTAGAACAGAGATGAGGAGGAATTTCTTCAGCCAGAGAGTGGTGAATCTGTGGAACTCTTTGCCGCAGAAGGCTGTGGAGGCCAGGTCATTGAGTGGTCTTTAAGACAGACGTATAGGTTTATGATTAATAAGGGGATCAGGGGTTATGGGGAAAAGGCAGGAGAATGGGGATGAGAAAAATATCAGCCATGATTGAATGGCGGAGCAGACTCAATGGGCTGAGTGGCCTAATTCTGCTATGGTCTAAACAGTAAAAGTTTTTGTTTAAATTGTGAAATCCTGCGGAGCAATCATTTTACTGGGAGTTGTCATTTCTTTTTTAAAAAGTCAATACCCTCAAGGATGGTAACAATGGTTTTAACCATTGCCTACGAAAATCTTTGAGAGAAGGAGTTCTGCAGTTGAGAAGCCCTGGAGGAGAATGGGGCGAATTCGATTTACTTTTGGCCAGCATCAACGCGGCCATAGTTACCAGTGGCTGGAGTTGAGTCATTTGCCGTGCTATTCACAATGGCTCTGTGGACCTCTGTATCCTTGGTATTGTTTTGTGAAGAGCAGCCCTTGCACCTCCCTGTTTCCATCTGGGGGCCCTTTTGATTTGATTTATCATTGTCACATGTATTGGGGTACAATGAAAAGTATTGTTTCTTGCACAAAATATACCATTCATGGACTACATCGGGGGAAACAAAGGAGAGAGTGCAGAATATAATAAAGGAGTTAGAGTTAAGTTTTAAGAGCGTAGAACTAGAGCGAAAGAAAGAATTTGAGGGTATGCTAAGGACAGCTTACAAGAAGTCGCCACGCTCCGAGTGCCACCTTTTCCTCCCACAGTCCAATGATGCATGTTTTCAACATGCACACACTGGCAATTTTGAGGTACAAATTATCAGAGCATGCACGGCTCACATCTATACAGGTGTTCAGCTGTGTAACTCCACCAGAAGATGCCAGTCAAAAAATGATTCAAGGATATTTTTGACCTCCTATTTTTTTATGAGACTAGCAAGACATTGCTCCTTTAAGAGCTACAAAAATACCTGAACCTGCTGTCAAGCAGGATTTTGACAGGGTGGATTCAGAAAGAATGTTCCCGATGTTGGGAGAGTGCAGAACTCGGGGGTCATAGATTGAGGATAAAGGGTAAATCTTTTAAGACTGAGGTGAGGAGAACTCTCTTCACCCAGAGGGTGGTGAATGTGTGGAATTCGTTACCACAGAAAGTAGCTGAGGCCAAAATGTTGTGTGATTTCAAGAAGAAATTAGATATAGCTTTTGGGGCTAAAGGGATTAAGAGATATGGGGGGAAGGGCGCGATCAGGATATTGAATTGAATGATCAGCCATTATCAAAATGAATGGCGGAGCAGGCTCGAAGTGCCGAATAGCCTACTCCTGCTTCTATTTTCCATGTTTCTAAGTTCTAAGCATCCCTCACCTCTTCAGAGTCTCCTCCCTTTCTCAAAGGCCTTTCCAAGGAAGCAGCTCATCTCCCTGTTTCCAAAACTGGTGATCTGCCCCACTCCGTCGGTTTGATGCACACAACAAGGCCCAGACCTCAAGATGACCATTCAGCTCTTGGTGAACACACTCTGACCACTGACTGCCCATCGGCATGCTTAAACTTCAAACCAGCCCCAGTGAGACCTGGCCACCAATAAATCCAGGAGGAAGAACCAAAGAAGAAATTTCAGAGACACAGTCAAATTAGGAGTTCGGATGAAAGTAGATTTCTGCTCAGTTTGAATGCATCTTGTCGAAGTCTTCTTCACTACATCCAAATTCAATCCTGACAGTAAAAAATGCAATGACGATGCTTCGAGATTTGTGGATTGGAATTCTTGTTCATAGCTTTAGTCAAAAAGTTAGTGGAAATACAAAATTGAATTCTATATAGGCTCTTATTAGCTGTTGCACCACTTTAAAAAATATATGTATATTCTTTCATGGGATGTGGCATTATTGGCTCATCCCTAACTGTCCATGAACAGAATGGCTTGCTAGCACATTTCATTTCCGTTGCTGTGCGTCTGGACTCACATGTAGGCCAGACCAGGTAAGGCTGGCAGATTTCCTACCCTAAATGGTTTTTTAATGACAGTCGATGATGATTTCACAGTCACCATTACTGAGAATAGCTTTCAATGCCAGATTTTTATCAATTGAATATAAATTCCGTCAGCCCCCTTGGTGGGATTTGAACCCATGTCTCCAGACCATTAGCCTGGGCCTCTGCATCACTAACCTAGTCATGACGTGGACATGCCGCACACATGAGGACGGCCTCAACCGTGAATTTGGGTTCATGTCACACTATCTGTAATCCCCACAGCTTGCCTGGACCTGCAGAGTCTCACTGGCTGTCCTGTCTGGAGACAATACACATCTCTTTAGCCTGTCTTGATGCTCTCTCCACTCACATTGTTTGCACCTTAAAGACTTGATTCGCTGGAAGTATTCGCATTCCAACCATTATTCATGTAAATTGAGTTTGTGTCTTTATATGCCCTGTCTGTGAACAGAATTCCCACTCACCTGAAGAAGGGGCTTAAGGCTCCGAAAGCTTGTGTGGCTTTTGCTACCAAATAAACCTGTTGGACTTTAACCTGGTGTTGTTAAACTTGCCACTAACCTAGTGTCATTGCCACTACCCCACTGCCTCCCCGTGAACTTTACTGATGAGGAATTTCTTCAGCCCCCTTTTTACACAGCAAGTGAAGGCAGAGACAGTCCCGTCACGTGCAAAGTTCTTTTGTATTTCTGCCCACCTGCCCACCACTTCTTGTATTCGTACAGACCCGTTGCAAATAGTGGGGTCCCTCAGTCTTTCAAACCTCTCATTTAAAAGAAAATGTGTGCTTTCACTTTATCTCCAACTTTGTTCAAATACAAAAGAAAGCCTACCCTCTCTGATTGAAACCCTCGTGAAATCACTCCAACTGACAGAATGTTAATTAGTTGCTGCAGAACACGAGATATAAATGTGGAATGGTGGTGCTTGGCTGAGGGTTAATTATAATACCAGGCATCTGCTAAAGGGCAGACTGCTTGCTCCAAGCACATAAATTATCCTGAGGTGCATATCTTTAGGAATATTAAGTTTAAATAAACATGATTAACCTGAAGGACAAATGGAAGAGTGTTTAGAAAAATAAGAGATAAGCTCGTAACAAAGGGTAAGTAGGTTATATCATCCAAATTAGACGGACGGATTGCATGGCTCCAACAGCACCCTGCAATACAGAAATGTGTTTATTCTCATCTCTAATCTAAAGAGCACCAAGTCAAAAGGATATTACTGGTTGTTGGTCCGAACTGGATTTGCTTGAATTTATTCAGTCCGAGTTTGGAATTAGTTCACATTACACTGCCCTTCTGTGCGATTGCATATTTTGCAATTTGCCCGTCGCTGTTGTCAAAATTAGTTTTGAGCTCATATCCCTGTTTTATGCAGGTTTCATAGATCATAGAATCCCTGCCGTGCAGAAGCAGGGAGTCTGCACCGACTCTCCAATGGAGCAACGCACTCAGATCCGACCCACCTAATCCCAAGTATTTACCCCGCTAATCCCCCGAGCTACACGTCTTGGGACACTAAGGGGCAAATTAGCATGGCCAATCCACCTAACCTGCACATCTTTGGACTGTGGGAGGAAACCGGAGCACCCGGAGGAAACCCACGCAGACACGAGGAGAATGTGCAAACTCCACACAGTCACCCGAGGCTGGAATCGAACCTGGGTCCCCGGCGCTGTGAGGCCGCAGTGCTAACCACTGTGCTACTCTTTTGTTCCCGTGTTTGTTGGTGGTCGATGCTGGTTATTTTTCCAAGTTAACAGTGATCCATTTTGAGAAGTGGGAGCCTGGATCTGTAGCAGTCCATTATTCTATATTTCCTTTCAGAAAACATATGGGCACTTGAACCTTGGCCAAAGAAGATACCCCATGCTAATCCAGCTGCTGTACTCAATTCACATTCACATCCATTTTGTCCCCACACAATTGCATGGCCAAATTTCAGGAAATTCTTATTTACAACCTGACATTGAAAGTAATGTCGCCTCTTTATTTAACCCAACATCTATTCAAACAGAGTAGAATTAATGCCCTCCGTAACGTTTCATTTCTGTCAT
This sequence comes from Mustelus asterias, assembly GCF_964213995.1. NCBI lineage: Eukaryota > Metazoa > Chordata > Chondrichthyes > Carcharhiniformes > Triakidae > Mustelus > Mustelus asterias. Next base: position 20,705,707 of record NC_135812.1, read on the forward strand.
CCGATTCCTCTTAAATGAAGTGTCAGTAAGAAGGGTGTAAAATGGACGGCCAGTTCAAAACGGTCGGTTTCTCTCTTGTAGTGAGGATTAAATTAAAACGATCCCAATTGTATTTCTAAAATCCAGCCAAGAGCTACAGCTGAACAACCCTGACCGTATCATTACTGAATGTGCTTGTGAGTGTGTGTAGTATAATGAAATTTAAACAGGAGCTAGCGCTCTGCTGATGAATGTGTGATCATTGTAAACAGACTTGCACATCATAGCTCTACGTTCTATATTGTCTCCACCTTTTTGGCTTATTTCTTTTTCTCTGTCTCTTCCACTGCCACCCCACCCCCTCCTTCTGGCCAACATGCACACATAGATACAGGCGCGCATTCATACGCGCGTGCGCACACACACACTCACTCTCTCACTCGCACTCACTCTCACTCTCACTCTCACTCACTCACTCACTCTCACTCACTCACTCTCACTCACTCACACTCTCACTCTCTCACTCTCACTCACTCACTCTCACTCTCACAATCTCACACTGTCACATTCACTCTCTCACTCACTCTCACTCACTCACTCACACTCTCATTCTCACAGTCTCTCTCACTCTCGCACTCACTCTCACACTTACACTCATTCTCACACACTCACTCTCACTCTCGCTCACTCTCACTCACACTCACTCACTCTCTCACTCACTCACACTCACTCTCTCACTCACTTTCTCACTCACTCTCACTCTCACACTTACACTCATTCTCACTCACTCTCTCACTCACTCTCTCTCTCTCACTCACACTCTCACTCTCACTCACTCACACTCACTCTCACTCACTCTCACTCACTCTCACTCACTCTCACTCACTCTCACTCACTCTCTCACTCTCACGCACTCTCACTCTCTCACAATCTCACACTGTCACACTCACTCTCTCACTCACTCTCACTCTCACTCACTCACTCTCTCTCTCACTCACACTCACTCTCACTCACTCTCACTCTCACTCACTCTCACTCTCACTCTCTCACTCACTCTCACTCTCTCACTCACTCTCACTCTCTCACTCACTCTCACTCTCACTCTCACTCACTCACTCACTCTCTCACTCTCACAGTCTCACACTGTCACTCTCACTCTCTCACTCACTCTCACTCACTCACTCTCATTCTCACAGTCTCTCTCACTCTCGCACTCACTCTCACACTTACACTCATTCTCACACTCTCACTCTCACTCACTCTCTCACTCACTCTCACTCATTCTCTCACTCACTCATACTCACTCTCACTCTCTCACTCACTTTCTCACTCATTCTCACTCTCACTCTCACACTTGCACTCATTCTCACACACTCTCACTCACTCTCTCACTCACTCTCTCACTCACTCACACTCACTCTCTCACTCACTTTCTCACTCACTCTCAGTCTCACACTTACACTCATTCTCACACACTCTCACTCTCTCACTCACTCACTCACTCTCTCACTCACTCTCTCTCTCACTCTCACTCACACTCACTCTCACTCACACTCACTCTCTCACTCACTTTCTCACACACTCTCACTCTCGCTCTCGCTCTCCCACTCACATTCTCTCTCACTCTCTCAGTCTCTGTCTCACTCTCTCACTCACACTCACTCTCACTCACTCTCTCACTCTCACAGTCTCTCTCCCTCTCACACTCACTCTCTCACTCACTCTCACTCTCTCTCATTCTCACTGTCTCTCTCACTCTCGCACTCACTCTCACACTTACACTCATTCTCACACACTCACTCTTGCTCTCGCTCTCTCACTCAAACTCTCTCTCACTCTCTCACTCTCTCTCACTCACTCACTCGCACTCACTCTCACTCTCTCTTCTCACAATCTCTCTCACTCACTCTCACTCTCGCTCTCTCACTCACACACTCACACTCTCTCACTCTCACTCACTCTCTCACTCACTCTCACTCACTCACTCTCACTTTCTCTCTCACTCTCACTCTCTCACTCACACTCACTCTCACTCACTCTCACTCTCTCATTCTCACAGTCTCTCTCACTCTCACACTCACTCTCTCTCACTCACTCACACTCACTCACTCTCACACACACTCACTCACTCACTCTCACACTCACTCTCACACTCACTCTCACACTCACTCTCACACTCACTCTCACACTCACTCTCACTCTCACACTCACTCTCACTCTCACTCTCACTCTCACTCACACTCAGTCACACTCACACTCTCACACACTCACACTCTCTCACTCACACTCACTCTCACACTCTCTCACTCTCTCTCTCACTCTCTCACTCTCCCTCACTCTCTCATTCTCTCTCTCATTGTCTCTCTCACTCTCTCTCTCTCTCACTCTCTCACTCTCTCACTCTCTCTCACTCTATCACTCTATCACCCTCTCACACTCTCTCTCACTCTCACACTGTCATATTCTCACACTCTCACACTCACTCACTCTCTATCACACTCACACTCACTCTCTCACTTTCTCTCTCACTCTCACATTCTCACACTGTCACACTGTCACACTCACTCTCTCACTCACTCTCCCAAGTCACAGGTTGAAAGCCTTCGAGCAATTTGCTGTCAAACATCTGCAAATCCAACTGGCAATATTTGGCACTTCGACATAGGGCGGCACGGTGGCACAGTGGTTAGCACTGCTCCCTCACAGCGCCAGGGACCCAGGTTCAATTCCCAGCTTGGGTCACTGTCTGTGCGGAGTCTGCATGTTCTCCCCGTGTCTGCATGGGTTTCCTCCCACTGTCCAAAAGACAATAACAGTACTTGTTAAGTGCATTGGCCATTCTAAATTCTCTCTCAGTGTACCCGAACAGGTGCCAGAGTGTGGCGACTGGGGGATTTTCACTTTGTTGCACTGTTAATGTAAGCCTGCTTGTGACTTGTAATTGCATTGCATTGGCCCACAACATTCAGGCGACATGAAATTCAACATTAATTTGTCAACTTTGGAATCATTTTATAAAGATACGATTTGCAAAATACTTCAACAGAGTGAAGCTGTAGCTGGATTCGAGTACCATATAATGGAATAGCTCTAACATTTTGGCCTTATGTTCAGTGTGGTTGCAGACTGGGGATTAGGTCCATCACTTCATTATTGGCCAAGCAACAGGAACCCAAATATGCAGTGCAGTCAGATCCCATTACCCCTTTCTGCAGAAATTCAGTACTTCCAACCTGATTTATGATCATTTCCCATTAAATTCTCCACCGCTTTCCTGCAACTAATGGATATCCTAATCCTTTGCCAGGGCCTATCAAATGGCTTTTCAACATAAGTTATACATCCTCTGAATTTGTTTTTATTCTATGCAGTAGTGTTCCTGAGATATTTCAAAGGAACCCATAATCCATATCGTCCAGGCAACTGAAAATTCCTGGCCCTGCTCCCTTTACATTAGTAGCATTATCATAGAATCATAGAGTCCCTACAGTGCAGAAGCAGGTCATTCGGCCCGTCGAGTCTGTACCAACCCCAATCTCACCCAGACCCCTATTCCCGTAACCCCACACATTTATCCAGCTAATCCCCCAGACACTAGGGTCAATTTAGCATGGCCAATCAACCTAACCCGCACATCTTTGGACTGTGGGAGGAAACCGGAGCACCCGGAGGAAACCCACGCAGACACGGGGAGAATGTGCAAACTCCACACAGACAGTGACCTGAGGCTGGAATTGAACCCGGCTCCCTGGCGCTGTGAGGCAGCAGCACTAACCACTGTGCTACCGAGCCGCCCCAGTGGCCAGGCAGAGGCTCGAGTGATAGAGAATAATCTGATTATCCATTCATTTCTGTGTTACATCTCGTCCAAGATGCAGTCCAAAGATTTGCGGGTTAGGTTGATTGGCCAGGTTAAAAATTGCCCCTTAGAGTCCTGAGATGTGTAGGTTAGAGGGATTAGTGGGTAAAAATATGTGGGGGTAGGGCCTGGGTGGGATTGTGGTCGGTGTAGGCTCGATGGGCCGAATGGCCTCCTTCTGCACTGTAGGGATTCTATTCTATGATTCTATGATGTTACTATTTTAGAGATAATTTTTAATCCTGGGAAGATTAACATTTAACTGTAAAAAATGGGATAAATGCAACTAAAGCAGCTTGGAGTCTATTACACTTCAGAGGTTGGGGCCATTTTGACTTGAGGGCTTAACAGCTAGAACATTAAGAACCATAAAACAACAAGTGAGCTTACTTATCTGGAGAACTGGAGGTGTCGGCTGGAATTTTACCAGCACCCCTGTCGATTCTGAGGCTCGCCGAACGGCATTCTCCATTGGCCTCGGGTGGGATCTGATGAACCTTGGGTGGGCGAGGCAGTAAGATTCCGGCAGTGGTGTCTACGGTGTTTGCAAAGAAGTACAGTCTAGTGAGATAATTTGGAATTTAGAGTTAAATTAGTTAAAAAGCATTTGATGAATCCTGAAACGCTATATCGCCGCAGAGATGGGTAGAGCTTCAGAAGGTTTTCTGGTGTTCTAGAGCAGAGGATGAAGTTCCATACTGAAAATGCATTGCTGATAGCAGGCTGCAGGCAGTTAGCGCTCAAAGAAGAGCTGAAAGCTATTCAGTACGGTTAGGGCTCAGAAAAAGCCTTGGGAGCTATTTATAGCTCACTGCAACGAGAAGATGAGTTCGGAAAAACCTGAGGCAAACTTGTGAAACTTGTGGTCTGAAAAAGAGTTGGAAGAGTGCCAGTAATTAGAGACAGGAATGCAGCTTTGTGAATCCCATTGGAATGCAGTCTCAGGGGAAGAGATTGAACCATCAGGAGGTGAGTAATTGCTTGAGGCAGTATGAGTCGGAGTGGCTTTTGAGGAAATTCAGAGGCTAGAGACGGGATTTCAAAACCTCGCTTGTCCCTAATATCACACCCAAGGTCAACAGAACTTTTCATGGTCCGCCCCTCGCCCGCTCCGATTCCCGTGGCGGGCGAGATGGTAAAATTCCAATGTAGATCTTCAAAAGCGAGGAGATTAAATTTCTTGTGAAGGAGATAGAGCTTTAATGGGATATTGTGGCTTATAGGACGGGATTTTCCTACCGCGCTCGCCTCCCCCCCCCCCCCCCCCCCAGTCTGAAAAATCCCGCCCGACCTTTGAACGGTCTGTGTCCCGCCCACTACGATTCCTGTGGTGGGCGGAATAGGAAAATTCACCCATAGTGCTTGCTGATGTCTGGATGTGTTGCTGAGAAATCCATGGGATCTGTTTTGGTCGCAATTGCCATGTGCAGCGTGATGTGTTCCACCACAGTCTGCTTCTTTCATTCAGAGTTAACTCATGTTAATCTTGTATGTTAAAGTATAAGTTGGACTTTGTGGATTGTTTTATTTTTCTGACATTGCACGGCAAAGTTTATTTTGTTTGTTTAAAACTGTGGCTTTATTCTCCTAGAGGGTAACTGGAAATTCAAACTTTTTCTATTTTAATCAAAATGTTACTGGTCCCCTCCTGGATTGGAACATTTCACTTAAGCAAAGTCAATTGAAATCAGTCAGTGACATTTCCTATAAAGCTGTTTCAGCAAACTGCGACAGACTTCATTACAAGTAGATTTTTTTTTATTGTACAAGTGAACAGATATTAGGCATAACCATATACAAATAAAAAGAGCCACAGTGAACGTAGATCCTGCTGAACTTTACTCAAAATTGAAAGCTCAGTAGAGATTGGATGCAAGGGGCAGGATTCCCATCCAAAGTCAATGGACTTTTGGCTGGTCTATTAAATTTTAAAGTTTATTTATGAGTGTCACAAGTAGGCTTACATTAACACTGCAATGAAGTTACTGTGAAAATCCCCTCGTCGCCACACTCCGGTGCCTGTTCAGGTACACTGAGGGAGAATTTAACATGGGCAGTGCACCTAACCAGCATGTCTTTCGGACTGTGGGAGGAAACCAGAGCACCGGGAGGAAACCCATGCAGACATGGGGAGAATGTGCAGACTCTGCATAGACAGTGACCCAAGCCGAGAATCGAACCTGGGTCCCTGGCGCTGTGAGGCAGCAGTGCTCGCTGCTGTGCCACCCTAAACCACCTGGTTAAAACTGAGAGTTTAAATATATCAACTTCATAAGAAACATAGCATTAAAATTACAATTGAATATTTTTGCAGTACTGTTCAAGAAATGCATAGAACAAACGCATTCTAATTCACATTAAGATTCACTTTTCACTCTTATAATGAAACAAATTCTATTTTATAGGATAAGATGCAGCTTGAAAGGTCAGCATATGATTCAGGAGATTGTAATGTGTACAATTTGTCTTGCACTGGGCGAAAAAAAAACTTCAAAGAAACTCTGCTTTAGAGGGAAGCGATTGCCTTACAGACAAATGACACTTATCTGCTCCTGTGTTTTTCATTTTTAAACCACGGTTTTGTCTGTGTTGGGGAAATGGATGCCCTTACGTGGATATTGTTAAGCAATTCTTTTAGATAATAGGGTGCCAAGGCATTGATGGGCTTTTATAGGAATTAAGCACACAATAACTATTGTCACTAATAATTACACATATACAATTACAATTATTAATAATTATACACATGCCTAGGAACTCACTTACAATACCTTTACTGGAAAATTCACACATTACAGTTTTTGAGATGGAGGTGAACGGCTGGTCGTGTCTATACTTACGCTCAACTTGTTAAACTTTTCCTTCCACCTTACTACGCGTTACATTGTATTGTCGAATTCAATTAGAGGAAGAACTGGGGTGGAATTTTATTGTCCCGCCCACCACAGGAATTATAGCAGGCGGGACATGAACCGTGGAAAGTTCCGTTGATTGGGCGGGACTTTCCAACCTTGGGGCGAGCATGGTTGGAAAATCCCACCCCTGGTGTTTTAACAAGAATCTGGTTCTTAGACTTCACATTGACAGAATCCTTAATCACATCATCCAACTGAAGCTGTTATAGGGGCCCCAAGACTCCCCTGCAGGCAAGTTATGAGTTGCCAGATTCACTGGATATACAGACCCCAGTTTTCTTTTGTCATTCTCTTAGAATAGGGCGGCACAGTGGCTAGCACTGCTGCCTCACAACTCCAAGGACCTGGGTTCGATTCCCGGCTTGGGTCACTGTCTGTGTGGAGTTTGCACATTCTCCTCATGTCTGCGTGGGTTTCCTCCGGGTGCTCCAGTTTCCTCCCACACTCCAAAGATGTGCGGGTTAGGTTGATTGGCCTTGCTAAATTTGACCCCTTAGTGTCCCGAGATGTGTAGGTTAGAGGGATTAGTGGGGTAAATGTGTGGGGTAGCTCGGTTAAGGTCTAGGTGGGACTGTTGTCGGTGCAGACTCGATGGGCCGAGTGGCCTCTTTCTGTACTGTAGGGTTTCTATGATTTTATGAATAGAATCCCTACAGTGCAGAAGGAGGCCGTTTGGCCCATCAAGTCTGCATCGAATCTCCAACAGAGCATCTGACCCAGGCCCTATCCCATGTATTCACCCTGCTAATCCCCCGACCCTACACATGTTGGGATACTAAGGGGAACTATACCATCGCCAATCCACCTCAACTGTAAATCTTTGTACTGTGGGAGGAAACCCATGCAGACACGGGGAGAACGTGCAAACTCCACACAGACAGTCACCTGGGGCTGGATTCAAACCCGGGTGTATGGTACTGTGAGGCAGCAGTGCTAACCACTGTGCCACCGTGCTGCCCACCAATAGGGCCTCAAATTCAAAATGCAGTTGTGTGCAGCATTGTATACTTTACCGTTAACTGTACATGAAGCATTATCAGCGAGGATTCCACGGTCCAGGGCCCTTACTCAAAATGAGGATAGTGGGAAACAGGCAAAAGAAGCAAATTCCTGCTCGCCAGTATTTCTCTGTGGAGCAAGTAAGGGGTAGAAACTGGGTAGAAGTGGATTTTGATCAACATTCCTGTGTCTGCGACTGGATTCTGAACTTCCTAACTCACAGACCACAATCAGTAAGGATAGGCAACAACACCTCCTCCACGATTATCCTCAACACCAGTGCCCCACAAGACTGTGTCCTCAGCTCCCTCTATACTCCAATTCGACTTTCAAGTTTGCTGACGACACCACCGTAGTGGGTCGGATCTCAAACAATGATGAGACAGAGTACAGGAATAAGATAGAGAATCTGGTGAACTGGTGCGGCAACAATAATCTCTCCCTCAATGTCAACAAAATGAAGGAGACTGTCATCGACTTCAGGAAGCGTAAAGGAGAACATGCCCCTGTCTACAAAAACGGGGACAAAGTAGAAAGCGTCGAGAGCTTCAAGTTTTTAGGTGTCCAGATCACCTGTCCTGGTCCCCCCATGCCGGCACTATAGTTAAGAAAACTCAAGAACGCCTCTACTTTCTCAGAAGACAAAGGAAATTTGGCATGTCAGCTACGACACTCACCAGCTTTTACAGATGCACCATAGAAAGCATTCTTTCTGGTTATATCACAGCTTGGTATGGCTCCTGCTCTGCCCAAGACCGCAAGGAATTACCAAAGGTCATGAATGTAGCCCAATCCATCACGCAAACCAGCCTCCCATCCATTGACTCTGTCTACACTTCCCGCTGCCTCGGCAAAGCAGCCAGCATAATTAAGGACCCCACACACCCCAGACATTCTTTCTTCCACCTTCTTCCTTCGGGAAAAAGATACAAAAGTCTGAGGTCACGTACCAACCGACTCAAGAACAGCTTCTTCCCTGTTGCCATCAGACTTTTGAATGGACGTACCTTGCATTAAGTTGATCTTTCTCTACAACCTAGCTATGTCTGTAACACTACATTCTTCACTCTCTCGTTTCCCTCTCTATGAATGGTATGTTTTGTCTGTATAGCGCACAAGAAACAATACTTTTCACTATGTAACATGTGACAATAATAAATCAAATCAAATCAGCAAATTTCTGACCCTGTTACAGGGAAGACAAAAATTGGGGAAGTGAATTACTACGTTTTTTTCACTATACTTCTTTTCAAATATAAAGTTTGCAGTCAGTTCCTGCAAACATTGTTGCACTGAAAATTAATTAATCTTGTGCAATACTATTTTCTATGCATTCCAAATCTGCAGAATCTGTTTCACTGTCAATTCACGTTGAGAATTCTCAACAAGAAGCAAGTAAAACTAGTGTTGAACTTTTAAGTACATTGGTGCATGAATAGATTGTATTACAGTTAAGATACGAATCATTATTCATCTGTATAGTGTTCGGGTAAATTAATAGATTTAATAAAAGATGGGACAGAGCATTGGAGTAAGAAATCACATGCTAGTTAAATGCTTATACTTACACACTCCGAGAACTTGAGATCAGCAGAACAAGCCAGCAAGTTTCTTTACTTCTTAGAAGTAAATTAATTTTACTTCTTAGAAGTAAATCAATTCTCTCTTCCAACTTCTTCCTTCGGGAAAAAGATACAAAAGTCTGAGATCACGTACCAACCGACTCAAGAACAGCTTCTTCCCTGCTGCCATCAGACTTTTGAATGGACTTATCTTGCATTAAGTTGATCTTTCTCTACACCCGAGCTATGACTGTAACACTACATTCTGCACTCTCTCGTTTCCTTCTCTATGATCGGTATGTTTTGTCTGTATAGCGCGCAAGAAACAATATTTTTCACTGTATGTTAATACATGTGATAATAATAAATCAAATCAAATCAAATCAAAACACATCGGGCAGGATTTGACGACCTCGCTCATCCCAAAACTATAAGATCCCGCCTGAAGTCAACAGACCTTCCCATTGTCCGCCCCTCGCCCATTCCGATTCCCGTGGGCGGCACGGTAGCACAGTGGTTAGCACTGCTGCTTCACAGCTCCAGGGTCCCGGGTTCGATTCCCGGCTCGGGTCACTGTCTGTGTGGAGTTTGCACGTTCTCCTTGTGTTTGCGTGGGTTTCCTCCGGGTGCTCCGGTTTCCTCCCACAGTCCAAAAATGTGCGGGTTAGGTTGATTGGCCAGGTTAAAAATTGCCCCTTAGAGTCCTGAGATGCGTAGGTTAGAGGGATTAGCGGGTAAATATGTGGGGGTAGGGCCTGGGTGGGATTGTGGTCGGTGCAGACTCGATGGGCCGAATGGCTTCCTTCTGCACTGTAGGGTTTCTATGATTTCTATGATAATCTCTAGCTAGGAAGCAATAACAGTCCTACTTTTAAGTGAAAGGTTTAATGATACAAGATTGGAAATTAAGCAATGTCCTGCATACTGACTAACTTCATAAGTGGTGTCTATCTGTGATTCAGAGGAGAGAGCTATATTGCTCTTCCTGTGAGTGCTGTATTCGAGCTGAGGGCTGCATTAGAGGGAGAGCACTGCTTCGAAGGTTTCTCTGAGATAATTCCTTCCGTTATTGAATCATGAATAAACTATTGTAATCTTGTTCCTGGGTCTCCTGTGGTTAGTTGGAATAAGTCCACCACGGCAATAGTTCCCAAACTTCATCTCTGTTGGGTGTTATATTGGTGCGATCAGAAGCTGCTAAGCAGAGCAATTTAGGTTGGGACCTATTCACGGCAGGTTTTCCCACCTTTTTGTATGCGGCAGAGTGGTTAGCACTGCTGCCCCACAGCGCCAGGGACCGGGGTTCAATTCCAACCTCAGGTCACTGTCTGTGTGAAGTTTGCACATTCTCCCCGTGTCTGTGTGGGTTTCCTTTGGGTGCTCCGGTTTCCTCCCACAGTCCAAAGATGTGTGGGTTAGGTTGATTGGCTATGCTAAATTGACCCTAGTGTCAGGGGGATTGGCAGGGTAAATGTGAGGGTGTTGCAGGAATAGAGCCTGAGTGGGATGTGATTGGTACAGACTCGATGGGCCAAATGATCTCCTTCTATTCTGTAGAGATTCTATAATTCTATGATTTTGCCTTTCCAGTGACGAACGCAGAGCAGAAATCTAGGCTATAATTTTATCAGCACACTGGGGGGCACCACTAATGTGTCCGAGAACCAGGGACAGTCCAGCCTCGGCATTTGTGAGACATTTGATCTAATTTTTTGACTATCTGGCAAATTATTAGTTGATGGGGGGGATCTTACCAAAAAGATTCTAAGGGCCAAATGAGTGTGCAAACAGGAGAGAATCACGCCCATTTATTTAACAAGCTTGCAGACACGACCTTATGCCACTTAGTGCAAAAAAAAGGCAAAGTGTGATTCACGCCAGTAGGAGGAGTGGACAGAGTCTATTAACACCTATTAACTACCTGCTCACAGGTAAAGGACACTATTGTGCATGCGCAGATCTCTGTGTAAAGTCTACATAGAACAGAGAGATTAAGTATTTCAATACCTTGTTCAAATCCCCTTGCTTTCACAGCTGTTCTCAAGTTATTGTGCTCAACGAGAAGTGGCCGATTTTTTTTTACTTGCTACTTTTAAAAGATTACGTGGCGTACTTTGTTCTGCATTATCTTAAAGACCTCAATCAAATCTCTCCAAAGTTTATGCTTTCCTAGCGTAAAATGATTCGGCTCAGGAGGGACCATTGGAGAGAGCCTCAACAAGACCACTTCTTGTCTGTTACAGGGTAGTATTGTCACGGAGCTAAGAAGCACCAATCACTTCACTCTCTCTTCATGGGGTGGCACGTTGGCACAGTGGTTAGCACTGCTGCCTCACAGCTCCAGGGACCCAGGTTCAATCCCAGCCTTGGGTGCCTGTCTGTGTGGAGTTTGCACATTCCGCTTTTATCTGTGTGGGTTTCCTCCAGTTTCCTCCCACAGTCCAAAGATGTGTAGGTTAAGTGGATTGGCCATGGTAAATTGCCCCATTTGTGTCCCAATATGTGTAAGTTAGATGGAGTAACCATGGTAAATGTATGGGATTACAGGGATAGGTTGGGGGTGGGGGAAGGACCTGGGTGAGATACTCTGACAGAGCTTCGGTGCAGACTCAATAGTCCAAATGGCCTTCCTCTGCACAGTCAGGATTCTGTGATTCTATCACGTCTTTGTTGCCTGAGAGTCGTGAATCTTATCACCACGGGGCTGGAAGAGGAGGCCGCACCCAGGAGATACCTCAGTCAGTACAAGGATTGAACCTGCGCTGTCAATGTTATTCTGCACCACACTTGAGCCCGGTAGCCAACTGAGCTAACTAACCTCAGCACCCAGCAACCCAGTGTGCTGATTAAACGTAGCTGAAGAAAGCACTTTAAAAAGTGACGGCAGCAAAAACAGGCCAGTGGAACCTGGGCCTTTTTATTTGAAAGGTAAATTTTAAAATGCGAAGTGCGGTACCTCCTTGCAGACTGCAATGTAAAAAGAGTATCACTCTGCTAAACTTCACTCCAATACAATGGGCTTAAGGGAATTAAGGGATATGGGGAGCAGGCGGGTAAGTGGAACTGATTCGCTTCAGATCAGCCATGATCTTGTTGAATGGCGGGGCAGGCTCGAGGGGCTAGATGGCCTACTCCTGCTCCTATTTCTTATGTTCTTATGTTCTTATGAGACAATGAAGTGTGGGTGTACATAGTAATGTGTGGAAAAGTGGAGCTGCTACACTTCCTTCAAAGATATGTTTCATGATAAGGCCATCGTTTTAAATGAGTAGACACAGAGCTCTGATTAGAGCCACAGTCTCCAAGTTACAGTTTCCAATTGATCCTTTAAAAAAAAATGCTGATTACAACTGCAATCAGATGTTCCTTGCAGCGACAGCCTTCTCGGAAACGATACTCCATAGGAGCTCATCAAGGATAATCTTCAGCATCAGGCTTTCAGAAGTGTTCTTTTATCATTCTGCTGTGTCTTCTTGTACAAGCACAGTTCTAATTAGCAACAAGGGAGCGGTTTTGACTTGGATTGTTAACGCTACAGCTGCCCGCCCTGACTTCGCACATCAGCTCATCCCCTTGTTGTTTCCGAGCCTCGGCAGGACAAAAACAGCTGCCGAGGTGTAAGCACTCACCCACTCTGAATGTTGGTCTCGCCTTCAAAGGTACAACCTAAGCCGGGCTGTTACCCCCTTTAATTGTCACTTCTCGTTCTAACCCAGTACTATACTCCTGATACACCTATGACTGCGTGGCCAAATTCCCCTCCAGTTTGATTGTCAAGTTTGCTGACGACACCACCGTAGTGGGTCGGATCTCAAACAACGACGAGACAGAGTACAGGAATGAGATGGAGAATCTGGTGAACTGGTGCGGCAACAATAATCTCTCCCTCAATGTCAACAAAATGAAGGAGATTGTCATCGACTTCAGGAAGCGTAAAGGAGAACATGCCCCTGTCTACATCAACGGGGATGGAGTAGAAAGGGTCGAGAGCTTCAGGTTTTTAGGTGTCCAGATCACCAACAACCTGTCCTGGTCCCCCCCATGCTGACACTATAGTTAAGAAAGCTCACCAACGCCTCTACTTTCTCAGAAGACTAAGGAAATTTGGCATGTCAGCTACAATTCTCACCAACTTTTACAGATGCACCATAGAAAGCATTCTTTCTGGTTGTATCACAGCTTGGTATGACTCCTGCTCTGCCCAAGACCGCAAGGATCTACAAAAGGTCGTGAATGTAACCCAATCCATCACGCAAACCAGCCTCCCATCCATTGGCTCTGTTTACACTTCCCGCTGCCTCGGCAAAGCAGCCAGCGTAATTAAGGACCCCACGCACCCCGGACATTCTCTCTTCCGCCTTCTTCCTTCAGGAAAAAGATACAAAAGTCTGAGGTCACGTACCAACCGACTCAAGAACAGCTTCTTCCCTGCTGCTGTCAGACTTTTGAATGGACTTATCTTGAATTAAGTTGATCTTTCTCTATACCCTAGCTGTGACTGTAACACTACATTCTGCACTCTCTTGTTTCCTTCTCTATGAACGGTGTGCTTTGTCTGTATAGCGCGCAAGAAACAATACTTTTCACTGTATGTTAATACATGTGACAATAATAAATCAAATCAAATCAAAAAGGCATTGATGTGAAATGAGGTTTATCCTGAAAGCAGCAAAGATGAGTTCTGACTCTTGATTGTGGGATGCTGCTTTGAGCTTCTACACCGCAACATCCTCAAAGATGGTTCTCGGTGTAGTTGAATGGCATGATGGTGTGATAGTGGACATGAAAAAAACAACCACGCCCTCTGGTTTATTTCTCTTGAGGGACAGAATTGAAAAGTAGGGAAGTCACACTGAGGGGGTAATCTTCCCAAAAAAAATTCCAAGTGCTGCATGAGCGTGAAAACGGGAGAGAATCGCTCCTGTTTTTTGGGTGATCTCTCAGACGCTTGCCCAAGCTTTCCTACCTCGCCCGTCCCGGAATCGGCACAAACGAGTGTCCCACAACGGAAATCTCCATTGACCTCGGGCGGGATCTTACGATCTCACCTGAGTGAGGCCATAAAACCCCGCCCACCATCTTATCACACTTAGAGAAACAAATGAGGCAAAATGTAATTCTTGCTAGTGGGGGGGGGGGTGGTGGACAGAGTCTATTCATGTTGGGAAGCCAGCTGCTGACTGCTAGAGGGTGCCATTGCGCGTGCGCCTGATCTCCCAGTGCACTCCTGCGCCTCTCCCTCCTTCCACCCCTGCTTCCCGATCACCCCCTCGATCGCGGACCCTCTCCGATTGCGACCCCTCCCCAGCTGATCGATTATGTCCTGGGCTCAGTAATGATATTTAAATGAAGATTTAAACATTAAAATCAGCCTCGCACCCTTCCCAGGCACGAGGCTGATTACACCGGCAATTCCGGCTTTTTGTCTGTCCAGTTTCTTGTCTCTCTCGCGGTCTTACCAGCTTGCCACACCGACCGACCGGCATGACAAACCGATAATATTACCCCCTAAATGTGTATCCAACCTTGGTTAGAGCACACTTCGAATGCTGCATGCATTTCTGGTCACCATACTGTACGAAGGATATGGAGGCACCGGAGATGGTGCAGAGAGGAATAACAAGGACAATACCAGAAATGCAAGCAGGAAAAAATCGACAGACTGAATCTCTTTCCCCTTGAAATGAAGAGGCAAGGTGAGACCTAATGGTGATCTTTAAAATGATCAGAAGTTTTGATCGAGTACATCCATCGTGAATGTATCCATGGAGGAAGAGCATCAGTGTAAAATAGTCATCAAAAACCCCAATGGGGAATTCAGAGGAGACTTCTTTACTGAAAGAGTGGTGGGATCGGAACTCGCGACCACAGGGAATAATTGACGCGGTATGGCTGCAGGGCCAAACATCCACAAGCAGCAGATAGCCAATTTAACTCGTTTAAGGCCTATTGAAAACTACTTTTGGATGCGCACTGTCAGCAGTCAGAAGAGGGCCAGCTTCCTAGGCAGGTTTAGAAACTCCCCATTTCCAAACTACCAGCCCAGGTTCTGCAGTAGCCATATTCCATTCTTTAGAGTGGTCACCTTCCTTCCATGGCCCCTCATTTTGAGGCACTCCCTCCCTCGCTTACCTGCCATGACATTTTCTGTGCTCTCCAGCTTCAAGAACCCACCCATCGTCCTACGATCATATGAATTAGGAACAGGAGTAGGCTACTTGGCCCCTCAAGCCTGCTCAGCCAAGCAATAACATCTTGGCTGATCTGATAGTAACCTCATTCGTGCATTCCTGTCTGTCCCCCACCCATAACCTTTCACCTCTCCTCCCCGGTAGTCAAGAATACTTAATTTGCCAAAGGCTCACAGCGAGTGACTGTTTCCCACGCAGTTCTGGGCTTCTGACCCCATTTGTATTCAGATGTGATTACAAGCCCTCCAGATGTGAGGGATGGTGGTGCATGGTGTTTTAAGAAATGAAGGACACACAAAGAACAATACAGCACAGGACCAGGCCTTTCGGCCCAAAAAGCCTGCGCTGATTCCTAATCCTTATTTCAACACATCACTTATTGGCCATATGTGGTTACATAGAAACAAAGGAACTAGAAGCAGGAGTAGGCCATTTGATCCTTCGAGCCTGCTCCGCACCATTCATTTTGATCATGTCTGATCCCCCCTTCCCCCCATATCCCTTGATCCCTTTAGCCCCAAGAGCTATATCTAATTTCTTCTTGAAATCACACAACATTTTGGCCTCAAATACTTTCTGTGGTAGTGAATTCCACACATTCACCACACTCTGGGTGAAGAAATTTCTCCTCACCTCAGTCCTAAAAGGTTTATCCCTTATCCTCAAACTATGACTCCTAGTTCTGGACTGCCCTGCCATTAGGAACATTCTTTCTGAATCTACCCGGTCATCCCTGTTACAATTTTACAAGTTTCTACAAGATCCCTTCTCACTATCCCTCTGTTTGATTTGATTTTGATTTGATTTGGTTTATTATTGTCACATGTATTAGTATACAGTGAAAAGTATTGTTTCTTGCGCGCTGTACAGACAAGGCATACCATTGACAGAGAAGGAAATGAGAGAGTGCAGAATGTACTGTTGCAGTCATAGCTAGGTGGTAGAGAAAGATCAACTTAGTGTGAGGTAGGTCCATTCAAAAGTCTGATGGTAGAGGGGAAGAAACTGTTCTTGAGTCGTTTGGTACGTGACCTCAGACTTTAGTATCTTTTTGCCCTCGGAAGAAGGTGGAAGAGAGTATGTCAGGGATCCATGGGGTCCTTGATTTATCCCATACCTTTAGCATTAAAGAGCATTGTCATTGCTTCAAAAAAAATCTCGTAACCACCTCTCTTCAATTCTAATAACCTGCGGTTCACAAGTAATTCCTCCATTTTGTGAAAAGTGGGTTGGTTAGAGGCAGTGAAGTTCCAGCTGTTCGCAGCAGGAGATCAAAGGGAAAACAATCAGTGGGCTTCTTTGAAGCAACTTCAAAAATCATTCTATGCGATGGAAGTGTTCCTGCATCTCGCATGATACTGTGTCATGAGGTTGAATCGATAATCAGTGCCTCGAGTCAGTAGAGATGAGAAATGCTTGGGGATAGTTACGGGTGGACCTGGAACAGCAGCAGAAATAAGAAAGTTTGTTTAAAGAAATATTTATGCTCAAAACTGTGGCTTTTCAGAGTAAATCCTTGGATGAACATTCGATAGAAGAGTAGGAAACATGTACTTACTAGATTTGTTGTTTTGGATTGGGGCAGAGGGATTTAGTGAGTGAGTTGTCTCAGGTTTTGATTTGATTTATTATTGTCACATGTATTAGTATACAGTGAAAAGTATTTTCTTGCATGTAATTCAGACAAAGCATACTGTTCATAGAGAAAGAAAGGAGAGGGTGCAGAATGTAGCGTTACAGTCATAGCTAGGGTGTAGAGAAAGATCAACTTAATACAAGATAGGTCCATTCAAAAGTCTGATGGCAGCAGGGAAGAAGCTGTTCTTGAGTCGGTTGGTACGTGACCTCAGACTTTTGTATCTTTTTCCTGACGGAAGAAAGTGGAAGAGAGTAGGTCCAGGAGTCCTTGATTGTGCTGGCTGCTTTTCCGAGGTAGCAGGAAGTGTAGACAGAGTCAATGGATAGGAGGCTGGTTTACGTGGTGGACTGGACGTCATTCACGACCCTTTGTTTGCCTCCCAATCATGTGTCTATCAAGATATGCTTTGAATGTTGCTAACGTGCCCGCTTTCACCACCTCCATTGGCAGTGTGTTCAGGCACCCACCACCTTCTGTGTGAAAAACTTTTCGAACAAAAGAAGTAACTGGAAGAAATGCATATAAACTAGAGTCATGAGAATCGGACAAAGGGGCAAAACACACTATAATCCATTCTCCAGAGCTCCAAGTGAGGAAGGTGGAGTTGGAACATTTTTCAAAGGTTTAGACTGGATTTTGTTCTCACATTGCAGTTCTCCTCTGGCTCCATGCTCTAACCTTTAACCTATGTTGTAAAACCTTGGCAAAGGGGAAGCATTCCCAATTAGGAGAGCTATAAGATATTGCACAATGCTTTCAGCAAAGTTGTCAATTACCATGGAAACCATATAGGCATCTAGAATAATAATATCATTTCATTTTCATTCGAAAGGTTAACGTGAACTTTGATATCTATTAAAAATTCCAATCTGCCATTGGAGTTATTTGATCGACGCTAAAAAGAAAACCTTAAGGATTAGGAACGCAATATGGCCTGTTTTAAACTCATTTCAAATGTAATTTTTAAAACATTTATTTTTCTCATTTGGTATCTTCAGTTAAAGTTAGACCGTGCTTGAGACAACATCCTATTACATTCTGAAAACAAAAAGAAAATGCAGCATCTCCTTCTCGAAATCCAAGCTGTGACGGTTTAAACATGAGAGACATTGGTGAACTTTATTAATACCGCGATTAAACAATGTTCGTAATCTCCTGCAATGTGTGCATCCTGGTCTTTGCTATTCGTAAAGTAACTGTTGGCAATAAATAATTCACAGGTACTGCAACTCCAGACTGTGAAAGATGAGTGGGTTCACAATGGTTTTACAATGCGAATAGTTGAATATCTTCACGATCTTTTTCCGCTACAGATCAATTATGTCACGTAAGAGTGTAGTGCAGTCACACAATTTTTCCCCACGTTTTTCCTTCGCGACCTACTGCTGGGCAGAGAAATAAAAGTCGAAGGCGGCTCAAAGTACAAAGGATTTATTGCCAGCGATAAATGGACATGTACAATAAAGGATCGGACAGAATTAGCTATGCGACTGTACACTACTCCTCCCTGGTGCCTACCCTCCCCAACCCGGAGGATAAAGGAGGATAGGCACCAGTGCAGTGGATTGGCCCGTTCTACTGCCTCAACGCTCCATAAGGGCCAGCCTATGGGCCCTATGGAGCGCCAAGGCAGCAAGCCGTGCCAACCTGTGGGTGACACAGTGGTTAACACTGGCCTCCACAGTCTTCTGTGGCAATGAATTCAATAGATTCACCACCTTCTGGCTGAAGAAATTCCTCCTCATCTCAGTTCTCAAGGGTCATTCTTTTACTCTGAGGCTGTGCCCTTCCCCACGTCCCCACATCTTCCCCATGTGCACTCTATCCAGGCCTTTCAGTATTCAATGGGACAGACATCCAGCAATGTGCTGCTAAACCATTGAATATTTGTTTCTCCTTCCTTAGCTTTCAACCTACCCTTATCCTTGCTCACACTGAGAAAGGGCCCAGCGATGCCAACAGAATCAGTTTAATATCCAGTACAAAAGCATTCTAACGGCATCCATGGCCCTGAGCATGAGGTAAATTATTACTCATGAGGCGCAAAATAACAAGCCCAACAGTTGAGAGGCTAATATGAAAAGGTTTTGTTTGGTAGCAAATTTATTTCAGAGCGTTTACAACGAAGCCCTTTATTAAAGATTTATTTTGGATATGACTGAAAGCTAATAGCCTGGAACCATGGATTTGTGGTTTGATATCCCACATACCACACAAAGTTGTTGAACCATTTGAGCTCCCAGTCGGTGATGTGTCCTGACTAACAACATTTAATCTAATGAGATTGACAATCATTCCGCTGCACATAAACAGCTGAAATAAATGTGCTATGAATTTGCAAGTGATTTAAATCTGGTATAAATGTGAAAGGCAATTTGAACATTATTGCAGAGTAATAGAGTAGTTATGGGGCTGGGGTCCACGGTTACCAGTGATGAATGCCTGCTGCAAATGATCACCCTCTTTCGCAAAATGGTCTCATTTACAATCCATCTCTGGGATTTAAATAAACTTCATTGAAATAGTGTTTGCTAATCTGTCTTTCACAGTCTCGGCCTTTCAGAGATGCTTCACCATTTTATATCCCCCTTTATCGTTTGATTATAGTCAAGTGATGTGAAGTTACTTACTCTGTTGGAAGCAAACACCACCTGTTTCCTCAGGGACTAATGATTCAACATTTTGGTCTTTTTCCCAATGAACTAAGTGTGATTTACAGAGGAATTCCTCCCTGTCGGGGTTTTTTCTGTGAGACTGTGGATTGCTCAAACTTAAGCTGAACACAGAAACTCGCGAAACAGGTGTCCTGTTCCAAGACGTGTCTTTTATTGACCAATCGATCGAATGGAATAATGATATTAGATGGCTCAGCGCCTCACTAGGAGGCTCTGGTAAACCCAATGCCACTCGAAAAATACAATGCCTCCGTAAGGCCAATTATACATTTCTCAGGATCTTATTTCCCACCTTTCCGGTAGGCACAATCCAGTAAACATTCATACAAATCAGTCAATAATCATCCCTGTCATCAACTCCAGCCAATAGCACTTTACATCCTGACCTCATGGGACCTTATCTGTTCTTAATTTCGGATGTGACCTCCCTCGGTTGCCCAGCAACACAGCAAAGGTTAAAGTTAATATTCCCACAGATTCAGATTCACGTCACTACAAGCCAGACCCTGAGAAAGTGTTCATGTCTATCTGCACCTGTGCTGTCAGCGCGACTTTGTATAGCTCTTATTCATTGAGCTGGCCTTGGAAGCCATCTTGTTTCTGACATCTTCTGATAAAACTGTCCACATTCAACAGTCTAGTACTCAACAGAATGTGGTTCCCTTCTGAGTGTCTCATTCCATCAGACCTTGCTGTACCTTGCCATTGGCTGAAGTTTTACAAAATAGATTCGAAGAATAAGCTGCGTCCCTTTTAGAAATCCAAAATACATGTTTAAATAAAAAATACTTGTTATTTAATTAAACTGCATTTTACTCTGACAGTCTCTTATCAATACATTCTTTAGTCTAAGATCATTCACTCTATGTCAGTATTGTTTTAAACTCATGATTATATATGTTTTCATTAACTTAATTTGATCCCCTTCAGCACTATCCAGTCATGAGGATATAAAATGGAAGGCTCTGAAGCAGAGCTCTTGTTAGATCTGCACGGTACCACAGTGGTTAGCACTGCTGCCTCATTGCGCCAGGGACCCGGGTTCGATTCCCGGCTTGGGTCACTGTCTGTGTGGAGTTTGTATGTTCTCCCCGTGCCTGCATGGGTTTCCTCCGGGTGCTCCTGTTTCCACCCACAGTCCGAAAGACGTGCTGGTTAGGTGCATTGGTTAAGCTAAATTCTCCCTCAGTGTACCCGAACAGGCGCCGGAGTGTAGTGACAAGGGGATTTTCACAGTAACTTCATTGCAGTGTTAATGTAAGCCCACTTGTGAATAATGAATAAATCAACTTATTTAAATCTGCTGGTAACTTGCCGAAATGAATCAAAATTAGCTGTTACAATGGGATGACCATTCCTTTAAACATGGCTTTTTTGAGAGGGCTGAAGCTATGGTCTGGTGCACCAGAGCTGGCACAATCTGAAAATCCTTTGGCTGAGGAAAATTTACACATAATCTTTTGCAATGTTACTTTGGCTAAATGTAGACATTGTTGAGGGATATAGAATCATAGAATCATAGAAACCCTACAGCACAGAAAGAGGCCATTCGGCCCATCGAGTCTGCACCGACCACAATCCCACCCAGGCCCTACACGCATACCCCTACATATTTTACCCACTAATCCCTCTAACCTACGCATCTCAGGACACTAAGGGCAATTTTAGCATGGCCAATCAACCTAACCCGCACATCTTTGGACTATATAGTCAGCTAGTTACAGTGATGGTGTCAGTTATTCTATCTGGCAGCCCTTTCTTTGCTAACTTGATGAAGTGTCATGTCAGACACTTCACCAGAGGGGTAGGATTTTATTGCTTTAATGGGGGACGGGGGGGGGAGCCTAAGTACGCCAGTGAAGCCAGCTTCAGAGTGCTCGGGTGCCATTGTGCAGGGCGTCTCGGTCTGACAGTGAACCGGGAGATTTCCTCACCCATCCCTGTCAAGCATCGGACCCCCGTCCCACCCCACCACCACCCCATCATTGGCTTCATTGCTACCCCCACAGCAACACTCGCTGTTAACACCACGTAACTATGGTCTATATGGAGGAAACAAGAAGGTGAATTTTAACCTCCAGCCCACCCAACATATGGGCCCACATTTCCTCACCATCGAAATGAATGGCTAATTGCCACGGTATGTGCACATGGAGCATTAGGCCCTGTGTGGCACGAGTGCTAAAGGCCAAGATTTATCCCATACCTTTAGCATTGGAGAGCATTGTCATTGCTTCAGAGAAAATCTCGTAACCACCTCTCTTCAATTCTAATAACCCGTGGTTCACAAGTAATTTTTCCATTTTGAGGAAAGTGGGTTGGTTAGAGGCAGTGAAGTTCCAGCTATTCATAGCAGGAGATCAAAGGGAAAACAATCAGTGGGCTTCTATGAAGCAGCTTTAAAAATCATTCTATGCGATGGAAGTGTTCCTGCATTTCGCATGATATTGTGTCATGCAGTTCAATAATCAGTGCCTTGAGTCAGTGGAGATGAGAAATGCTTGGGGATAGTCATGGGTGGACCTGGAACAGCAGCAGAAATAAGAAAGTTTGTTTAAAGAAATATTTACACTCAAAACTGGTTTTTCAGAGTAAATCCTTGGATGAACATTTGGTAGAAGGGTCGGAAACGAATACTCACTAGATTTGTTGTCTTAGATTGGGGCAGGGGGATTTAGTGTTTGAGTTGCCTCAGGTTTTGATTTGATTTGATTTATTATTGTCACATGTATTAACATACAATGAAAAGTATTTTCTTGCGCGCTATGCAGACAAAGCATACCGTTCATATCGAAGGAAAGGAGAGAGTGCAGAATGTAGTGTTACAGACATACTAAGGTGTAGAGAAAGATCAGCTTAATATAAGGTAGAAATCATAGAAATCATAGAAACTCTACAGTGCAGAAGGAGGCCATTCGGCCCATCGAGTCTGCACCGACCACAATCCCACCCTGGCCCTACCCCCACATATTTTACCCGCTAATCCCTCTAACCTACACATCCCAGGACTCTAAGGGGCAATTTTCTTAACCTGGCCAATCAACCTAACCCGCACATCTTTGGACTGTGGGAGGAAACCGGAGCACCCGGAGGAAACCCACGCAGACACGAGGAGAATGTGCAAACTCCACACAGACAGTGACCCGAGCATCGAACCCAGGACCCTGGAGCTGTGAAGCAGCAGTGCTAACCACTGTGCTACCGTGCCGCCCGTAGGTAGGTAGGTCCATTCAAAAGTCTGATGGCAGCAGGGAAGAAGCTGTTCGAGAATCGGTTGGTACGTAACCTCAGACTTTTGTATCCTCTTCCTGACGGAAGAAGGTGGAAGAGAGTATGTCTGGGATGTGTGGGGTCCTTAATTGTGCTGGCTGCTTTTCCGAGGCAGCGGGAAATGTAGGTGGAATCAATGGATGGGAGGCTGGTTTGCATGATGGACTGGGCTACGTTCACAACCCTTTATAGTTTATTGCAGCCTTGATCAGAGCAGGTGCCAAACCAAGCTGCGGTAGATCCGGAAAGGATGCTTTCTATAGTGCATCTGTAAAAGTTGGTGAGTGTCGGAGCGGACATGCTGAATTTCCTTAGCTTCATTCCTTTCAAGATCCTGGAAGTCCCTCCCTAACAACACTGTGGGTGTTCCTACCTCACATGGACAGCGGCAGTTCGGGAAGGCAACACAACACCATCTCAAGGGCAATTAGGAATGGGAAACAACTGCTGGCCTAGTTTGTAATGCCCACATCCCATGAATGAATAAAAATGAAACAAGCAATCCCAATCATACTGGAATTCTTAAAATGCAGAATTGGTAGTTTTGCAGCATTCCAGGAGTACGTATTTGCAACTGGTGGAAATGCAAAGGTTATGATATTTACAAAGGATGTTAGGATGGCCAAGATGAAGCGACCTATTTTTGAGTATTAATGAGTGAAGTGACTATTGGGGCTATTGACTAATTTGACTTATTTTCAATTGCATAAATACCTGGATTCTTAAACTGGAAAATGAGACCAAGCTCACAGCCGTGATGGAAATGGGAGAGCGTCTCAGAATTATACAATAAGTTGAAAAAAATATATAAGGTGGGAGGGCAACGATGTATGAAACCTGACACATATAAACAGGAATTGGGAGAACAAGGTAGAAACAGCAGAGGACGAATTAACAGATTCAGAGCCTTTGGTGGAATCAAAACTAATGCCAACTAAAGCAATGTTGAACAGCAAGCTAACAGCACGTGGAACTACATCGTTCAAGCAGCAAAATATCAGTCAGAAGAGGCGATGATCAAACTTGCAAGTCAGACCACATCGGTGGCCAGTTCTGGTCGCTGAGACATGCTCACGCGCTGGTGTTGGAAAATGATTGCTTTCTCTGTTTTTTATATAATCTCCTACTGTGCACAGCTGCAACTTCAATGCTACTAACCAATCCATTTTTTCCAAAATGGAGAGATTACTTGTGAGTTGCAGGACATTTTCATTAGGGAGAGATTGTTACTGAATTTTCTTTGAAACAATAATAATGCTCGCCAGTGCTAAAGAAGTGGGATAAATCTTCATCTCTCACCCTTGCGCTATAGAGATCTGAAGCAAGCTTGAAGAGAATTGGACTTTTCGGTCTAGAAAGAAGGTAACTCGTGGGCCTGGGGCTTAGGCCTTTCAGCATGGTGATCACCAAAGGAGATAACCTTATGTAAGAAGGTACAGAAATTAGAATAGAGCAGAATAAAATCACTGCAGTGCAGAAGGAGGCCATTCGGCCCATCAAGCCTGCAGCACAATCCCGCCCAGGCCCTATCCTCATAACCCCACGTATTTACCCTGCTAATCCCCCTGACACTAAGAGGCAATTTAACATGGCCAATCCACCTAACGTGCACATCTTTGGAGTGTGGAAGAAAACCGGAGCACCCAGAGTAAACCCACGCAGACACGGCGGGGGGGGGGGGGGGGGGGGGGGGGTCGGGGGTCGGGGGTGGGGAGCATGCAAACTCCACACCGACAGTCACCCGAGGCTGGAATTGACACTGTGAGGCAGCAGTGCTAACCACTGTGCCACCGTGCTGCCCTAAATTATAAGAGCATTGTGGGGATAGAGAAAGAAATTAAGCCAGAAAGTTATTTTAAAGTCATCTGCACGACTACAACCAGGAGACACAGGTTTGGAATAAAAAGACCATTTTTAGGATAGGTATCAGAAAAAAATCCTCTCACAAATATTGATCATCAAGTATGGTAAAATGTCAGGACCGAGCAGTCGAGCAGAAAACTTTGGAACCATTTAAGAAACAACTGGGGACAGAGTTAAGACCTCTTTGGGTGGTTGTATCATGTGGGGCTCAATGATATTTCCCGAGCAGGGTGAGGCAGGTTCAGGTGCAGGTCGGAAACCTGACATTGTCCCACTTCACTTCCACATTTTACCGGGGCATGTTTGGAAGCAAGTGGCAAATTCCCACAGAGCTGTTGGGTCAGGCATTTAAGACATTCGAATATCCAAATTTATTTAGCCGTTTAACCCTGAATTCTGGATTGAGTGAGCAGTGTGCAGGTTTCCTGAGCTGCATGGAAGTTGCCAGGGTCAACAAAGCGAAAACACAGTGGGGGAGCCATCCGATGAAACTGCCAGGCTAGGAAGGTTTTAACAATGAAACCGCACCTTCCCTGCCTCTGCGAAAGGCTTTCGCCCAGGGCGTTTGCACTGAGGGTGATCTTTCACTGCTTCACTGATGATTTCCAACTTTTTAGTAGACATTTTCCATGCGTTAGATGTTCCTCACCTTGATTGGATATTTCATGCTGCCAGCCTTCACTGCAGCATTGGCAGCAGCCTAAGCAACTCTACCTTGGACACGAGGAACCCCAGCAGAGGCAGCTTTCTCCTCAGCCACATGCCGTCTACAGGTCAGATAGAAAGGACATGGAGATCCAGCTGGAAGCTGAGATCCCTGATGCGCTATCAATTAGGCAAAAGACTACTGGTGTGCCAATACAACTGTAGGCTTTTATTCATTACAGAACCAGGAGCACATCCCAACAGATAACCGACCCGAACTGAACAAGGGGGAGGAAACAGCCACCTTTATACTAGGTGACAAGGAGAGGAGCCGAGCCGGCAGGGGATGTGTCCAGGCATGACAAACACACAACGGTGGTCCAGGCAGGACAAAGGCACAACTGAAGTCCACCACAATCCCCTCCCCCACTCCCACAGGGTCAACAGGCAGAGGATCAGCCCTCCACATGTCTGTGTACCAGAACCTCATGAGGCTCATCTTTCAAACCCCCCCCCCCCCGCCCCTCCCCCGCCTCCCTAACCACCGATTCTGTGGCTCTCTTGCACAAGAGAGAAAGTCAAGAGTGCGAGAATTGGATGTGTGGTGAGGAGGGAGTGACAATGTTTGTTGAGGCTGAGAGGGCAATGGGATGAGGGTGAGTGTTGGTGTTGGCTGTTCAGATGGTGATGTAAGGTGTCTGGAAAGTGAGGAGTGCATGGAGCTGGAAGGTGTGTGATTCTGAGGAGTGCTGTGCAGACTGGGCAGGCCAGAGAGTGTGTGTTTGTGTGTGTGTGCATGTTCGTGTGTGTGTGTTTGTGTGTGTGGGGTGGTGGGGTTATCCAGGTTTGAGGGTCCCCACTGTTCCTCAATTTCTCAGCCACTTCCTTTCATGACTGCTCAGTTTGAACGGTTGTCTTCTTCCTTCTTCCTTCTTAAGACTTATCTAGACAGCTATATGAACGGAGTGGGAATGGAGGGATACAAAAGAGTGGTCTAGTTTGGATCAGGGAGCGGCGCAGGCTAATTGTTCTTTGTTTCTCGTTTCAAGGCTTCATTCTATGATCATCTTGCTGGTGCCAGTACAGAGCGAGACTGCGGATAGTTGGGAACCTGTCTCGGGGGCAGGGAATTCAGATGGTGTTCGTAAAGCAGAAGTGGAAATGAATAGGGTTGGGAAGCATTTTCTGATCAGGGCCAGTGTGATCTCCTGGACTCGTTTCGATCGCCACAGGGGGTCGGAGAGGAATTTCCCAGATTTTTTTTCCCCCATATTGGCCCTGGGGTTTTCACTCTGGGTTTTCGCCTCTCCCTGGAGATCACATGGTCTGGAATGGGGGGGTGGGGGTGAGTTAATAGGTTGTGATGAACAAAGCATCGTAGCTGTGAGGGACAGCTCGGTGGATAGGATATT
The DNA here is from genome assembly GCF_964213995.1 of Mustelus asterias. Lineage (NCBI taxonomy): Eukaryota > Metazoa > Chordata > Chondrichthyes > Carcharhiniformes > Triakidae > Mustelus > Mustelus asterias. The sequence goes on from NC_135812.1 coordinate 20,732,716, forward strand.
AGGATGTAGATAGGCTGGAAAATTGGGCGGGGATCCTGGATTCAGGATTCAATCCTGGACCGGGGAGCGGCGCGGGCTTGGAGGGCCGAAGGGCCTGTTCCTGTGCTGTATTGTTCTTTGTTCTTTGTTGTTCTTTGTTCTATCTGTATGAAAAGCTACCACTTTCACCAAAATAGCCACTCCTGCTCTCAATTGATTGGCCTGGCTGGTACAGGAGGCAGACAGTTCTTCAACTTACAACATCGAGCGGTAGACATTCAAGACTAAACAGAAATTTATTTTAATCTTTCATCCATTCATGTTACTGTCTCATTATTTACCTTTTTTCATTTTCTTTTTCTGCTTTTCACAAACTGACTGTCCAGCAACATTGACCTTTGTCAGTGTAACATCCTCCTGCCTGAAGTGTATCAGATCCCATCCCATCCACGAGCTTGGTTTTTCTCTTAGCCACCTTTTCCCCCATACAAGGTGCAAATGTGGGTCAAAGATTAAAGGTCACACTCACCCCTCACAGCTGAACAGTTTTTTCCCCATGAGTGGTGAAAGGGATTCGCTGTGCGCCGGGCTTCAGTCTATTCAGCAGCTGGGTGCATTCCAGCCGTCAATCATCATAGAATGGTTAGGGCGCAGAATGAGGCCATTTGGCCCTTTGTGTCAGCGCCATCCCCCTGCAAGAGCAACTCGGCTAGTCCTACTCCCCAGCCCTTTCCCCAAATTGCTGGGAAGTCAACAGGAGCTCTTTATGTAAAGGACAATGAACAATTTCCCTACCCGCAGGAAAGATAATGCCCTGCGGTCTATCTGGTAGCTTTAATCTATGCCAACTTTTGTTACCCATAATATAAACTTGCACAAAGCCCTGTGCCCACTGTCCTACACTGGCTTCCAATTGAGCAATGCCCCAATTTTAGAATTCTCATCCTTGTTTTCAAATCTCTCCCAGGACTCGTCCCTGTCACCTCCTCCAGTCCTATCACCCTCCAGGGTATCCACCCTTATCCAATTCTGGCCTCTTGCGCAGCTAATCATATTGGCTGCCATGCCTTCAGCTAAGCACCGAAATATTCTTAATAGCAGTTCCTTTATCAAGATAAATCCATGTGTAGCGTTGACAAATATGTTCTGTTCTATTTCCAGCATGCTTTCAGTTGCAGTGAAGGATTTTATGGAGTGTAAATGTTTTGTGCTTTCATTATTTCAATCGTGCATTGCTTAAGTTTGATAGATTATAGCAATATAGATCCTAGGGCTTGATATCCCAAAGTTAACTGTGGGAAACTGCAGTTATCATGCACAAATCTGCGACTTAGACAAAAAGTATCCACTAAACAGGAATTTACTGCCAAAATTATCAGTTGACAGCAGTGAATAGACTGCATGCAAGAGAGAAATTGCGTTGGAACTTCAGTTTCAAGCCACCTGTAAAACTATTAATTTTGCACAGATAAAACAAAGGGGATTGAAATTGCAGCATGGACCATTAATAATACATGCATTAATAGCAGTCGAGGAAATATTACTCTTTGCTATTTTAGCAACTACTACATTTCATGCAAACCCTTCCGCACTGACCTAGGCATGGCTCACAGTTCCCCAGGATATGAAAACCTGTTCCCTTCCAATCATTCCATGGCATCGCCCAACCTTATGGCTGCAACATCCTGCAGTTTTATGCTCTCTCGCGTACACATTAGTTCTCCAATCCAGGCTTCTTTTGTGCATCTGGATCTGCTTTCACTGGGAAGGAGCTCACTTTATACTATAAGCTAGGTAATTTATGGCATTAGGGTCAGTACGGGATTAGAACTGATTGCCTATATGCATCAGATAGCAATTGCCCACATTTTCTTCTGCCTTGTTTCAATAGGCTTGGACTTCTCTGGTTTGTCACCTCTCCCAGGAGACCATGTCATTCAGATGGGTGCAGATTCTACTGATTATGACACACAAGGTGTCACAACTGTGTTGGACATGCTATAAGGCCCAGAAATTATTTTCCTGTCTGCCATTGTTCATGAGCTAATACCTCCCATTCCTTCACATCACAATCAATGTCAGAGGCTTCTGTCACTTCAGTCTCTGAAGCTCTCTTTCTAACTCTCGCTGCCTCCTTTTCTTTCAGCACTGAATTAAAAACCTCAATAGCCATATTTTTGACTGAAATTTCCCCCTTCCTGATGTAAAAGCAAAATACCGCAGATATTGGAGATCTGAAATAAAAACAAGAAAGTGCTGGAAAAACCTCAGCAGGTCTGGCAACATCTGTGGAAAGAAAGGCAGAGTTAATGTCTCCGAACTGAAGAAGAGTCATATTGGACTCGAAACGTTGGACTGAATTCTGTGCACGTCGGGCGCCGCGTGGCAGACGGGATCGGAAGTGGCCGCGTTTTCTATTTCCGCTCAAGAATGACAAAAAAAGCAATATTCTTCTCTCTGGCTAATGAAGGGCTGGCCAGTGTGAAACGTTCCTGGCCATTGGCACAGAAAAACAGCGGGGGGGTGGGAGGGTGACGGGAGCTTCCAATGGGGACCCGGTGGGACGGTTGAAGGTGGCTGTGTCAGACCACAGAAGAGATGAGTGAACCAGATGGGGTTTTTTCCGCCAATCGACAATGGTTTCGTGGCCATCAGTAGATTCTTAATTCCAGATATTATATTTTATTGAATTCAAATTCCACCATCTGCCATGGCGGGATTCGAACCCGGGTCCCCAGAACATTAGCTGAGTTTCTGGATTAATAGTCTAGCGATCAGACCACTAGTTCTTGCTGTTTTCATGCAGTTTGGGAGGCCTTTGTTAAAGCAGTGGACAAAATAATTGCATACCAACGCACTAACTCATTAGTGACTAGTCACAGAGTGTAATTTCAAACAATTAAAGAGCTAATTCTCTAAACTTTGGGCAAGTTTCATGCAGTGCCCATGAGGGCATTAGAGACTGCCTTCATTTGAAAGTGAGGTAGTGTATCCTTGATTATATTTAAATTGACAATTCTCCAATGATGTTCTTTGCAGGGTGGTGAGAGAATAATTAAAGGGATTAGTTCTGCCTGTATTATCAGTTACCATGGGAAGCTCATAGTAATTTGTTTTCAAAGCTTGTAATGATTTCTATCTCCTTTAAAGGAAAAACTAGTCAATTAATCTAATGTGTCATCCCAAAGGATAAGATGTTAACAGTAGCGCAGTTATTGCCTCTCTCCCCACACACAGACATACTTTCTCACCCCATCTCTTTTCAAATCCATCAGTACTGGAGCTAAGTTCCTTCCTCATCTGTCAGTATTTGCTAGCGAGGTAGGAGAGGTGAGCACAGCTATCCCCTAAGTGTATGTGTGCTCGTGTACAGATTTGGAAACCCGTTTCCAAATGCAATACATGAAGGTCTGTGAAATGCAGCATTAGGAATTTGCAATAGTAAAATTCAGAACAGCATTATTCTGTGATCTCAATTGGCCCGAGCGTATTCATAAGGTGTCTGTGCTGAAAAGTAAATCTTATCCCTCGCAAATGGTCCTGTTACAGCCTTATTCAAAATCATTCTCATATGCAATGTTCCTCACATACTTCCTTTGGACTAAGCTTTGCGTCATTAGGCACTCTACCAACCAGAATTTTATTTCGAATTTATTTGTGGGATATGGGGGTCACTGGCTGGCCAACATTTATTGCCCGTCCCTAACTATCTGAGGGCAGATGAGAGTCAGCCACATTGCTGTGGCTCTGGAGTCACTTGTAGGCCAGACCAGTTAAAAACAGCGGATTTCCTTCCCTAAAGGACATTAGTGAACCAGATGGGTTTTTCCAACAATCCACAATGGTTTCATGGTAGATTCTTAATTCCAGATATTTTTTATCGAATTCAAATTCCACCATCTGCCATAGCACGATACCGTAAGAAGTCTCACAACGCCAGGTTAAAGTCCAACAGATTTATTTGGAATCACGAGCTTTAGGGACTTTCACCTGATGAAGGAGAATTCCTACAGTGCAGAAGGAGGCCATTCGGCCCATCGAGTCTGTACCGACCACAATCCCACCCAGATCCCTATTCCCATAACCCCACACATTTACCCTGCTAACCCCCCTGACACTAAGGGACAATTTAGCATGGCCAGTTAACCAAACCTGCACATCTCTGGACTGTGGGAGGAAATCGAAGCACCCGGAAGAAACCCAAGCAGACAAGGGGAGAACGTGCAAACACCACACAGACAGTGACTCGAGGCTGGAATTGAATCCAGGTCCCTGGCACTGTGAGACAGCAGTGCTGACCACTGTGTCACCGTGCCACCCCAAACTTTTGTTCAAATTCAAACCAGGCAATTAACTCTGGTCAAGGCACTGCACTGGGGAATGAACGAAGAAATGGCTGCCCCACTCCCTCCCCCATCCCCACCAAGTTTTTGTTTAGTTGAAAAAGGTGCAATGTGTGGATCTATTCCTTCTGTCAACCTGACAACCAATTAAAGAGTGGCAGTCTGGCTCACAGTGTGGCTCACGTATGTGTATGAGGAGCTACATATATGCACACACAGGGCCTTGTCCTTTGTGGGCAGAAGGAGCATGTCCACTCAACAAACTAAACAAAAGCCTGGGGAGCATCCATTCCCTGGTTCATTCCCTGGCACAGTGCTTTGATCAATTAGAGTCAACCGCATCTGAATTGAAACAAAGGTTTGGCAGTTAACTCTTCCCCTGTGCATTCACAATGGCAATGCCTCGACCAATCAGCACTCTCTTCTCATGCAGTATAAATTGTTGTTTCCATTCTTGGTAGTCTTGTGAATTGTCCTGATGAGTGCAAGATGAAAAGTTTCCGCAGCATGTGTCTTTTATTCGGCAATACTCAAGTTCTGTGCTTCCAAACCATTATTGCATATTAGTCATGCTACAGGTATTGCACTCTATTCCATTGGTAAATGGAACTCTATGTTAACTGGCATTTTGGATTAACCAGCACCATCCAACCCCCATGCATGCTCGATAATAAAGATTTTACTGTCATATTCTTAAAGTCAGTGTTCCAATTCTTATCCATTGAAATTATCTTTGAGTTTTGAGTTGACAAAAGAAGCAGATTAACCTGCTTAACCTCTAATATTGTTGAATTAGACAGCTCAGGAAAACGATGCACTCTCCCCCACCATGGGCTCACACATGTATGTGCACACACATGCATGTACGCGTGCTCACACGTACAAACTCATGTGGGCACACACAACAAAGATAGAAGAGCTTTAGTCATGTGGCAAGTTTTCTCTGAGATTTGACAATTGAACTTCCTAAAACATTAAGAACTATTTACAGAACAGCAACAGCCCCTTCAGTCCAACAGGCCCGTGCTAATGTTCAAGCTTCCACCCTCCTTCATCTAAACCCATCAATGTATCCTTTCTCCCTCATGGGCTTATCTAGCTTCCCATTAAAAGCATCTACGTTATTCACTTCAACTATTCCTTGTGCTGGTGTTGTTACCATTAAGGTAGGCAGTGAACATCATATAGAATCCCAACAGTGCAGAAGAGGCCATTTGGCCCGTCGAGTCTGCACCGACTCCCTGACAGAGTATGTTACCCAGGCCCTCTCCCTCACCCTATCCCTGTAACCCCACACATTTACCATGGCTAATCCATCTAACCTACACATCTTTGGAGTGTGGGAGGAAACCGGAGCACCCGGAGGAAACCCATGCAGACACAGGGAGAATGTACAAACTCAACTCAGACAGTGACCCGAGGCCGGAATCGAACCCGGGTCCCTGGCGCTGTGAGGCAGCAGTGCTAACCACTGTGCCACCGTGCCGACATGAGCCAGCAATATTTGCTTTGACTCGGTGTACAGTTAAAGTGGGTATCTTTGTTCATTCCCAATTTCATTCCTTGCCTTTTGAAGGTAACAACCTGGGAAGGGCTGGGTTATGCTGTGCTAGGCCGGGCTGGAAAGTTCCATGGCCAATATCTAACTTCTAGTCAAAGCTTTGACAAAGGGTTAACTGGACTCGAAACATCAGCTCTTTGCTCTCCTTACAGATGCTGCCAGAACTGCTGAGATTTTCCAGCGTTTTCTCTTTTGGTTTCAGATTCCAGCATCCGCAGTAATTTGCTTTTATCTAACTTCCAGTACCGTTGCCTAATCACCTAATCATTGTCTGCAGTCTCACAGCAAACTGTGATGCTATCTCAATTCAACATGAAAATGTACATTTCCAGCAATATCAGGTGCAGGAATCTTAGCTGATTCCCTTCCCATTGATCTTGATGGCCCTCTATAGTGCTATTGCTGCTGCCCTAGGCTATCCCAGCGTACAGTAAGGATTGAACCCGGCAACCTTCCTGTTCTCTACAACTCAGCCCGTGCATGAGATGTCTATTTGTTGAAACTCCTGTGCATCTTTTCCCGCTTGTATGATTCTCATCACCTGGTCACCAGACATGAGAGGAATGTTGAACAGGGAAGAGGAGCAGCCATAACAGACCTTGGGAGGAATTTTCTTTTCCCACCCACCACGGGTATCGTAGCGGGCAGGGGTGGGGGGGGGGGGGTGGAATGGGGGGGCCATGCAACAGTCTGCTGACCTCAGGCGGGATTTTTGGTTTTGGAGCAAGCGCAGCCAGAAATTCTCGCCCCATGATTTTCCATCCATCAGCTTATTATAAACGGCAGGCAAAATAACAGGAAAATTCATCCTCGAGTCAGTAAACATAAGCCATTAAATGACCTTCATATCGCAACAAGTGCTTAGGTTAAGGGGAGTGGCACAGTGGTTAGCACTGCTACCTCACAGCGCCAGGGACTTGGGTTTGATTCCCAGCTTGGGTCACTGTCTGTGTGGAGTCTGCACGCTCTCCCCGTGTCTGCATGTGTTTCCTCCGGGTGTTCCGGTTTCCTCCCACAGTCCGAAAGACATCCTGGTTGGGTGCGTTGGCCGTGCTAAATTCTCCCTCAGTGTACCCACACAGGCTCAAACAGGTAACTCGGCTCCTAGTTTAGTGCTGGTTAACTTAAAGTGCAACTAGATAACATTGGGGTTCCAAATGCGAGAAAAATGTTAACCTGTGTGAAATTGAGGTGTATTACAGACTAATTTAAATATAGGATGAGTGGCAACTAGGGGATTTTCACAGTGACTTCCTTGCAATATTAATGTAAGCCAACTTGTGACTAATAAATAAATAAAATAAAAATGGATTTTAAAAATCTAACAAATTGTTGGCTTCAATGCGCTTGAATAAATCTATTTGTCTGATAGTTCTTTAAATGAAAAACAAACACTCTCTTCATAAATATGTCATTTTGGTTTGTGTTCATGCAATTCTCCTCACTGGATGCAAAATCTATTAGCTTGTACGCAGAAGTTGGAAACTGTTTATAAGCAATTCATGTAGGCCAAATGGGGTCAATGAAATCTAAATAGTTGCTTGATTGCTCTCGATTAAGACTCTTGTAAAAACGTTGCCACTTGTCTTCCTCCTTTGTGCAGCTGAAGGCAGATGTGAAACTTTTTTTGAATAAAATAGTTAATTATATTTTTGGCTTGAAAACATTCCCTGTCTGTACTTTGTGTTCATATCTGATTTTCTATCCGCAGAAATGGCATTTAATTACGAGTCCAATAAATATTTAACACCAGTTTCTCATGTTTGTAATACATGGATTACTCTGTTGGTTTGGTTCAACTCATTAAAACTTGTGGATGAAGCAGTCAGAACTATTTTCAGTGACTTCAGATGCCGCATAATTTTTTTTTTAAATGTTGCATAGACACATTTAAAGAAATGAAAATGGTGTTTAATTATTAAGCGGGTTTTTATTAATATAAGATGTTGGGCTAAATTTTACCAGCCCTTAGAGATGAGCTGAGAGAGGGAGCCTTCTTAAATTTATTTATTAGTGTCAGCTTACATTAACACTGCAATGAAGTTACTGTGAAAATCCCCTTGTCGCCACACTCCAGTGCCTGTTCGGGTACACTGAGGGAGAATTTAGCATGGCCAATGCATCTAACCAGCAAGTCTTTCAGACTGTGGGAGGAGACCAGAGCACTCGGAGGAAACCCACACAGACACAGAGTAAATGTGCAGACTCCGCACAGACAGTGACCCAAGCTGGGAATCGAACCCAGGTCCCTGGCGCTGTGAGGCAGCAGTGCTAACCACTGTGCCGCACCGGTGTTGACAGAAGACATTGGGAGGGGAACCTGACTTCTTGCTGCCATCACGGGACATTGTCAACAGCGGGGACGACAGTGGCGAAACCGGCTGCCAACTGGACATGTGTAGGGGGTGGGGCGGAGGGCAACTAACCCAAATAACTGGCCAATTAATGGCAACTTTCCACACCCACCAGCATTTTAGTGGCATTGGGATGGGTCCTGGCCATGTGCGGTGTGGTAAACTGTGGTGGCCTCCCAGCAGGTTCCCTGGAGGGGGCTGCATTTCAAGTTGGCAGGCTTTGATTAGTGGAGTGCTGTAAGGATCAGTGCTGGGACCTCAGCTATTTGTAGCCTATGCTAATGACTTCAAGATGCAGAGACAGAGTAATGTACCTCAGTTTGATGATGATAAAAAGCTAGTAAGCCTTTGGGGGAGACTCAAAGAGGCTGTGAAGAAATATAGGCAGGCTAAGCGAGAGGGCAACGAGATGGCAGATGGATTATAATGTGGGGACATGTGAAGTTTTTCACTTTGTTCTTAAGAATAGAAAGGCAGATTTTTTTTAAAGATATGAACTACATATTGATACTCAGACGGACTTAGTTGTGCTCATGTAACGAATGCAAGAAGTTAGCATGCAGGGACAGCAAGCAATGAGAAAGGCAAATAGCATGTTGGTGTTTATTGTAAGGGAATTGGTGTATAGGAGTGAAGAAGTCTTCCATCAGTTTTGCAGGTTTTGATTAGACTGCATCTCGAATATTGTGTACAGTTTTGGTTTAAGTTTCCATATTTAAGGAAGGATATACTTGTATTGGAGGCAGCATAGCGAAGGTTCATTAAATTGGTCCCTAGGATAAGGCACAGTGGTTAGCACTGCTGCCTCACAGCACCAGGGGCTTGGGTTCAATTCAGCCTCGGGTGACTGTGTGGAGTTTGCAAATTCTCCCCGTGTCGGTGTGGCTTTCCTCCAGTTTCCTCCCACAGTCCAGAGATGTTCAGAATAGGTTGATTAGCCATGCTAAATTGCCTCTTGGTGTCAGGGGGACGAGCAGGGTAAATACATGGGGTTATGGGATGGGGTCTGGGTGGGATTGTTATCGGTTCAGGTTCGATGGGCCGAATGGCCTCCTTCTGCACTGTCGGGATTCCACGATTCTATGATGAGAGGCTCGAGAAATTCCCTGGAGTTCAGAAGAATGAGAGGCAATCTCATTGAAACAAACAAGATTCTGAAGGGGCTTGATAGGGTAGATCTTAGAAACCCTACAGCACAGAAAGAGGCCATTCGGCCCATCGAGTCTGCACCGACCACAATCCCACCCAGGCCCTACCCCCATATCCCTACATATTTACCCACTAATCCTTCTAACCTACGCATCCCAGGACACGAAGGGCAATTTTAGCATGGCCAATCAACCTAACCCGCACATCTTTTGTACTGTGGGAGGAAACCGGAGCATCCGGAGGAAACCCACGCAGACACGAGGAGAATGTGCAAACCACACACGGACAGTGACCCAAGCCGGGAATCGAACCCAGGTCCCTGGAGCTGTGAAGCAGCAGTGCTAACCACTGTGCTACCGTGCCGTGCTAAGAGATTGTTTCTGCTGGCCGAGGACTCTAATACACAGGGGGCACAGTCTCAGGACCAGGGAGCGATCATTTAGGACTGAACCAAGGAGAAATCTTTTCACTCAAGGCATTGTGAATTTTTGGAATTATCTACCGCTGAAGATTGCAAATGCTGCATTGTTAAATGCATTTAAGGCAGGGTTAATGCAAAGATATACTTTTGCAGATTTCATTCATGTACACAGAAGGGAATTATTAATAAGAATTGTACAGTAGCCGCATGGCTGTCGCCAGCTCTCCAGAATGTCCCTGTCGAGGAGCCTTTCTCACCATGGGGTGCGTCCAAATTTGTCACTGAGGTCAGGTGACCTTTACTCTGCTGTGTTTCCCTTAAAGGGACAATCCCCACACTTGTTTTTGTTGGTCTCTCAGGAAATCAAGGGAAAAGGGGAGCAGATGGGACATTGGAGCTGAAACCCAAAGTCAGCCTTGATTGTAATGAATGGCGGGGTCGGCCTGATGGGTCACATGCATAGCATAGAATCCCTACAGTGCAGAAGGAGACCTTTCGGCCCATCGAGTCTGCACCGAGCACAATCCCACCCACACCCTATCCCCATAACCCCATGCATTTACCCTAGCTAGTCCCCCTGACACTAAAGGGCAATTTAGCATGGCCAATCCACCTAACCCACCCCCCCCCCCCGCACAACTTTGGGACTGTGGGAGGAACCCAGAGCGCCCGGAGGAAACCCACGCAGACACGGGGAAACCCTACACAGACAGTGACCCAAGCCGGGAATCGAGCCTAGGTCCCTGGCACTGTGAGGCAGCAGTGCTAACCACTGTGCCAACGTGCTGCCCAAAAGACAAAGGGTTTACTCCTTTTCCTATTTCTTGTGTGAAATGTGAGAGAAGTGGGAGTATAATCTTAATGTGGCCAAACCGGATCAGTCAGTGGACCGCCTGCTAGTTCATACCATGTTTGACCATTTGATCTGGAGCAACTCTGGAAAATTCCCCTATTAGCAGGGATCCACCATATTTGCATGCACGTGTAAGCTTCTCTATTCCCTGTTAGATGTGCACTGTGTACCATTTTCATGAAATTGAAATACTGCCAGCATTTCTATTACCAGTATTTGATTGCAATCATAATTTTGTAACCGTTCAGGCACATTTTCATCACATTCCATTTTCATGTTTTTTTTGTCATTCAGAATATCCATTAAATTCTGAGTGATTAAGTTGGCAGCAAATACTTTACAGAACACAGAGGTGGTAGCATACAAGATTATGTTCGGTGTAACTTGATTAATATTGGACACTGGCAGAGAAAAGCAGGCAAAAAAAAAGGGTAATGATTGTAAAAGCTTAATCAATCATCAAAAGTGCGCACATAACTGAAAAGAGAGTTTCTCCTTGGGAAGACAGCATCAGTCAAATCAGCTTTAGAAGTAACCTGCCCAACGCACTTCCTTAACCTCAGCGCAACAGGGTGGAATTTCCTGTTGCGGTAAATCATAGGAGTATAGGAATTAGGAGCAGAAGGAGGCAAATTCAGCCCTTCGAGCCTGCTCCATCATTCAATCAGATCGTGGCTGATCTCTCCCTGGTCTCAAATCCACCTTCCCACCTGTTCCCCATATCCCCTCATTCCTTTTTTCCTTAGAAATATATCTATCTCCTTCTTGAAAGCATTCAATGATTCAGACTCCACCGCGCTATGGGGCAGCGAGTTCCACAAATTCACCACCCTCTGGAAGAAGCAGTTCCTCCTCATCTCAGTTTTAAACTTACCGCCTCGCAACCCATATCTGTGACCTCTTGTTTGAGGAAACATTTGGTCTAACATTTGCTTTATCAATCACCTTTTAAAATTTTATATACCTCGATCAGATCCCCTCTCATCCTTTTAAACTCCAGCGAGTATAAGGCCAAACTGATTAATCTCTCCTCATAATCAGGGAGTTACATGCAAAATTATGCCCCATTCGTATGGCCAGTTTGCAGGTAAGTTTCCTGCCAACTCGTTAACGTGTATTCAAACGCAGGAAATATGGAACAAGGGTGGAAATTAGCATAAACAAGCAGAGTCTGTGGAAAGCGCTGAACACAAACCATATATCCCTTCTGGAAATATGAAAATGAAAAGCTTCAAGCGATCCAACGATCAGTTCAAGGACAATTAGCGCAAACTGTTGAAGAGCACGCAAACGTGGAAGATTTTCAGCTGTTTACGTGACTTATACCGATGCCACAAAATGGAAAGAAACAAAAAAATTATCGTGCCAGTCTCACAGGATCATAGAATCCCCACAGTGCAGAAGGAGACCATTCGGCCCATCGAGCCTGCACCGACAATGATCCCACCAAGGCCCAATCCCCATAAGCCCACGTATTTACCCTGCTAATCCTCCTGACACTAAGGGGCAATTTACCATGGCCAATCCACTAACCTGCACATCTTTGGATCCCATCTTCTATCCCAATCACCAACATTTGCAGTCTGGCCATCGGTGTTGCCTGATCCAAATAGAGGCAGAGTTAGTTCAGAAACTAATTCACCCGTGCTTATCCATTTGATCCAAAAGATGTTACCTTTGTGCACAATATGGCCATTTTTCTACTTTGTCAATTCTGATGTATTAGCACAGCTGTGGTTCAGTTGGCTCGCGGCTGGTTCGTGATGCGGGGTGACGCCAACAGCACAGGTTCAATTCCCGTGCCAGCTGAGGTTATTCTTGAAGGCCATGCCCTCTCAACCCTGCCCCTCGCCTGAGATCTGGTGACCCTCAGGTTAAATCTCCACCCGTCAGCTCTCCTTCCTCAAAGGGCAGAGCAACCTATGGGTCATCTGGGACTATGGCGACTTTACGGTTATTGCAAGCATTCTAAAACCCAAGCCATTCAGATTAAGCTGCAATTTTAACAGTGATCTGGTTCTTTCATCAGCACTCCAACTCAGCACTCCAACACAGCAGACTTACTGGCACTCCAATTAATGTCAATGAATTCATGTTGGGGTGCTTTGTTTTGCAACGAGTACTTGCAAATAACAGAAGCCTGAAATTTGAATGAATTGTAATGCTTCCTGCCTGCCCCATTGTTTGCCAAGATTTCCAGCTGTTGAGAGATGAAAGGAACCGTGGGAGGATCTCAGTTTTGTCGAAGATGATATATGGGCTGTTCTTAAAAGCTGAGTGTTTGATTTAAACCATGTTCTATCAGGAGGGATCAAGACTAATGCTTGGAAGAACCTACACATTTGATCCTTCTAATTATGTATTGCCTTTTTTATTAGTTTCTATGGTGATTATTTGACCTATTCTGTAATGGTGGTGAGGGGGGGAGGTCGGACCCTGCTGATGGAGGTTGCAAGATGTCCAGTCCCCAGATGTTAGTGAGGCGCATATAGCAGGACCCAACAGGTAGGTGGAAAGGCACTTAGCTCTTAGGGTCTGACGACCCCGGCCTCCCTGTAATTGTGTCCAGAGATCCAGGAAATCCAGCAGTCCAGTTTCCTCCCACAGTCCGAAAGACATGCTGGTTAGCTGCTGCCATAATGTTATTATAATATTTAACTTGCCAACCAGCCAAAAAATTTGGAGTGAATTGGTCATCTGTCCCACTCTGCCTCTGTTAAAGCCGGCAGTGGGCGGGTTAGGGTTGGATACATGATTTTTGACACTTTAATGTCCCACCTGAATCAAACCCATCCTTTTCGTTTGGACAATAAAGTTTCTCCCAGCGTCTCACATCGTTCATCAGAACATGTTTTTACCTTCGGGGAAATCTTGCCCCCAAGCTTTTCAGAGCCGTTTTACCAGTATTCACCAACATGGAATCCCTACAGTGGAGAAAGCGGCCATTCGGCCCATTGGTTCTGCATTGATCTGGGATCTCTTCAGCTTCACGAAAACAAGGACAGAGCAGCCAGAGCCACTGCCAATGCGGAATGGAGGGAGATAGCAATTGGAAGTGAGGACCTAACCTTGGGCGGGCAAAATGATTTTAAAAGCCTAAGATTTTAAGCGTCCAGGTTGCTTGTTTTTTTTATTCATTCATGGGACATGGGCGTCACTGGCAGACCAGCATTTATTGCCCATCCTTAGTTGCCCTTGGAAGGCAGTTGAGAGTCAACCACAATGCTGTGGCTCTGGAGTCAAATGTAGGCCAGACCAGGTAAGGATGCCTGATTCCCTAAAGGACATTACTGAACTAGATGGGTTTTTCCGACAATGGTTTCATGGTCATGAGTAGATTCTTAATTCCAGATTTTTTTTATTGAATTCAAATTCGGGTCACTGTCTGTGTGGAGTTTGCACATTCTCCTCGTGTCTGCGTGGGTTTCCTCCGGGTGCTCCGGTTTCCTCCCACAGTCCAAAGATGTGCGGGTTAGGTTGATTGGCCAGGTTAAAAATTGCCCCTTAGAGTACTGTGATGCGTGGGTTAGTGGGATTAGCGGGTAAATATGTGGGGGTGGGGCCTGGGTGGGATTGTGGTCGGTGCAGACTCGATGGGCCGAATGGCCTCCTTCTGCACTGTAGGGTTTCTATGATTTCTATGATTTCTATGAATTCCACCATCTGTCATGGCGGGATTCGAACCCGGGTCCCCAGAACATTAGCTGAGTTTCTGGATTAATAGTCTAGCGATAATCGCGCTAGGCCATTGCATCCCCGATACATGGTGTTGCATGTGTAACGCTTGCAAAAATTCAACATTGTTGATCCAGCCAAATCAAATTAACTAAATTAAAATTGGTGCCACTTTGTTCGCCAATTTGGTGCCGTTTGCTGTGAGCGATGTACAACAGTACGGAACTCTTGTGAGAATAGCAGACGATCAAAACTGAAAAGAAAATCAAATCCAGTGAAGTGAAAATGTTGTGGAACGCATTATGTTTGACGGTAAACATCTGTTCTCAGCAATTGTAAAGAGCAAGTCTGTCAGAGTGCAGAGCTCGGGGGCTAACAGTGTGAGGATCTGCTCACATTTATGATTAGGCTTTTTCAAGTTTCACCAGGCTCAACCCAGCCATGTGTGGAAGAGCAGAAAGCACCAGAGGCTCAGGATCAAAGAGCGCGTTGCTCAGGTTATGTATGCCACCATTTCCAATTTGGATTTGGGGTCGAGTAGTCAGTAAGTAGGTCTTATATTGCCTTAAGGGTGGCAGATAATGCCAGCTTTTTGACAGAACTGCCAGTTAATCCCATTTCCCTGCTGATTCCCCTCCAGCCCTACAAAATATATTTTTTTTTTAGCACAGACCCCAGTTCCTCCTTTGGAAAGTTCCTGTTGAATTTGTGTCCCTTTTCCGGGGACACATTCCAGTCCAACAATGAGCAGGTTCGATGGATTGGCCATGATAAATTTCCCCTTCGTGCCCCAAGATGTGTCGGTTAGATGGACGAGCCATGGTAAATATGTGGGCTTACAGGGGGTGGGGGAGAGGACCTGGATAAGATACTCTGTCAGAGAGTCGGTGCAGATTTGATGGGCCGAATAGCCTCCCTCTGCACTGTTGAGATTCTGTGATTCTATCAGAAATTAGGTGAAATGGTTTGGAGGCAATGGGGGTCTTTGCCTCCAGCTGGAGGGTTCCTATGATGCCTCCTTTTGGGAAGGCCTACTGCATCTTGAGCCACTCAGGCACATAACACGCCTGAAGTGGGCCTTCCCTCGAGATCCAGGGCCTCGAGGGTGGAGGTCCCACCAATCAGAGGATGGTGGCTCTACTGAACGGCAGCACCACCAAGGAGATGATGGCTGCTACCAGTATGGCACCCAATCGAGGCCTAGTATTGTCGCTGGATCCCAGATCCGAGGTGAATGATGATGGGGGAGGTAGCGCAGAGAATTGAAAGGGGGGATGGCAGCAAGAGTAGGGGATGGATGTCAGCACCCCTTAACAGCCTTTCTCACTGCCGGTCCCTCAATCAGGCACTGAATGTTTTTAAGCGAACCATCCTCTCCACCCCACCTTCCCCACCCCCCCACCCATCCTTCAAAGTGTCCACAAGCAACCCTTAAAGCATTTGCTTATTGTGATCCCAGCATGGCGAGATCCTGCCCACTACTGGATTAATACCAGTGGTGGTGGGATAAAGTGCCGCATGGTGGCACAGTGGTTAGCACTGCTGCCCCACAGCGCCAGGGACTGGGTTAGATTCCCAGCTTGGGTGACTGTCTGTGCGGAGTCTGCACGTTCTCCCCGTGTCTGCGTGGCTTTGCTCTGGGTACTTCGGTTTCCTCTCACAGTCCGAAAGACGTGCTGGTTAGATGCATTGGCCGTGCTAAATTCTCCCTCAGTGTATCCCAACAGGTGCCGGAGTGTGGTGACTGAGGGATTTTCACATTAACTTCATTGCAGTGTTAATGTAAGCCTACTTGTGACACTAATAAATGGATGTTAATAAGTGGATGTCAATTTCCCATCAAAGGCCCTCGGTTGGTAGTGGGATGGGAAGGCTGTTCATGGGCCTTCCCCACGGACTTTATTGGCATGGAAGTGGGAAGGCACCGGTCACCCTCATCCCTCATTAAATGTCCCCCTCCCACCAAACTCACCATGGGGGAGAAGACAAGATTCCACCCTTGAGTTGATAAACCAAACAAACTCATGATAAAGCTCAGAAAGATAGAATCATAAAATCCCTACAGTGCAGAAGAAGGCCATTTAGGGGAGTTGACGGCCTACTGGTATTATTGCTAGACTATTAATCCAGAAACTCAGTATTGGGGACCTGGATTCGAATCCCGCCAGGGCAGATGATGGAATTTGAATTCAATTTTTTTAAAATCTGGAATTAAGAATCTACTGATGACCATGAAGCCATTGTCGATAGACAGAAAAACCCATCTGATTCGCTAATGTCCCTTTAGGGAAGGAAATCTGCCATCCTCACCTGGTCTGACCTACATGTGACTCCAGAGCCACAGCAATGTGGTTGATTCTCAACTGCCCTTGGACAACTAGGGATGGGTAATAAATGCTGGCCAGCCAGCAACACCCATCTCATACAAAATAATTTTTTTTTAATTTGGCCCATCAAGTATGCACCAATGACTGTTCCACCAATCCCATTCTCCACAACCCCCCATATTTACTCTGCTTGTCCCCCTGACACTAAGGGGCAATTTAGCATGGCCCAACCAGCACATCTTTCAAACTTTGGGAGAAAACCGGAGCACCCGGAGGAAACCCACGCAGACAATGGGGAGAATGTGCAAACTCCACATAAACAGTGACCCAAGGCCGGAATTGAACCCGGTTCCCTGGCGCTGTGAGGCAGCACTGCTAACCACTGTGCCGCCTTTGTACACATGACTGACTAGAGGTTAACTGATGCTGCCTAAAAACTAAGCGGCTGTGAGGGAGGGAAGGGGAGAAACAGCAGTAAAAAATAGAAATGAAAATATAGATATTTGAAGGAGAATAGCTTCCGGCATCCCAGTCAAGGTCCAATAGGTACTACATTATTAATGCTGTGAAGACATTATGAATGCATTTCAAATGGGTAGAATTGGGATTTGTTAATTCTATTATTTGATTTATTCTTCAGCCATACCAGGAAGTTATTTTCTCTGTAGTCTAAAGCTTTACTGTTCAGTAATTTTTTTGTTTCAAAAATGCAATTTGACAGAGAAACCCAATTAAATATGTATGTGCTAAATAGATTTCCACTCAGCCAAATCAGTGACGACAGGCTGTGTGGTGTCTGCAATTTTAATTGTGTTTAAGCCCTTCAGTACACCAACCGAATCTACATTTTGCTGCTGCAGTTATTATGGTTTCAAAAAGGCATTAAGTATTTTAATCCAGGACACTAGTACGACTTACAGATAATGTGGCTCTAGACAGGGTCCAGAGGGCTAAAAATTAAAGGTTTTGCAAGTGTCGACATAAACAGTGGCACAAGAAATTTTCATTGCAGTTGCCAATAACCAACTGTGCTTACTGAGTGTGCGGCGGCACAGTGGCACAATGGTTAGCACTGCTGCCCCACAGCGCCAAGGACCCGGGTTCAAATCCTGGCTGTGTGGTGTTTGCACGTTTTCTCTGTGTCTGCGTGGGTTTCCTCCGGGTGCTCCGGTTTTCTCCCACATTCTGAAAGATGTGCTGGTTAGGTGCATTGACCCGAACAGGTGCCGTACTCTGGCGACTAGGGGAATTTCACAGTAATTTTATTGCAGTGTTAATGTTAGCCTTACTTGTGACTAAAAATAAATAAACTTTAAAAGTAGCCTCCAATCAGACACTTAGGATATTCCCCGATTTCGGCAAAGGCCGATGTCGGACGGGAAAAATGGTGTTGAAACCACGATGGCAAAGGCACCTTTCTCTGCCATAGGGCCATAGGGGTGGCACGGTGGCACAGTGATTAGCACTGCTGCCTCACAGCGTCAGGGATCCGGGTTCAATTCCAACTTTGGGTCACTGCCTGTGCAGAGTCTGCACGTTCTCCCCGTGTCTGCGTGGGTTTCCTCCAGGTGCTCCGGTTTCCTCCCATACTGCAAATAATGTGCAGATTAGGTGGACTGGCCATGCTAAATTGCCCCTTCGCGTCCCAAGATGTCTAGGTTAAGGGGGTTAGCAAGGTAAATACATAGGGTTACGGGAAGAGGGGCCTGGGTGGGATGCTCTGTCGGAGAGTCGGTGCAGACCCGATCGGCTGAATGGCCTCCTATAGGGATTCTATGTATAGTGCAGGACTTTGAAAAGGAGAGTTCACAATGTATCGCTGGTGGGGCGACCTCTGATTTGCCTACCTCACCAGTAACTTGGAGGCGCGAGGGTTGAGTTGGGCATGGGGCGAATGGGAGGGCCTGGGTGGGATGCTGTTTCGGACGGTTGGTGCTGGATGGCCTCTTCCTGCACTGTAGTGATTCTATGGATATAAAGGCTGCACCAGCGCCGAGCGAGCAAACCAGTTAACCAGCTCACCACCCTGCCTTCCCGGCATGACCCAGACACCCCCCTCGGCAATGCTTTCTGGCACTGGCCTCTCCCCCCGGAGCACTGCACTCGCCTGAGCTTCCCTTGGAAGTCTGCTCACCAGGCGCACGCCTTCGGAGACCAGTTGTGATTAACGCCGTTCTACCGTCACGCTGCTGCGGCTGGGTTTTCTGACGGGAGTGGGACGATTCTGGCGTACGAGCCTGATAATCATATGTTAATTTATTTCAATGATGTTCCCAATGTTGTACATCAGGACATGCGCCCTGTCGCTGATGGAGTTGTGGGGGGTGGGGGGGTGGTGGGCGGTGACAATCGCACTCCATCTTTACGCTGATGTAAAACCTTCAGTTCCCATGATATTTGGGCGGCACGGTGACACAGTGGTTAGCACTGCTGCCTCACAGCTCCAGGACCTGGGTTTGATTCCCGGCTTGGGTCACTGTCTGTGTGGAGTTTGCACATTCCCCCCGTGTCTGCATGGGTTTCCTCCGGGAGCTCCGGTTTCCTCCCACAGTCCAAAGATGTGCAGGTTAGGTGGATTGGCTATGCTAAGTTGCCCATAGTGTCCCGGGATGTGTAGATTAGCGGGGGTAAATGTATGGGGTTGTGGGGTTAGGGCCTAGGGTGGGATTGTTGTCGGTGCAGACTCGATGGGCCAAATGGCCTCCTTCTGCACTGTAGGGATTCTATGATTTTCCACTCCTGGGCCCAAACCCGTTTGGCGCGAGTGGCAGCGGAAAATCCCGGCCTCAGTCTATCATTAAAGCAATGCATTTCAGTCCAAATATGGTAAATTGATCCCTACACTAAGCTACGAATGACTTCTGATGCTATTTTAACATGATCAATGGCCTATTTATTGGGCACAGTAAGAAGTCTCGCAACACCAGGCTAAAGTCCAACAGGTTTATTTGGTAGCACGAGCTTTCAGAGCACTGCTCCTTCATCCTTCATTGACTCACCTGATGAAGGAGCAGTGCTCCGAAAGCTCGTGCTACCAAATAAACCTGTTGGACTTTAACATGGTGTTGTGAGACTTCTTACTGTGCCCATCCCAGTCCAATGCTGGCATCCCCACATCATGGCTACTCATTGGGAGTGGAAAGTAAACGCTATCCGGTAAGAGATGCATGAAAAAAACACGCGAGCCAATTATTATTTCCCTATTCTCTTATTCATGTTCTGAGTTCTGTATTCATATATTCAGTTGTATTTTAACCCAAATTTGACTTGTTGCCCTTGCTCCCCTAGGGCTCTACCACTCAGTATCTTA
Organism: Mustelus asterias; assembly: GCF_964213995.1. Taxonomy (NCBI): domain Eukaryota; kingdom Metazoa; phylum Chordata; class Chondrichthyes; order Carcharhiniformes; family Triakidae; genus Mustelus; species Mustelus asterias. The sequence goes on from NC_135812.1 coordinate 20,752,688, forward strand.
AATTAATATCTGTGTCAGGTCAGAACGTATTTTTATTAAATCGCATGCCCTGTACAATTATCTTGCTAACTTCCGTGTAGCTTATAAAACGCCCTGACTCCTCTCACTGATACTTCTGAGTTAACTAATGGGAGCTGCAGACAGTAGATTCAGGTGAGTTAGTGCCTGATTTTTTTCCCTCCCTCCATCTGGAGACCTGCCTGGGCTTTCATCGGTGTCTTGCTTGACTGACACTGTGAACTCACTAGGGGAGAGCATGGGAGCACTAATATGGCATCTGGGGTAATTTTCCAGTTCACACTACCCATAATGAGTCTAACCTGCCAACTGTGCATATTAACTCCAGAATACAACCCCCCCGTACTTAACTGTGCGGCTAAAATTAGAACATGAAGATCCACAGAGCGTTTCCTAAATCATCGCACTCACTGACAAAAAAAGTTGTCAGTTTATTTTAGTGCCAGGGCCAATCATGACAGTTCAATTGCAACTCGCAGCAGTTCCCTAAATGTACAAACAGCAAAACCCGTGGTTAGAAAAACAGCTCGGATCCGATATCAGACCAGAATAATTATCTGCAAGTGTAGAAAAGACACCAGTTAGAAAGAAGGGTGGGCGGGATTTTACGGCCTTTCTCGTCCCGAAAGCATAAAATCCCGCCTGAGGTCAATGGACCTTTCCATGGTCTGCCCCTCGCCCGCTCCGGTTCCCATGGCGGCGGGCCGGTAAAATTCCAGCCATTGTGCCTCTTCGCAGCACTTAGTATTCACCATTTTGATCTGGGTTTTAAACTTATTCAGTGGAGTTTTTTTATTCATTAGTGTCACAAGTAGGCTTACATTAACACTGCAATGAAGTTGCTGTGAAAATCCCCTAATCGCCACACTCCGGTGCCTGTTCGGGAACACTGGAGGAGAATTTTAGCATGGCCAGTACTCCTAACCAGCACATCTTTTGGACTGTGGGAGGAAACCGGAGCACCTGGATGAAACCCAACGTAGACACAGGGAGAACGTGCAGACAGTGACCCAAGCTGGGAATCGAACCCATGCCCCTGGCACTGTGTGGCAGCAGTGCTAACCACTGTGCTACCCCATGGGGGGGATGCTGGTATTTTCAATATTGCAACCAAGCAAACCTAATAGAAATAGATGAGTACACTTCACAGCTTGTCAAACCCACAATGCCACTTTTACCTTGCTAAATTCCACGGCAGTTCTGGCTTTTTAACCGCAGATCCACTGCCTTGCCTTGATATATTACACAGAAAGTGTCATCGCAAAACATCTTTTTTAAGTAAAAGATTTTGAGGAGAAAATTTGGCCACAAAGACTAAAATAATATTTGATCAGTTGCTCTATTTCACTGATGGCAATCTGTCAGTCCTGCTCTTTTAACAGTTTACCCCCATGGACCGGTTGTCATGACAAAACAAGATCAATGCCAATTTGTCAATTATTTTCAAAGTACAGTGTATATTCAGCAATTTGAACTTTTGAACATGAGAAATTTAATAAAGGACCCTTCACTTGTCAGAATTGGAAAGAGGAGTTGGCGGGCAGCGCCAATCTATGCTCGGTGAAATGTTGTTAGGCCGGTCGCGAATTGAAATAGTTGTCAACAGTCCATTTAATGTGATTGCAGACAAATAAATATCTGATTGAAAATGTAATAAAATTCTGTGCCCATGCAGCACACCCTGAATGGAATGAAGATATTTGACCCCATGACAGAAGAGAAAGTGATGGGTGTCTGTTTAATGTCAAACGCAAAACATAAGATTATTGTTCACCATTGTGACTGGTGTCCCCGCTTCCCAGTGGTTCTGTTTGTTTGAAGTTTAATGAGCAGCAGCTTTGTGGCAGTTGCACAGAATGGCCATTACTGGGGAGTGTGTTACATAGCGTATCTAAAGCTGATTAGATTGTTTTTCTTCTCAATTTTATGTCCGGTAAGTGAGGGATGTTATTACTGAAGATTGAAAGATTTTTCCATGGTCTGCCACTATTTTGGCAGCTCCTTTGGGGTGGCACAGTGGTTAGCACTGCTGCCTCACAGCGCCAGGGACCCGGGTTTAATTCCTGGCTTGGGTGAATGTCTGTGTGGAGTTCGCACATTCTCCCCGTGTCTGCGTGGGTTTCCTCCGCGTGTTCCAGTTTCCTCCCACAGTCCAAAGATGTGCGGGTTAAGTTGATTAGCCATGCTAAATTGACCCAAGATGTGTAGGTTGGGGAGCAAGGTAAATACATGGGGTTGCAGGGATAGGGCCTGGGTGGGATTGTTGTTGGTACATGCTCGATGGGCCAAATGGCCTTCTTCTGCACTGTAGGGATTCTATGATTCCTTCTCTGCTCACTCAGAAAGACAGTCCTGCTGCATCCCCACACAACCAGTCCATCACACAAACCAGCCTCCCATCCATTGACTCTGTCTACACTTCCTGCTGCCTCAGAAAAGCAGCCAGCATAATCAAGGTCCCCATGCACCCCAGACATTCTCTCTTCCACCTTCTTCAATCAGGAAAAAGATACAAAAGTCTGAGATCACGTACCAACCAACTGAAGAACAGCTTCTTCCCTGCTGCCATCAGACTTTTGAATGGACCTACCTTACATTAGGTTAATCTTTCTCTACGCCCTAGCTGTGACTGTAGCACTGCATTCTGCACCCTCTCCTGTCCTTCGATATATACGGTATGCTTTGTCTGTATAGCGCGCAAGAAACAATACTTTTCACCCAAATCAAATCAAGTAAAAAAAAGATCATTGGGGAGAGTAGAGTTGATGGTGTTTGATCATTAAAATCACTCATGCTGCTGATGCTGTCCTGAAGTCACACAGCATGTTTAATTCATTCATGGAACATGAGCATCACTGGCTGAGCCAGCATTTATTGCCCATCCCTCATTGCCCTTGTTCAGAGGGTAGTTGAGAGTCACGTTGCTGTGGCTCTGGAGTCACATATAGGCCAGACCAGGTAATGATGGCAGATTTCCTTCCCTAAAGGACATTAGTGAACCAGTTGGTTTTTTCTAACAATCGACAATGATTTCATGGTCATCAGTAGATTCTTAATTCTAGATTTTTTTTTATTGAATTCAAATTCCACCATCTCCGTGGCAGGATTCGAACCCGGGTCCCCAGAACATTAGCTGAGTTTCTGGATAATTTCAGGGATAATACCATTAGGCCATCGCTTCCCCCTAAATGCACCTGATTCATCTGTTCTGTAAAGTTCCAATGATGGGTAAGTGCAGGAGCTGCGACTCCTGTCGCCATTGTGACTACAGGATTCGAGAAGAAGAATTGTGAGGGGTCAGACTGAATGTCCACATTCCACTGTGCAGGTCACTGCAATAAGAGAGGTTGAATCCCATTTCCAAATTACCACCTAATAAAGGTCAGCGTTCCTCAACATAAGTCACTTAAAAAAAAATCCTAGCAATATCAGTCTGCCACTTCCAACTCTGGATCTGTCCGAGAGCCTTCAGATTAATTAGGACCCTGATGGCATCTCACTACCTCAGGCACAACTTTCTATTCTCATAAAAACAACCGAGACCATGTCTTAAACCCTTACAGTCACAGGTAAGTGTTTTACAATGAACCTCCTTAACTCATCAATCTTTTCTGAATGTCAACACCTAATTGTAAAGGGGCAAAAGGTACTGGCTATATATGACTGTTTAAAATAATTACTAACTTCTAACAATCTTTTTCTTATTTTATAATTCTAATTTTATAGTTTTATTTCTTTGATGATGTTTTGAAAAGAACTGAGAGATTTGTTCATGGATCTGACAGTGTTAGCTTCAGTTACCCCTTGATTCCCTGGAATCATTTATTATGTTGCTTCAGTAATGTTAATCCTGTTGTACCAAGGCTTCTCCTCAATAACTACTCCACAGTCAGACTATTCGCTCCACAGTCCAAATATTGACTGCCCCACTCTGGGCAGATCCCAACAGCTCACTCCACACCTGAGGTCACATGACCCATTCCCTTAACGGCGCTGTGCCCCAACATATATAACAAGTAGGATTTCCACTCGTGAGTCATTGTTCAAGATTCTCTTAAAATTAACGTGCAGGTTCAGGTGGCAGTTAGGAAGGCAAATGCAATGTTAGCATTCATCTTGAAAGGGCTAGAATACAAGAGCAGGGACATACTTCTAAGGCTGTATAAGGCTCTGGTCAGACCCCATTTGGAGTATTGTGAGCAGTTTTAGGCCCCATATCTAAGGAAGGATGTGCTGGCCTTGGAAAGGGTCCAGAGGAGGTTCACAAGAATGATCCCTGGAATGAAGAGCTTGTCGTATGAAGAACAGTTGAGGACTGTACTCGTTTAAGTTTAGAAGGATGAGGGGGGATCTTATTGACATTTACAGGATACTGAGAGGCCTGGATAGAATGGATGTGGAGAGGATGTTTCTACTAGTAGGAAAAACAATAACCAGAGGGCACAACCTCAGGCTAAAGGACGATCCTTTAAAACAGAGATGAAGAGGAACTTCTTCAGCCAGAGAGTGGTGAATCTGTGGAACTCTTTGCCGCAGAAGGCTGTGGAGGCCAGGCCATTGAGTGTCTTTAAGACAGAGATAGATAGGTTCTTGATTAATAAGGGGATCAGGGGTTTATGGGGAAAAGGCAGGAGAATGGGGATGAGAAAAATATCAGTCATGATTGAATGGCGGAACAGACTCGATGGGCTGAGTGGCCTAATTCTGCTCCTCTGTCTTATGGTCTTATGGTGTGCCAGCAAACCCAGGGCTGATCAACAAATCACTTTGGCCTAGGTTTTCACGGGGGCAGGCATGGGGGCTGTTAATGTTTCACACCTATGATTCACAGAGGCATCTGACCACTTAAGTGAACTGCTGCTTCCACTCAAATCCAGTTTTGCTCGCCCAGGAGTGTGAAACTCGAAGTGAGCAGAGTAAATCTGGGTAAAAGCAATTTTGAACTTTGTGCATTCCTTTGGATAGCTGGTACCCCTTTGGAGAAGAAAGGTACTCCCTCGGATCTGAGCACTGGACAAGTTTGGGGATGGTCAGGTGCCTTTTGTAATTTTAAAAAGTAGACAAAAGTGCAGGAAGTCATTAACTGTCAAGCTCATTTGAACTGTCGCCAAAACTGTGAAATGTAACAGTCAGTTGGAAGTCAAAGTGAATTGCCAAGCTATCATTTAAATACTGCCCTTAAATATTTAAAGTAGTATATAAGACCCTCGTCAGACCCCACTTGGAGTACTGTGCTCAGTTCTGGTCGCCTCACTATAGGAAGGATGTGGAAAAGATTGAAAGGGTGCAGAGGAGATTTACAAGGATGTTGCCTGGATTGAGTGGCATGCCTTATGAGGATAGGTTGAGGGAGCTCGGTCTTTTCTCCTTGGAGAGACGAAGGATGAGAGGAGACCTAATAGAGGTGTATAAGATGTTGAGAGGCTGAGGCGCGTCTGATAAATAGACAAGGCTGATGTTGCCAGGAACAGAAGGCTTTTATTCGCTAAAAAGGAACGATGTGGAACAGACAATAAACAGAACAATACTGGGCATGAGGATCTCCCGACTGAGGCCGGAGGGGGAGGGCTGCAGCCTTTATACCCTGAGGGCGGAGCCTCCAGTTAAAGGTGCAGCCGAATTAAAGGTGTCAGGGAGTGCCTCATATATGAACAGTAGTGGCAACAATATATACAGCTCAACCGTGCCGAAGGCACCACAGTGGTTTATCACAGAGGCATAGATCGGGTGGACTCTCAGAGGCTTTTTCCCAGGGTGGAAATGTCTGCTACGAGAGGACACAGGTTTAAGGTGCTGGGGGGTAGGTACAGGGGAGATGTTAGGGATAAGTTTTTCACACAGAGGGTGGTGGGCGAGTGGAATCGGCTGCCGTCAGTGGTGGTGGAGGCGAACTCAATAGGGTCTTTTAAGAGACTCCTGGATGAGTACATGGAGCTTAATAGGATGGAGGGTTATAGGTAGGTCTAGAAGGTAGGGATGTGTTCGGCACAACTTGTGGGGCCGAAGGGCCTGTTTGTGCTGTCGTTTTTCTATGTTTCTATTTGGCAAAAAAATGTCTGGAGTTCAAAAAAGGAATTGCTTGCTGTTTTACTCTGTTGTTATCAGCCTGAGGGTTTTCATTAGTCAATTCTTGCTGCATGACTGATTTCACAACCATCCATTATCACAGTAGGGTGCCAGCAATTTCACAGTTTGATTGACAACCACAACTACTCATAGTCTCTTTGAAGTGAGTCTAATGAATTCTAATGCCTGTTGTTCGAAAGGATTGTGCATTTAAATGAAATGTTTGTTGTTATGAGGCTTTGTGTAGGTGAAGAAATGTAAATATAGTAAATGGGTTTTTATGAATGAGGGTTTATTTTAAATTTTGTGAAGTCTGCAATGGACACGGATGGCAGAAATTTCCCTTCCTACTTGTGGCAGGCAGGAGTGGAGAATCCAGCAGGAACCAAAAACTTGGAAGGCTGTCGGTATAAAAATAGTTTGAAATTCTCCCTTTGCCTGGTGGTGTGAATGCCATTTACATCTGATGAATGCTTATTAAAATAACAGTTTGTCAAAATGCCTTCCAATCTCATGTCACGCCAATGGGAAATCTCAGTCGGCTTCAAACCCATGTGGAAAAGAGATGTGCACAAGGCGGACCTCAGTTTGCTCAAGATTTCGAGATGCGTGCAACATACATATGGCAACATACATGCATATATGACAACATACATATGTGCAACATACATATGTGCACGTGCCATAGCACCACGCTGCTCCTGTCGTTCAGAACGTCACTCTGCAGGGACAGGTCATGCCCTCCTGCTCTATGTCGAATTGGTCTTTATGGACAGCACTGTGCGGCAGGGATCGTGGACCTTTCACTCTAACGGATCAAAGTTCGACCTTGGGGTGGGATGTAAGGTGAGGCAGGGTGGGGGGGACTGACAAAGACAGGAGAGGCAATGTGGGAGGAGGGCTGTGCAACGGTGGTGAGGAAGCAGGATGGCAGGCAGAGAGGAAGAGAATGCTGAATATTGGAAGGCAGAGGGAAGACCAAGGGGAGGGAAGCCGGACCCCGGCAAGGCTGCATGAGACACTCACAAACAAGGGGGTCAGATGAATACCACATCATTTGCTGGACTCCAGGTGAGGTGAGTGGAGGTCCACATGGGGCATGGACACCTTGCAGGTGATGAGTTCAGTTGGGGGGAGGATGGAAACGTCCACCACCACAATGACTGAATCCAGATTGGCTGCAGGGGATGGTTGCCGGGGGATAGTGGCTAGCTGTTCAAACCAGTGGCTGATGATTCCGATGCATTGCCCTCAGACTTCCACTGAGGAGTGGGGGATCAGTGCTGCTCTCAGCTCCTCATGGGGCAGATCGTAGGACTTCAGAAGGTGCGATTCAGATGCCTGGGCCACTCAAGTGGTTGTCTGCAGTACGCATCAGAGAGGGTTTGTTGCATGATCGCAGTTTGCTGTGCCCTTCACAATCTGGCTACGCAAAGAGGTGAGACGTCCCCAGAAGGACCAGGGGATGGATTGTGAGCAATGTGACTGAGGGGCTGGTGGTCATGTGAAAGTTTCCATGAGAGAGAGAGTGTTGATATGTGTCCCTCTCTAATGGATGCATAAGATCCATGAAGAGAGTCACTGTCTGAGTAAGTGATGCCACGATGAGAGTTTGATAGTGGAGGCAGCTGACAGGGGATATACCCTGGTGGAGTGGCTGAGATCGTTCATCCGCTTCCTGCACTGAACTGGTGCTTCTGGCGCTGTTGCCAGTCACACTGTGCACCTGGACAAAGGCCTCCCAAGTTGGAGAGGTGAGGCTGGTGTGCTCCTTGGAGCCATTCCTTGGGTAGAAGACATGCCTCTGCACTTCAAATCAAGGTTTCAAGAGCATGGTGGTTGAATCGGGGTGAAGCTGTTGTCCTCTTGCCTCTGGATTCCGGACATACTGCCCAATCTCGTGAAGACAGGAGGGCTGGAGAGAGTGATATGTGTACGCTGAACTGACGTTTGCATATGGCGTGGGGACCTTTGAACCCGTCAATAAGGCAACTAGGGATGAACAAAAGTGCTGGCCATTGAACCTGGGTCCCTGGCACTGTGAGGTAGCAGTGCTAATAATAGGCGTACCATTACTTTGCGTCACCTTTTGGCCCAATGTTATAAAAGTCTTCACAGTACAATATCTGGGAGGGCTTGGACACTGGAACATTTTCAATGTATACTCCAGTTGTGCATGGTTTTAAAAGGAAAGCTGAGAATTTTTTTGCTGCTTAGGTGTTTGCATTATGAATTATTTGCAGACCCTGCAAACGGAAAACAATTCTTCTGATTCTCGTATTCTTTAAAAATTTAGATAAATGTTGCATGAAAGCCAACAGAAGCACTTCAAAGTTCATTCCAATACTTTGCCAAGTCAAAGATAAAGCCCACGGGGAACGTCAGCACTCCGCAATGATATTAATGTTTACATTTTTAACATGTGTCTGAAAATAGCGATCCCCGGGTGTAAAAAATAATGTTAAAAAGGCCAAAAGAAAGAATGATCTGACAATTAAATGTAGAACTTCATCACAGGGGCGGCACAGTGGTTAGCACTGCTGCCTCACAGCGCCAGAGGCCCGGGTTCGATTCCCAGCTTGGATCATTGTCAGTGCGGAGTCTGCATGTTCTCCCCGTGTCTGTATCGGTTTCCTCCGGGTGCTCTGATTTCTTCCCACAGTCCAAATGATGTGTTGGTTAGGTGCATTGGCCATGCTAAATTCTCCTTCAGTGCAGCCGAACAGGCGCCAGAGTGTGGCGACTAGGGGATTTTCACAGTAACTTCATTGCAGTGTTAATGTAAGCCTTACTTATGACACTAATAAATATACATTTCTCAGAAATGTCTCAAATTACCCCTTGCTTAATTCATTGCTTTGAGGCACAAGGTCTGCCAATGAAAATGGCAGCCATTTTCTACACAGTTAATTCCTTGAAAAACAAGAGACAAGTAGCCAGGCTCTTGATGGAGTTGGAGGGGGGAAAGGAGGGTGCCAAATAATGCCATGCTATCTTAAACATCTACCTGAACCACAGAAGAGGCAGATGGGACCTCAATATACCTCTCTTGTGTAGAATGGCACCACTCACACACATTTACTGCTTTGCAATTGGGCCAAGGGCGGGGGAGATTTGAAGTGGAATTTGAACGTACAGCCAGTAGAACAGTGGTCAAGACAGCTGCACGACCAGTTTAAACTCATCTGTAATTAAAAACAGAGCTCTCTCTGGCTGGCTTCTGAGAATGAGCCGTGTGCTAAAGCAGTATAAATTCACAGGATTGAACCAAACACAGCAAGGCAAATGTTAGCAATCACTTTGTACCTCCTCTCCAATTCCCTTCACTTTTAATTTCTTATCTGCACCTAACACTATGCTAGTATTAAATTTGAAGCTGGATTAGGAAGCCGTTTAAGGAACTAATGCTCTCGCAGTTGGAACAATCCATTTGCTGCAGTTCTTTGCCTTGGTCTCTTTTTATCTTTCTTTGCTCTCTTTCTCACTCGCTCTCTCCTTCCCTTTCTCTCTTGCAATCTCTCCCTCCTTCCCTCTCTCTCTCACTATCTCTCTCCTTCCCTCTCTCACTCGCTCTCTCCTTCCCTCTCTCACTTGCTCTCTCCTTCCCCCTCTCTCTTGCAATCTCTCCCTCCTCCCCTCTCTCTCTCACCATCTCTCTCCTTCCCCCTCTCACTCGCTCTCTCCTTCCCCCTCTCTCGCACAATCTCTCCCTCCTTCCCTTTCTCTCTCTCCCTCTCTCTCCTTCCCTCTTTCTCTTGCAATCTCTCCCTCCTTCCCTCTCTCCCTCACTCTCTCTCTCTCCTTCCCTCTCTTTCTCACCCGCTCTGTCTTTCCCTCTCTCTCTTGCATTCTCTCCTTCCTGTCTGCATGGGTTTCTTCCAGGTGCTCCGGTTTCCTCCCACAGTCCAAAAGGCATGCTGGTTAGGTGTATTGGCCATGCTAAATTCTCCCTCGGTGAACCCAAATAGGCGCCAGAGTGTGGTGACTAGGGGATTTTCACTGTAACTTCATTGCAGTGTTAATGTAAGCCTACCTTTGACACTAATAAATAAACTTACAAAAAAAGATACTGTCAGACCTGCTGAGATTTTCCAGCATTTTCTGTTTCCTTTTCAGATTCCAACATCCACAGTAATTTGCTTAATCTTGTCAACACCCAGTCAACAACAACACCTCCTCCACGATCATCCTCAATACCAGTGCCCACAAGGCTGTAACCTCAGCCCCTTACACACCTATGACTCCTTATACACCTATGACTGTGTGGCCAAATTCCCCTCCAAGTCATTTTTCAAGTTTGCAGATGACAAGTGGTTTGAATCTCAAACAATGACAAGACAGAGTACAGGAATGAGATAGAGAATCTGGTGAACTGGTGCGGCAACAATAATCTCTCCCTCAATATCAATAAAACAAAGGAGATTGTCATCGACTTCAGGAAGCGTAGTGGAGGAGAAAGCAGGTTTAGGCTATGGAGTTGGTCGATCAGCTGTAATCGTGATGACTGGTGGAGCAGGCTCGAAGAGCCAAATGACCTCCTCCTACTCCTATCTTCTATGTTTCTATGTTTCTATATGCTGGTGTTCAACATCAACCATCATGTATTGGCAGATCGTGAATTACTTGTGTTGAGTCTATACTATACCAGGTAATTTAGGAGAAGATGGTTTGCCTACAGGATGCATGTTAAGGACAAGTCCTTTAATCATCCTATTCTCCAGTACAGTACAAATGGCATCCCTCAGAAAGAAATAAAGATTGAGAAATAGCACATAGAATACTTTTAGACATTGCAAAGCATTTTGCAATCAATCAGATATTTTTTTTGAAGTGTCACTGTTGTAATTTAAGAAATGCAGTAGCCCATTTATGCACAGCAAGCCACCAACCAACATGCGATGATGGCCAGATTATCTGTTTTAACGAGGGATAAGTGGTGACCAGGTCACCAGACAAAACTGCCCTGGTCATCGTCAAGCGGCGTTGTGGATCTTTTCTATCTATCTGAGAGAGCTTATCCGGCCTCAGTCTCATGACTCAGTCAGAATGACAATTCCAATACCGCAATGTTCCTTCAATATCACACTGAGCTCTCAGCCGAGACTGCGAAAACGAAAAGTAGAATGCTGCGGTTGTTGGAAGTCGGGAATAAAAGAGTTGGAAATACTCAGCAGGTCAGACAGTATCTGTGGAGAGTGAAAGAGTCAGACTGAAGTTTCTCTGTGCCTTGGCGAAAAATGGGGATGCTGGCATAAACTGTACGTGTATCTTTCAGGGCGATTTTTGCACTGTAGGGTTTCTATGATTTCTGCACTGTAGGGGCTGTATGATTTTTACATTTTCATCCCCAGACTTGTTGTCAGGACTTGATGTTCTTTCACTCTCTGAAACCTCACCCCCCCTCACTCCCCCAACTTTTAAACTTCATCACAAACACTATGCACGTCCTGAGGCTGCTACTGTCTTTGTTTGCTGTCTGATGCAAAAACAAAATGTGTACTTCTCCTTAACGACTCATGTCCCAATGTCCCTCTTCTCTCTGTAAGCTCAGAGGGTGGGTAAGTGAATGGTGCGGCATCTTGTCCACACCTCTGGTAATGAGATACTCGGTTCAACTGGCAGGAGTGCACTGGTTGCAAAATTCAAGCTGTCAGATTTTTTTTTTTATCTCTTATTGGAGGAGATGTTTCACATCTGCCACAAATTGAAAGCAGTGCCGTGTAGAGAATTTCATGGAACAGCGAGGCTATCAGGCACAGCTGAAAAGGGCAGTCCCCTTCAAAGGTTCAAGCGTTTATGTTCTGCAGTGTCGGGAGCGTTGAAGGAAGCCTTGTATTGAAGCATAAGCTGCATTGTTCCTGAGTGCTCAGCGCGATATGAAGGGCACTTGTGAAAAAAAATTCAGTTCAGTCTTGTTCTATTTCTCTGTGCCTTGGCGAAAAATGGGGATGCTGGCATAAACTGTACGTGTATCTTTCAGGGCGATTTTTGCCTGGGATTTTAAAATGCGTGCCAGCAGCTCCACAAAATTCATCTCCCAGTTAAAATAGTCGTTTCCATGATTTTGGAACAAAAGAAATCTTACAGCTGCTTGCCTCTTTCCCATTGGGGCCATGCTGTCAGCGTCAACATATATCTGACAGACAACCAACTGGTGAATATCTAACTGAATTCAACAGTTCTGGCCAATTGATTTTTGTAAATTTGTGAGGAAGGGCAATTATTTCCAAAACCTTAAGAATATTCCAATGTATCCTGGAAAGGATTCCCTGCATGTTTTCTGGTGCTTGATCTCATACTTGTATGATGTGTTATTACGTAGTAATTCTTCAACAAACACACACGCACAAATAAATATATATATATTTACATGAAATCTATATTCATTTGATCTGTATCATATAGGGTGGCATGGTGGCACAGTGGTTAGCACTGCTGCCTCACAGCGCCAGGGACCTGGGTTCAATTCCCAGCTTGGGCCACTGTCTGTGCAGAGTCTGCATGTTCTCCCCGTCTCTGCATGGGTTTCCTCCGGGTGCTCTGGTTTCCTCCCGCAGTCCAAAAGACGTGCTAGTTAGGTGCATTGGCCATGCTAAATTCTCCCTCAGTGTACCTGAACAGGCGCCTGAGTGTGGCGACTCGGGGATTTTCACAGTAACTTCATTGCAGCGTTTGATTTGATTTATTACTGTCACTATGCAAAGCATACCGCACATCGAGGTATTGTCTCTTGCACCATACAAAGCATACTGTACATTGAGGACGAAAGGAGAAGGTGCAGAATGTAGCGTTACAGTCACAGCTCGGGTTTAGTGAAAGATGTTAATGTAAGCCTACTTGTGAGACTAATAAATAAACTTTAACGATATGCTGATGCTACATTATCAACAATGAATAGCTCAAAGAGGGAAAATTGGCCTTTTCTGCTACGTTTTTTAGTCACAAGTGTTCACAACTCTTGGATCAGTACCAGATCATCGTCACCCTTCTGTGCAAAGCTATTTATGTTGCCTCCTTAGTTACCATTACAGTCATAAATACTTTGCAAGTTCAAAGTTAGAGACCCGGTTGCACTGGCTGACTGTGAGGCACAGTAAGAAGTTTAACAACACCAGGTTAAATTCCAACAGGTTTATTTGGTAGCAAAAGTGTGGCTTCCAACGCCGGCATCTCCACATCATGACTGTGAGGCAGCAGCGCTAACCACTGTGCCATCGTGCCACCCGTAATGCAATGATATGTGGCAAAGTTGAGTGCAGAATGAAATATTACTCCTTCTCAGCATTTCTGCATTTTTATGGAATTGAATCTAATTTTATTAAACTCTACACATTAGCACTGGATTCAAAGATTTGTTTATACATTTAACAGTCAAATAGCAACTGAAGCTACAGATCAGCATGAATGCAAAGGACCTTCCTTTCTCACTATAATTATGCTTTCAGAAGTCCCAGCTGATTTTAAACAGTCATTGAAGTGCAGACTATTGTATTGTTTGTTGCCTCGTGCTAACATTAAAAATAATCAATTGCCCTTACTTAAGACAGAAATTAAGCCATGGATCTAATAATCACCATAGTGCCACTGTGATATGGTTTTATTAATATAACCCATTTAAATAATTCAAAACTCAATTAAAATGACAGCAGATTCAGTACTGCTATTAACATAATGAGTAGCAGTACCTTAATGTACTGTATATAAAATATTTTATCAGCTTAATGCAGCAAATACAGTAATAACCTGCATACGAACTCCGCTGAATTGTTTGACGCCTTTCATTATCCTCCATTTACATTACTGATCATTGTCATTTAAATTATTCATGGTTACAGAATAGAGTAGAAATTGATTTTAATAGATCAATTGTTGTCTTCCTTTGTGAAGGAGCAAACTCCGCAATGTTAAGCCTAAACAGCTAAGGTTTCAAACCTGTCAGGATTCATCCAAATCCCGGCTACTTTTATTTACAGGAGCTTTCTCATTGAATTCAACCTTTCAAAAAACGCTGATTGAAATCAAAAGCAGAAACTATTGTTTTCGTCCTTGCGAGGTTGCTGAGGGAAGTGGCAGACAGGTAATTTCTGAGAGGAATTGCATTCATCGAGGGCAATTTAAGGACATTGGGTTTGTTTTCTTTGGTGTCGAGGAGGCTTTAAGGTGACCCAACTGAGGTTTTTGTTTTATTCGTTCAGTGGATGTGGGCATTGCTGGTTGGGCCAGCATTTATTGTCCATCCCTAATTGCCCTTGAACGGAATGGTTTGCTTGGCCATTTCCGAGGGCAGTTCAGAGTCAACCACCTTTGTTGTGGATCCGGAGCTATATGTAGGCCAGACCAGGTAAGGACAGCAGATTTCCTTCCCTAAAGGACATTAGTGAACCAGATGGGTTTTGTTAACAACAATCGACAATGGTTTCATGGTCATCAGTAGATTCTTAATTCCAGATTTTTATTGACTTCAAATTTCACCATCTGCCATGGTGGGATTCAAACCCGTGTCTCAGAGTGTTACCCTGGGTCTGGATTACTAGTCCGGTGACAATACCACTATGCTATTGCCTCCACATTTTCAAAGATTGCAAGAAGGTGGTGGACTAGACCGATACTGGTGTTGGCACAAATGGCGCTCTTCACATGCTCAAAACATTTTAATCCAAGACCAACTGTATTAAAATTAGGAAAGCGGGTTGCTTTATTTTCACCTGAAGAATGAATAAGTTAGAGAATAAGTTGCCCCCCACACTGCGGTCAGAAAGGAAAGGGAAAATCAGGATGCACGAATTCACAAACAAATAACTTGGATTTTACAAACCTGAGGATTGGAAGAGGAAGAAAATGTTGCAGGGGGAGCTTCCTAGCAGCATTGTGGGTGTACCTACACCACATAAACTTCAGCAGTTCAAGAAGATGGCTCAACACCACTATCCCAAGGGCAATTAGGGAATGGCAACAAAATTTATTTTTATTCATTCGTGGGCGGGTCAGCATTTCTTGCCCATCCCTAGTTGCCCTTGGAGGGCAGTTGAGAGTCAACCACATTGCTGTGGCTCTGGAGTCACATGTAGGCCAGACCGGGTAAGGACGCCAGATTTCCTTCCCTGAAGGACATTAGTCAACCAGATGGGTTTTTCCGACAATCGGCAATGATTTCACAGTCATCAGAAGATTCTTAATTCCCAGGTAATTCCTGCCGTGGCAGGATTCGAACCTGGGTCCCTGTGGTGAACCATCGTTGGTTCCCACTAGGTAGTACTGAGCCAGGGTCTGGCCAGTACTACGAGTATGTATATATGTTGCTGTTGGGGTTAGGGATGGGTTGTTCTACTTGTTGCTGTTGGGGTTAGGGTTGGGCTGTTACACCTTGTATTATAGTTATTATGGTACATCCCAGTTGGGCTCCGCCTCCTGGGAGAGGTATAAAGGTCACTGCTCTGTCTGGGACCCCTCAGTCTGGGATCGTGTACTATACATGGTAGCTTCGTTGTAATAGTAAATAAAAGCCTTTATTTCCTTCAGCATCTCAAGCCTCGTGTGTGATAACGCGCATCAGTCCCCTAGAAAAGTTTCTGGATTAATAGTCTAGTGATAATACCACTACGCCTACCCCCCCCCCCCCCCCCCCCAGAAAGAATTTGAAAAAAAGGAGTTTCAACTTTTGAGATCTTGGAAATAAGAGTTATTTTTATTTCTCCTTGCTTTAGAAATCTAATCAAACCACTTTGGAACCAGTTTTGCAAACAGGACCCTGAGAATCGTTCGAATTAGCAGTTAGGCACGTCTTGTCTGCTGCCACTGATAGTTTGATGGGCACTGCTACAAGTGGCTCCTCCACCTTTCTTTGCACTCAGCGTGCGAGCTCTGCAGGGTCTAATTACGAAAAACTCTTTCTTGTGCTGGCCCTGTGCTTCATAGGAGTTCACAGAGATAATCAGCACGAGTGTTTTAAGGTAGCAGTGGGTCATTACCTGCAGCCAATCCTACTTCAAGGTGATTGATGCGAGGGCCTGGAATGGTTGACATGGGGAAGGTCTGCTTGTGTTGCTAAGCATCACACAATCTTCCTCAAATTGTTGTAAACTGAAAAAGCAAAGTGCTTTTATGTGCATCACCCCAGGTTTTGGTAAATACTTGCACGTCACAATATTGGATGTGCAGTTATCATTGCTTGAGAAAAACACGACTCTGTGGCTAGAATGACGGGCATAAAAACATTTCTCGAGATCTCATGTTATTAGGAACAGACCGAACAATGATTGCTTTATATTCAGGAACAGTGCACTTCAGCTGTAAGTTAGTACGTTTATTGAGATGTTTGCTGTAACCAATCAAGTTTGCTACTCTATAAGACTCTGTGGAATTCATGTTTGATCAGTGTAGGTGATGAAAGGGCAGATTTTTATGGAGTGACTAAAATGGAGTAAATGATCAGGAAGATTGGACGGACACCCACTTGTTGTCCAAACCTGTGTGTTTTAACCTCTGTGGTGAATGAAGACGCAAGTCGACTTTAAGTACTTAAACACAATTTCCTTTATTCTGCAGCTACTTAAACAACAGTAAATACTTGCAATGCATAAACCAAATACTCACTGTCTGTTACTTTACTAACTTAGCATTGATTTCCGCTTGCAATTCTGCACTGCACATGATTCAGGGTCAGGATCTTGTCAGGATCTTGTCACATGAAATCAGCCCTTTGTCCGCTTCTCCTTCCAGATGTTGTCTCTCCTTGTGAGCTTGGTTCCTGGGTTCTTTACACTGTCTTTCTGAACAAGCTCTTTGTGTTAGCAGGGTTAAAACTCCAAAAGTTCCTTGGTAACCAGCCACTGAATTGATCAGAAACCATAATTGCATCTTTCGATTAGGTCAATCAAATACTGCCAGAATAATGTAATTGGTCACTCCAGACCTCATCTCTAGGCCCCTTGAGTACATATTGTTTACATTCCAATGCCGAGGTAAGGAACACTGGCTCCAAGGGTCTGTATAGAACTCTTCCCTGCCAAGGACAAGCTGTTACATCTGACACCTTTTGTCCTTTGACAAATTCCAGGTCACTGGCCACAAGAAATCCTAGCATGGTGAAAAAGCAACTTTAACCAAAAGATCAGGTTTGCTTGATTGAAGATATTTCAGCATATTAAAAGTTAAAACTCCATTCAGCCACATACTGCACTGGATTGCCGTCTATTTAACACTCTCATAGAATCCCTACAGTGCAGAAGAAGGCCATTCGGCCCATCGAGCCTGCACCTACAACAAATGCATCCAGGCCCTATCCCCGTAACCACACATATTTACCCTGCTAAATCCCCTTGATTTTAGTCAATTTAGCACGGCCAATCAACCTAACCCGTACATCTTTGGACTGTGGGAAGAAACCGGAGCACCCGGAGGAAACCCATGCAGACACGGAGAGAATGTGCAAACTCCATATAGTCACACAAGGCTGGAGTTGAACCTGGGTCACAGTACTGTGAGGCAGCAGTGCTAACCACTAATTTTCCAGTCACATTTTATTCTGGTGATTTGATTTCCCACCTGATTGCAGTTACTTTGTGAAATTAGACCCCACATATGTTAGTTTATTTATTATTTCCATTCATTTCATGTATATTTTCAAATAACAAATAGGGTCATAATATCAGTGAAGACCTATGCTATTTATTATAAATAACTTAGATTTATTTTGCTAAATTTTGTTTTCAAGTAATGCAAGAGTTTTATTCATCGATTGGATCGCAGAAATATTTTTCATTACTTCTTTGCCCAATGTTATTAATGCTGCTCGAAATCCAGCTTGTCACATAGAATCATGTGCAGTGCAGAATGAGGCCATTTGGCCCATCAAGCCTGCACCGACAGCAATGCCACCCAGGGCCTATCCCCATAACCCCAAGTATTTACCCAGCTAATCCCCCTGACGCTAAGGGGCAATTTAGTATGGCCAATCAACCCAACCAGCACATCTTTAGACTGTGGGAGGAAACTGGAGCACCCGGAGGAAACCCACATGGACATGGGGAGAATGTGCAAACTCCACACGGACAATCACCCCAGGCCGGAATTGAACCCGGGTCTCTCTGGCAGCAGTGTCAACCACTGTGTACCGCGCCACCCTTGTTCACATATTCACATTTCCCACGTGAATCAAGAATATTTACCCAAAACCTGAAGCACAAACCTTTTGTTTTGAGCTTGATTTGGGTTCTGAGGACCATAAGTGCAGCCTGGTTGCGCAAGGCCTGAAAACGCATTGAACTTGGAGCACAGAAGCAGAGCAGTTGGCCCTCGCCACTGGAGCCGCAGATATTAATTTTACAATTTTCTTTTGCAGAACTCCTGGGGTCTCTGTTGAGACTCTGGGATGAAAATGATGCAAACACTTCAGTAAGCAAAGCCTAACCAATTGGAAAATCATGGGCGGAAGGAATTGGGAAGAGATCACGCACCAGTGCAACCTATGCAGCTGGTCTGAAAACTGCCACGTAATGCAATGCCCGCCTCCTACAAGATTGGAATGTAGCGCGGCTTAACGTAATTAGATCCACCCCCCTATTAATTGGCTCAGTCGGTGTTTTAGTTCCACAGCAGTAATCATTGACTGCCGTAATAAATTGTGTTGGGACATGGAGGGTGGAGAGCTTTTTGTGATGCTCCCTTAGCACAGAGACTGGCATCTTCCGCTAGACAATAAAATTACTGGCAGTCTCAATGTCTCATTGTAACCATCCTCATCTGCAGTACATCCCATTGCTGTTTACTGCCAACTGAAGTGCATTGGATGTGCAAAGAGTCCAATGCAAATTTCTATTGGTAATCAGGTCAAACCAAGTGGTGTGTCATTTTCAAGCTGAGCTGCCATTCTTGCCTTGCCAACACACATTTGTCCGCCTCCATAGCAAATACCTGTGCCCTTCCCTTTCCCATTCTGATGTTGAAATCCTAAACCATGCTGTCATCACCTTAAGAATTGACATCCCAAATGTTTTCCTCGTAGACCTTCCCTCTACTGCTCTTCACTGATCCCATTCCATCCAGGACTCCGCAGCCCGTATCCTTTCTCATACATGGCCCTGCACACGCATTACATCCGTAACTGTCAGTTTGCAACCTCTGTTCCCAACTCCCAGAGGACATGGGCGGCACGGTGGCACAGTGGTTAGCACTGCTGCCTCACAGCTCCAGGGACTCGGGTTCGATTCCGGCCTTGAGTGACTGTGTGTAGTTTGCACGTTCTCCTCGTGTCTGTGTGGGTTTCCTCCGGGTGATCTGGTTTCCTCTCGCAGTCCCAAGATGTGTCGGTTAGATGGATTAGCTATGGTAAATGTGTGGGGCTAATAGAGATACTCAGCCAGAGAGTTGGTGCAACCTCGATGGGTCGAATGGCCTCTTCTGCACTGTAGGGATTCTATGATTCTATTCTATGATTCAATGATATGTTGGGGGATTGCACTGGAAGGATGTGTAGAGAGCTGGGCGTGCATATTTTATGGTTTTTCTTGTAGCCCAATCTGTATTGGGAAGCTTTCCCTCTACACATGAATGACACGAGCCTGAATCAGGTAGGTTTCTTCAAAACTACTTTACCTACTCTATATACCTAATAAAGTACAAGGTAAGTAGATCTCTCTCTTGCACAGACTCTTCCATCTTTCTAATGGAATTGCTTCCAGCATATAACTGCTGATGTCACTGTTACATCATAATACACACCACTATCTTATATCATACCGGGGCGGCACGGTAGCACTGCTGCCTCACAGTGCCAGGGATCCAGGCCTTTTGTCACTGTCTGTGTGGGGTCTGCACATTCTCACCATATCTGCGTGGGTTTCCTCCGGGTGCTCCAGTTTCCTTCCACAGTCCAAAGATGTGTAGGTTAGAGGGATTGGCGCATGGTTACGGGGATAGCGTTGGGGGAATGAGCTTGGGTAAGGTGCTCTTTCTGAAGAGTCCGTACAGACTCGATGGGCTGAATGGCCTCCTTCTGCACTGTAGGGATTCTGTTAACCCATTATGCTCCAATGGACTGGAAAGTAAAGTTGCCGCCTCATTAATTGATTGTTTTGAGGTCATTTGGAAGCTCATTGGGAACTCCCCCTCTGACTATTCAATCCTCACGGTGATGCGCGATTAAATCACTCGGGAGGCTGAATCGTACTCGGGAAATAAAGGCTTTTATTACTAACAAGAATGGAGCATACTATATACAATACAATCCCAGACTAAAGGGTCACCAGGCAGTGCAGTGACCTTTATACTCCTCCAGGTAGACGGAGCCAACTGGAGTGTACCACAGAACAATATCAACAGGTGGAACAGCCCAACCCTAACCCCAACAGTGACAACAGTAACATATCTACAAGTACCCATAGTGCTGACCATCTATGGTTCAGTACTCATAGTGGTAACCATCTATGGTTCACCACACACGGGTACAGGCATGGGACTTACAACCAATAGAAATGCTCTAAAGCTGATGAGTTGTCGCCTGGTATGAACTGCAACTGTTTGGAAAAAAGTACAAGGGGAGGGTAATGGCCTAGTGGTATTATCTCCACAGCGCAAACTAATCCAGAAACTCAGCTAATGTTCTGGGGACCTGGGTTCGAATCCTGTCACGGCAGATAATGGAATTTGAATTCAATGAAAAATATCTGGAATCAAGAACCTACTGATGACCATGAAGCCATTGTTGATTGTTAGAAAAACCCATCTGGTTCTCTAATGTTCTTTAGGGAAGAATCTGCCGTCCTTACCTGGTCTGGCCTACATGTGACTCCAGAGCGACAACAATGGGGTTGAATCTCAACTGCCCTCAGTTAGTTAGGGATGGGCAATAAATGCTGGCCAGCCAGTGACGCCCATGTCCCACAAATGAATAAAAAATAAATAAAAACAATTAAGCAGCAAAATTCAAAAACCAACCTATCGCAGGTCCCATTTGCCATGGCCCCTTTGTGATGAAATTCCTCTAATTCTTTTTCACATCACACATAGATGGCAGCCACAACAATGGCTATCAATACAGGCCAGAACATGGTCCACTTTCCTGGTGTCCCACCTCCATTCCTGCTTACCCAAGCTGCTAATTGAGTGACAGACTGATCCCTAAGGTCACTAAGTGCCTGACCCCATGAAGATCGTGGCTGGAGAGGGGAAAGGGTGGGGTTTGTGACCCGGAATCGAAACTGCCTCCTGATTCCCACCTCCAACAGGAGAATCTGGCCCCTGCTGTTCAGGATTATGAGGGACATGGACAGGGTGGATAGGGAACAGCTGTTCCCCTCAGTTGAAGAATCAGTTATGAGGAGACGGAAGTTAAAAGTGAGGGGTGGGAGGTTTAGGGTAGATTTGAGGAAAAACATTTTTACTCAGAGGGTCGTGATGGCCTGGAATGCGCTGCCTGGGAGGGAGGCGGGATGCCTCACATCCTTTAAAAAGTACCTGGATGAGTACTTGGTGCGCCATAACATTGAAGGCTATGGGCTAAGTGCTGGCAAGTGGGATTAGGTGGGCAGATCAGGGCATTTTAGACGCAATGGGCTGAAGGGCCTATTCTGCGCTGTAGTATTCTGTGATTCTGTTCTTCTTTCCAAAGCAGTTAGGACCTCTTGTCAGTTGAATGAAAAATATTCATTTTGAAATGAATTCACACTGTAAAAGACAAAACAATAAAATATGTTTGATGCTGG
Source organism: Mustelus asterias (assembly GCF_964213995.1). Lineage (NCBI taxonomy): Eukaryota > Metazoa > Chordata > Chondrichthyes > Carcharhiniformes > Triakidae > Mustelus > Mustelus asterias. Next base: position 20,774,473 of record NC_135812.1, read on the forward strand.
CAAATAGTATTGAACGAGTGTTCTATTTTCAACAACTTCCTGAGGCTTGGTAAAGGTGTAGAAGAAAATAAATCAGTATTTTTTTGGATGAGAACCAAAGGCGATCATTCTGGAATTCTTTATCTGCAGAAGGCCTAACAATTGAATGTAGTATTTAGTAGGAAATCGATCAAGATAAAGTGTAATATTTCTTCAAGTCTTGTATTGGCACCAAAGATTTGGGGAGGTGGCAGGTGCATTGTGCAGGTGACAGAGTTTCGGTCTGTTCTGCATTCCTCTGAAATTCATTCCTTGGTCTATCCGGCTCTATTCCCTGATTTGCTATTCTGTTCATAAGTCTGGCAGTGTATGCTTCACTTAACACTTGCTATTCTATGGCAAGCAGTTGCACTGCAGTTGTCCGGAAAGAGTGCTGATAGGGAAACAATGAAAAGACATCTCTGGGAATACTCGGCAATGTCAGAGAATGTTTACACGAAAACAAGTTAGGTTGTCTGGTTCCTCACAAGCTTTCTGGCAGATGTGTCTAGACGTTCTGTCACAGACATGACAGTTGGTTTCCGTCAATAGTGTAGCACTTGTTTGGATAATCTTCCAGTGCAATACCAAGGGCTTTCCTATCCTCTACCTGTGCAAATGTTTTCTTTGAGTCTCCTTAGTACGTTAGGAGGATTTGTTAAATGTGAACTCAGGAGGTATAATCAATGTGGAAGTACTGTTGTGTAAAATGTTTCAGTAATTGTCAGCGATGCTTAAGAGATCAGGAGAAATGCTTCTGGAACCGAACATTCAGGCACAAGTGTCTCTGCATCTGTTTGACTCCCAGGAGTGGCAGTATTAGCAGTGACACAGTAAGGAATATTTAGCAAAGGTGGCGTCTCAATGCTGTCTCAATCACTAAACCCAAGCAGAGAGTAATTCAGAATGCAGGCATTGCACGGCCTGGAATTTTGCTGGCATCATGTCTGTTTTGTGGGTGCAAAAAGGGGCTCTCAGGCATCCAATACGGTGGATGGAATGCTTGCACTCACTCCAAACCAAAAGGGGCGGCATGGTGGCACAGTGGGTAGCACTGCTGCCTCACAGTGCCAGGGACCCAGGTTCAATTCCCGGCTTAGGTCTGTGCAGGGTTTGCACATTCTCCCCGTGTCTGCGTGCGTTTCCTCCGGGTGCTCCGGTTTCCTCCCACTGTCCAAAAATGTGCAGGTTAGGTGGATTGGCCATGTTAAATTGCCCCTCAGTGTCCAAAGATGTGCAGATTAGGTGGATTGGCCATGCTAAATTTCCCCTTAATGTCCAAAAATGTGCAGGTTAGGTGGATTGGCCATGCTAAATTGCCCCTTCGTGTCCAAAAATGCACAGGTTAGGTGGATTGGCCATGCTAAATTGCCCCTTCGTGTCCAAAGATGTGCAGGTTAGGTTGATTGGCCATGGTAAATGCATGAGATCACGGGGATAGAGTGCAGAGGGGGAGGGTTGGGTGCAGACTTGATGGGCCGAATGACCTCTTTCCATATTGTAGGGATTCTATGGTGAGCCTTTCCCTGTGTTTGTAATTTTCTATAAGGCAGAATAAAGAGCCCCCCCCCCCCCCCCTCTTACCCCAACCTCCACCCCCCACCTGAATTGGGCATCAGGCTCTCTGCATCTGCAAATCTGAAACTGAACACGGGGCCCCCATGTGACATTGGGTTGTCCCAAGCGCTGCCAGGTTGGTGCTGGCTGCATTCAGGAAAACAATTTTCTGGATGTGACTTGAGCAATGGACTGTGAACAGACGGCTACAAGCCGCCATCGAGAAATCGCATATTTCATTCAAAACGTTAACACTGAATATGGAGCCGGCAGGAGCAGAAATATTCCACCCAGAAGTGCTGGAGGCAGAAGGCAGCCTCCTACTGTATGTTTTGGTTTCGGGAGTCACATGTTCCCCAAAATGGGCAGTCAAAAACTCTGAAGTGAATTTGAGGTAGTTTGTTAAGGAGCAACAAATTAGATATGATGCATGAATTAAACAAGATTACTAAAGTCAATAAGATTAAGGAGGTAAATGTGTAGCTCAGAGATTGGTGTGGGAGGAATGGGTTTGAATTCATGGGACATTGGCACCAGTATTGGGGAAGAGAGGACCTGTTCCGATGGGACGGTCTTCATCTGAATCGTGCTGGGACCAGAGTCCTGGCGAATCGTATAACTAGGGCTGTAGATAGGGCTTTAAACTAAATAGTGGGGCGGGGGGGGGGGGGGTTCTGTTTTATGGACAATTAGAAAATCAAAGCTAAAGGAGAAGGTAGAAGTGCAGGTTAATGATGAGGACTTTCAACTAGTTAAAGGAGCCAAGGGCTCAGGGAAGGTTAGTAAAGTTTCCAGACCATGTAATAGAACAGAGAGTATAGAAGGTGGCAGGAATCTAACCTCAGGCAGAGCAAAAAAGGTGACAGGTATGAGAAGGGAGGTGGTCAATGCAGGACTGAGGGTGTTGTACCTAAATGCGCGCAGTATACTGAACAAGGTCTTATGGTCTAAACAGAGAAGGAAAGCAAAAGAGCAGTTTATTGATCCCAGAGGGATGGCACAGAGTGTGTAGATTGTGCTGGGGCAGCATTCTGCTCAGTAACTGAAGCGTTAGGAAACTCGTCCTCCTGTCTGACTCCAGATAGATAGCCTGTGCCTGGATATATATCTATATAATTGAGAAGATTCTTCACTCCATCTCTTGCAAACCCATTACAGGTGACAAAAAAATCTATGGAGTTTACAGTAATAGTTCGGGCAGCCAAAACTTTTGTCCATTTACTAAACCAATATTTCTGGACATAGATCTGGATTGTGGTCAATTCAAAGAGTATATCCACTCTTTTCAATGATTCTGAATTGGCCGTGTAGAGGCTGGGCCTTTCCAAGGGAGGTTGTGTCAGTAAAAGTTCTCTCGACTATATTTTTAAAAGGAGAATTTGAAAACGTTGCAGTGAAGTTTCGTCCTGCATTCACATGGGATTATGTCAACGTTGCTTAATGAAATAGACCATCTTAAATGCTGCAACAGACGTGCAAACTCTACTGAGATCACCACACCCTCTCAATGCACAAGTGTGGATCTTTGGCCCAGTCGTCATTCGAAAGGTTTCATTGAATTCTCTAAAATAGGCTTTTGTCGAAGGTATTTTTTAACAGATCTAATGTTAAGCCAGCACTGTTTAAGGTTTATTTATTAGCATCACAAGTAGGCTTGCATTAACACTGCAATGAAGTTACTGTGAAAATCCTCTAGTCGCCACACTCCAGCACCTGTTCAGGTACTGATGCGCGATATAACTCACGAGGCTAGAGATGCTTGAGGAAATAAAGGCTTTTATTGACTACTACAATAGAGCTACCATATATAATACACGATCCCAGACTGAGGGGTCCCAGACAGAGCAGTGACCTTCATACCTCTCCCAGGAGGCGGAGCCCGACTGGGATGTACCATAATAACTATATTACAGGTAGAACAGCCCAACCCTAACCCCAACAGTAACATGTAGAACAGCCCAACCGTAACCCCAACAGTAACATATATACAGACTCATAGTACTGGCCAGACCCTGGCTCAGTACTACCTAGTGGGAACCGCTGATGGTTCACCACAGGTACGCTGAGGGAGAATTTAGCATGGCCAATGCACCTAACCAGCATGTCTTTCAGACTGTGGGAGGAAACCAGAGCACCCGGAGGAAACCCACGCAGACACGGGGAGAGCGTGTAGACTCTGCACAGACAGTGACCCAAGCCGGGAATCGAACCCGGGTCCCTGGCGCTGTGGGGAAGCAATGCTAACCACTGTGCCACCGCTGGTGTGTGGCTGACTTACTGATTGAATCAAATGGATATTTTGTTCAGCTGAACAATGGCCTTGGCGTTGAAAATTACACCTCCCCATTTCATGTCATGTCAAGTAGCAGCTATGTGTTCCTGTTAAGAGATGACTGTGGGCAGAAAACTGCCATTGGGAGCTTTTCCTCTGGTAAATAAAGATTAATTATCCTCATTTCCTTACTTCTGCAGTCATTCATAAAAAATAACTCAAGGTCGGTGCAGGCTTGGAGGGCTGAAGGGCCTGTTCCTGTGCTGTAATTTTCTTTGTTCTTTGGTTCCAGGGATTTGGTGGTTTTGAATGTAAAGAGGATGCCACAAGCTTATCCTGAGAGTTTTGTTTTCTCCTCAAATCTTCCTTTACAAGCTCCGATAGGTATCAGCAAGACAATGGTCTCCTGAGTGTAAGGTGCAAGGGGACATCTTGCGTCTGACTTTTCAGAATAAATGCAAAGACAAAATCATCAATCAATGTATTAATCGCTTCTTCAAAAAATATTCTTGGGGTGTGGACAGCATTGACAAAGATGGGCATTTACCTACCAGTACCGGTTGCCTTGTGAATGTGATGGTGGGATGGCTTCATAGAATCATAGAATCCACCAGAGCAAAAGGAGGCCATTCAGCCCATCGAGTGCACGGACCACAATCCCACCCAGGCCCTATCACCATAACCCCATGCATTTACCCTAGCTAGTCCCCCTGACAATTTAGCAAGGCCAATCCACCTAACCCGTACATCTTTGGACTGTGGGAGGAAACCGGAGTAAATGCCAGTGATCATGTTCCACTTGAACCTATTGTTCCTTATCTTACCCTCACCCTTCTTCCTCACATGCTCATCTAACTTCCTGTTAAGACTTGCATTCCAACCATCATCTTGTAATTGTGTCTATATGTGCCCTGTTTGTGAACTGAACTCTTCACTCACCTGATGAAGAGGCAAAGCTCCGAAAGCTCGAGCTAGCAGATAAACCTGTTGGACTTTAACCTGGTGTTGTGAGACTTCTTACTTCCCCTTAAATGTGTCTATGCCATTTGTGGAATCATAGCATCCCTACAATGCAGAAGGAGCCTGCACCTACAACCATCCCACCCAGGCCCTATCCCCGTAATTCCACGTAACTCCACGTATTTACCCTGCTAATCCCCTGGCACTAGGGTAAATTTAGCATGGCCAATCAACCTAACCCGCGCATCTTTGGAGTGTGAGAGGAAAACCGGAGCACCTGGAAGAAACCCACGCAGACACGAGGAGAGCGTGCACCCGGCCACAGGGAGAACGTGCAAATTCCACACTGTCACCCAAGGTTGTAATCGCACCTGGGTCCCTGGTACCGTGAGGCAGCAGTGCTAACCACTGTGGCACTGTGCCACCATCAATTTGACATCTATTAGGTCAATCTTCAACCACTTTGTTTCAAGAGAAATAGGTCCCAGAATGTTCAGATAAACGCAAAGTACCGTGGATGCTGGAATCTGAAACAAAAACAGAAAAATGCTGGAAAATCTCAGCAGGTCTGACAGCATCTGTGGAGTGAGAATAGAGCCAACGTTTCGAGTCGAGATGACCCTTCATCAGAATGTTCATCCTAGTGTAATAGGTATAACCTTGCCATTCTGAGATCACCATTGCATATCATTTTCTGCACCCTCACTAGTCCAGCTATATCCTTCTTATAATATGGCAGCCAGAACTGTACAACAATTCTCCAAGTGTAGTCAAAACAAGGTGTAATACGAGTTGAGTTTAGTATCTCTATTTTTCAATTTGATCCTTCTGGAACCAAGTCCCCATGTATGGTTGGCATTCTGTAGGGCCTTATTAACATGCATCACAACTTTAATCATTCAAATCTATGTTTTTCCACTCCATTTAGGTTCTTAATTTCCAAGTAATATGGGAGCTCCTTATTTTTCATTCCAAAATGTAATCCTTCTCCATGCTGGAATTCCTTTCCCAATTATATTCTGCAAGTTTATTGATGTTTGGTCATTTGTTGCAGAACTCCTCTGTAATGACTCTTCCCTCTCACAAATTTGTTGCCGTCCGGACATTTAGAAAATGTGTTTTTTTTTACTGCAAAGTCACATAAATATGACTTTTGACTGCTGACAATATCTGACTGTTATTGACTGCTAACATAAATTGTGAACAACAGTGGTGGTCCCAACACTGAGTCTGTCACCTCTCATCTCTGCCACCTTGAGCCTTGGGCCCAGATTTTCATCATGGAATTAGGAATCGGGATACAGAAACTTTCCCAACATTGCAATTCTGTCTCTATCCCAGCAACACCGGCTGCTGGGATTCCCATGCGGAAGAGGTAGGAAGGGACTGGAGGCAGAGGCAGATAGATGCTACAGTGACCAAGTTGAAAGGCCCACCTTTGTTCAATGAAACACTGGCCCATTTCTTCAGTTTGATGTAACATAGAACATTACAGCGCAGTACAGGCCCTTCGGCCCTCGATGTTGCACCGACCAGTGAAACCAATCTAAAGCCCATCTAACCTACACTATTCCAATATCATCCATATGTTTATCCAATGACCATTTAAATGCCCTTAATGTTGGCGAATCCACTACTGCTGCAGGCAGGGCATTCCACGCCCTTACCACTCTCTGAGTGAAGAACCTACCTCTGACATCTGTCCTATATCTATCACCCCTCAATTTAAAGCTATGTCCCCTCGTGCTAGCTCTCACTATCCACCCTATCTAATCCTCTGATCATCTTGTATGCCTCTATTAAGTCACCTCTTAACCTTCTTCTCTCTAACGAAAACAACCTCAAGTCCCTCAGCCTTTCCTCATAAGACCTTCCCACCATACCAGGCAACATCCTAGTAAATCTCCTCTACACCCTATCCAATGCATCCACATCCTTCCTATAATGCGGTGACCAGAACTGTACGCAATACTCCAAGTGCAGCCGCACCAGAGTTTTGTACAGCTGCAACATGACCTCCTGGCTCCGAAACTCAATCCCTCTACCAATAAAAGCTAACACTCCGTACGCCTTCTTAACAACCCTATCAACCTGGGTGCCAACTTTCAGGGATCTATGCACATGGACACCGAGATCTCTCTGTTCATCCACACTACCAAGTATCTTACCATTAGCCCAGTACTCTGTAGTCCTGTTACTCCTTCCAAAGTGAATCACCTCACACTTTTCCACATTGAACTCCATTTGCCACCTCTCAGCCCAGCACTGCAGCTTATCTATGTCCCTCTGTAACCTGCAACAACCTTCCGCACTGTCCACAACTCCACTGACTTTAGTGTCATCCGCAAATTTACTAACCCATCCTTCTACACCCTCATCCAGGTCATTTATAAAAATGACAAACAGCAGTGGCCCCAAAACAAATCCTTGCGGCACACCACTAGTAACTGAACTCCAGGATGAACATTTCCCATCAACCACCACCCTCTGTCTTCTTACAGCTAGCCAATTCCTGATCCAAACCACTAAATCACCCTCAATCCCATCCCTCCGTATCTTCTGTAACGTCACTTGTCACCTTCACCCTCTCATCCCCTCACTCCCTTCACTCTCTCACCCCCTTACCCCCTTCAGCCTCTCACCCCCTTACCCCCTTCACCCTCTCAACCCCTTACCCCCTTCAGCCTCTCACCCCTTACCCCCTTCAGCCTCTCACTCCCTTACCCCCTTCAGCCTCTTACCCCCTTCACCCTCTCACCCCCTTCACCCCCACTCACCCCCACTCACCCCCTTGCCCCTTCACCCTCTTCACCTCTCATTCCTTTCACCCCCTCTCTCCCTTCACCCCCACACTCTCTTCACTCCCTCACTCCCTTCAACTCCTCACTCCCTTTAGCTCCTCAATATATTCACTGCCTCACCTGTTAACTCCATTCACCCCTGTCCATTCTCCTTCATTCCCCCCACCTCCCTTCAGGCCCCCTTCAGGCTCACCTTCCTCAGTCTTCACCACCCTTCACTCCAAACCCGCATCCCCCTCTTCATCTCTCCTCGTACTCCCTCAACTAATCACCCGGTATCTATTTTGTTAAAAAAATTGAACCGGAACAAAATCCACCCGAGAAGCCATGCTCTCATTCCCAGAGAGCTGTGGCTCCCACCCTCTGCTTATCCATACAGTGATTCCCCCAAACTCCAGTCAGATATTGTCAGGAACCATTGGAGCAGAGACCAGGAACCTACCCAGCAGAGATGGAAGGGCAGTTGGAAAGCTGCAGCCATCCATCTTGTAGCAGACAGCCATCTGCCTCCAGTCACTTCCTACCTCTTCCGCAAGTTACAGCAAGTGAGTGAGCAGATTGCTGCAGATTCCTGCGCTTGCCAGACACACAGTCTGATTGGCTGCCTGTCTTCCAAAATGCCGGTTATTGAGTGCCCCCGAGCGATAGTGAACCACTTGTCACCACAAATCCCCCGCCAACCTCAATCTCTGAGAGAAGCCTGGGAGCAGGCTTTAGGCCATACAGCTACTATTTCTGATCCTCCTATTCATTCGGAGGAGCAGCACTATATGGAGAAGGCTCCAAGTGGAAAATAAACTGCCACCCCTATAAATAGTTAAGAACAAAATGTAGGCCTGCCTTATTTTTTAATACTTGTTTACCCTGAGCAATTTTGTTATTTACGCAGATGCTAAATTAATCTTGAGTGACAGCCATACAAATAGCTCATCAAGTCAACTTATACTACAAATCCCACATCCCAGAGACTGCACGTAGAGCAAATCTACTTAACTAGACGTAATCCTAATTCCTGTGCTGTTCAGAAGTATTTCTTTGCAGATCACCCATGTTTTCCGTGTAGTGATTGAAAACTGAGTGTCACAGATTTTACAGACCCGGTGTTGTGTTTTTCTTCTGTGGACGGGGCTGCATGTGTTTTTTCCTGTCGTTCAGCCTCTCAAGTCGGGGGTGGGGAGGGATCTATTGGAAGTGTCTTGTTTCGAATATTTGCAGTGGGAAATTGCAGAGTGTGTGACATCTTCCAGGCTAATAATCCAGATGCTTGGGCTAACAGTTCAGGGAAATGAGGCTTCGGTTCCCATCGTGATGGTCTGAGAGCTTAAGTTTGTTTTTTTGTATTCGTTCGTGGGACTTGGGCCACACTGGTCAGCATTTATTGCCCATCCCTAGTTACCCGAGAGCAGTTCAGAGTCAACCACATTGCTGTGGCTACATGTAGGCCAGACCAGATAAGGATGGCAGATTTCCTTCCCTAATGGACATTAGTGAACCAGATGGGTTTTTCCAACAATCGACAATGGTTTCATGGCCATCAATAGATTCTTAATTCCAAGTATTTTTTATTGAACTCAAATTCCACCATTGGCCATGGCAGGATTCGAACCTGGGTCCCCAGAACATTAGCTGAATTTCTGGATTAATAGTCCAGCGATAATAGCACTAGGCCATCGCCTTCCTGAAATCTGGAAAGAAAAGGCCAATAAACAAAAGTGACTATGAAGCAACCACATCACTGTAAACTCCAGAGTGCTTCGTTGGTGTTCTTTGTGACACATAACAAAAAACAAAATAGGCCTAGTGAACTCTATAGTGCAGGCTGAGCACCGGTGGTCCCTCATCAAATGTTCTCCCCGAGTCTGCCTGGGTTTCCTCCAGGTGCTCTGGTTTACCCCACAGTCTGAAAGACGTGCTGGCTAGGTGCATTAGCCATGCTAAATTCTCCCTCAGTGTACCCGAACAGGCGCCAGAGTGTGGCGACTAGGGGATTTTCACAGTAACTTCATTGCAGTGTTAACGTGTGTTAAAGCCTACTTGTGACACTAATAAAAAACAACCAGACAAATGAAATTTCTTTGCCGGAATTTTCCAGCCCCTCACGCCGACTGGATCTTCTGTCCTACCGATGTGAATGGAGATTTCAACGGCTCGCTTGCCCAGCCACGGAGTGGGTGGATGGTGGTGGTGATGGTGGGAGGAAGGTTGGTGAATTCCACCCATTGAGTGACACCCCATTGTCGAGCTTCAGGGACTTTAGAGGATGCATCGCATGAAAAATCGGGAAAACTGTAATGGCATTTGTCCACTCCGAGGCACGTCGTTGTTGGAGGCCTGAGTCCTTTGGTGAACAGAGAAACCTGTCTGCAGAAATCCTATTAGTGACTTGCAGCTCAGCCAGCAATCCCTTTCACTTTCAGCACACAAAGAAAACACATTTGGCGCAAAATTTACCCAATGGCTCTGAGATACTTGAGCTTTTCAATCACCCAGATCCAGATTGGATGGACTGACCTTATTCACCCCTATTATAGAAATGGCTTCTATTTCAACCCTCTCAACTGCAGAGGACAACTTAGGAATGAACTATTGACTTCACCAACCTTCATGGCCTTTAATGAAAGAACTTGCAGAACTCGCATTAAATGATATTTTTTCCGACAATGCAAGCAGCAGTCGGGTAAAGCTTCTTTCTAATCACCTAGCTTATTGATTATCATGAAGCCTCGTCGTTTACCACTAAGTCATTTGTCACGTTGAATGGTTTCAATGCCAATTAAAACCACACGTTGGTGCAAAGCAGGTAAATTAACTTTGCAACATGACATTAACTTTATACACATTGCGTTCTGAGCAAACACATTTACTGATTAAAGAACAGAGAAGTTTCAGACGTTAGTTGAAAGGGTACTTTTGTTTTATGAAGGTATGACCAGCTCTCTTCCTTGGTTGTGCAATTTCTTCATTCGCCTCTTGAATTATGGTGGCACAGTAGTTAGCACTGCTGCCTCATAATGCCAGGGACCCAGGTTCAATTCCAGCCTTGGGTCACTGTCTGTGTGGAGTCTGCACATTCTCCCCGTGTCTGCGTGGGTTTCCTCCGGGTGCTCCGGTTTCCCCCACAGTCCAAAGATATATGGGTTAGGTTGATTGGCCGTGCTGAATTGAGCTTAGTGTCAGGGGATTAGGAGGGTGAATGTGTGGGGTTACGGGGATAGGGCCTGTATAGGATTGTGGTCTGTGCAGACTTGATGGGCCGAACGGTCTCCTTCTGCACAGAAGAGATTCTAGTCTATTGCTCCTGAGATTCTGCCAATGTCATCTTTTAGTGAGTTTCAAATGACCGTGGAAATGTAGAAAGGATTATCGTTGGCAAAGCTGTTTTGGAAATGGGGGCAATTACTCTCAACTAGAAGCAGGTACAAAGGCACATTAAATGGAAGTCATGGGGAGGCAATGGCGTAGTGGTATTGTCACTGGACTAATATTCCAGAAACCTAGGGTAATGCCCAGGGCTTCAAATCCCAACACAGCAGATGCTGAAATTTGAATTCAATTGAATTCAGAAACTGTCAGAGAAAAGAAATAATGAAAAGTGGAACTTTTTCAAGGAACAAATACTGGGTGTCCTTGATAGGTATGTCCCTGTCAGGCAGGGAAGAAATGGCCGAGTGAGGGAACCATGGTTCACGAAAGAGGTGGAATGTCTTGTGAAAAGGAAGAGGGAAGCTTATGTAGGGATGAGGAAACAAGGTTCAGATGGCTCGATTGAGGGTTACAAGTTAGCAAGGAATGAGCTGAAAAAGGGGCTTAGGAGAGTGAGGAGGGGACACGAGAAGTCCTTGGCGGGTCGGATCAAGGAAAACCCCAAGGCTTTTTACTCTTATGTGAGGAATAAAAGAATGACCAGGGTGAGGTTAGGGCCGGTCAAGGACAGTAGTGGGAACTTGTGTATGGAGTCAGTAGAGATAGGCGAGATGATGAATGAATACTTTTCTTCAGTGTTCACCAAGGAGAGGGGCCATGTTTTTGAGGAAGAGAAGGTGTTACAGGCTAATAGGCTGGAGGAAATAGATGTTCGGAGGGAGGATGTCCTGGCAGTTTTGAATAAACTGAAGGTCGATAAGTCCCCTGGGCCTGATGAAATGTATCCTAGGATTCTTTGGGAGGCAAGGGATGAGATTGCAGAGCCTTTGGCTTTGATCTTTGGGTCCTTGCTGTCCACGGGGATGGTGCCAGAGGACTGGAGAATGGCGAATGTTGTTCCTCTGTTTAAGAAAGGGAATAGAAATGACCCTGGTAATTATAGACCGGCTAGTCTTACTTCGGTGATTGGTAAATTGATGGAAAAGGTCCTTAGAGATGGGATTTACGACCATTTAGAAAGATGCGGATTAATCCGGGATAGTCAGCATGGATTCGTGAAGGGCAAGTCGTGCCTCACAAATTTGATAGAATTTTTTGAGGAGGTAACTAAGTGTGTTGATGAAGGTAGGGCAGTTGATGTCATATACGTGGATTTTAGTAAGGCGTTTGATAAGGTCCCCCATGGTCGGCTTATGATGAAAGTGAGGAGGTGTGGGATAGAGGGAAAGTTGGCCGATTGGATAGGTAACTGGCTGTCTGATCGAAGACAGAGGGTGGTGGTGGATGGAAAATTTTCGGATTGGAGGCAGGTTGCTAGCGGAGTGCCGCAGGGATCAGTGCTTGGTCCTCTGCTCTTTGTGATTTTTATTAATGACTTAGAGGAGGGGGCTGAAGGGTGGATCAGTAAATTTGCTGATGACACCAAGATTGGTGGAGTAGTGGATGAGGTGGAGGGCTGTTGTAGGCTGCAAAGAGACATAGATAGGATGCAAAGCTGGGCTGAAAAATGGCAAATGGAGTTTAACCCTGATAAATGTGAGGTGATTCATTTTGGTAGGACTAATTTAAATGTGGATTACAGGGTCAAAGGTAGGGTTCTGAAGACTGTGGAGGAACAGAGAGATCTTGGGGTTCATATCCACAGATCTCTAAAGGTTGCCACTACTCCAGCTGTGAAGAAGGCCTATAGTGTGTTAGCTTTTATTAACAGGGGGTTGGAGTTTAAGAGCCGTGGGGTTATGCTGCAACTGTACAGGACCTTGGTGAGACCACATTTGGAATATTGTGTGCAGTTCTGGTCACCTCACTATAAGAAGGATGTGGAAGCGCTGGAAAGAGTGCAGAGGAGATTTACCAGGATGCTGCCTGGTTTGGAGGGTAGGTCTTATGAGGAAAGGTTGAGGGAGCCAGGGCTGTTCTCTCTGGAGCGGAAGAGGCTGAGGGGAGACTTAATAGAGATTTATAAAATGATGAAGGGGATAGATAGAGTGAACGTTCAAAGACTATTTCCTCGGGTGGATGGAGCTATTACAAGGGGGCATAACTATAGGGTTCGTGGTGGGAGATACAGGAAGGATATCAGAGGTAGGTTCTTTACGCAGAGAGTGGTTGGGGTGTGGAATGGACTGCCTGCAGTGATAGTGGAGTCAGACACTTTAGGAACATTTAAGCGGTTATTGGATAGGCACATGGAGCACACCAGGATGATAGGGAGTGGGATAGCTTGATCTTGGTTTCAGATAAAGCTCGGCACAACATCGTGGGCCGAAGGGCCTGTTCTGTGCTGTACTGTTCTATTTATCTATTTAATAAAAGAATGGATTTAAAAGTCTAATGATGACCATGAAATCATTGTTGATGATATGGGAATGGGAAAGGAATGGCCTATGGTATTACCACTAGAATATTAATCCAGAAGCTCAGCTAATGTTCTGGGGGACCAGGATTTGAATCCTGCCATAATAGCTGATGGAATTTGAATTCAATGAAAAATATCTGGAATTAAGAATCTATTGATGACCATGAAACCATTGTCAATTGTTGGAAAAACCCATCTGGTTCACTCATGTCCTTTAGGGAAGGAAATCTGCCATCCTTACCTGGTCCAGCCTACATGTGACTCCAAAGCCACAGCAATGTGGTTGACTCTTAAATGCCGTCTGAAATAGCCTAGCAAGCCACTCAGGGTTATTAGGGATAGGCAATAAATGATGGTGCAGCCAACAATGCCCACATCCCATGAACAAATAAATTATGTCCATCCACTGTACAAGAATTAGCTTGGCTTCTGTTGGTTGTCTCAACTCTGAGTCAAAAGGCTGTGCTTCCAAGGATTTGGGCATGTAATCTAGATCGATATCTCAGTACCAGTGAAAGGCTGGTACCAGTCAGGGTTGATGATGTGGAGATGCTGGCGTTGGACTGGGGTAAGCACAGTAAGAAGTCTCACAACACCAGGTTAAAGTCCAACAGGTTTATTTGGCAGCACGAGCTTTCGGAGTCTCGCTCCTTCATCAGGTGAGTGAGGGCTTGCATTCACAAACAGGGCATATAAAGACACAAACTCAATGTACAAGATAATGGTTGGAATGCGAGTCTTTACAGGTAATCAAGTCTTAAAGGTACAGACAATGTGAGTGGAGAGAGTGCCAAGCACAGGTTAAAGAGATGTGAATTGTCTCCAGCCGGGACAGTTAGTGAGATTTTGCAAGCCCAGGCAAGTCGAGAGGGTTACAGATAGTGTGACATGAACCCAAGATCCCGGTTGAGGCCGTCCTCATGTGTGCAGAACTTGGCTATCAGTTTCTGCTCAGCGATTCTGCGTTGTCGTGTGTCGTGAAGGCGACCTTGGAGAACACTTACCCGAAGATCAGAGGCTGAATGCCCGTGACTGCTGAAGTGTGTCAGTCAGAGTTGCCAGTTTGTAAATGACATGGTAAATTGAAGCTCTGTCTACCTGTTAGAAATCATAGAAATCATAGAAACCCTACAGTACAGAAAGAGGCCATTCGGCCCAGCGAGTCTGCACCGACCACAATCCCTACCCCCTTATCCCTACATATTTTACCCACTAATCCTTCTAATCTACGCATCCCGGGACACTAAGAGGCAATTTTAGCTTGGCCAATGAACCTAACCCGCACATCTTTAGACTGTGGGCGGAAACCGGAGCACCCGGAGGAAACCCACACAGACACGAGGAGAATGTGCAAACTCCACACAGACGGTGACCCGAGCCGGGAATCGAACCCAGGTCCCTGGAGCTGTGAAGCAGCAGTGCTAACCACTGTGCTACCGTGCCATCCCAAACCACTGTGCTACCGTGCCGCCCTGTATGCATGTGTGTGTATGCATGTGTGTGTGTGATTGTGTGAGAGTATGTGTGTGTATGTGTGCATGTGTGAGTGTGTGCTTGGCATGTGTGTGTGTGTGTGTGTGCATATTGTTTGCAGGGGACATAAGTGATTACCTATCACTGTTTGAGGCAGGGTGGGGAGTACTCCTGCACAATATTAATCTTTCAGGAAACACCAATAAATCCCATTATCTGATCACAATGTCATTTCCTGCTTATAGAATCTTGCTACCTGTAAATTGGGTGTAGAAAATAATAGTGGCCATATTTCAAAAGTAGTTAAATAGAACGTCCTGAAAGCTTGAAAGTTACTTTTCAAGTGCTCTGTAGAATTTGCTTTTAGCATTACGTTACTGTTTTTGTAAAGCCATCCATGTATCCATTCACTGGCTCAGATCTCAAACAATCACAAGCGCACGTGCACACACAAGCACACACACATGCACGCATACACACACACACCAAGCACACACTCACACACACACACATGCATGCATACACATACACACTCACACAATCACACACACACACACACACATGCATACACACACACGCCAAGCACACACATACACACACACATGCACGCATACACACACATACACTCACACAATCACACACATGCACATTCAGACACACACACGCACATGCACACACACACACGCACTTGCACACGCATGCGCACATACATGAATGCATATGCACGCGTGCATGCACACACACATTGTGTACACACCTGCATGCACGTGTGCGCACACACACACATACGCATGCATGCACACGCACATGCACACATGCACACACACACACATGCACACACACGCACACACGTGCACATACATGCACGTGCACACACACATACACTCTCAATCACCCACAGAAACATTCTCTTTCACCAAGCACCATTGTTGGTCACAAAGGATATTTTGTACAACATTAGTATTACTAAAAGATTGTCATTTGCAAATGAACTGCCAGCAGAGATTAGACAGTGTAAATGTTGATGGATAGTGAATTCTCTTGGTTGATATTCATCTCGAATGCAATGAACCAGAACATCCGGACACACAATTAAAATGTTTCATACATCTGCGGATGAGTGTTCCTTCAAGGTTTGTGAGCAGGGAAACTATTATCACTGGTTAAATTCCTTCCCCTGGATTGGGAATTTACCTTGATATAATATATACTCTTCCTAGTCTTTGACCGATACTAGATACTAGCAGATTGTGGTCTTATTAACTCCTGAGGGAACAAGTTCCACCTATTTGGCAGCAGTTATATCCTTGGGTAGAATCGAACCGTAGTTTGCCCTCACCCACCTTTGTTAATAGGGTTATTAGTGTTGGATTTGGCAGATTGCAACATCAATCTTTTATCTACAGTTATTGTCCAGGAAAGGAACATTGGGGTTTAAACACTTCCAATGGCGGGAAGATGGGTGAAGCAAGCTCAGTGTCAGGCTGTTTTTGAAACTTTATTTGTCTTTAAGCTTTTCATTAGAATGTGATGTTGTTTCATTCTTCATGGTTGGATCCCATTGTATATTTATTGGCTAGCTGCTCACACATTTGGAGCACTTTGTCATTGATCACAAGAGGCAAGAAAGCCAGAGGTTCAATGTGGCGACCAGCTGATGGAGGTAGTTTATTCAGGGTTGTCAATCTTAAGGGAAGACCATGGTGCTTTGGGGCATTGTAAAAGTTGTTTTTATTTGTGTGGAGGCACGAGGAGCCACATTTCATGTAGAAACATAGAAACTAGAAGCAGGAATAGGTCATTTGGCCCTTCGAGCCTGCTCCACCATTCATTATGATCATGGCTGATCATCAAATTCAATATCCTGATCTCCCCTTCCCCCCATATCCCTTGGTCCCATTAACCCCAAGAGCTTTATCTAATTTCTTCTTGAAGTCAGATGTTTTGGCCTCAACTACTTTTGTGGTAGTGAATTCCACACAGTCAGCACTCTCTGGGTGAAGAAATTCCTCCTCACCTCAGTTTGAAAAGGTTTACCCCTCATCCTCAAACTATGACCCCTCGTTCTGGACACCCACCATCGGGAACATGCTTTCTGAATCTACCTTGTCTAACCCTGTTAGAATTTTATAAATTACTATGAGATCCGCTCTCACTCTTCTAAATGCCAGTGAATATAATCCTATCTGACTTATTCTCTCCTCATATGACAGACCCGCTATCTGAGGAATCAGCCTGGTAAACCTTCACTGTACTCCCTCTATATTAAGGACATCCTTCCTCAGATAAGGACACCAAAAATGCATACAATGCTCCAGGCGTGGCCTCACCAACATCCTATAAAGTTGCAGTAAAACATCCCTATTTCTATACTCAAATCCTCTTGCTATGAAGGCCAACATACCATTTGCCTTCTCTACTACCTGCTGTACCTGCGCACTTAATGTCCCAGGAATTAAACACTGAGGAGCAATCAAATTACAATCTCTCAACCATTTAGGAATCGGAAGATTTTGAAGTGGCATACTTAGAAGGAGCAGTTCAAGATCTTGGCAACATAGCAACAAGCATCTTCATCATAATCTAATGGTTTTGCTTTAGCTACAAAGAAAGCCGTACCGTTTGAAAGAGCAGTCTTTGATTCAGTTCCAAATTTTTTCATTTGATTTGATTTATTATTGTCACATGTATTAGCATACAGTGAAAAGTATTGTTTCTTGCGTGCTGTACAGACAAAGCATACCGTTCATAGAGAAGGAAACGAGAGAGAGTAGAATGTAGTGTTACAGTCACAGCTAGGGTGGAGAGAAATATCAACTTAATGCAAGGTAGGTCCATTCAAGTTCTGATGGCAGCAGGGAAGAAGCTGTTCTTGAGTCGGTTGGTACGTGACCTCAGACTTTTGTATCTTTTTCCCGATGGAAGAAGGTAGAAGAGAGAATGTCCAGGGTGCGTGGGGTTAATTATGCCGGCTGCTTTGCTGAGGCAACGGGGAGTGTAGACAGAGTCAATGGATGGGAGGCTGGTTTGCCAGAGTGGTGGATCTTCCTTCATTCCTGCTGGCGACCATTTTGGGGGAATGTGATCGAAACGGGAAGGGAGAAAGGCTGTTATGGGCGAATACAGGTTTCACTTGGAGCTTGCTTCACTAACAAGTCACTAAGAGAACAAATTGATGTCATCCCAGACACACTCTAGTTAAATTTATAATGTCAGATTCTGTCAGTAAATAGACACTGGAGTGATGATTACCTGAAAATTGACCAGTTATGCTATCAGCTCTGCTTAAAAATGGTTTTAAAAAGGAATAATATACTGAAAAGTGCTGCATTATTCTGATTGTGTTGGACAGATAGATCCTATTTGGAGACTGGTGAATAGCTGCCCTTAAATGAAAAGAAGCTTTGCTGACCAAAGATGATAATGTAACATTATACCAACAATCTAAATTGCTTTGGGTTTTCATTACTTTGCATGTCACAATTGCTGCACACTGGTATGAATTTTCAATTTCGGCCAACTACGCTCAATCGAAAGTACGGTACTTTATGTAATTTATTGTTTAAAATGACTGTTTAGAATGACTGTTGCATTCACTTTAGTGAATACGACCCACGCTAAAATGATTCTTTAGTGCTGGTGGAAGGAAGCTGCGTACAGCGGAGGCTGCCTCTGTTGTGAAGGGTTTTTTAATTCTTCGATGGGATGTGGGCATCACTGGCAAGGCCAGGCATGTGTTGCCCATCCTGATTGTCCTTGAACTGAGTAGCTTGCTGGATCATTTCATAGAATCCTACAGTGCAGAAGGAGGCCATTCGGCCCACTGTGTCTGAACACGACCACAATCTCACCCAGGCCCCACCCCATACATTTACCCTAGCTAGTTTCCCTGACACTACAGGACAATTCAGCATGGCCAATCCACCTAACCCGCACATCTTTGGAGTGTGGGAGGAAACCAAAGCACCCGGAGGAAACCCATGCAGACATGGGGAGAATGTGCAAACTCCGCACTGACAGTGACCCAAGCTGGGAATCGACCCGGTCCTTGGCTCTGTGAGGAAGCAGTGCTAACCACTGCGCCACCGTGCTGCCCTTTTTTTCAGAGAGCAGTTTAGCCAACTTCCTTGCTGTGGGTCTGGAGTCACGTGTAGGCCAGACCAGGTAAGGAGGGCAGATTTCCTTCCCCAAAGGGGTCCTGAACCAATAATCGAGACAAGCTTTATATTCCAGATGTTATTGAATTTAAATTCCGCTGATGTTTTGTTTTAGCGTGTGCAGTTACCACCAGGTCAGGCAGTAGCTTCCGCAGTGGCTGGATGGGGCTCTCGAAGCCCTCTGCTGAATTTTGTTAGGGGGCAGGCTTTAATGATGGGAGTCATTGATTGGGGTGCACCATAGCGGCAGTCCGGGTTCCTTGCAAGGCCCCACTTGTGCCAAGTTGCTGCATGAAGGTCTTGGCCAGTGCGGAAACAGTCGATATCACCTGCGAGGGCATCTCGACATGAGACACTGGTTCATGGTGGTGTTTAGTTTGGTTTTGGAATGGTGTGAGGAGTCCCGTGAAACCACCCCTCAGAATAAGCTGCCCAGTCGTAGTGTAACAATTACTAAAGACTATTGAATTAAAGAAAAGACAATGAACAGGTTTATAATGCGAGAAGACAAGTAAACACCACAAGTAATAAACATACACACAATTGTTATCTAGAAAATACCCTTTATTCCAAACTATATCTATAATAGATGAACTCAGTAAGACATCCCCATTCCTGAAACTAATCTATAAGTTAAATCCATTTATCATTACCACACAATATCAGGAGGATGATCCAGTCTGGGGAGTGTCTTTTACCTGGTTCAGTGAAGATATTTAAGCCGCCTTTACAAAGGCACCAGGTTGGTTGTGAGACTCTAAAAGTGGCCTCTGCTGTTAGCTGGCTTGTCTTTAGATGTTGAACTGGCCTTCCTGGGAGATGTTAAACTGGCCTGACTGCTTCTGCAGGAGTTGGCAATCATACCTTGGTACTCGCTCTGATTCTGTCTCCAGTATATCAGGCAGTCTATCTCTCTCACACATTGCTTGACTCTCGACAACTAACATCTGTATGTCTCCACTGATCTCTCAGTCATCAGCTTAATTAAGGACCCCACGCACCCCGGACATTCTCTCTTCCACCTTCTTCCATCGGGAAAAAGATACAAAAGTCTGAGGTCACGTACCAACCGACTCAAGAACAGCTTCTTCCCTGCTGCCGTCAGACTTTTGAATGGACTTACCTTGCATTAAGTTAATCTTTCTCTACACCCTAGCTATGACTGTGATGCTACATTCTGCACTCTCTCATTTCCTTCTTTATGAATGGAATGCTCTTCTGTATCGCACGCAAGAAACAATACTTTTCACTGTTTGCTAATACATGTGACAATAATAAATCAAATCAAATTAAATCTAGGTTAACTGCTTCCTAATAAGAGGGCTATTTACATCTGATCTTATCTTGTTGTTTGCTGATCTCGTTACTGGGAAAAGGGCACATCCCATCATCCCCTTTGAATGTTGGGTACTGCCAGCACCAGCCATATTCTCCCCTGTTGCCAGGTAGATTACATTCTCTTGTTCCCTTTATTAATTCTGGGTCCTGCTGTTACCAGGCAAATCCATGACACATCTGAACAAAGTCCCACGAACCACTACTGTATCCAATGTTTTCACAATAGGGATGCACCTTTTTGAGTGAAGTTCACACCCCGACTTTGCAGCTGATGTTGTTTGAGGGTGCCTAGTCTAACGTCCAGAGCAGAAGGGCTGCCTTGCTCATGTGATACCTCCCTAGGGGTTTTAATTCAGGTGACAGAAGGCAGTGAAGTTCTGTTCCCCAGCGCATTCCCCAGAGAGGCACTGGCCCAGAACTGGACAGAGGTCACTTCCAGGCTCAATGCCTTCAGCAACTGCCATCACCTACCCCCATCCCCAGCTCCGACAGGACCACAACGCCAGAAGAAGTTGTTACCTCAGGGGTACAACAACCTCTTTCCGCAGCACAACAACCTCTTTCCGCAGCACTTCACTACACTCCTCCCAAAAGAGCAAACCACAGCATCCATCTCTTGACAAACATCTTTCCCATTGCCATCTTTACACCATGAACTGTCTCACCCTTCCCGCCTCTCCCAATTCTCCTTTCTCACCTCACCTCACATTAAATGCATCAAATCCCCACCCTGGGCCTCTCTTGCTGCCTTTCCACGTCTCCATACAGCCACTCCATGCATCTGGGCCGGCTTTTTCAATTCCTTTGACGATGGCTAGTCACTAACTCTCGCCTCCTGCAGGACAAAATGCAAAGGAGAGGAACACAAGTGGGTGGGAAGGGTTTCAGCCGTCATCGCCCTCACCCAAACATTGCAGCACCCTGAAAGGAAGAGCTTGGATCTATAGAGTGACTTTCACAATCGCAGGACGTTCCCAGAGAGAATGACAGCCAACGAAATACACTTGGAAGTACAATCGCTGTTGTAACATCGGGGATACCTGTTTTCTAAAATCATATTGTTTGAAGCTCCATAAAGCTAGAGGAAATCTATTAACTTCATGAATCTGGCACAGATCCATGGGGAGAGACATGCTGTAATGTTGCTGACTGTTAGGGGTTAAACTTTGTATGAATAATGGAATACCTTGGCCGGAATTTTCCGACCTCGCCCGTGGCTGGGATTCTCTGGTTCCACTGCTGTGAACGGACGTTTGGCTGAATGCAGCAGTGTTGGGACATGTGAGACTGGAGAATTCCGGCCTATATCTTTAAACAAATTTTGCAAAAAAACGTGATCCAACAAACAGTTTGCTTATATATTGTTTGATTTGATTTATTATTGTCACATGATACAGTGAAAAGTATTGTTTCTTACACACTATGCAGACAAAACATATCGTTCATAGAGTACATAGGGGAGAAGAAAAGGAAAGGGTACAGAATGTAGTGTTACAGTCACAACTAGGGTGTAGAGAAAGATCAGCTTAATATAAGGTAGATGTGGTAAACCACTGTTAGCTTATTGCCTGTGTGTGTGTGTGTGTGTGTGACATGCCTGGACATGCCCCTGCCATCCCTGCCTGGGACTCCTCCCCCCCGGTCCAGGTATAAAGGTGACTGCTCCCCACCCCCTGCCTCAGTCTCTGGACCAGTTCATCGGCATGGGTGTGCTCCAAGTCTTTTGCTAATAAAAGCCTATTTGTTCTTGCATACAAACTAGTCTTTGCTTGATTGATAGTGCATCAGTAGGTCCATTCAAAAGTCTGATAGCAGCAGGGAAGAAGCTGTTCTTGAATCGGTTGGTACGTGACTTTAGTATCTTTTTCCCGATGGAAGAAGGCGGAAGAGAGTATTTCCAGGGTGTGTGGAGTCCTTGATTATGCTGGCTGCTTTTCCAAGGCAGCAGGAAGTGTAGATGGAATCAATGGATGGGAGGCTGGTTAGCGTGATGGATGGGGCTACATTCATAGCCCTTTGTAGCTCCTTGCAGTCTTGGTCAGAGCAGGAGCCATACTGAGCTGTGATACATCTGGAAAGGGTGCATTCCATGGTGCATCTGTAAAAATTGGTGGGAGTCGTCGCAGACCTGCTGAATTTCCAGTGCAGACTGTAAGGAAACCTAGAGGAATGGTTATTAATACAGAGAGTAAACAGAAAGTTAATTCTTTTTCATCCGATATTGTTAAATGCTGCACCGAATACACTTGTGGTGGTCAAATGCAGGATCATTTAGCAATGTCCCACAGTTTACTGAATAGAAAAATTGTTACCATTTATCAAATGGTAGTTGAATTTGAAGAAGAGCTTAGCCAGCAGAAGCACTTAGCAGCATGTGCCTGGTTCAAAGCATTTCATTTGATTCCCTGAGAGAAAGAGAGCATTGCTCTTTGTAGCTGTTTGAATTTGACTCCTGTTTAAGCTGAACATACAAAGAACAAAGAAAATTATAGCACAGGAACAGGCCTTCGGTCCTCCAAGCCTGCACTGACCAAACTGCCTGACTGAACTAAAACCCCCTACTCTTTGAGGACCATATCCCTCTATTCCCATCCTATTCATGTATTTGTCAAGACGCCCCTTAAAAGTCACTGCTTCCACTACCTCCCCCAGCAGTGAGTTCCAGGCACCCACCACCCTCTGTGTCAAAAAGATTTGCCTCGTACATCTCGTTAAACCTTGCCCCTCGCACCTTAAACCTATGCCCCCTGGTAATTGACTCTTCCACCCTTGGAAAAAGCTTCTGACTATCCGCTCTGTCCATAATCTTGTAGCCTTCTATCAGGTCGCCCCTCAACCTCCGTCATTCCAGTAAGAACAAGAAGCAAAAAAATAATGCTTCAATGTGAAACCGTGGAGCACGGGGAGAGGCCATTCACCAGTTACATCTCCGCTGGCTCTTCGAAAGAGCAACGTAATTATTTCTATTTCCATGTCCTTTCCTCCTATGCCTGCAAATTGTCCTTTGCAAGTTGTTCTCTAAAGTTAAGAGTAACACCGTTTCGAGCAGTGCATTCCTGCACCATAATAATGTGCTTTGTGAACGGAAATTCTCCTCATCTATCCTCTTTTTCTGCCAGTTAACATAAAAAGATGTCATCTAGTTATTGACCCTTATGCCAGTGGAAACAGTTACCCTTTGTTTATGATTTTTTTTATTATTCATTCAGGGGATGTGGGCATCGCTGGCTGGGCCAGCATTTGTTGCCCATCCCTCACTACCCTTGAAATGAGTGGTTTGCGAGGCTATTTCAGAGATCATTTACGAGTCAACCACATTGTTGTGGATCTAGAGTCACATGTAGGCCAGACGAGGTAAGGAGGGCAAATTTCCTTCCCTAAAGGACGTCAGTGAACCAGATGGGTTTTTACGACAATGGCTTCATGTTCATCATCAAACTTTTAATTCCAGGCTTTTATTGAATTCAAATTTCAACATCTGCCGTGATCGGGTTTGAACTCGGCTCCCCACAGCATTACCCTGGGTCTCTGGATGACTAGTCCAGTGACAATGTCATTATGCCATTTCCTCCCCTTAAATGCCCTCCATGGTTTTGGATGCTTCTTTGCATTTCCCCTTAACCGTTTCTCCTCAGGGAGAAAGATCCCCAGTTTCTCAGTCTCTCCACATAACCAAAATCCCTCATCATTGATATCATTCATCGTAAATCTCCTCTGCACCCTCAGGCTTGATAACCTTCGAAAGTGCGCCCCCCACAATAAGACACAATACTCTGGCTGAGGTCTAACTAATGACTTGTAAAGGTTCAGCATAAGCTTTTATGCTTTTGTACTGCATGACTCTGTTTCCTATTTTTCAATCATTCATGGGATGCAGGCATCGCTGGCTGGGCCAGCATTTATTGAGCATCCCTCCCTGTCCTTGAGGGGCATTTAAGAGTCAACCATCTTGCTGTAGAACTGGAGTCACATGTAGGTCAGACCAGGTAAGCACGGCAAATTTCACTTTAGTGTCCCAGATGGGGTCTTATGACAATTGACAATGGTCAATTCTAAATTTGTATTGAATTCAATTTTCACTGTTTGCTGTGTCCCCAGAGTCCCCTGGGTCTCTGGATTACTGGTCCAGCGATAATACCAATCTGTCACTGCATCTGCACTAAAGCCCAAAATCCTGTGTGTGTGTGTTTTTAACAGCTTTCTCAGCTTGTCCGACCACCTTCAAAGATTTGTGGATATGAATCTTCAGGTCTCTCTGTTCTTGCATCCCCTTTAAAGTTGTGTAATTTACCTTATAGTACCTCTTCCTTCTTCACTTCACACTTCTCTCCACTAAATTTCATCTGCCACACCTCTGCCCATTTCACCAACCTTTCAATATTTGAGTGCATTCTCAATATTTGTAACATTTTCAAACATTATATCATCTGCAAACTTTGAAACTATGCCCCCTATATACAAGCCCAGATTATTAATACATATAAAAAGAGCTGTGGTCCTAACACTGACCCATAGGAAACACCACTGCATACCTCCTTTCAGTCTGATAAGCAACCACTCACTATTAATTTATGCTCTTGTCTCTTAGTCAATTTTTTATTCATACCAGGGCTCCCCCTTTAAGCCCTGTCCAGAAGGGGAAAAAAGCAATGAATCGGGGAAATAAGAATACCTGTGGGAACTAGTCTTGTGTACTTCAAAATGCAACACCAGTAAAATGGGGAAATAAGAATACCGGTCTGAATTGCTTTTTACCTTCTGGGTGGGCTTTAATGTCAATATTATGTCGCACTTTGTCAAACCCCTTTTGCAAGTCCACATAAACAACATAAACTGCTGTTATTTCATCAATAAACCTAATCATGTTTGTCAAGTCTTAACAAATGTATCAGCTGTCATTTATGACACCAAAGCAACTGCAAAACACTGTGGGTGCTGGAAATCGGAAACCCAAACAGTAAATGCTGGCAAACGCTAACAGGTCAGGCAACATCTGTGTTGAGAGAAACTGCGTTAGAGTTTTGAGTCAATGACCTTTCATCAGAACTCGCCCAGGTCATTTCACACACTCAACTGAAGGTCCATCTCTCAACCTTTCTGCCCCTCCGCTTCCTCAATGCCTTTAAAACCCTCCAGAAAATTTCCCTCTTTAACCAAGCTTTTGTCCATCCATCCTAAGATGCCCGCCTTTGGCTCAATATCAATCTTTGTCTGCTTATGCTAGAATAAAGTACCTTACAATGTTTTATTGTGTTAAAGGCACTATAGGAATGTGAGTTGTTGACCGTCAGGATTTGATTTGATTTAATTTATTATTGTCACACATATTGGGTTACAGTGAAATGTATTGTTTCTTGCGCGCTATACAGACAAAGCATACCATTCATAGAGGGAATAGGGGAGATCCTAAATGAATACTTTGCATCGGTATTCACAAAGGAGAGGGACGTGTTAACCGGGAGTGTCTCGGAGGGAGGTGTTGACCCGTTAGAGAAAATCTCCATTACAAGGGAGGAAGTGTGAGGTTTTTTAGGGAACATTAAAACTGACAAAGCCCCAGGGCCTGATGGCATCTATCCTAGACTGCTCAGGGAGACGAGAGATGAAATTGCTGGGCCTCTGACGGAAATCTTTGTCATTTCTTT
Organism: Mustelus asterias; assembly: GCF_964213995.1. Taxonomy (NCBI): domain Eukaryota; kingdom Metazoa; phylum Chordata; class Chondrichthyes; order Carcharhiniformes; family Triakidae; genus Mustelus; species Mustelus asterias. The sequence goes on from NC_135812.1 coordinate 20,800,416, forward strand.
GGACACAGGTGAGGTCCCTGAGGATTGGAGGATAGCGAATGTGGTCCCGTTGTTTAAGAAGGGTAGCAGGGATAATCAGGGAAATTATAGGCCGGTGAGCTTGACGTCCGTGGTGGGGAAGTTGTTGGAGAGGATTCTTAGAGACAGAATGTATGTGCATTTAGAACGGAACAATCTCATTAGTGACAGACAGCATGGTTTTGTAAGAGGGAGGTCGTTCCTTACAAATTTGGTGGAGTTTTTTGAGGATGTGACAAATACGGTTGACGAAGGAAGGGCCGTGGATGTCGTCTATATGGATTTCAGTAAGGCATTTGACAAAGTCCCACATGGCAGGTTGGTTAAGAAGGTTAAGGCTCATGGGATACAAGGAGAAGTGGCTAGATGGGTGGAGAACTGGCTTGGCCATAAGAGACAGAGGGTAGCGGTTGAAGGGTCTTTTTCCGGCTGGAGGTCTGTGACCAGTGGTGTTCCGCAGGGCTCTGTACTGGGACCTCTGCTATTTGTGATATATATAAATGATTTGGAAGAAGGTGTAACTGGTGTTATCAGCAAGTTTGCGCATGACACGAAGATGGCTGGACTTGCGGATAGCGATGAGCATTGTCAGGCAATACAGCAGGATATAGATAGGCTGGAAAATTGGGCGGAGAGGTGGCAGATGGAATTTCATAGAATCATAGAAATCATAGAAACCCTACAGTGCAGAAGGAGGCCATTCGGCCCATCGAGTCTGCACCGACCACAATCCCACCCAGGCCCCACCCATTTTACCCGCTAATCCCTCTAACCTACACATCCCAGGACTCTAAGGGGCAATTTCTAACCTGGCCAATCAACCTAACCCGCACATCTTTGGACTGTGGGAGGAAACCGGAGCACCCGGAGGAAACCCACGCAGACACGAGGAGAATGTGCAAACTCCACACAGACAGTGACCCGAGCCGGGAATCGAACCCGGGACCCTGGAGCTGTGAAGCAGCAGTGCTAACCACTGTGCTACCGTGCCGCCCTCATCGCTAAGACCTCATCGCTACAATAAATTTAATCCGGATAAATGGGAAGTGATGCATTTTGGAAGAAATAATGTAGGGAGGAGTTATCCAATAAATGGCAGAGCCATCAAGAGTATAGAAACACAGAGGGACCTAGATGTGCAAGTCCACAAATCCTTGAAGGTGGCAACACAGGTGGAGAAGGTGGTGAAGAAGGCATATGGTATGCTTGCCTTTATAGGACGGGGTATAGAGTATAAAAGCTGGAGTCTGATGATGCAGCTGTATAGAACGCTGGTTAGGCCACATTTGGAGTGCTGCGTCCAGTTCTGGTCGCCGCACTACCAGAAGGATGTGGAGGCATTAGAGAGAGTGCAGAGAAGGTTTACCAGGATGTTGCCTGGTATGGAGGGTCTTAGCGATGAGGAGAGATTGGGTAAACTGGGGTTGTTCTCCCTGGAAAGACGGAGAATGAGGGGAGATCTAATAGAGGTGTACAAGATTATGAAGGGGATAGATAGGGTGAACGGTGGGAAGCTTTTTCCCAGATCAGAAGTGACGATCACGCGAGGTCACGGGCTCAAGGTGAGAGGGGCGAAGTATAACTCAGATATTAGAGGGATGTTTTTTTACACAGAGGGTGGTGGGGGCCTGGAATGCGCTGCCAAGTAGGGTGGTGGAGGCAGACACGCTGACATCGTTTAAGACTTACCTGGATAGTCACATGAGCAGCCTGGGAATGGAGGGATACAAACGATTGGCCTAGTTGGACCAAGGAGCGGCACAGGCTTGGAGGGCCGAGGGGCCTGTTTCCTGTGTTGTACTGTTCTTTGTTCTTTGTTTAGAGTACATAGGGGAGAAGGAAAGAAGAGAGTGCAGAATGTAGTGTTACAGTCATAGCTAGGATGTAGAAAAAGATCAATTTAAAAAAGGAAGGTGCATTCAAAAGTCTAATGGCAGAACAATAAAGCACAGTTTCTTTTTACAGTGTATTAAGTCCATCATTGATATTAGAAAACATTGGCTCACAAATTCCTGACCTTGAAAAATCTATTAGATTATCAAATTTCTCTGTTGAAATGATATTTCAGCTTCTGCTTAATCTCACGTGTATGTCCCAATCATTTTGCACACTGCCAAATTTTAATTGAAAATGAAAAAAAAATCAGTTTGTTTTACCGCCCTATTTGTTGTCTGTGAAAATACCTGAATGTAATTGGCTGTTTACCCTGCTTGATGATATCAGTGTTATTGGAGATCCCTTTGACTTGGCACCCAATTTAAGTTATGATTTGATTTGATTTATTATTGTCACATGTATTAGTGTACAGTGAAAAGTATTGTTTCTTGTGCACTCTACAGACAAAACATACCGTTCATAGAGAAGGAAAGGAGAGTGTGCGGAATGTAGTGTTACAGTCATAGCGGGGGTGCAGAGAAAGATCAACTTAATATATGGTAGGTCCATTCAAAAGTCTGATGGCAGCAGGGAAAAAGTTGGTCTTGGTACGTGACCTCAGACTTTTGTATCTTTTTCCCAACAGAAGAACATAAGGAGGTGGAAGAGAGTATGTCCGGGATGCATGGGGTCCTCGATTATGCTGGCTGCTTTTCCAAGGAAAATGGGAAGTGTAGACAGAGTCAATGGATGGGAGGCTGGTTTGTGTGATGGATTGAGCCTTGTTCACGACCCTTTATAGTTTTTTGTGGTCTTGGACAGAATAGGAGCCTGTGATACAGCCAGAAAGAATGCTTTCTACGGTGCATCTGTAAAAGTTGGTGCCTTTGGGAAAGGGGCAACCTATGCCACAGAGGTAAGGGATAAACTAGATATAATAGGAATATCAGGCAGGAAGGATGCGGCAATGAAATGCAATTTGTGGAGAGAGCAATGAAGCCAAGCCTTTGCAGAGCTCACACCAGCACTCTGAGCTGAGATTTCTGAACCAATTGAACTTCCAACTGTTGGTATCAATGGGTTAACCAGCTCTGATAATTTGCAGTGAATCCCATTGTCACTTTGTTTAGTCAGAAAAATGAACTAAATTACTTCGATTGTGGCATGGTCAGGAGTTGGGTGCCCTTTTGGATTGCAGGCAGATTGATTCTTTCTCTCTTTTGTTCCCTCTCTGTGTAAATGAGGTGGTTTACTCAGAAAGAGGAAGATAATTGCGGGACTATTCAGAGTGTTTCAGAATGAGTCCTTTGCTGTCAATCAGGCATTAGCCTTGTTGTCCCGTCACACCAATCATCGTCGAAATGGAACATTGCCTTGTCGATAGATTACTTTTATTTCACATGATTCCAGCTTTTTCAGAAATGGCATTTAGACAAATTATTGATAATAACTTTGGGTCTTTTATTTGAAGGACACCATCAGGCACGTCACTGCACGCCCTGTTCTTTGAATTGTTGTTTATTAGAGTTATTAAGTGCAAAGCAATGGATTTCTTTTTTTTAAGGTATTGAGTGGAGTCAAAGTAAACTTTTCACATTTCCTTTTCAAAAAGCATTCTGGTTATCTATTGTATGAAGGGGTGCAAAGAAAAAAGTTGGACTTTTCAACTTCCTATTTAATTATAACACATAAGCATTACGCCTGTCTTGTCCTGACTGTTAAGGCAGCAATTGGACTGCTTTAATTATCACTTCAATAATGTTAGTTTATCTGAATGACAATTATGAGATTGCTTTGCCTGTCCAGTTTACTTTATTCTTTTCATGGGATGCAAACATTGCTGGCTAGGCCAGCATTTGTTAAAAGTCTCCCTCAGTCTGCCCGAACAGGCGCCAGAGTATGGCAACTAGGGGATTTTCACAGTAATCCCCTTCATTGCAGTGTTAACGTAAGCCTGCTTATGACATTAATAAGTAAACTTAAACTTACATCTCCCTCGAACTATACATTTCAGAGGACAGTTAAGAGTCAACCACATTGCTGTGAGTCTGGAGTCACATGTGGGTCAAACCAGCATAAGGTTGGCACATTTCCTTCCCTAAAGGGCCCTTTAGAGAACCAAATAGGCCCTTAGGACAATCAATGACAGTTTTGTGGTCACCATTACTGAGACTGACTTTATATCTTCCAGATATTATTAATTGACTTTAAATTCCACCAGCTACCATGATGGGATTTGAACCCATGAGCCTCTGGTTGACTAGTTCCGTGACGTCAACACTATGCCACCATCTCCCACAAACACTCCCAATTCAAATAAACCTTTTGAATGTTGGCAGACCTTTTGTGGCATTCGTCGTAAGGACAGAGGCATCATGGCAAATATTATTTCCATGCTCACTTGGAGTGTCAGAGCAGATGCACCAAGACTGGCCACACGCTGATGGAGTTAACTGGATACAGAAGCATTTTGAAGGAGTGCGGGGATTGATGGTTAGGGAGACGAGGGGGAGAATTTGGGGAGGGAATGGGTGGCTTAATTCTGTTGGAGACTTGAGATACTGGGAATGCCAGATAGATGTTGTTAATCCAAATCAAAGGGGCCGGGGGGTGGAGGGGGGGGGGGGGGAGGGGTCGGGGCAGGGGGGGAGCTGGTGGGTGGTGTGGTTCTTAGTGTTTAAGAGCACTGGGGATAAGAGAGAGATCTCAGGGTCAGGGAGTACTGGTTGTGGATCTGTTATCAGGAAACTTTGCAAATGTGATCCAAGTAATTTTGTAAGGATTTCCAAGAACTGAAGTAGATGGAAATCTGGGGATAGACTCCTGGATTCAACAGAGATGGAATGAAGCCTTGGAGCGTGGGTGGTGGGCAGAGTCTCACAGTATTGGAGATGGTTAAATCTCGCAGTGTAGTGAGAAAGGATGGGGAGTGATCTGGTACGCAGGTGGAGCCCATGATCAGGGAATTGGGAACAAAACTGCCCTTGGCTTTTGAAACATCAAATCCTGACTCCCAATCACATTCCTGCCAGCTATCCTTTTCCTACCTACCCCACAACAGGTCAGCAGTCGATTAGACCTTTGGGTAGATCTCCATCACCGTTTTTTCCCATTGTCAAAATGTCTGTGCCAGCAATCCGACCAGTGTTCACGTAGGCGGGACTTTCCCAACCTGCCGCAGCGAACGGAGATTTGGCTGGCTGCCAAATTTTCGGACCTTGCTGCAGCTGGAGCGTGGCGTGGACGGCCAGTAAGATCCCACCATGTGTCTTTACATACCTTAAATGTATTTAAGTGTAAAGCTTCTACTTCCTGAAATAAACGGACGCAAAACCAAGGTTGAGGTTGTGCAGTTTCCTTTGATACGTACCCAGAATGCGGCAGGAGTGCATCTTGAGTGTGCCAATTTATGCAGTCCTTATGAAACATGATGAAGATTAAACAAACAAAAACATGGCTCTTAAACACCAAAAACCTATTGTTGACGCAGTTTCCTGAAGAGGGGTTTCTTCACTGGATTTTTCAATCCAATGAAGAGAGACAAATGGGGAAGCTGGCAATCTGTTCCCAGTAAATCCTCTCATTGATTGCTGGAAATGAAGAAACCACAATCTAACCCCAGGTGTGGAGCGGTTCCGTTTGTACGCTGAAGCCAACCTGCATTTTGCCTCATTGTTCAGCATTCCAAAGTTCAGATGCCCCAACAAATTCAAGGAGGTCATTTGGCAAAACTTGGTTATTGCTGAAAAATGAGATATGTTGAAGTTTTTCATCTTGCACTCATCAGGATACTTCAAGAACACCAGTATAAGGGGCAAACAACAATTTATACTATATCAGAGCAGAATACTGATTGGCTAGCAAGTGGACTCTGATTGGTGGAGTTTGCATCTGTTGATGGTGACAAGACAGATAACTGCCAAGCATTGTTTGAAATTTAAACCAGATAGCTTGATCCTGATTGGTCAAGGCATTGCTTAGACAGCAAGAATATGTACACGCATTGTGCTAAACTGAATAAGTGACAGCCTTCACGGGGTGGCACGGTAGCACAATGGTTAGCATTGCTGCTTCACAGCTCCAGGGACCTGGGTTCGATTCCCGGCTTGGGTCACTGTCTGTGTGGAGTTTGCACATTCTCCTCGTGTCTGCATGGGTTTCCTCCGGGTGCTCCGGTTTCCTCCCACAGTCCAAAGATGTGCGGGTTAGGTTGATTGGCCATGCTAAAATTGCCCCTTAGTGTCCTGAGATGCGTAGGTTAGAGGGATTAGCGGGTAAATATGTGGGGGTAGGGCCTGGGTGGGATTGTGGTCGGTGCAGACTCGATGGGCCAAATGGCCTCCTTCTGCACTGTAGGGTTTCTATGATTCACTGATTCATTCTCTAAGGCAATTCCGATGCTATATAAATACAAGTTGTTGCTATGTGAGGGAGATCAGGTATTAGAGATAGTGATGTGAGTTAGTTTTAAGAATCAAGAAGTATCTCTTCAGGAGGAGAGAAAGTGGAAGGGACACCGTCCGTACCAGGGTAAATTGCACGTGGTGGGAGGTGTTTGCTTGATGGAGTTTAGAAACATAGAAAATAGGGGCAGAAGGAGGCCATTTGGTCTTTTGAGCCTCCTCCGCCATTTATTATGATCATAGTAAGAAGTGTCACAACACCAGGTTAAAGTCCAACAGGTTTATTTGGTATCACGAGCTTTCGGAGCGCTGCTCCTTCATCAGGTGAGCCACTCACCTGATGAAGGAGCAGTGCTCTGAAAGCTGGTGATTTCAAATAAACCTGTTGGACTTTAACCTGGTGTTGTGAGACTTCTTACTGTGTCTACCCCAGTCCAACACCAGCATCTCCACATCATTATGACCATGGCTGATCATCCAACTCAATAGCCTGATCTCACCTTCCTCCCATTATCCTTTGATCCCTTTTGTCTCGAGTGCTATATCTAGCTGCTTCTTGAAAACATACAATGTTTTGGCCTCAACTACTTTCTGTGGTAGCAAATTCCACAGGCTGACCACTCTGGGTGAAGAAATTTCTCCTCATCTCTGTCCTAAACGGTTTACCCCGTATCTTCAGACTGTGACCCACCATCACCCTCACCACTAGGGAACATTCTTCTTGCATCTACCCTGTCTAGTCCTGTTAGAATTTTATCGGTTTAGATGAGATTCCCCCTCATTCTTCTGAATTCCAGTGAATACAATCCTAACAGACTCAATCTCTCCTCATACGTAAGTCCCACCGTCCCAGGAATCAGTCTGGTAAACCTTCTCTGCACTCCTTCTAGGGCAAGAACATCCTTCCTCAAACTGCACACAATATTCCAGGTGTGGCCTCTCCAAGGCCATGTCCAATTACATCTAGACATCCTTGCTCCTGCACTCGAATCCTGTCACTATGAAGGCCAACATTCCATTCACCTTTCTTACTGCCTGCTGCACCTGCATGCTTACCTTCAGTAACTGGTGTATGAAGACACCCAGGCCTCGTCGCACATTCCCCTCTCCTAATTTATAGCCATCCAGATAGTAATCTGCCTCCCCGTTTTTGCTACTGAGATGGATAACCTCAGAATTATCCAAATTTTCTGCAACGGCCATTCATTTGCCCACCCACTCAACTTGTCCAAATCACACTGAAGGATCTCTGCATCCTCCTCACAGCTCACCCTCCCACCCAGCTTTGTGTCATCTGCAAAATTGTAGATATTACATTTAGTTTCCTAATCTAAGTCATTAGTATGGACAGCACAGTGTTTAGCACTGCCGCCTCCCAGCACCAGGGACCCGGGTTCGATTCCCAGCTTGGGTCACTGTCTGTGCAGAGTCTGCACATTCTCCATGTGTCTGCGTGAGTTTCCTCCGGGTGCTCCGGTTTCCTCCCACAGTCCGAAAGATGTGCTAGTTTGGCGCATTGGCCATGCTAAATTCTCCCTCAGTGTACCCGAACAGGCGCCGGAGTGTGGCGACTGGGCAATTTTCACAGTAACTTCACTGCTACCTCACAGCGCCAAGGACCTGCGTCACCATCTGTGTGGAGTTTGTTCGTTCTTCCTGTGTCTGCGTGGGTTTCCTCCCACAGTCCGAAAGACGTGCTGGTTAGGTGCATTGGCCATGCTAAATTCTCCCTCAGTGTACCCAAACAGGGGCCGGAGTGTGGCGACTGGGCGATTTTCACAGTAACTTCACTGCAGTGTGAATGTAAGCCTACTTGTGACACTAATAAATAAATAAATAATATATAGCGTATAGCTGGGGTCCCAGCGCTGATCCTTTTCTTTTCTTGATGGAATATTATGGGAGTTGACAGTAAAAGAACGCTTGCAGTTAGATAAATTGAACAGAAATGGAATTGGACTGTATGATTGAAAAATATTGTGATATATATATCACTGCAGACTGCATCTTGAGGGCAGCGCCACATCTATAATATTTAAAAGCAACTTGTTTTACAGAATAGACTGATGTGATGCAACAATTTTAATTGCATCACGCTATTTTTTTTTACAGAGACCAAGCTGTCAAGTAAATCCACCCCACTCCACTGGCTGTTCAAAATCTGAAATAATTCCACCAGTAGGAATGAAGGAGAACAGAGACTAAATACAGGAATTCATGCTTCACTGCAGCTCAGTCAAATCTTGTTAACTGCCTTGCAAAATATCTCCTACTCTCATCAGGCTTTCTGTGAGAAATGCAGATAAAAATAACCATAGTTTCTATAGTGCAGCTCAGCTAATCATCACTTCCCTGTAAGTAAGACGCAACAGGGAAACAAAAAACTGGACACATTATGCCCGTGTGGGCTTCAACATGATCTAAAAATTCACTGTTATTATGGGGTGAAATCTGGCAGTTAATTTTTTATATTTAAAGCGATGAAACAAGGAGACGTTCTATACTTAGATCTCACGATTTGGTATTTTTGCAATTTTATTACGAATAAAGAATGAGATTGTAAGACCATGAGAAATAGGAACAGGAGTAGGCCATTCGGCCCCTTGAGCCTGCTCTGTCGTTCAGTAGGATCACGGCTGGCCCTCCATTCCTCACATCTGCTTCTATATCAGGAGGATGAGTGGAATGGCTCAGCAAGTTTATCTAGTCACTGAGCCAAACGCTCCAGAAATACCAATACATGTGACAATAATAAGTCAAATTTTTGACTTGATTTCATTTATTATTATCACATGAATTAATATACAGTTGAAAAAGTTTGCTTCTTGCGCGCTATACAAAGCATACCGCTCATAGAGAAGGAAACTAGAGAGTGCAGAATGTGGTGTTACAGACGTAGCTAGGGTGTAGAGAAAGATCAAGTTAATATAAGATAGGTCCATTCAAGAGTGGTTGACAAATGTGGTTGACTCTCAACTGCCCTCTGAACAAGAGCAACTGGGGATTGGCAAATAATGATAGCCACCAGTGACGCCCATCTCCACGAATGAATTTTTAAAAAGTCTGAAGACAGCGGGAAAGAAGCTGTCTTGAGTCGGTTGGTACGTGACCTCAGACTTTTGTATCTTTTCCCGATGGAAGAAGGTGGTACAGAGTATGTCCAGGGTACATGGGTCCTTGAATAGGCTGGTTGCTTTTCTGAGATGGATGGGAGGCTGGGTTGCATGCTGGACTGGGCTACGTCCACAATCCTTTGTCGTTTCTTATAGTCTTGGGCAGAGCAGGAATCAAAGCAATCTGTGATACATCCAGAGAGGATGCTTTCGATGGTGCATCCGTAAAAATTGGTGAGTCGTAGTGGACATGCCAAATTTCCTTAGCCTCCTGAAAAAGTAGAGGTGCGGTGTGGAGGGACCAGGACAGATTGTTGGTAACCTAGACACCTCAAAACTTGAAGCTCTCGACCATTATTTGATCTTGATATCTGCTGATTGACCCGATCTCAGCCAGCGCAGATCAAGTTGAAGAAAGGGGAAAATTGGTTAGGGGGTTCGAACTGCCGCTTCCTCCCACACAACTTGTGTACGTGACTGGTATTAGATTGTGTCCGATGTGGACAAATCAGTTGGCTAAAACCCATAATCACTTGGATGAGGTTGTAACAAGCAGACAACGGCTAGTGGAGAAGAGAGAAACGGGGAGGGGAGGGGTAAAAATTGGCAAGGGATGGGAAATGAATAGGCCTGATTTATTTGGAACACTGATCACATGCCTGGTTATTTTGAGTTGACACATGCAGTTATCCAGATTCCTTTGGGATGGTTATAAATATTCACGAAACAATTTCTGTCAAGTAGCACGATGGAAAATCTGTGAAGATTTTCAAAAGCTGCTAAGAGGATTCTAAATGCTATTTACAGCCTCACACAGATTACATTACCTTTTACAAAAGGAAGCAGCATTATTGAACTAATCTTATTTTTACAAGTTCTGCTCCTTTTCAAATTACGTTCTTCTTGCTGTTTTTAGTCTTTATCCATCTTCCTAATGGAGCTTGTGCTTATCTCGCATAGATCATTGATGCAATGTGTAACGTTGCCAGGAATCTTTGGTTATTCCCATAGTATCTTAAGGCTTCAAAATTGATTTCAAAGCAGTTACACTTAGTTAGGCCATAGGTCCAAAATCAATTGGCTGGGCCATTTTTTGATAGCGATGTTATGGGAAAATGAATTTGGCTGCAACACACTCTCTGATCCCTGTTTCTAACTGATTCTTTTATTCATTGGACATGGACGTTGCTGACTGGCCAGCATTTATTGCCCATCCCTACTTGCCCAAGGGTAGCTGAGAGTCAACCACATTGCTGTGGCTCTGGAGTCACATGTCGGCCAGACCAGATAAGGAAGGCAGATTTGCTTCCCGAAAGGACATTAGTGAACCAGATGGGTTTTTCCGGCAATCGACAATTGTTTCATGGTCATCAGCAGATTCTTAATTCCAGATATTCTGTCATTATTGAATTCAAATTCCACCATCTGTCATGGCGGGATTCGAACCTTGGTCCCCAGAACATTAGCTGAGTTTCTGGATTAATAGTCTTGCAATAATACCACTAGGCCATCGCCTCTCCAGGAACTGATCTTCAAAGCTTTGTGATCTCTGCAATGTGGCAGATTCATTCAGTTCGGAGCATCCTTGACTCAAAGCCGGAGGGATGAGTCCCAGACAAGGACTAGCACTGTATTCTGATGTTCCAATGTAACCCACAGTAACATAAGAAATATTGGATTTGATTTGATTTATTATTGTCACATGTATTGAGATACTATGAAAAATATTGTTTCTTGCGCACTCTACAGACAAAACATACCGTTTATAGAGTACATAGGGGAGAAGGAAAGGAGAGAGTGCAGAATATGGTGTTGCAGTTACATATAGGATGTGGAGGAAGATCAGCTTAATATATGGTAGGTTGATTCAAAAGTCTGATGGCAGCAGGGAAGAAGCTGTTCTTGAGTCAGTTGGTATGTGATCTCAGACTTTTGTACCTTTTTCCCGACAGAAGGAAGTGGAATAGGAAATTAGGAGTGGGCCATTTGTCACTTGGAGCCTACACTGCCATTCAACAAGATCATGGCTGATCTTCTACTTCAACTCCACCCGCCTGCACTCTCTCTCCATATCGCTCAATTCCTTCAGTATCCACAAATCTCCCAATCTCTATCTTAAGTATACTCAGTGACTGAGCATCTGGAGCTCTGTGAACTGGAGAATTCTGGGTGAATAAATTTCTCCTCGCCTCGGTCTTTAATGGCTTAATGTCTTATTCTGAATCTGTGACCCCCACCTCCCCCCGACCCCCCACACCCATGTGTGAGACGCACTGTTAGGTTTGCTTGATTTCAGATTCAATTTTCAACTGCCTGTTCCCAATGCTTCAAGTGGATGCTTCACATTAATATAATTGCCTCAAGGTCGCATGACAAGATTTGCAGGCAGTTCACAAGAGTATCTTCGCCAGACTCTTACCCTCCACCGATACCACCAGGAACAGATTAACTGGCATTGGACTGATGTTTATGGGACTTTGCTGGCACAGAAGGGTGCTTTATTTAACTATGTTACAGCGTCCATGAAAGTAATTAGTTGTGTGAAGTGCTTTGAGACTAAGGCACTTGATAAATACAAGTATTGTGCTGCAACAAGTGTAGCAGATCTGTTTGAAAATGATTCAGTGATAAGTATAAAGTAAACCAGCGTATGCTGGGGAATAATTCATCATGAAATAGTGAACAGAATGAGGTCAGGAGCTATTCATATTGATCATGTTTTTTTACGTAATATTGTGGAAAGGTTCATTATGTGTGGAACCGGAGGAGATTGGTGAAGCATTGAACCAATATTTCTCTTCGGTGTTCACGCAAGGGGACATGAATATAGCTGAGGAGGACACTGGGTTGCAAGGGAGTAGAATAGACAGTATTACAGTTGATAAGGAGGATGTGCAGGATATTCTGGAGGGTCTGAAAATAGATAAATCCCCTGGTCCGGATGGGATTTATCCAAGGATTCTCTGGGAGGCAAGAGAAGTGATTGCAGAGCCTCTGGCTCTGATCTTCAGGTCGTCGTTGGCCTCTGGTATAGTACCAGAAGATTGGAGGTTAGCGAATGTTGTCCCATTGTTTAAGAAGGGGAACAGAGACTTCCCCGGGAATTATAGACCGGTGAGTCTCACTTCTGTTGTCGGCAAGATGTTGGAAAAAATTATAAGGGATAGGATTTATAGTTATTTGGAGAGTAATGAATTGATAGGTGATAGTCAGCATGGTTTTGTGGCAGGTAGGTCGTGCCTTACTAACCTTATTGAGTTTTTTGAGAAAGTGACCAAGGAGGTGGATGGGGGCAAGGCAGTGGACGTGGTATATATGGATTTTAGTAAGGCGTTTGATAAGGTTCACCATGGTAGGCTTCTGCAGAAAATGCAGATGTATGGGATTGGGGGTGATCTAGGAAATTGGATCAGGAATTGGCTAGCGGATAGGAAACAGAGGGTGGTGGTTGATAGTAAATATTCATCATGGAGTGCGGTTACAAGTGGTGTACCTCAGGGATCTGTTTTGGGGCCACTGCTGTTTGTAATATTTATTAATGATCTGGATGAGGGTATAGTTGGGTGGATTAGCAAATTTGCTGATGACACCAAAGTCGGTGGTGTGGTAGACAGTGAGGAAGGGTGTCGTAGTTTGCAGGAAGACTTAGACAGGTTGCAAAGTTGGGCCGAGAGGTGGCGGATGGAGTTTAATGCGGAGAAGTGTGAGGTAATTCACTTTGGTAGGAATAACAGATGTGTTGAGTATAGGGCTAACGGGAGGACTTTGAATAGTGTGGAGGAGCAGAGGGATCTAGGTGTATGTGTGCATAGATCCCTGAAAGTTGAGAATCAAGTAGATAAGGTTGTTAAGAAGGCATATGGTGTCTTGGCGTTTATTGGTAGGGGGATTGAATTTAGGAGTCGTAGCGTTATGTTGCAACTGTACACAACTCTGGTGCGGCCGCACTTGGAGTACTGTGTGCAGTTCTGGTCCCCACATTACAGGAAGGATGTGGAGGCTTTGGAGAGGGTGCAGAGGAGGTTTACCAGGATGTTGCCTGGTATGGAGGGGAGATCCTATGAGGAGAGGCTGAGGGATTTGGGATTGTTTTCGCTGGAAAGGCGGCGGCTAAGAGGGGATCTTATTGAAACATATAAGATGATTAGAGGTTTAGATAGGGTGGATAGTGATAGCCTTTTTCCTCTGATGGAGAAATCCAGCACGAGGGGGCATGGCTTTAAATTGAGGGGGGGTAGTTATAGAACCGATGTCAGGGGTAGGTTCTTTACCCAGAGGGTGGTGAGGGATTGGAATGCCCTGCCAGCATCAGTAGTAAATGCGCCTAGTTTGGGGGCGTTTAAGAGATCCGTAGATAGGTTCATGGACGAAAAGAAATTGGTTTAGGTTGGAGGGTCACAGTTTTTTTTTTTTGTTTTTTTTTTAACTGGTCGGTGCAACATCGTGGGCCGAAGGGCCTGTTCTGCGCTGTAATGTTCTATGTTCTATGTTCTATGTTCTATACTCCAGCAGAAAGCGGACGAGTGCAGTAGAAGTAGAGATGGACGTTGAAAGCTACCCCTTTTGTTGGGAATTCAGAGGTCCCAGAATCCTACATAAAATTTACTTCAAATCTCACAAAGGCAGAGTGTGCGCATCATGTATTTGGTATTCCAACACAAAAGTGTCAAGAAAGGGCACTTAAAGGGCAAATCTCTGAGTGGTGCGGTCAGATAGTAAATGGCACATTACATTGGAGGCTGTTAAGACTGGCGGCAGAAAGTATTTTCTCCAATGTTAAGGCTATGGAGTTGGAGAATGAATGCTGACACCTGGAGCTCCTCATGAAGCGGTTTCCTCTACAAGAGCTGAAGAAATTCCTCAGCAAATCGGATGATCTTGTCATCCCACCACCACTGCCTCGTATCTTACAGTGGTCAGCCAAAGGGCTGCATTGGCAATGGTCTGGAAGCCCATTATTTTAACTTAGTAAGGTGGCGCAAGCGCTTGGTGAGTGGGCGGGGGAGGGGGAGGGGGGGATTGGTGGTGAGGTTCGCTCAGTTGACTGGTTGGCATACCTGTGGATCGGATTAATGCCAGCACCGTGCACTCAATCTCAGTTCTGGCTGAGACAGACTCAAGGCTCACGTCTTTGCCATGCCCACTGTAAAGCAGTGTGCTGTGAATAGACACCAGGGACCTGCCTACAAGCAGATAACACAAAGAGAAGAAGTGGACAGCAGTGTTTACAATGTCGAAAACAGGAAATCCAGTTGCACTTGAATACTAACTTTAATAAAGGAAATTGAGTCATTTCTTCCCCAGAAAATTATTTGTATGGAACATTGAATTAAATTGGATTGATTTGTTATTGTCACATGTATTGGGATGCAGTGAAAAGTATTGTTTCTTGCACGCTATACAGGCAAAGCATACTGTACATAAAGCACATAGGGGAGAATCATAGAATCCCTACAGTACAGAAGGAGGCCATTCAACCCATCGAGCCTGCACTGACAACAAGCCCACCCTATCCCTGCAACCCCACATATTTACCCTGCTGATCCCCCCCGATACTTGGGTCAATTTAGCGTGGCCAATACACCTAACCCGCACATCTTTGGAGCACCCAGAGGAAACCCACGCAGACACGGGGAGAATGTGCAAACTCCGCACAGACGGTGACCCAAGCCGGGAATCATACCCGGGTCCCTGACGCTGTGAGCCAGCAGTGCTAACCACTCTGCCACCGTGTCACCCAAGGAAGGAAAGAAAGGAAAGGGTGCAGTATATAGTGTTGATGTTACCGATAGGGTGCAACAGGTTTATTTGGCGGCCTTCACGACACATGACAACGCAGAATCGCTGAGCAAAAACTGATAGGCAAGTTCTGCACACATGAGGACGGCCTCAACCGGGATCTTGGATTCATGTCACACTATCTGTAACCCCCACGACTTGCCTGGGCTTGCAAAATCTCACTAACTGTCCTGGCTGGAGACAATACACACCTCTTTAACCTGTGCTTAACCCTCTCTCCATTCACATTGTCTGTACCTGTAAAGACTTGATTACCTGTAAAGACTCGCATTCCAACCATTATGTTGCAAATTGAGTCTGTGTCTATGTATGCCCTGTTTGTGAACACAACTCTTCACTCACCTGAAGAAGGAGCAACACTCCAAAAGCTTGTGCTACCAAATAAACCTTTTGGACTTTAACCTGGTGTTGTGAGACTTCTTACTGTACTTACCGCAGTCCAACGCCGGCATCTCCACATCACTGATAGGGTGAACATGAATTATTTCCACCCATTAACATGGGTACAAAATACAAGAGGCTTGAAATCTAAAATGAAAATAAAAAATGCTGAAAAACCTCAAGAGGTCCCAGGTGCCGACTGACCTGCTGAGTATTTCCAGCATTTTCAATTTTTATTTCATTGACCAATGAAGCTTTCATTCCATTTGAATCCATTTCTTTTTCCCCTTCATTGGAGTAACATGCAGGTGCTGTCAGCGAGAAAACAGTGCCCAATGCTCATGGAGTGTCATTAAAGCAGTGTCTGTATGTGTGCATTCTGCTCGCCACATGACCAGCAGGTTGTGAAAGATTTGGTTTAAAAGTTTATGAAAGTTTATTTAAGTTTATTTATTAGTGTCACAAGTAGGCTTACATTAACACTGCAATAAAATTACTGTGAAAATCCCCTAGTCGCCACACTCCGGCGCCTGTTCGGGTACGTTGAGGGAGAATTTAGCATGGCCAATGCACCTAACCAGCACATCTTTCGGACTGTGGGAGGAAACCCACGCAGACACAGGAAGAACGAACAAACTTCACACAGTTGGTGACCCAGGTCCTTGGCGCTGCGAGGTAGCAGTGTTAACCACTGTGTTGGAGTGAGTGCAAAGAAGGGTGTTGCCTGGTCTCGAGGGCGTTGACTATGAGGAGAGGTTGAATAAACTAGGATTATTTTCACTGGAAAGACGAAGACTGAGGGGAGACCTGATAGAGGTCTACAAAATTATTAGAGGCATAGACAAGGTGAATAGTCAGGGGCATTTTCCCAAAGTGGAAGTGTCAATTACAAGGGAGCACAGGTACAAGGTGAGAGGGGGAAAGTTTAAGGGAGATGTGCGGGGGTGGTTTTTCACGCAGTAGTGGTGGGTGCCAGGAACACGCTGCCAGAGGAGTTGGTGGAAGCAGGCACATTAGCAACATTTAAGAGACATCTGGGTGGGTACATGAATAGGGAGGGAATAGAGGAATATGGTTCGAGTAAGGGAAGAAGGCTTTTTAATTTCGTGATCGGCAAGGGCTTGGAGGACCAAAGGGCCTGTTCCTGTGCTATAGTTTTCTTTGTTCTTTGTATTTGTCTTTCCTCGCGTATTTTATGGCCCTTTTTTTCTCTAATACTGTCCTCTGTCTTTCCGCAGCTTATTTGCTCAGCTGTGGATTTCCACAGAAACCTTCTTCCGGCGACGTGTCTGTCACCAGTCTCCACCCTGGGGGTGTGGCACAGTTTTACTGCAACTCAGGTTACCGGCTGCAAGGATTCCCTTCTCTCACCTGTGTCAATGGCAGCAGACCTCGCTGGAGTAACGAGGAACCGGAGTGCATTGGTAAGGATTGGAGGGGCGTGGTTCACCATTGGCAATGGGATAAGTTGAAAGCACTTTTTAAAAGCAAGGTAGGCTTTGCGTCTTCTGAACAGATGAGGCTTTGTGGTGCTCTTCGCCCCTCTACCCTTCTTTAAGACAACCCTCAAAACCTACCTCCTTGTCATGGCTTATGGTTATCTGAAGTAGAGTCATACGGACTTGAAATGTCAGCTCTATTTTCTCTCCCCATAGATGCTGCCAGACCTGCTGAGTTTTTCCAACATTTTCTGTTTTTGTCTTTGACTAGGCTTATGGTTACCTATCCAAATATCTCCTGAGGTAACTTTGTGTTGAATTTTGTTTGATAACACTGCTATGAAGTGACTTGGATGTTTTGCCACGCTGAAGATGTGATATAAATACAAGTTGTTGTTGCAAATCTCACAGTATCTCAACTCTTGCAAAAATAGGGAAGTGGGTGTCTCAAAAGTAACTGGGGGAAAGTAAGGTACGTTGCCATGGGCTATTAGATGCATAATTTTCTTCATCAATTATATATGTACTGTGGCACAGTGGTTAGCATTGCTGCCTCACAGCGCCAGGGATCCAGGTTCGATTCCTGGCTTGTGTCACTGTCTGTGCAAAGTCTGCACGTTCTCCCCGGGTCAGTTTCCTTTGGGTGCTCCAGTTTCCTCCCACAGTCCAAAAGGCCTGCTAGTTAGGTGCATTGGCCAAGCTAAATTCCCCCTCAGTGTACCCGAACAGGTGCCGGAGTGTGGCGACGAGGGGATTTTCACAGTAACTTCATTGCAGCGTTAATGTAAGCCTACTTGTAAAGTAAATTTATTTATTAGTCACAAGTACGTTAACACTGCAATGAAGTTAGTGTGAAATAAGCTGCAACTTTGATGTGTGGTGATTGTCGCTTTAAGGGCAGCATACTTGGGGACTCAGAGTAGGTAATCACCCCAAGGAGTGGAGCCCTCACTGGATGCAGACATGATGAGAGCAAACTGCAACCATGAGGCTCCTGGACAATTTTCTTAATAAATCCTTTTTGTGTTTACGAATGGAGTGTCTGAAAGTGTATCTTTACAGTATGACTCTCTTTTTGCAAACTGTTCTGTTCCATTATGGCTGGTGCCTGCTTTTTTATTGTGTGGTTTTTTAAAAACTTTTACACTGTTGTATTTTCTTTTTAGCTTATCCGATATAATTTCTT
The DNA here is from genome assembly GCF_964213995.1 of Mustelus asterias. NCBI lineage: Eukaryota > Metazoa > Chordata > Chondrichthyes > Carcharhiniformes > Triakidae > Mustelus > Mustelus asterias. The sequence continues at coordinate 20,818,630 of NC_135812.1, forward strand.
CTAATTCAGTTCCTTCTTATTGCTGTCCATATTTTGATTCCAGATGTTATATTAGCTCTTTCCAAGAATTATGGAATCCCTACAGTGCAGAGGGAGGCCATGCGGCCCATCGAGTCTGCTCCGACAACAATGTGGGAATCGAACCCGGGTCCCTGGTGCTGTGAGGCAGCAGTGCTGACCACTGTGCCCTGTGACTCCCTATCCTGAAGGATGTTTTATTGTTAATTATGGTTGCAAAGCGGCAATCTCCTGCTCCATCCAGACGCTAATCAGAGCCAAAGGCCTCTTTGGTATCACTGCTCTGTTTCTCCTCATGCTGATGCTTCATGTACCCTCATACTGATCATGTATCCTCATACTGATGCTTCATTTCCTCCATAGGTTTATAAGATGTAAGAGCAGAATTAGGCCATTCAGCCCATTGAGTCCACTCCGCCATTCGATCATGGCTGATATGCTCCTCATCCCCATTTTCCTGCCTTCTCCCCATAACCCTTCAACCCATTACCAATTAAAAATCTGTCTAACTCCTCCTTACATTTGCTCACTGTCCCAGCATCCACCGCACTTTGGGGTAGCGAATTTCACAGATTCACAACCCTTTGGGAGAAGTAGTTTCTCCTCAACTCAACACCACAATCTGTCTTACAAAGATCCGAAAGATGATCCCTGCAGTGAGTAATCAGCCTGGCTTATTGTCTCTGGCACACATGTCTGAATCCAGTTTGGACTACTCAGGCAGTTCTAAGCATACCCTACCCAATGTAACCGCGGGCCACAGTGCAACAAGCCAACAATGAACAATATTGCCCAGGGAGCCTTCAATCATTTTGAAAGTGGAATCATTTCAATTGATGCTGTGGAAGATGCTGTTCTGTACAACAAGTTCAAACATATTAGAATCATAGAACCCCTACAGTGCAGAAGGAGGCCATTTGGCCCATCAAGTCTGCACTGACTTTTCAAGAGAGCATCTTCCCCAGGCCCACTCCCTTAACCCCCGAATTCCCCTAAATTACACACGTCTTGGGACACTAAGGGGCAAATTAGCATGGCCAATCCACCGAACCCACACAATTTTGGACACGAAGGGGCAAATTAGCATGGCCAATCCACCAAACCCACACAACTTTGGACACGAAGGGGCAATTTAGGATGGCCAACCCACCTATCCCGCATATCTTTGGATTGTGGGAGGAAACCGGAGCACCCGGAGGAAACCCATGCAGACTCTGGGAGAATGTGCAAACTCCACACACACGGTCACACAAGGCTGGAATCGAACCTGCGTCCCTGGCTCTGCAAGGCAGCAGTGCTAACCACTGTGCCGCCCGTGGTGTATTATTGAGCCAGAGTAGGATGAACTTCACAGGTTAATAGATTGTGCTATTTCTGACCTAAAGGTATTTTATCCGTTCGCTGAGGGCAAAATGCAAAAAATCCACAGAGCATATACATATATACAAAAACTCTAAATCATATATGAAGCACGCGATATAAATAGATCCCTAAAACTAATGCTAATGTGACAAAATTTGAATATAATCATGAGTGGTAATAAAATGGACTAACTGGCAACAAGTTCTGATTATTATTTCAATACATTATTGATGTTTGCACTCAGAAGTTGGGTGAGATGGCATCAATATTCTATCGAAAAGAACAAGCTGGAATTGACTTCTCTATAGTGTGTAGAATGGGTTTTACGTGTTATTTTATTCAGAGTGAAAGCAAACTGGCACTTTTTGCTGGATGGGTTTCATCCTGGTGTTGTGAGACATCTTACTGTGTTTACCCCAGTCCAATGCCGGCATCTCCACATCGTGGCTTTCATACTGTCAGGAGCAGCATAGTCTGACTGTTGCTGACTCCATTTAATTCTGGCTTTATAGAGTCCCTTTTCCCCCAAGCCCCTCTTAGCGAGATGACTCAGAGGTGTGGCAGGATACAGTGAGAGGTGAGTCTTTTGATGAATTAAAATTAAAATTCAGGCTTTCCCTTGGCCAGGCGATTCTTTCCCAGCTTGGTAATATGTCATCTTGATGAGCGCAAAAACTCATCCTTTTTTTAAACATTTAATTCAGCAGCAATATCAAAATAACTGCTTCGGTGTGTTTTACCGACACATTTAAGATGAGTTGCAGCTCACTCATGTGCTCATGGATGTTTTCAAGTGATACAGTTAATCATCGATGAAGCATAGCTTTGACATAGTTTTCTAGAATTCCTATGGTCCAAAAGGAGGTCATTCGGTCCATCTTCTTCATGCCAGCCCAAGGACTCCCCGGTGCCCTTTTGGGGTGGCACGGTGGCACAGTGGTTCGCACTGCTGCCTCACAGCGCCAGGGACCCGGATTCAATTCCCGACTTGGGTCGCTGTCAGTGTGGAGTTTGCACATTCTCCCCGTGTCTGCGTGGGTTTCCTCCGGGTTCTCCAGTTTCCTTCCACACTCCAAAGATGTGCGGGTTAGGTTGATTGGCCGTGCTAAATTGCCTCTTAGTGTCAGGGGATTAGTAGAGTAAATAAGTAGGGTTATGGGAATAGGGTCTGGTTGACATTGAGGTCAGTGCAGACTTGATGGGCCGAATGGTCTCCTACTGCAATGAGGGATTCTATGATTCTAATCCCACCTTCCTGCACCCGGCCCATAGCTTACGGCACTGAATGTGCAGATCCAGGTACTTTTTTAAAGAGTTTAGGGTTTCTGCCTCCACCACCAACTCAGGCAGCGAATTCCAGAACTAGTTTGAGTTTGAATTTTCTTGGGGTTTTGGTGAGCACATTAACTTGCTTTTCAAAAGAAAGAGTGCATTCCTTTTGAAATTAAGGATTGTCTTAAGGGAGAAAAGTGAGGAATTAGAAGCTGGAGGGATGTTAAGAGGGAATTCCAGAGGTCGGAGCTGAAGGCACAGCCACTGTTGATGGAGTGAATAAAATCAGGAGTGCTCAGTAGAGTTCTGTATGGCCTGGAGGTTGCAAAGATGGAGAGGAACGAGGTCACGGGAGGATTTGAAAATAAGGATGAGAATTTCAGATCGTGAGCGAAATCTTCTGTCTCTTCACACCAGTGGAATTTTCTGGTCCCGCCAATGGCGCACCCTGGCCGTTGGTTTCCTGGCGGCTTGGCGTGGTATCAATGGGAAATCCCATTGATAGCAACAGGACTGGAAGATCCTGCCACCGGCCACCAGCTTGCCACCTCCCACCATCGAGCAACATGCCACAGGGAGGCCAAGGAATCTCACCCCAAGACTCTGCAAGACTAGGACCCAGTAGAGATCAGCCAATACTGGAGAGATGGATGAAACTGGGCTTGATTCAACTTAGAACAAGTGCAGCAGATATTTTGAATGACTTCAAGCTTGCAGGTGGCAGTACATTAGAGGACACCCGAGACTGGGCGGCACAGTGGTTAGCCCTGCTGCCTCACAGCACCAGGGACCCGGGTTCGAATGGGTGACTGTGTGGAGTTTGCCCATTCTCCCTGTGTCCGCGTGGGTTTCCTCGGTGCTCCGGTTTTCCCCATTGTCCAGTGATGTGCAGGTTGAGTGGATTGGCCTTGCTAATTGCCCCTTAAGTGTCCCAAGATGTGTAGGTTAGGGGAATTAGAAGGTAACTGTGTGGGGTTACAGGGATAGGGTGGCAGGTGGGCCTGGGAAAGATGTTCTGTCAGAGAGTCAGTGCAGACTCAATGGACCGAATAGCCTCCTACTTCACTGTCATGATTCTATGACTGCGCTGCAATAATCAAGCCTAGCAGTAACAGTGGCATGGTTGAGGTTTTCAGCAGCAGATGAAATGAGGTAAAGTCAAAATCAAACAATGTTACAACGGTGGACGTAGACGATCTAAGCGGTTGTCAGCCAAAGCTCTCCACCGGGTAGCAATCACAAGACTTCATTTTCCTCCACATTTTCCCTCTCCAGCCCAGAGCTGCAATGACCTTTTGGGTCTAAGATCATCCAGCTGACAGGCTGCAGGTCAGTGACTCGATGTAAAACTGTATAACGCAATCAATAAAATAGCTACACAGATTAAAATTTAATGAATCATTACTCCACTCCGAGTGAGAGAGAAAGAGGGAAAAAAAATCAATGTTTTTAAACTAAAACTGACCTCGGCAACAGTGGAAAATCAACTTGAAGGTTTTCAGTATAGATTCAGTCACTTCCAGCTTTTAAAAATAAGTATTTTCTTAATAAATGCCTATGTATTTAAAAAATTGTATTTTCTGGCTCCATCGTGTTATTTGTGCTAGTGTCGATGCAAGATTAATATTTGGGTAGACTTGCCGCAGTAGTTTGATCCCCCGTGCTGACCTTTGAAGCCTCAAGTTTTGAATTTGGAAGCAAACTGTAAATATCAAAACCAGGACAGGTGTATCCATCTGAGCGAGGCAAAATCTGCCCTATTCAAAGAATTTGTCAGCCTGGAGGCGTTTTTAACGAGACATTTTGGCAGTGAAACGCTTTTGTAACATTAGAAGACAAACCAGTTTGCTTCCAGGCACGAATAATGAACTGCCACAATCAAACCAGAGGGCACATATAGTCAGTAAGACTGAGATCTTCTCCCTTTGTAAAATCACGGTAAGAAGTCTCACAACAGTCTGAAGTCTGAGGATTCAGGGTAGACCATTTAGGACGGAGATGAGGAAACATTTCTTCACCAAAGACTGGTGAGCCTTTGAAATTCATTACCACAGGAAGTAGTTGATGCCAAAACATTGAATGTATTCAAGAGGCAGCTGGATATAGCACTTGGAGCAAATGGGATCAAAAGTTATGCGGAAAAAGCAGGATTAGGCTATTGAGTTGGATGATCAGCCATGATCGTAATGAATGGCGGAGCAGGTTCGAAGGGCCAAATGGCCTCCTCCTGCTCCTAGCTTTGATGTTTGTGCAAGGCCCGTGTCAGTAGCTCTGTGGGAATTTATTTTTTAATTAATTCATGAGATGTGGGCCTCGCTGGCTGGGCTGGCATTTATTGCCCCATCCCTAATTACCCTTGAACTGAGTGGCTATTTATTTCAGAGGCCATTTTAAGAGTCAATCACATTGCTGTGGGTCTGGAGGGCGACACGGTGGCACAGTGGTTAGCACTGCTGCCTCACAGCACCAGGGAACCGGGTTCGATTCCCAGCTTGGATCACTGTCTGTGTGGAGGTTGCACATTCTCCCCGTGTCTGCGTGGGTTTCCTCCAGGTGCTCTGGTTTCCTCCCAAAGTCCGAAAGACGTGCTGATTAGGTGCATTGGCCATGCTAAATTCTCCCTCAGTGTACCTGAACAGGCGCCGGAGTGTGGTGACTAGGGGATTTTCACAGTAACTTCATTGCAGTGTTAATGTAAGCCTACTTGTGACACTAATAAATAAACTCTAAAACTTAAACATGGAAGCCGGATCAGGTAAGAACGGCAGATTTCCTTCCCTAAAGAACATTAGTGAACCAGATGGGTTTTTAGGACAATTGGAAATGGTTTCATGGTCATCTCTAAATTCCAGATTTGTATTGAATTCCAATTTCACGAGGGAAATTTCACAGTAACTTCATTACAGTGTTGATGTAAGCCTTACTTGTGACTAATAAGTAAAAGCTAAACTAATTTCACCATCTTGCCTTGAAGGGATTCGAATGGGATTCCCCATTGCCCTGGGATTCGAATGGGATTCCCCATATGCCCTGGGTTTCTGGATTACGAGTCCAATGATAACACCACTACGCCACCAGCTCCCCAATCTCACAGTAACTGCTGAAATCCTGAGGTACACTTGCTAGGAGATCCAGTAAAAAATGAGATCAGCCACCGCCTGGCCTTTAGAAAGCATGATGTGGAGATGCCGGCGTTGGACTGGGGTGAACACAGTAAGAAGTCTCACAACACCAGGTTAAAGTCCAACAGGTTTATTTGGTAGCAAATACCATAAGCTTTCGGAGCGCTGCTCCTTCGTCAGATGGAGTGGAAATGTGCTCTCAAATAGGGCACAGAGACACAGAAATCTCACAGAAACCCCCACAGCTTGCCCCCTGGACTTGCAGAATCTCACTAGCTGTTCTGTCTGGAGACAATACACATCTCTTTAACCTGTGTTTAATGCTCCCTCCACCCACATTGTCTGTACCTTTAAGACCTGGCTGGTTGTAGGGATTCGCATTCTAATCAGTATTCTGTAACTTGATTTCTGTACCGGAGATGAGGGGTTTGGATTATGAGGAGAGGCTGAGGAGATTGGGTTTGTACTCGTTGGAGTTTAGAAGGATGAGGGGGGATCTTATGGAGACTTATAAGATAATGCGGGGGCTGGATAGGGTGGAGGCGGAGAGATTCTTTCCACTTAGTAAGGAAGTTAAAACTAGAGGACACAGCCTCAAAATAAAGGGGGGTCGGTTTAAGACAGAGTTGAGGAGGAACTTCTTCTCCCAGAGGGTGGTGAATCTCTGGAATTCTCTGCCCACTGAGGTGGTGGAGGCTACCTCGCTGAATATGTTTAAAGCGCGGATGGATGGATTCCTGATCGGTAAGGGAATTAAGGGTTATGGGGATCAGGCGGGTAAGTGGTACTGATCCACGTCAGATCAGCCATGATCTTATTGAATGGCGGGGCAGGCTCGAGGGGCTAGATGGCCTACTCCTACTCCTATTTCTTATGTTCTTCTTATGTTCTTATGGTATTTGCTACCAAATAAACCTGTTGGACTTTAACCTGGTGTTGTGAGACTTCTTACTTTAGAAAGCATGCCAACTTTACTTTTAGATTGCCGCTGGCAGGGTGCAAACTGAGTACCAAGATCTGTTGCCCCTTCTAATGCAACGTAAAGCCACCTTTAAAAGAGTCATAATGCTATGTTCTATTGTTAGATTCTGAATTGAGGGATGTCCTCTTTTCTCCCTTTTTCTTTCACAGAAGCATCGAAAATACTGATTTTATTTTCCAATGTCCGTATAAAATCTGTACAAATCTGTAGAATTACAACACTTTTGATGTTTTCAGGAGCCAGAATCAATACTTGCCAGGGGCATGAACACTGACCTTTATCCAACTGTAATAATGCACCGTGTTTCAATCAAACGATACGGTTATTGCTTTAGGTGGATGCAGCGGAGAATTGTATGCCTCCGTCTCCATGCGTATGGATGTTGAAAGAAAAAGCAAACACGCACCAAACATGACCAGTTTCAGGTTCTTCCCAAAGTTTCTAATCTGGTCAGATTCAACCACTTTGACCTCAGTGCTATTTGTCCCGGTATAACTTGGTACCCACACCTGTATTTAACATCTTACCAGAAAAGTGCCCTCCATATCCTCTTGTGGTGGAATTTTCTGAGTTTACTAGCGGTGGATGTACGTCCCATGACCTCAGGTAGCCCAGTGATGAGCACGAAAGGGCAAGAAAATCAATTCGAAATTGACAAAGTTCACTAGACCCAACAAACCTGTCCCTTTCTAATTGATGTCAATCCCATTTCCCTGACTTTCCTCCATCCCTCAGTCCCTTCCGTCACCAGAATTGTATCGAATTATCTCTTCAACCTTTTGCCGTCTAACTAGTTAACTGACCCCCATTTACCCAGCACTCAATTAGATCTGTCTAACCTGCTGCTCATGGGCCACATGAAGCCCTTAAATTCTGACAATCCTTTTGTCAAAGTCATAGAATCATAGCATCTCTACACTGCATAAAGAGGCCATTCAGCCCACTGAGTCTGTACTGACCCTCCGAAAGTGTACCCTGCCCAGGCCCAATCCTCCGCCCTAACCCTGTAAACCCGCGCATCGATCATGGCCAATCCATCTAACCTCCAGATCTTGAGACACTAAGGGGCAATTTAGCATGGCCAATCTACCTAACCTGCACACCTTTGGAGTGTGGGAGGAAACACAGACAGACACAGGGAGAACGTGTAAACTCCACACAGACAGTGACCCAAAGTCGCAATCGAACCCAGGTCCCTGGAGCTGTGAGGCAGCAGTGCTAACTACTGTGCCAGCCCTTAGTTCTATTTAACTGCACATTTCTTATTTTGGTGTTTCCTCTGTTTAAAGGTGATGGGTCTCGAAGAATCGAAAGGGCTGTGTTCAGTAGCATTGCCCCCCTGATGGATAAATCCCGAATGAGGTTATCAAAATCAGATGATCAGCAATCTGAAACTTAATATAAATGCAAATGGTTAGGAAAAATGATCCAAACTTTACAAATGACCCAAAAGGTCCCATGTATCCACACAAAAGCATCTCACAAAGATCCCTGATAATATGCATGGTGTGCTTGTGCAAGGAATGTTAGCAGGCATGTTAGCAATTAGCAGTTAGCATGTTAGAATCCTAGCAAGCAATTAGGAAGACAAATGGCATGATGGTCTTTACTGCACATCTATAGTACAAGAATAAAGAAGTCTTGCCACAATTGTAAAGGGCTTCAGTGGGACCTCTGACATACCGTGCGCCATTTGTATCTCCACATTTAAGGGAGGATATAATTGCATTGGAGGTGGTGCAGTGAAGATTCCCTGGATTCTTCCCTGGGATGAGGGAGGTGTCCGACGATGAGAGGCAGAGTAAATTGGACCTATATTCTCTGGAGTTGAGAAGAATGAGAGGCAATCTCATTGAAACTTGCGATACTCAGAAGGTGGTTGATCAGGTAGACATTGAGAGATTGGGCGGGAATTTGCGGCCTCGCTCAGGCGAGATCATAAAATCCTGCCCGAGGCCAATGGAGATTTCCATTCTGGGAACTTTCCCACCCCAATTCTGGAGCAGGCGAGGTGGTGGGGGTTTGTTCATTGTTTCTGCTGGTCGGGAAATCTAAAACATAGGGGTACAGTCTCAGGATAAAGAACCAATCATTTAGGACTGAGAAGCAGAGAAATTACTTCACTCAAAGTGTTGTGTATCTTTGGGATTTTCTCCGCAGAGGGTTGTGGATGCTCCATCATTGAATATATTTATGGCCTGAATAGATGAGTCTTTTTGGCTCCCAGAACATAAGGCATAAGCAAGGAAGTGGCATCGAAGCCCAAGATCAATAATATCTTTAATAGTGGAGCAGGCTCAATGGGCAGGATACACCTATTTCTTGTGTTCATCATGGATTCTACAGCCAACCTTCAGCTAAGCTTGTGTTGGTACGGCTGGCCGGTGCACAATGTAAGGGAGCCGTCCATTAGAACCATACAATACCTACAGTGCAGAAAGAGGCCATTTGGCCCATCAAGTCTGCATCCACATGGTGAAAGAGCATCCCACCCAGGCCTTCTCCTCCACCCTATCCCCGTAACCCCATGCATTTACCATGGCTAATCCACCTAATCTACGCATCTTTGGAGTGTGGGAGGAAACCGGAACACCCGGAGGAAACCCACGCAGACACGGGGAGAATGTGCAAACTCCACACAGACAATGACCCGAGGCCGGAATCGAAACCGGGTCCCTGGAGATGTAAGGCAGCAGTGCCACCCATCCATTGTGAACTCCTCCGTTAAGGAATTGCACAGCCAGCGTTCAGTAGCATGCAGGAACATTAAGACTGAGATGTGGAGCCCGCTGGATTCAATGAGAAGGCTCTGCCTCATGGCTCTCTGCTCAGCAACACTTTAATAAAGTAATCCATTATAGCTGTACCTGGAAAATATGCTGGAAATCTGTCTTCATGTTGAATGAAAGTGTTGTTTGGTCATGTTTACAGTTTGAGTAATCTCCTTCGAATTAATTTTTCTTTATTATTTTACACATTTTCCTTCCTCCTATACCTCACCACAGGAGCTTACTGCAACCATTACTTAGTGCCAAGGCATCTATGTGTTTCTGACTTGTGCCTTGCAACATATTTATCAAACCTCCAGCTGTGGTCCCTGCCTCAGTTTCTGTCATCAACTAACTTCACAGCAGTGTATAGAGTTGAGCGGCTGTGATATCATGTCATTTGCAGCCTAGGGAGGCAAAAACTTCAATGTCCCATCCTGACAGTTCAAGAGTGTTTCTGGCTTGCAGGTTCAGACCTCAACTGGGGAGGTAGGGGGCCATTGCTTCTGAGCTCCTCAGCATCACGTATGCGGGGGAAGGGGGAATGGGGGGATGGGAGGGAGCCCTCTTGGATATTTCCCTCTTGGATAGTTCCCTCTTGAATGGTTCCCTCTTGGATGTTCCCAGTTAAAGGTTTATGTGTCAATTATCCAGAAGCACTAACTTCCCTTGGAACTTCCCCGTCCAATAAACTGATTTAAATCGCTAACTTCAGGTGGTTCTGCTCATAAAATCCCTACAGTGCAGGAAGAGGCCATTTGGCCCATCGAGTCTGCACCGACCACAATCCCACCCAGGCCCTATTCCCATAACCCCTCACATTTACCCTGCTAACCCCCCGTGACACTAGGGTCAATTTAGCATGGTCAATCAACCTAACCCACTGATCCTTAGACTGTGGGAGGAAACCGGAGCACCCGGAGGAAACCCATGCAGACATGGGGATGGATAAATCCAGTTTTACATCAATAGTTACTCTGAAATAGTTAGAAGGGAAAAAAAGCATTTCTAACTTCACTGTAACTATTTTAAACACCCAGACCGAGCCCCGCATGGGACACCCAACACACCCCTGACCGCACCCACCAACAGGGGATCCTCCAAATAAGCACCCACACCACCCCCACCCCATGGTATTCCCCTGCTGCTTGGGCTTCCCCACCCACCCTCCGACCCAATCCCAAGCGACCCCCTCCCACCCAACCCAGTTAACAGCCTCCAAACATCCCGGCACCCCTGACTTGACCTCACACAGCCCGACTCAAGTCCTTCCCCCTCAACCCGACTAACACTTCCCCCCTACCAATGCTTTGTCCCCTGCCTCAGGGATGACCCGCCCCACAAATGTCCAGACCCCTCCCCCCCTCAATTTGGAATGTCCAGACCCCCACCGCACTCCCACCTCCTCAATCAATGTCCGAACCCCTAGCTCCCACATCCCATTCACTTACTTTAGAAACTTACTTTCTTCCTTTCAATGGGACCTTTAAACTCGGCCACTGTTAATAGCGGGCATGCTTTCCTTCGATCTGCTCCTTTCACACCTTGCCACTGGAGCCAGTGCCCTGCTTCACTCCTTCATCTCACCCAGCCTGAGTCAAAAAGGTCGGGCGAGCCAGCACTTTCCCTTTCAAGCAGAGATAAGTCGCTACGGAGTGGTAATCTGCACAGCTGATTCTCAGTCCCAGGAAGTTGTGGGTCAGGGATTCCGCTTTGGGTGGAGTTGGGAAATTGCACCCAAAATTGTTCTCCAACCTGCAATGGTTACGTTAAAATTCAAATTTCTATTAGAATGTACTTTCATGACCACAGACTTAAAATGTGCCTTGAGCCACTTGTTAGAATCTAAATATTTCCTCTTTCTCCTCTTGCCATTAAAAAGCATTTTTTGATGTATTTTAAGAGTGGCAACCTGGTGCAGTTTTATTAATACAGCTGAAAATGGATTTGCCACCAAAACCAAGAATGTTTGTAACGGTGTCCTGTCCTCTATTTGAGAGCAATATGATTGAACAGGCATTTAAAAAGGAAACTATACTGGGCCATTTAATAGGGGTGGCACAGTGGTTAGCACTGCTGCCTCACAGCGCCAGGGGCTCGGGTTCAATTCCCGGTCTGTGTGGAGTCTGCACATTCTCCCCGTGCCTGCATGGGTTTCCTCCGGGTGCTCCGGTTTCCTCCCACAGTCTGAAAGACGTGCTGGTTAGGTGCATTGGCCATGCTAAATTCTCCCTCAGTGTACCCGAACAGGCGCTGGAGTGTGGCGACTAGGAGATTTTCACAGTAACTTCATTGCAGTGTTAATGTAAGCCTACTTGTGACACTAATGAATAAACTTTAAACTTGTCTGCTGTACACTGATCAGAATCTTCGTAAATTCAATATCTTTTGATATGAAAACATTTGTATGGGCGGCACGGTGGCACAGTGGTTAGCACTGCTGCCTCACAGCGCCTGAGATCCTGGTTCAATTCCCGGCTTAGGTCACTGTCCATGCGGAGTCTGCACGTTCTCCCCATGTCTGCGTGGGTTTCCTCCCACAGTCCAAAAGGCCATGCCAAATTCTCCCTCAGTGTATCCGAACAGGTGCCGGAGTGTGGCAACTGGGGGATTTTCACAGTAACTTCATTGCGGTGTTAATGTAAGCCTACTTGTGACACGAATAATAAAAATAAAATTTAAACTTTAGCCAGTGTCTTTATTGCGATGAAAATGAAGGCAGGCTGAAGAGCCTTCCCAAGCCACTGGAGTTTCATAACTTTTCCCTGAGGCTACGGCCAATTTTATGGACGAGGCCCAACTCAGGCAAATTGAACTTTGAACTAAACCAACAAAAAAATGGTAGAAAACACCGGCAAAAAAATGATTCCAGGGATAAACAACTGTAGCCAAGAGGATAGATTGGAAAGTTTGGGTCTGTTTTCCTTGGAGAAAAGAAAGCTGAGAGGATACTTGATACTCCAAGATCCTGAGAGGGAATGGACAGGGTAAATAGTGAGAAACTGTTCCCACTCCAGATAGCATCAAGAACCAGATTGATTCAAAATAATGGACAAAAGGAGTAGAAGTGACCATAGAAATCATAGAATCATAGAAACCCTACAGTGCAGAAAGAGGCCATTCGGCCCATCGAGTTTGCACCGACAACAATCCCACCCAGGCCCTATCCCCATAACTCCACATATTTACCCTACTAATCCCTCTAACCTACGCACTAAAGGGCAATTTAGCATGGCCAATGCACTTAACCCGCACATCTTTGGAGCGTGGGAGGAAACTAGAGCACCTGGAGGAAACCCACGCAGACACAGGGAGAACGTGCAAACTCCACACAGACAGTGACCCAAGCCGGGAATTGAACCCAGGTCCCTGGCGCTCTAAGGCAGCAGTGCTAACCACTGTGCCACCACAACTGTGCCCTGAGAGTGGTTAGAGTTTGGAACGAACTTCCTCAGAGGGTGGGATAGGCAGATCCGTTGGAGGTATTCAAAAGGGAATTGGATTGTTACCTGAAAGGAAAGAATGTCCAAGTGTATGGGATAAAGCAAGGGAGTAAAATTAGGTAGAATGCTCTTTCAGAGAGCAGTGCAGACTCGATGGGCTGAATGTCCTCCTTCTGCATTGTAAAGATTCTGTAATAAGTGATCTGAGGCATGACCAACTAGCAGTTCCCCAATATTTTGCATTGGTTCAGTTAATTCTGCCTGGATTGCATTGGCATCAATGTTAACGAACAGAAACTTGATCCCAAAATGTTTATCCTGATGGGAGAGCCACTAAGTTCCATAAACCTCAATATTCCTCCATTCTGTGAATGTACATTCCTGTCTGTGAATGTGTTAATGTCTGCACCTTTCGAGACTTTGTTGTCTGTTTCAAATGATATTTTGGTGAATGTTAGCTTATAAATATATTCTTGAGCAATCAGGAAAATGCATTCCCCTCACAGCTCTTACCATTCTCTGCCCCAAATGTCTGCTTCAAGCACAGGTTTCCAAAAGAGAGATTATTTTTGACATAAGCTGATTAGAGATCTTTGAGGAGGTTACAGATCATCATCGAATGAGAAAATGCAGTGGAAGCAGTGTACACAGTATCGAGTTTCAGAAAGCATTTGAAAAGGTACCACTCAGGAGACTATTGGGTGACACAGTGGCACAGTGGTTAGCACTGCTGCCTCACAGTGCCAGGGACTCAGGTTTGATTCCCGGCCTGGGTCGCTGTCTGTGTCATTCTCCCTGTGTCTGCGTGGGTTTCCTCTGGGTGCTCCAGTTTCCTCCCACAGTCTGAAACACGCGCTGGTTAGGCGCATTGGCCATGCTAAATTCTCCCTCAGTTTACCCGAACAGGTGCCAGAGTGTGGTGACCAGGGGATTTTCACAGTAACTTCATTGCAGTGTTAATGTAAGCCTAATTGTGACACTAATAAATAAACTACTGGGGAAGATTGAGAGGAATGGAATCAAAGGAGACCAGAACAAATTGAATGAAAAATGTGGAAGGGAGGAAACAGATGGTAATAAAGGAATTTTCCTGGATTGGTTGGAAGTGAGTGGAAGCCCATTGGGACCATGTTATCAGACCATGTCTATTCATTGTGTACTTCAATAATCTGAATAAGGATAAAGTCACCATAGTCCCAGAGGATCATAGGCTGCTCTCGCTTTTGAGGGGGAAAAGCGGACTGGTGGTGATTTAACCTGAGGATCACCACACCTCCGGAAAGGGGCAATGTTGAGAAGGCAGGGCCTTCATGAATAACCTCTGCCGGTACGGGAATTGAACCCACGCTGTTGGCATCGCTCTGCATCACCAGCCAGATCTCCAGCCAACTGAGCGAACTGACGGATGTACAAAGCGTGAGGGTGGTGTCCATATCTGAGAGTGAGAACCAGAGGAAGCTGCACAGGAATATAGATGAGATAACAGAATGAACAAAAAGGAGCAGATGGAACTTAATGTGACAGGGTATATTTTGATTTATTAAAAAGAAATAATTGCCGCGCTTTGAAGGAAAACTTGGTGATGTGAAGAAGCAAGTGAAGGTAAGGATTAAAACTTGCACCACAAGTGGATAAAGCAATCAAAAGCAGATTACTGAGATATAAAGTTGAGATGTAATAATGAATATATATAAAGCTTTATTAAGATCACAGTTGGAGTACAGTGTGCAGTTTTTAACTCCGTAAGATGTAGGAGCAGAAGTAGGCCATTCAGCCCATCAAGTCTGTTCCACCATTCAATGAGATCATGATTACAGGAAGGATGATGAGGTGACAGAGGAAAGAAGTGTTTAAAATTATGGGGAGATGTGGCTCAATAGATTAGAATGCATTCATTCCAATGATTGAGTGGTCGAGAAGAAGGAGCAAGATTAAATAACAAGGAATCTGGGATACAGAGGAAGCGATGTGTCTTTTTACACTGAGAGTTGGGAGTTGGTGAAACAAACTACCAGAGTATATGGCCCCAAGCAGCGGTTATGATGACCTTTAAGACTAGGTTGGACAGGCGGTTGAAGGAAAAGGGAGTAGGTGAAAGTGTGAACAAGGCATACATATGGGATTGGAGGAACTGCCCAGGTGGACTTGCATACGGTCTGGCTGGGCTGTGCCGATGTAATGTAATATCTATCTAACCCCCAACCCGGCATCACAGTCCCTAATATGCTAATAGAACATAGAACATAGAACATTACAGCGCAGAACAGGCCCTTCGGCCCACGATGTTGCACCGACCAGTTAAAAAAAAAACTGTGACCCTCCAACCTAAACCAATTTCTTTTCGTCCATGAACCTATCTACGGATCTCTTAAACGCCCCCAAACTAGGCGCATTTACTACTGATGCTGGCAGGGCATTCCAATCCCTCACCACCCTCTGGGTAAAGAACCTACCCCTGACATCGGTTCTATAACTACCCCCCCTCAATTTAAAGCCATGCCCCCTCGTGCTGGATTTCTCCATCAGAGGAAAAAGGCTATCACTATCCACCCTATCTAAACCTCTAATCATCTTATATGTTTCAATAAGATCCCCTCTTAGCCGCCGCCTTTCCAGCGAAAACAATCCCAAATCCCTCAGCCTCTCCTCATAGGATCTCCCCTCCATACCAGGCAACATCCTGGTAAACCTCCTCTGCACCCTCTCCAAAGCCTCCACATCCTTCCTGTAATGTGGGGACCAGAACTGCACACAGTACTCCAAGTGCGGCCGCACCAGAGTTGTGTACAGTTGCAACATAACGCCACGACTCCTAAATTCAATCCCCCTACCAATAAACGCCAAGACACCATATGCCTTCTTAAGAACCCTATCTACTTGATTCCCAACCTTCAGGGATCTATGCACACATACACCTAGATCCCTCTGCTCCTCCACACTACTCAAAGTCCTCCCGTTAGCCCTATACTCAACACATCTGTTATTCCTACCAAAGTGAATTACCTCACACTTCTCCGCATTAAACTCCATCCGCCACCTCTCGGCCCAACTTTGCAACCTGTCTAAGTCTTCCTGCAAACTACGACACCCTTCCTCACTGTCTACCACACCACCGACTTTGGTGTCATCAGCAAATTTGCTAATCCACCCAACTATACCCTCATCCAGATCATTAATAAATATTACAAACAGCAGTGGCCCCAAAACAGATCCCTGAGGTACACCACTTGTAACCGCACTCCATGATGAATATTTACTATCAACCACCACCCTCTGTTTCCTATCCGCTAGCCAATTCCTGATCCAATTTCCTAGATCACCCCCAATCCCATACATCTGCATTTTCTGCAGAAGCCTACCATGGTGAACCTTATCAAACGCCTTACTAAAATCCATATATACCACGTCCACTGCCTTGCCCCCATCCACCTCCTTGGTCACTTTCTCAAAAAACTCAATAAGGTTAGTAAGGCACGACCTACCTGCCACAAAACCATGCTGACTATCACCTATCAATTCATTACTCTCCAAATAACTATAAATCCTATCCCTTATAATTTTTTCCAACATCTTGCCGACAACAGAAGTGAGACTCACCGGTCTATAATTCCCGGGGAAGTCTCTGTTCCCCTTCTTAAACAATGGGACAACATTCGCTAACCTCCAATCTTCTGGTACTATACCAGAGGCCAATGACGACCTGAAGATCAGAGCCAGAGGCTCTGCAATCACTTCTCTTGCCTCCCAGAGAATCCTTGGATAAATCCCATCCGGACCAGGGGATTTATCTATTTTCAGACCCTCCAGAATATCCTGCACATCCTCCTTATCAACTGTAATACTGTCTATTCTGTTGTGTCTTCCATTTCACGTAGGGAGGGCGGCACGGTGGCACAGTGGTTAGCACTGCTGCCTCACAACTCCAGGGACCCGGGTTCAATTCTGGCCTCAGGTGATTGTGTAAAGTTTGCACATTCTCCCCATGTCTGCGTGGGTTTCCTCCGGGTACTCCAGTTTCCTCCCACACTCCAAAGATGTGCAGGTGAAGTGCATTGGCCTTGATAAATTGCCCCTCAGTGTCCCGAGATGTGTCAGGGTTAGATGGATTACCCATGGTAAATGTGTGGGGTTACAGGGATAGGGTGGGGCAGAGGGCCCGGGGAAGATACTTTGTCAGAGAGTCAGCACAAACCCGATGGGCCGAAGGGCCTCTTCTCCACTGTGGGGATTCTATGAATAAATGCTGGCCTAGCCAGCGACCCCACACCCTGTAACTGAACTTTTTTAAAAAAGTAACAGAGAGATTACCAGTACAACAGTAGCTATAGAAACACGTTTTATTCCTGTTGTCCCATACTCACTGGAAGCTGGACTACGACCACACAACTTATTTCGCAGAAGAACATCGGAAGTATGGAAATGGAATGGCCGATCAAGCCCATCAAATATCGTGTTTCAAATGAAAGGTTAAACAACAAAAGCCTAATTGTGAAGACATTGTTGTAGAATAATTAGTGGTTGATTATTAGGGAAAAGAAAATCCAATCATTGTAGTCCAGAAACCATGCTGTGCCATATTAGATAATGTGTGAGACATTAACATAATTTACTTTCGCTGTTGTTATAAATAATAGATCAACAACAAATTACGTTTAAGTAGCATCTTTACGGGAAGCCGTATTGATAATGTTCTACAATGAAAAGATGCCGCGGTGCAAATTGCAATTTAAGGAGTGTTGTGGCAAAGAGGCTTTCTAGACTATTAGCGAAATCCAGTTTGAAGGTGATTGAGATGCTGAATGAGGGTCCTCACAATATTTAGGAAAAAGGCAGATGATGAGGTGGTGATGGAAGAAAGCAGTCATAATCATGGATATCAAGAGTAAAGGTCAACTCACCTCATGGGTGAATAAATGCATGTGTGTATTTATGAAAAACTAGATATTTCATAATCAACAATTTCATGGATCATATTTTGAGGTAACTTTTAGTTTTAGGAATTCATGTGTTGAATGCAAGATAAATGGAAACATCTAATTAAGGTAAACTGATCACCAAGCCTAATGTAAATGCATATCCAACAAACCTGAGTTAATTTCAGTTAAAAGGTAACTTAGGTATATTTAACCAGGTCAGAGTTAGAAGGAAACACCAAACAATGGATGACCTATTTCTGGACCACTTGGTATAGTCAGAAGATCTGGACACATCTCAATAAAAAGATTTTAATTATTTAGGTAGTTCCTAGATGAAACAAAGCTAAAACCAGTTTGTAAAAATGGGGGATTCTTGATGGACCCAGCAAGTCTGGAGAGAGGGCAATCATATCCATTAGATATATTATTTATTTATATTGATCACAGAATAAATGAAGGTAAAACATTGGTGTTTCTGTTTCGGAACATCCCAAAGCATGCCACATTGTCAGAGAGATGGACTTTGGGGATTAGAAGGCTCTTTTGTTTCATTTATCGAGGTGTTTCTCATAGAAGGCAGTTGCAGATTGTGTCTTTTGTCCGTTGCTGTTTACTTGGAATTCATGAGGGAAAGGAGACGAAGATATTTGTCTAGTTTGGAGCTAGAGAAAAATCTACAGTAACCCCACAGTGAAAACAAGCATTTCAGTTGCAGAAGGCAGTGAGGCCAAGCTGGAGCTAAGCAGTCCATAGTGAAGTCTGAAAGAAAATTTAGGATCACTTAGTCAAATGTTCATGGAAGGATCCCCATAAAATCTTGTACATGAAAGAGTGTTTGAAACACTGAGGAGTAATCAAAGTGAATTCTGATGTGCTGTTTGGTTAGTACCTGAAGAAATGACTGGATCTTCATGATTTCATAAAACAAGGGTAGGAGGTGGTGGGGGTAAAAGTAAAACTGATTCATGGTATAAATAGTTATAAACTATAATGTTAATTTCAGAGTAATTAAGGAAGTGGCCTAAGAAATAATGAATGCATTGGTGGTCATCTTCCAAGACTCTATAGACTCTGGAACAGTTCCAATGGATTGGAGGGTAGCTAATGTAACCCCTCTATTTAAAAAGATAGTTAGAGAGAAAACAGTGAATTAGACCAAGGCAGCTTGACGTTGGCAGTGAAGAAAATGCTGGAGTCCATTATAAAAGATTTAATAGCATAGCATGGGTGGCACAATGGTTAGCACTGCTGTCTCACAGTGCCAGGGACCCAGGTACGATTCCTGTCTTGTATCACTGTCTGTGTGGAATCTGCATGTTTTCCCCGTGTCTGCGTGGGTTTCCTCCGGGTGTTCCAGTTTCCTCCCACAGTCCAAAAGACATGCTGGTTAGATGCATTGGCCATGCTAAATTTTCCTTCGGTGTACCTGAACAGTCGCCAGAGTTTGGCGAACAGGGGATTTTCACAGTAACTTCATTGTAGTGTTAATGTAAGCCTACTTGTGGCACTAATAAATAAACTAAACTTAAACAGTGGCAGGATCAGAGAGAATCAGCATGGATTTATGAAAGGGAATTATGCTTGACAAATCTACTGGAATTCTCCAAGGGTGTAACTAGTAGAGTTGCTGAGGGGGAGTTTGTAGATGTGGTTTATTCGGACTCTCTAAAGGCTTTTGACAAAGTCCCACACAAGAGATTAGCATGTAATATTAAACTGCATGGGATTGGGGGTAGTGTATTGAGGTGGATGAAAAAGTGGTTGGCATACTGGAAACAAAGACTAGAAATAAACATATCTTTTTCCAAGTGGGAGCTGGTGACTAGTGGGGTACTGCAGCATCAGTGCTGGGACTATTCACAGTATGTATTATTGACTTAGATGAGGGAACTAAATGTAATATCTCCAAATTTGCAGATGGCATAAAGCTGAGTGGGAGGGTGAACTGTGAGGAGAATACAGAAAGGCTTCAGTGTGATTTGGACAAGTTGCATGAGTAGCAAATGCACCACAGATGCACTATAATGTGGATAAATGTGAGGTTATCCACTTCGGTAACAAAAACAGGAAGGCAGATTATTATCTGAATTGCTATATATTGGCAGAGGGGAATGTAAAACAAGATCCGGGTGCCCTTGTACACCAGTCGCTGAAAGTAAGCATGCAGATGCAACAGGCAGTAAAGAAGGCAAATAGTATGTTGGCCTTCATAGTGAGAGGATTCGAGTACAGGAGCAGGGATGTCTTGCTGCAGTTAGAAGTTTAACAACACCAGGTTAAAGTCCAACAGGTTTATTTGGTAGCAAAAGCCACACAAGCTTTCGGAGCTGCAAGCCCCTTCTTCAGGTGAGTGGGAATTCTGTTCACAAACAGAGCATATAAAGACACAACCTCAATTTACATGTATCTCCACATCATTGCTGCAGTTATACAGGGTCTTGGTAAGACCACACCTGGAATATTGTGTGCTGTGTTGTCTCCTTGTCTGAGGGAGGATGTTCTTGCTATGGTGGGAGTGCAGGGAAGGTTGACCAGATTCATTCTTGGGATGTCTCGACTGACACATGAAGAGAGATTGAGTCAGTTAGGATTTTATTCGCTGGAGAAACCCATAAAATTCTAAAAGGACGTGACAGGGTAGATACAGAAAGCATGTTCCCGATGGCGGGGGAGTCCAAAACCACGGGTCATGGTCTCAGGATACTAGGTCTGAGATGAGGGAAAATTACTTTACCCAGAGAATTGGAAGCCTGTACCACTGTATTTATACCACAGAAAACATTTAAGGTCAAAAAATTGAATGGTTTCAAGAAGGAGTTAGATATAGCACTTGGGGCTAAAGGAATCAAAGCGGGAATGCGGGAATAGATTACTGAGTTGGATGATCAGATTGGATGGCAGAGCAGGCTTGAAGGGCCAAATCATTTACACCTGGTCTTATTTTCTATGTTTCTAAGTTGTTTTTTTTAAGGTTTTCTATATATACAGTAAAGTTTGTCTTTGTTTAAAAACATGGAGTCTTGTGGTGTAGTTCTTTCACTGGGTGCTCAGATTTCCCTTCAGACATGTCCACATGGGGGTCATAACAATACCATGTCAAGGGCATGCAATATAGCTAGATGCGTTTTGGTTGTATTTTCAACTTATTTTTAGGAGAGGGTTGGGATAAATTTTGGAAGTACCTCATAACCAGGGTAAAAGGCCTCAGTGTGCTTTCCATAATGGGATAATCAGGTAAAGGCATTTAGAACTCATCTGGTTTACTAATGCCCTTTAGGGAAGGAAATCTGCCATCCTTACCTGGTTTGACCGACATGGGATTCCAGACCCACAGCAATGCGTTTGACTCCTAAATGCCCTGAGAGATGGGCAATAAATGCTGGCCCAGCCAGCAATGCCCACATCCCATGAATGAATTTTTAAAAACCCTGATAAGAGGAATGGTCTGCTGTTATACGGTGCTTTCTTTCATTTTTGTCTACTGCTTTGTCATTATTCCATGATGTCTATTGTGCTGCGTTTGTTTGTAGTCTACTGTGATACTCCTCTTCATTAGAAATACATTGAAATCATTGTTTCAACTTTGAATGATAATTTTCAGAACAAAGAACTCGCAAACCAGCAGAATGCTGAAATCCAGTATTCCACAATGTATTGTACGTGACCTTATTTTACATTCTTGTCATGGAATAATTTTCCCATCCCGCCCACTACGGGACTGTGCAAAGGTACGTTGACATCAGGCGGGATTTTCCAGTCTTGGATGAGCACGGCCAGAGAATCCCATCCATAGAGTCGTGCAGTGCCGAAAAGGCCCTTCAGCCTATCGAGGCTGCACCGACAATAACTGCCACTAAAGTTGCGCTATTCCCATTTTTCTGCACTTGTCCCAAGTCCTTGAATATTATATTTCAAGTGCTCATCCAAATATTTTTTAAAGGTTCATCGAATCATAGTATCCCTGCAGTGCAGAAGGAGGCCATTTGGCCCATTGAGTCTGCACAGACAACAATCCCACCCAGCCCCTTTTCCCGTAATCCCACATATTTACCCTGCTAATCCCTCTAACCTACGCATCCCAAGACACTAAGGGGCAATATAACACGTTTAAATGGACATCTTTGGACTGTGGGAGGAAACTGGAGCCCACACAGACACGAGGAGAATGTGCAAACTCCACACAGACAGCAACCCAAGCTGGGAATCGAACCCAGGTCCCTGGCACTGTGAGGCAGCAGTGCTAACCATTCTGCCACCGGGCTTCCACTACCTGCCCAGGCAGTGCACTCCAGATTCCCGCCACCCTCTGAGTGAAAAATGTTTTTCTCAAATCCCCTCTGAATCTCCTGTCCTTCACCCGAAAGCTGTGCCCCCCCCCCCCCACCGCCCCCCCCATGATGACACCTCAGCAAAGGGAAACAGCTGCTCCCTATTTGCCTCTTCATTCTCTAAGACGAGGGCTAAATTTTATTGTTGAGGTACAATTTGTACATATTCTTTTGCAAGGCACGCATAGAAACCTCTGTCGCCTGAATGTGAAACAAAATCCTACACAGTGCATTTCCCGGGCAGCTGTAATGGAGGACAGTCACATTTTCGGTGCTGAAATATTCTTCCTGTCCCTTGATGAAAAAGTAAATAACTGCAACTGAATTGTTTATCACACTTGTAATCTTGCAGGTATTTCAGGCACTCACTCAGAATCATCGTGCACTCCGCCTGAATTCCAGTATCACGCCCTTATCTGCAGAGAACTGTTAAATACTACAACGGTGCTTACATTGCCCAATATTTGTAAGAGATATATATGTAATATGTATGTATGTGTGCACATGAGCGTATGTTGGTTAGCTCAGTTGGCTGGACAGCTGGTTAGTGATGTGGAGCAATGCCAACAGCGTGGATTCAATTCCTGTACCGGCTGAGGTTATTCGTGATTTGATTTGATTTGATTTATTATTGCCACATGTATTAGCATGCAGTGAAAAGTATTGTTTCTTGCGTGCTATACAGACAAAGCATACCATTCATAGAGAAGGAAATGAGAGAGTGCAGAATGTAATATTACAGTTATAGCTAGGGTGTAGCGAAAGATAAACTTAATGCAGGGTAGGTCCATTCAATCTGTGATACAACCAGAAAGGCAGCAGGGAAGAAGCTGTTCTTGTGTCGGTTGGTACATGACCTCAGACTTTTGTCTCTTTTTCCTGACGGAAGAAGGTGGAAGAGAGAATGTCCGGGGTGCGTGAGGTCCTTAATTATGCTGGCTGCTTTGCTGAGGCAGCGGGAAGTGTAGACAGAGTCAATGGATGGGAGGCTGGTTTGTGTGATAGATTGGGCTACATTCACGACTTTTTGCACTCTTGGGCAGTGCAGGATTCAGACCAATCTGTGATACAACCAGAAAGAATGCGTTCTATGGAGAAGACCCGCCTTCTCAACCTTGCCCCTTGCCTGATGTGTGATGTGTCTCAGGTTAAATCACCACCAGTCAGCTCTCCCCCTCAAAGGGGAAAGCAGCCTATGGTCATCTGGGACTGTGGCGACTTTATCTTTTTTGTATAAAAGCAAATTACTGCGGATGCCGGAATCTGAAACAAAAACAGAAATGCTGGAAATCTCAGCAGGCCTGATAGCATCTGTGGAGAGAGAATAGAGCCAAAGTTTCAAGTGAAGATGCCCCTTCGCCAGAGCTGAAGACAAAGAAAATCGGACAAGATTAATACTGTAAGGGTGAGGAGGGTGTGATGGGGGGCCGTATTGATAGTGTGATGTTAGTATACATTGAAGAGGTTTTATTTAAATTATGGTCACAGCCTTGGGTGATGTCATTGCTGGAAAGAGGAAGACAAAATGTGGGCAGGTGACCGAGGTTTTTCAGCTTTCAGTTTTGTTTTGGCTGCAGTGTTGGAGGCAGTCTTAGAAGCAAGCTGGAAAATATAAGTCTCTTTCTCTCTCTGCTTTGCTTTGAAAATTTTACCAGTTAGCTGAAAGAAAGACTTGTTGCCGTGCTGCAGTAATTAATCTGTGCTTTGGTGTTTTGGGGAGCTGATCTGACTACAAACTGCTCTGAGTTTTCAAGATCATTTGAAATCAGCATTTAACCCAGGGAACTGGATTCCAGTATCACGTGAGCTTTAGCTGTTTAAAGGGTTTTGTTTATTGGGTATTGGTTTTGATTGGGACAGCTTATATATTCATTAAGAGTTATACATTATAGTGGTTGTTTTGTTTCTTGTTTGTAATTGATAAAAGTTCTTGCTAATTTTCTTACTATACATGTTAACTATATTCTTAAATAAACTTTGTTTTAGAAAAGATCCCTCGTGGTGGGTCTTTTGAATCAAGCCTGAAGTGGAACACATCATGCTTCTCCTAGCCAAATTCAAGATGCAAAACTTATGATTCAGGCGAGCTTCATAAAACACTTTGGAATCTCTAACCTGAGCCATAACAATAGGAATAGAAATATGTATACGTATGTTTATATAGTTGATGGTGCTGGCATTGTCATAGACTTAACTTTCTGTAGTAGTTTTCACAAATAGTAACCTGATGAACCTTGTTAAAACATAGCAATATAGTACAATTACTTGTGGAGGAATCATAGAATCCTTACAGTGCAGAAGGAGGCCATTTGGCCTATCTAGTCTGCACTGACAACAATCCCACCCAGGCTCTATCCTTGTAACCCCACGTAATCCCCCTGACACTAAGGGGAATCCCGCCCAGACCTGTTCCCCATAACCCCAAGTATTTACCCCACTAATCCCCCTAACCTAGACATCTTGGGACACTAAGAGGCAATTTAGCATGGCCAATCCACCTAACCTGCACATCTTTGGGATGTGGGAGGAAACCGGAGCACCCGGAGGAAACCGACGGAGACACGGGGAGATGTTGAAGGTGCAGTGTATTTTTCTTCAGCAATTCATATCCCCATACCGCAGGCTTTCTAAAGTTATATTAATATTCTGTTCAGAGCAAAGAGGCAAGGAGTGGCTGCTTAGGTGTTGCTCCTTATTGCATTTCTCTTGGCTGAGGAGTAGGCACTAAATAATGCCGCAAATTTTATCTTGCAGCTACGTGCGGGGGGTTGATTAGAAATGCAACAATTGGCCGCATCACCTCGCCCAACTTTCCGGGTAACTATAGCAACAACCTGACCTGCTATTGGTTGATTGAAGCTCCTGAAGGAGAGAAGTTGCACCTGCACTTTGAAAAGGTTGCATTGGCTGAAGATGATGACAGGTAATGTCTGCAATACTTGATTGACTTAAATTGATTTGTTATTATCGTCACATATATTGGGATACAGTGAAAAATATAGTTACTTGCAAGCTATACAGACAAAACATACCGTTCATAGAATACAAAGGGGAGAAGGAAAGGATAGGGTGCAGAATATAGTGTTGCAGTTACCGATAGGGTAAAGAGAAAGATCAGCTTAATGTGTGATAGGACCGTTCAAAAATCTAATGGCAGCGGGGAAGAAGCTGTTCTTGAGTCGGTTGGTACGTGTTTCCAGACTTTTGTTATCTTTTTCCCGACGGAAGAAGGTGGATGAGAGCATGTCCGGGGTGTGTGGGGTCCTTGATTATGCTGGCTGCTTTCCTGAAGCAGCGGGAACTCGAGGTGGATGGGAGGCTGGTTTGCGTGACGGACTGGGCTACATTCATTACCCTTTGTAGTTTCTTGCAGTCTTGGTCAGAGCAGGAGCTGTGACTCTTTATTTAGCTCTTGCCTGAAAGCAGCACAGACTTGGTTGTGTGAACTCGGCTGTTTTGAAGTATCCGTGGGTTGAATTTTCTGCCCATTAAAGCACAAATGGAATCTAACCTCACGACTGCAACAGCTTTTAGTGAGTGAGTGGACAAACAGGATGTTGAGTATTTGTATAAGTGGCATACAAAGCTTTTTAATGGATAGGTATATGTTAGTGGGCTCTGAAACCAGAGTTTCAGAAATACTAAGTAACAGAGAAATTAGACCTGGATGGTTTGATTGTAAGAATGGTTTTGAGTAAGCACAGGCCTTGAAAATGAGTGACAGCACCAACAAGGATAATGCTTCAGCTGTAAGGCTTTGAAAAGATCCTAATCCATGTACTTGTATAAAATAATTTGTGTTATTCCTTATTTTCATTGAAGAGGAAAATAAATTTATACAGCATAGAAACGCACAGCTTAGTTGTTCAATAAGGCATTCAATAAGTCGCCACACAAAAGTTTATTATTCAAGATAAGGGCTCGTGGAGTCGGGGTTAATATTTTAGCATGGATAGAGGATGGTTTACTGGGCAGGAAGCAGAGAGTAGGGATAAAAGAGGCATTTTCAAGTTGGCAGGCTGTAACTAATGGAGTGCCGCAAGGATCGGTGCTGAGACCTCAAGCTATTTCTAATCTAGGTTAATGGCTCCGATGAAAAGAACGTGAATAATGTATTTAAATTTGCTGATGATACAAATCTAAGTGGGAGTGTCAGCTGAGGCTGCAAAGAGATAAAGACAGGTTAAGTGAGTGGGCAGCAAGGTGGCAGAGTGGGTATAAAATGAGGGGAATTGTGAATTTATTCACTTTGGTAATAAATATTGGAAAGCAGAATATTTTTTAAAAGGTGTGAAACTTGTAAATGTTGATATTTGAAGGGGCTTGAGTGTACTCATAGAAGGAACATAGAAGATTAACCTGCAGGTACAGCAAGCAGTTAGCAAGGCAACTGGCATGTTGGTCTTTATTGCTGAGGGATTGGAGTACAAGAATAAGGAAGTCTTGCTATAATTGTACAGGGCTTTGGAGAGATGATACTCGGAGTAGTGTGTACAGTTTTGGTCTCCATATCCAAAGAAGGATCTTGCCTTGGGAGTGGTACAACAAATATCCATTCAATTGTTTCCTGGGATTCAAGGATTGCTCAGCAAATTGGGCCAATACTCTGATGTTTATAAGAATGGTTTGATTTATTATTGTCACATGTATATTATAGTGAAAAGTATTGTTTCTTGCATGCTATACAGACAAAGCATACCATTCATAGAGAAGGAAAGGAGAGGGTGCAGAATGTAGTGTTACAGTCATAGCTAAGGTGTAGAGAAAGATCAATATGAGGGAGGTGCATTCAAAAGCCTGACAGCAGCTGGGAAGAAGCTGTCCTTGAGTCGGTTGGTACGTCACCTCTCAGACATTTGTATGTTTTTCCCGACGGAAGAAGGTGGAAGAGGTGATTTCATTGAAACATTCAAGATTCATAAGGGACTTGACAGGTTAGACACTAAGAGGTTATTTTCCTGGCTGAGGAGTGTAGAATATGGGGGAATAGTCTCAGGGTTGAACATTTAAGACTGAGATAAAGAGACATTCCTTTGCCTAAAGGTTTGAGCATATTTGGAATTCTCTATCCTGGGGTTGTGGATGCTCCATTGTTGGATATATTTATTGTTTAGATGGACAGGTCACTCATGGAATGGAGGGATATGGGGAGCAGGCAGGAAAGACTGAAGATTAGCCATGGTTGGAAAGAATGGAAGCGCAGTTTCAAAGGGCTGTATATGTCTTCTTCTTTCAGGGCGGCACGGTAGCACAGTGGTTAGCACTGCTGCTTCACAGCTCCAGAGACCTGGGTTCGATTCCCGGCTTGGGTCACTGTCTGTGTGGAGTTTGCACATTCTCCTCGTGTCTGCGTGGGTTTCCTCCGGGTGCTCCGGTTTCCTCCCACAGTCCAAAGATGTGCGGGTTAGGTTGATTGGCCGTGCTAAAATTGCCCTTAGTGTCTTGAAATGCGTAGGTTAAAGGGATTAGTGGGTAAAATATATGGGGGTAGGCCCTGGGTGGGATTGTGGTCGGTGCAGACTCGATGGGCCGAATGGCCTCTTTCTGTGCTGTAGGGTTTCTATGATTTCTTCTATGATTTCCCTGTTCCTGTTCCTTTGCTAACAGTGTCAACTTTTCAAATAAGCTCTAGAATTTATCTTTTGTTTGCCAGGCTTATAATTCGGAATGGGAACAGCATTGATGCTCCTCCAGTTTATGACTCCTATGAAGTGGAATACCTGCCCATTGAAGGCATTGTCAGCGAGTCCCAACACTTCTTCATTGAATTGACCACTGATAGCTCTGGTACATCGACTGGAATGGCTTTAAGATACGAAGGTAACTATTCAGAACATGAAAAAGCGATTGAATTATTTTAATATAAAGAGAGCAAAAAGTCTTGTGATTTTATTTTTCCGAAGAGGACTTTAGCCCCAGAGTTTACTAAGAGAGGTGAAGGAGCTTTTGCCATTCATCGCAGACACAGGTGCCCTGTGGACCCACGATGGGTTGTCGGGGACTTCTCTCTTCTGCTGTCTGTTTGAATTTAGCACCCTCTACAGGTGAAGCTGTGAGCTGGACAAGATGTGGAGATGCCGGCATTGGACTGGGGTAAGCACAGTAAGAAGTCTCACAACACCAGGTTAAAGTCCAACAGGTTTATAAACCTGTTGGACTTTAACCTGGCGTTGTGAGACTTCTTACTGAGCTGGACAAGAGGCAGGGAACTTATCAACTAATCGGATTGAAGAATCCTCAGAGAGGAACGTGGACAGTGGGGAAGATTCTCCGGCTCCGCTCGCTCGTGTGCAGATTGGGCTGGGGCCAATTTAAATACGCTATGTCGGTTTGAAGTTGGAGAATCCATTGAAGCCCCTGGTTGGTCGGGGAAATGGCTGAGTAGTGCCCTGGCACTGCCAAATTGGCCTGACCCTAACCTGGAAAGTCTTCAAATCTATCCTTTCCTTATCACAGTTTGCATTCACAATGCTCAGAGCAGCACTAGATGTTTATAGTAGATACTGGGAAAAAGGCACAGAACTCCAAATCCACACAGCTTCCAAGGGTTTAATTCAACAGAGACTTCTGAGCCTTTGCCGGCTCAATTTGGTTTGGGTCACTTCGACAGAAATGCATTTATTCGCTCACTACAGCAGGGAAATTGGAATGTTTTTTAAATGGTTTCCAGCTGCTGACTTAAAGTTCAGAACTTGAACTTTGTGTCAGTAACAAAATAATCCATTAAAAAGTTTCCACTGACTTCCCCATGGGCCTGAACCTATCACGGGCTTTTCTGGATTTAAAGTGGCTGTGCTGTCAGTCCATTATACTAAAGTTGACATGAGTTCAGGCTGCAGGAAGGGAAGTGGGAACTTTCTTTAATGGATATATCTTACTGCTGCACTGAGGTTTCAAATCCATATTTCAGGCCCACAGTTTTTGTCCGTCCTGCTTTTGATTTTGATTCGATTTGATTTATTATTGTCACATGTATTAGTATACAGTGAAAAGTATTGTTTCTTACACGCTATACACACAAGGCTTACCATTCATAGAGATGGAAAGGAGGGTACAGAATGTAGTGTTGCAGTCATAGCGAGGGTGTAGAGAAAGATCAACTTAATGTGAGGTAGGTCCATTCAAAAGTCTGATGGCAGCAGGGAAGAAGCTGTCCTAGAGTCGATTGGTACGTGATCTCATACTTTTGTATCTTTTCCCCATGGAAGAAGGTGGAAGAGAGTATGTCCGGGGTGCGTGGGGTCCTTGGTTACGCTGGCTGCTTTTTCGAGGCAGTATTCTTCAGTATTGTCCCTTTTATTGTGCCCTTTTTATTCCCACATGATTAGCTCTAAGGCATCCGAGTTCAAATCACGCTGTGTAATATTGTCTGCTAATTTAATCCAGTGTGACAAAGCAATCTACTGTAGCCTCTTTTTGCTGCAGTTTTATCTGCCTTTTCTACGTCCATTCTTGGTGTTACTGAAGGGGCATCTTTCAAATGAATTTTCCACCTTGACCTGAATCTTATTCTCAACTCCTAAATGTTACAGCAGTGATAGTGAGAGCATGAATATGATGTGCAAGGGCCTCAGGTCTCGGACTAGAAATCAAGCTCAGTCAGACCAATACAGACAATGTTGGCAGTGAGATGGAGGATAAATCTTCAAATTCAATACCAATATACAATCAGGCACTTGCAGGATGTTCCTAAGCTCTCACTATATGAATATATCACAGAATTATGTAGTAGGGCGGATGCCCACAGCCAGAGGCCACTAATATTGGACACCATTCTGGCACATGGGGGATGGTGTGACTTCATTGTGTAGGTGGTGATACCATCACATAAAGAGATTCAGCACAGTTAGAGAGACAACAAAGGATTTCTGCTCCTCCATTGCATCATGGCTGTTGCAGATAGAGAAAAGAATATGCAGAGGCCCCGGCTCTGTTTCACTGACTCAGTGTCCTAACGGTCAAAATGCCAGTTATGAAGCCATCCAGTACCAGATTGTGGTCAGACCAGCTGTAACCGGGCTTTCCGGTACAAAACCTAATTCTTAACAGCTGTCTATCTCTGTAATTCCAATGTAAGCAACATCCCATTGACATAAATCCCTTCTTCAGAACTAATTAGCATCAAAAACAGATATGCTCATGTGGATGCTAGATTTCCAGCCTTTTAACCCCTCTGGACAGATACAGAAAGGCACCTGCCTTCTGATCCCTATACAACAGTTTCCAGAGAAGGATATATGCTCAAACAGCAGAACTTCAGAGAAATAAACCTACTCTCTGCAAGATCCCAGTCTCTTGACCTCAGAGACTCAGGGCTATTTCTTCTTTCTACAGCTCTCAATAAGCAACTGAGCTGTGTTTCCCTCTCTGAGCATAATCCTGCCCAGCCACCTGATATTACCGTCAATCAACCCAAACAAGCCCTACTCTGCAAAACCCCAAGGGAACACACTAAAACAACAGAACAGCAGTAGTCCAGGTTAAAGCAAACATTCTTGCAATTAAGATCAATTATGCTGCTGCAGTAACGACAGGACTGCCAGATCTCGACAAAACGGCACCGATGATAAAACAAACTGCTAAAACAGATCCTGCACAAGAAATATGACCCAAATACATTTCTTAAAGGCACAGTATCATCACAATATTAATTACAGAAGGAGAAAGGGCACCCTGCTGTGTTCCATTAAAGTGGGCAGTTTCGCACCCACTTATTTTCTGAACTTTGTTCAAACTGTTTAATTTACAGGGATGAAAAACAAATTTCCTTCAAGGTAGGTTTTCCTGAAATTCATTCCTCCCGTGCTAAAATTATTTAGTGGATTAAATAAAAATTGCAAAAGTGCAGCAAAATTGTGATCAAATTGGGTACAAATATTTCATAAGGTTACATGCAGGTGATGGGCTTCAGTTGTCAGCAGTGTTCTTGACCTTGAAGGTGGCATCCAGGACCCAGAAAATGAGCTGAGGAAGGTGAAGAGATTTGAAAAACAAAGTTAGCTCAAACCTGCTCCGAGCAGGAATACTGGGAAAAATGTTTTTCTACTGGTTATGAATTTAACATTGTTAGGTTAGCATACTAAACGAATATGGTTGTCTTTTGTGGCAAATGGGGTGCTGGTAAGCTGTTATGATGGTGTAGGCCCCTTTTCACAATGGATTCACGGAAAGGAACAAGGACTTGTTTGCAACATTTCTCGCAACGGAATTGTTGATGGACACTGAGCAGATCACATCGCCACCAAGAAGTTGTCAACAAGGATATGATTGCACTGGAGGGGGTGCAGAGGAGATTCACCAGGATGCTGCCTGGGATGGAACATTTAAGTTATGAAGAGAGGTTGGATAGGCTTGGGTTGTTTTCGTTGGAGCAGAGAAAACTGAGGGGCGACCTGATTGCAGTGTACAAGATTATGAGAGATATGAACAGAGTGGATAAGGAGTAGCTGTTCCCCTTATTTGAAGGGTCAGTCACGAGGTAACATAGGTTCAAGGTGAGGGGTAGGAGGTTTAGGGGGGAATGTGAGAAAAAACTTTTTTTACCCAGAGGGTGGTGCCGATCTGGAATGTGTTGCCTGAGAGGGTGGTAGAAGCAGGTTGCTTCACGTCCTTTAAAAAGTATCTGGATCAGCACTTGGCACGTCAGAACATTCAGGTCTATGGGCCAAGTACTGGTAAATGGGATTAAGTGGGAGCTCAGGTATTTTTCGCTTGTCAGTGCAGACTCGATGGGCCGAAGGGCCTCTTCTGCACTGTATGATTCTATGATTTAGAAAGAACCTTAATTTAAGAGCTCTGAACTTTTGGGAACACTTCCAGCCACAATTATTGGCAGCCTTGTCTTTTGAATTGCACAGAGGGAACTTGCTGGTTCACGGTGTCGCAAATTCATCAAGTAAAAGGAAATGAAGCAGACCCTCTCGGAATTTAAAACGCAGAAAGAGAAAATTATACGAACATGCGTCCCTAACGGATGTTAGTAAAATGAACTCTGTCTCGAAGAGCTCTGGCGATATATTAGAGGAGGTTGACACAACTGATCTGGGCTCGTTTACAGTCCTCCTGCAGCTATTTTGCCTTTTCAATAAATTTGATGTATATGTGCTGCTGTGTTGTTTATGCTTTGCAACTTATCTGGTACGCGACTTCATTAACTGTAAAGTTGAGATCATTGAAGCAAGTCCACAAGTAATAGTTTGTTAATAATTGTGTGCTGTGAAATTCCACAGCCCAATTCGCACTGTCTATAAATTAGCACACTGATGGCACTGAGTAGTCTTGCCTGCCTGGGGATGTTCAAATTATTCCTTGTGTGAACTGGTAGCGATGAAACCTGAGATCAGACATTACCAAAGGATGTGTGAAGCTCACTGCAAAATGTTGCAAATCCTCTTTTATCGGACTGAAGTGTGCATTCAATACCCTGATACAAAGCCGTAAACAACACCTCATACAAAAGGTTGTGGGATATTGCAGAGTGTGAGGGAGTTCTATAGTTCACGGAAGCAATTAGTTTGCATTGTGAATGGCCCAGATTATTATACATGTTTTGCCGCGGTAAATTAACCACGCAAAATAATGTGCTCTTTGTCAATTAAAGTAATTTAGAGCCAATTACAATAGGAAATAAAATTATCGGAACAAAACAAGTTCAGGTGCCATCTTTTATTGTGTGCTTTAATGTTGTGTCTTTTGTATTGTGTTCTGCAGCAAAAATAAATCTTTTAGTCAGCAATATATATTTTCACAGGATGGAGAAAACGCTTGCTGCGTTTGTTTGCATTGCCAATTCACAATCTGGTGAAGCAAGTCTCTTCAATGTGCTTGACTCCATTGGTGGCATTCCTGCTCCTGAGTCAGAGGTTGGAGGTTCAAGTCCCACTTGAGAACATGAATATGTAACCTAGGCAGTCCAGGACTGGCTGTTTTCTATGAGGGACTGTGTTTGAGGTGGTGTCATAAGCAACATTCACCCCTCAACCAACAGCACCCAAAACAGATATGCTCACCTCGTTGCCGTTTGAGTGATCTTGCGGAGCGTATATTGGGTGCTGTGTTTTCCCACAGTAACAATATCCACTATATTTCAAAAGAAAAAGCAAATTATTCTTGAGTGCATGAAAAGTGCTATGTGAATGTAAGTTTTTTGCTGTTTCTTCTTCCATCATTTGCATGGGGGAGTTCTGATAAAAACCCTTGGTTCTTATTTTCCAGCACAAACTAAATGTTTAGTGTACACCATCTACAAGATGCATTGCGGCGACTCACCAAGGTTCCTTTGACAGCACCTTCCAAACTTGCAAACTACATCACCTATCATAGAATCCCTACAATGTAGAAGAGGCCATTTGGCCCATCGTGTCTGCACCGACTCTCTGACAGATTGAATAAATTGGGATTGTTCTCCCTGGAAAGACGGAGGCTGAGGGGATACCTGATAGAAGTTTATAAAATTATGAGAGGTATAGATAGGGTGAACAGTTGGAAGAAATGACAATTACAAGGGGGCACAAGTTCAAGATAAAGGGGGAAAGATTCAGTGATGTGAGTGGGAAGTTTTTTATACAGAGGGTGGTGGGGGCCTGGAATGCACTGCCAAGTGAGGTGGTTGAGGCAGTTACATTAGCCACATTTAAGACTTACCTTGATAGGCATATGAACAAACGGGGAATAGAGGGATATAAGCGGTTGATTGAGATAGACTGTGGGAGGAAACTGGAGCATCCGGAGGAAACCTATGCAGACATGGGGAGAATGTGTAAACCCAACACAGACAGTCACCCAAGGCTGGAATCGAACCCGGGTCACTGTGCCACCATGCCACTCTTTTCTCAGCAAATTAGTTCTGCTGGAAGTTTGTGATAGATGGAATTAACCCTCTGAAACAAGATCTGCCCCGTGCGTCAAAGGAAATAAATTCCATTGAGAGACCTCCTTGGCCAAGGCGCCACTGAGATTTGAACTCAAGATCTCCTGTTGACTAGGCAGGCGCTTTAACCAGCTAAGCCATGGCACCAATTACTTTTAAAGTGGAATCACCCTTGTAATCCAGGTGCAGTAATATATTAACAATCTGTCTATAATGTGTACTTTCAGTAGATCCCACTTACTTCGTGTAGTACATTCCTCATTGCATTTTGGTAAGCCCCTAACATTATAAAACATCTTACCACAAGCTATGCCATGGAAGATCTGCTGATGCTTGTACATAATTCTTCATAATTTCAATTTTTTTTTGTTTTGAGTGCATCACTTCTTCTTCTTTCAGCCTTTGAACAGGGTCATTGTTACGAGCCGTTCATTAAGTATGGAAATTTCACCACGGGCGACACATCGTATCAAGTGGGGACTGTGGCCGAGTTTTCATGTGATCCGGGATACCACTTGGAACAAGGGTCAGTGATCATAGAATGTGTGGACACCCGGGATCCCCAGTGGAATGAGACTGAGCCAGCCTGCAGAGGTAAGATCACACCAGTGCAACCACGTGAGTTTTACTTAACTACCAGCAAGAGAAACAACAAGAGCAAACTGGGACCTTAGTTTGAGGAACATGTGAATTCTAGCAGAGCCTTGATAGCACATTGTTTAACTCTATCATCTCCTCACACCTAGCGGACAGTGTTGAATCTTGCACCGTGGCTTCTCTTCAATAACTACCCACAGGCAGGCTTCAGGCAACACAGCTCTTCATTCAAGGTCTTATCACACCACACTCCAAATGTAGACTGCCCACTCTGGGTGGATCCCAGCAGCTCACACCACACCTGAAGTCAAATAACCCATTCCCTTAAAGGGGCTATGCCCCAACATATACATATATCAACGCCCCCCGCAGGCAGGACACGCAAACTCATTATAAGGTGAAAATGTGCCACCCACCATATCAGTGTTTCTTTTTATTCATTCTTGGGACATGGGTGTCACTGGCTGGCCAGCATTTATTGCCCATCCCCTGTTGCCTTTGAAAATGAATGGCTTGCTAGGCCATTTCAGTGGGCATTTGAGAGTCAAGCACATTACTATGGCTCTCGAGTCACATGTAGGCCAGGCCGGGTAAAGACGGCAGATTTCCTTCAATAATGGACATTAGTGAACCAGATGGGTTTTTCCGACAATCGACAGTGGTTTCATGGTCATCCGTGTTTTTTTATTGAATTCAAATTCCATCTGCCATGGCGGGATTTGAACCTGGGTCCCCAGAACATGAGCTGAGTTTCTGGATTAATAGTCTAGCAATAATACCACTGGGCCATCACCTCCCCTCAATGTGAAAAGCCAAGAAAATTGGAGTGCAGCACCCAGACCTTAAACTTTATTTAAATTGATCCCTCTGTTTGCTACCTCCCCAGAACCCCGGGTGCAAAGCAAACTTCTCGAGTACAAAAATCTCTTGGCAGGTGTAACAGGCCCTGACAACCAGACGGGGAGAATGGGGTGGTTGGTTTGGGAGTGGGAGGAATGGCTGCATTCTGCCAATGCTCAGCAGTCTCACATGTTTGGACTTGATAGCTGTGCGGTATCTTTCTTTTTTTAAAGTTTTTGTTTTATTAGTCACAAGTAAGGCTTGCATTAACACTGCAATGAAGTTACTGTGAAATTCCCCTAGTCACCACACTCCGGTGCCTGTTCGGGTCAATGCACCTAACCATGTGATCCTGTTTGCGAAAAGAAATGAAGGAAACAATTTTGACCCGTTTACTGAGAAATTCACACCCAATTTCACAGAGAGGGAGAGGCCACTGGCATTCAAGGGTGGCAACTAAAAGTGTGCTTGGACTGCGAAAGGATTGAGAGATTTTATTTGTAATTCTTTCATAATAATGGATGCGTGTGCTCCTAAAGAACCGTGCGTTGCCTCATCTCCCTACCCATTGCCATTGTAGTTAGGTGTTGCTGATTGATAAAATGAGTCCTACTCTTTGACCAGTTCTCTGTATGCCACAATCTAGCTGCTCCATCAGCCAGTGACGTTTCTGCACCATTAATTAGGACAATGTCAATATATCTATTGTCTATTGCTGTGTTTTTTGTTGGACGTAAGTGTTTTAATAGTTCACAGAATCATAGAATCCTACAGTGTAGAAGGAGGCCATGCAGCCCATCGAGTCTGCACCAACAACAATCCCACCCAGGCCCTATCCCCATAACCCCATGCATTTACACAAGCTCGTCCCCCTGACACTAAGGGCCAATTTAGCATTACCAATCCACCTAACCCGCACATCTTTGGGAGGAAACCGGAGCACCCGGAGGAAATGCATGCAGACACAGGGAGAACGTGCAGACAGTGACCCAAGCCGGGAATCGAACCCGGGTCACTGGCACTGTGAGGCAGCAGTGCTAACCACTGTGCCACCATGTCAACCATAGTTAAGTAGATGATCCTGGTATCCTGTCGTTAAGTAGATGATCCTGGTATCCGAATGCTAGTCACTAAACAGGAGCAACACACTACGTGTCAGTTATCCAGCTCCAAAACCATCTGCATTTCCTACTCCAAATCAGTTAAATACCCCAAAGGCTCATGCAACAAAGGGACTGGTCTGGTTGATGAGACCTTTCTGATTGCCAGTGGAGACCATCAGCCTGAAAAGTCCAATATCAATCTACAGGTGCAAGAGAAAAGGTAAATTTAAATTATTATTTGGATCTGCCTTCTCCCAACACTCTTACTGAACCCACATTCCCCTATTGTAGCTGTCCGAGGACCGTCAATAGCCCCATCTTTCTTGCGTATCCTTTACTGGGGCATCCTGCAAGGATGAAAGATGGAAACTGTGTTGGGAGGCTCCCTCCCACTTCATTTAAACTGATCCCTGTGTCTTGCAACTATGATGTGGAGATGCCGGCGTTGGACTGGGGTAAACAACAGTAAGAGTTTTAACAACACCATGTTAAAGTCCAACAGGTTTATTGGGTAGCAAATGCCATTAGCTTTCGGAGCCCCCAAGGAGCTGGATAACTGACACTTCATTTAAACTGATCCCTGTGTCTTGCAACTATGATGTGGAGATGCCGGCGTTGGACTGGGGTAAACAACAGTAAGAGTTTTAACAACACCATGTTAAAGTCCAACAGGTTTATTGGGTAGCAAATACCATTAGCTTTCGGAGCCCCCAAGGAGCAGGGCTCCGAAAGCTAATGGCATTTGCTACCAACTAAACCTGTTGGACTTTAACCTGGTGTTGTTAAAACTCTTGCAACTATCACAGGTGTAGACCAGACTGTGCCCTACCCCTTGCCTGTCCCCAGCCCGTGCCAAAGGGGCAGAAACCTTTTGAGTCCTTTCTTTTCCTAGAACAGTGTCAAGGTTTGTTGCCTGCTGCAAGTGTATGAGAGATTCTTTATGATGTAAGGTTGAAGGGGTGATGCATTGGTCTAAAGATGTACACAGTAATTATTCACTGTGGACAACACCTTAACCCTCCTCGCTGCAAAGTATTGATTTGGGCTGAATTTGTTTGGGCTTTCTAAGAATGGTGTTGCTGCTTCTGAGGGAAGTGTAAATGTTGTGTTGGTTTGTTAATGGCAGGAGAATGTCCCTTCCACTGTTTTGTAGTATTATTAAATCATTGATCAACAGGGCATTCAATCCTGAATAGTAGTTCCATTGGAGAGCTTTAAACTCTTCAGCTGATGAAGCAATTGAAAGCACTATTGTGTGATTCAATTGGATACT
The DNA here is from genome assembly GCF_964213995.1 of Mustelus asterias. Classification (NCBI taxonomy): domain Eukaryota; kingdom Metazoa; phylum Chordata; class Chondrichthyes; order Carcharhiniformes; family Triakidae; genus Mustelus; species Mustelus asterias. The sequence continues at coordinate 20,856,523 of NC_135812.1, forward strand.
GACATTTCTACCTCTGAAAACATTCTATGGACTGGAAATGCTGCAAGACCTGCTGATTCTTTTCCAGCATTCCCTGTTTTTATTGCAGATTTCCAGCATCTGGAGTATTTTGCTTTTATTTAAGTTGCAGAATATTGTATATCTCTAGAGTCTGGGTATATGAAATGCATTAAATCTTATAAACAGATAATCGAGTGTATTTCTCGAACATCATCATCGTAATACTGGAGAGAAACTATGACAGAGACACTCAATCTATTAAATTGCGGTGCAGTGTTGTCGTCTTGTTGTTGTGGTTGTTGGAGATTAGTTATCTCAGTTCCAGGGCATCACTGCAGGAGTTCCTCGGGGTAGTGTCCTAGACTCAACTGTTTTATCAATGATCTTCCTTCCATCATAAAGTCAGTAGTGGAGCTGTCCGCTGATGCTTGCACAGTGACCAGCGCCATTCACGGTTCCTCAAATACTGACGCAATCCATGGCCGAATGCAAGCCTGGGACAATATCCAGGCTTGAACTGACAAGTTGCAAGTAACATCCACACCACAGAAGTGTCAAACAATGACCATCTCTAACAAGAAAGAATCTAACCTTCACCCCTTCACATTCTATGGCATTACCATTGCTGAAGAATCCCCTACTATCAATATCCTGAGGCTTACCATTGACCAGAAGCTGAATTGGACTAGCCATATAAATACTGTGGCTGCAAGAGCAGATCAGAGGCTAGGAATCCTGTGGTGAGTAACTTGCCTTCAGACTCCCCAAAGCCTATCCATTATCTAATAGGCACAAGTCAGGAGGTGATGGAATAGTCTCCACTTTCCTGGATGAGTGCAATCACAACAACAGTCAAGAAGTTTGACACCATCCACGACAAAGCAGCCCGCTTGATTGGCAACCCTTCCACAAACATTCATTCTCTTCACCACCAACGACCAATGGCAGCCGTGTGTACCATCTACAAGATGAACTGCAGAAACTTAACAAGGTTCCATGGGCAGCACCTTCCAAACCCATGACTGCTACCATCCAGAAGAGCAAGGACAGCAGATACATGGGGACACCACCACCTGGACATTCCCCTCCAAGACACTCTACGATCTAAGGAGATCCATCAAAGATGCCAAAATACAGTACCAGACCAAAGATGTGCGGGTTAGGTCGATTGGCCATGCTAAAATTGCCCCTTAGTGTCCTGAGATGTGTAGGTTAGAGGGATTAACGGGTAAAATATGTAGGGATATGGGGGTAGGGCCTGGGTGGGATTGTGGTCGGTGCAGACTCGATGGGCCGAATGGCCTCCTTCTGCACTATAGGGTTTCTATGATTCAAGCTCGAGTCCCAGGCTAGCCACACCGACCCCCGCTGACTATGGCAAGGTCTGCAAGACATAACAGGCTACAAGATGAAGGAATGTAAAATCGCCGGCTCCAACGCACCGCTCCCTGATGAGCTCAATGCATTCTATGCCCATTTTGAGCAAGAGGTCAGCGAGAGCATGCCCTCCACCCTGGAAGCACCTGTATCTGGGGTCACCATTGCAGATGTCAGAACAGCTTTCTCGAAGGTCAACCGATGGAAAGCGACTGGCCCGGATGGGGTACCCGGACGAGCACTCAGATCCTGCGCGGATCAGCTGGCGGGAGAATTCGCAGACATCTTCAACCTCTCTTTACAACAATCTGAGGTCCCTATCTGCTTCAGGAAGATGACCATCGTCCCGGTATCTAAGAAAAACCAAGCCGCGTGCCTTAATGACAATTGGCCGGTGGCTCTGACATCCATCATTATGAAGTGTTTCGAAAGGCTAGTCATGGCACGAATCAATTCCAGCCTCCCGGACTACCTGGATCCACTACAGTTTGCCTACCATCGCAACAGGTCCACAGCAGATGCCATCTCCCTGGCTCTGCACTCAACCCTGGAATAACAATGATAACAATGACATCTATCTCAGACTCCTATTTATTGACGACAGCTCAGCCTTTAACACCATTATTCCCACGAAACTCATCTCCAAACTCCGTGGTCTGGGCTTCAGCTCCTCCCTCTGTGACTGGATCCTGAACTTCCTAACTCACAGACCACAATCAGTAAGGATAGGCAACAACACCATCTCCACAATCATCCTCAACACCGATGCCCCACAAGGCTGTGTTCTCAGCCCCCTACTATACTTATACACCTATGACTGTGTGGCCAAATTCCCCTCCAATTCGATTTTCAAGTTTGCTGACGACACCACCATAGTGGGTCGGATCTCAAACAATGACAAGACAGAGTACAGGAATGAGACAGAGAGTTTGGTGAACTGGTGCGGCAACAATAATCTCTCCCTCAATGTCAACAAAACGAAGGAGATTATCATCGACTTCAGGAAGCGTAAGGGAGAACATGCCCCTGTCTACATCAACGGGGACGAGGTGGAAAGGGTTGAGAGCTTCAGGTTTTTAGGTGTCCGGATCACCAAAAACCTGTCCTGGTCCCCTCATGCAGACACTATAGGTTTACCCTGGTCCCCTCATGCAGACACTATAGTTAAGAAAGCCCACCAACGCCTCTACTTTCTCAGAAGACGATGGAAATTTGGCATGTCAGCTACGACTCTCACCAATATTTACAGATGCACCATAGAAAGCATTCTTTCTGGTTGTATCACAGCTTGGCATGGCTCCTGCTCTGCCCAAGACCGCAAGGAAATACAAAAGGTCATGAATGTAGCCCAATCCATCACGCAAACCAGCCTCCCATCCATTGACTCTGTCTAAACTTCCTGCTGCCTCGGCAAAGCGACCAGCATAATTAAGGACCCCACACACCCCAGACATTCTCTCTTCCACCTTCTTCCGTCGGGAAAAAAATACAAAAGTCTGAGGTCATGTACGAACCGACTCAAGAGCAGCTTCTTCCCTGCTGCTGTCAGACTTTTGAATGGACTTACCTTGCATTAAGTTGACCTTTCTCTACATCCTAGCTCTGACTTTAACACTACATTCTGCACTCTTTCATTTCCTTCTCTATGAACAGTATTCTTTGTCTGCATAGTGCGCAAGAAACAATACTTTTCACTTTATGTTAATACATATGACAATAATAAGTCAAATCAAATCAAATCAAATCACCATCCTGATTTGGAAATATATCGCCATTCCTTCACTGTCACAGAGTCAAAATCATGGAACACCCTCCTTGACAGGACTGTGTACCTAGAGCACATGGACTGCTCCGTTCAAGAAGCAGTTCAAGAAAGCATCTCATCACCACCTTCTCATGGGCAATTAGAGATGGGCAATAAATGCTGGCCTAGCCAGTGATGCCATGTCCTGTAAATGAATACAAAAAAAATGACATCGAAATTAAACAAAGATTAGCATACAAGTGCTTAACAACATATTAAATTTCTTTTAACAGAAGCGCCCAGCTGTTAATTTTAATCTCAATGTGATGTAAATTTAAAGCTAATGAGTTTAGCAACAATTTTCAATGCTAAAAAAAATCAGGGTTAATGATGAGAGCTATTGTATTGCCACAGTTTATTGGAACTGCAATGGCCCACATCACCAAATGGTGATATCAGGTATGGACTGACTAAACCTCCACAGAAGGAGAGACTATATAATAACATGTGAAAGGAGGCTGTCTCACACTTTTATCCAGTTAATGATCTGATCGGCATTATAGAGACGTGGCTACAGGATGGCAAACATTGTGTCCTGCATATTGAGGGGTATATGGCATTCAAAAAGAATGAGAAGCTAGGTAATGGTGATGGGGTAGCACTGTTAATCAAGGATTGCATTGGTGGGATAGTTAGAGGTGACCTTGGTTCAGGAGATCAGAATGTAGAATCGGTTTGTGTGGAGATGAGGAACAGTTGGGAAAGAAGTCACTCATGGGAGTGATCTACAGGGGTCCTAAGAGTAACCACAATGCAGGACAAAGTATAGAAGAAGAAATTTTGGGTGCTTGCAATAGTAATAATCATGGGTCATTGTAATTTACTTGTAAACTAGAAGAATCAGAATGGCAGTAGTAGCCTGGATGATGGGTTCGCAGAATGCTTTTGAGATAGTTTCTTAGAGCAGCAAGTTCAACCAGGGAGCAGGTTATAATTAGACTTGATATTTTGTAATTTTGCAGGATTAATTAATGACCACAGATTAAAGGCAACCCTAAGTAGCAACAGTATGATTCAATTTTATATCCAGTTTGAAAGGGAGAAGAGTGGGTCTACTTAAATAAGGGCAACTGTGTGAGCAAGAAAGCGGAGCCAGCTGAAGTGTACTAAACTAGGAAGTAGATCAGCAGAGAATCAAACATTTAATGGGATGTTTCAGAATGCTCAGAATGAGTATATTCCAACTATAAAGAAAAATCTAAAGGTTGGACCCACCACCCGTGGCTAACTAAAGACATTACGGAAATGTAAGGTAAAAGCATACAATTGCGCAAAAATGAACAGTAAGTCACAGAATGGCAGAGAATGAATATCAAGTTAATCAGGGGGAAGAAATTTGAGTTTGAGAGGGAGCTGGCCAGAAATGTAAAAATGGAAAGCAAGACTTTCTTCAGATATTTAAAAAGAGAGTAAGTAAAGTGAGTGTTGGTCCTCGCGTGAGTGACCATGGAGAGTTAATAGCAAGTAATAAGGAAGATGAAATGAACAATATTTTGCTTCTTTTTTCACTATAGAGGGCAGAAAAAAACACTCCAATAACAGCTGGAAGGGAGAGAGGAACCCGGTGAAATTACAATCACCAGGGAAACGGGACTGAGGAAACTAATGGAACTGCGGGCTGACAAGTCTCTGGGTCCTGATGGACATCATCCTGGGGCATTAAGAGACAGCTAATGGGGTAGGAGATACAAAGTGCAAGGGGGAGAGGTCTGCAATTAATATTTTATTCCTGTATAGCAGAAAAATATAAGCACTTTCCATCAGTTTATTTCAGATAAGTTGCAGCTGCGTATTGCTGCGCTCTGTTGCAACATCTGACAAAATGTTTCCATAGTGACACAAAGGCAGTGGGCGGGTTTATCGCAAAACCCACCATGGGTGGCCCACCATGGGCCGCCAGCGGGACCTTCTGAATTCGCCATTGTCTACGGGGTTTGCCATTGAATGCAACGCTCTCCACTGGTAAAGCCACTATTCTACCTGCCCCTGCTGTTAACATTCATTTCTTCCCTATTATTCTCTGGTGGTGACGAGACATTTTGTAAAAGTGGTTATGTTGTAAGTTTTATCCAATAGCATACAGAGTAAAGGGAGGCCAGGTGAGATAGAAGTCAAGGATCTGCAGAAATTAAACCTCCCATAAGTAAAATATATTTTCTACCTATGAGGGTAAGTATAGCCAGAATACTGATGTTAGTACCTTGAAGCAGGATGCTGTCCAAAGAGAGAGAAGAAAGCCTAATGTGGTAGCGGCAAGGCATTCAATATTTAGGGTCTGTGAATCATATTCTTTGTAATTGGAATTGAGAGGCCCACGTGGTTCCTTACCTGCTCCCACAGAAGCCACTTCCCGGCTTAAGGATATTGGACAGAGAGGAGAAGTATCGAGTCTTTGTGGTTCATGTTGGGAGCAACAACATAGGAAAGAGTAGGCAAGAGCAAAGAGTAGATGAGAGAGAGCACCAGCAGCTGGAAGCTTAGTTGAAAACAAGACTTTAGCAGAGGGATATGAACATGCAGTTGGAGTGGCATAGGAAAGAGATGTTCAATTTCTTGGGACACTCGCAGCAGCAATGAATAGGAAAGAACCATAGCATTGCACTGGGCTATACCTGACCTGGGTTGGGAGCAGTGTCCTTGCAGAAAGAATAAATAGGGCACTCAGAAAGACTTTAAACTAGCCAATGGTGGGGAGGACAAAGATAGGAAAAGTAGCGTGAATGAATACTTTAAAATAAATGAAAAAGTGAGTAGAATAAGAGTCATAAGTTGTGCATTAGGTAAAGGAAAGACAAAAAGATGTAACATTTTTACACAAAGAAAGGAATAAGAAATATGTAAAATAGAAAAGCAAGACAGATTAAGGCATATGGCTCAAGCAAGTGTTTATACAAATGCAAAAAAAATGAGGAACAAGTTAAATGAATTGTGGGCGCAAATTCAACTTGGAGGTTTTGATCTTCTCACCTCTGTAGATTCTCCTGTTTCCTCTTCCTCTGCCGATTTTGACACTTCCAGGAGAGGAAAGGAACTCTGTTCAGTAGGTGATTGCAGCAAGTGTATGCCAACATTTTCAGAAGCCAAAAATATTCATCCACGAATTTTAAACAGATTGCACATCCTTTCCTGTTTCTCCACTGATAACTACCCTTTATCCCGTAAAGTTTGCAAAGATTCCATTTTCCCTTTCACAACAAACAGATGCATCCCATGCCACTCTGCAATTCATTAAATTCATTCTCCTCTTCACACTTAGTGTTAGGAATGAGGTGAGGAGTAATTTCTTCACCTAGAGGGTGGTGAATCTGTGGAATTCACTCCCACAGAAAACAGTTGAGGCCAAAACATTGTGTGATTTCAAGAAGAAGTTAGATATAGCTCTTGGGGCTAAAAGGATCAAGGGATATGGGGGGAAAACAGGATCAGGAGATTGATTTTGATGATCATCCATGATCAAAATGAATGGCAGAGCAGGCTCGAAGGGCCGAATGGCCTACCCCTACTTCTATTGCCTATGCTTCTAGAAACTAGACCTATTTTTACCCAAGTTCAAAGAGACTCTTCTCACAATTTATTCCTTCACATAACTCCTGACACCCAACTCAGTGCTTCTGGAGTTGCCAACCCTCCCAAATTATCCTGGAGTCTCCCAGAAGACCTGAGGATTAATCTTCAGAACTGCGAGGAACTGAAGATAAAAAGCATCTCAGTCAGACTGGAAAGGAATAGCAGGACTAGCAGTGACCCAGGATCAAATGCTGTTCTGATGCATGTGCATGCCTGCAGTAAAGCCATGTGATAGTTAGAGCAGGTTCTATAGTACAGAGGATTGTGGGTATTGTGGCTGCCATTATTGACTAATTTATGAGTGAACCAATACTGGAATATGGGAGGGTAGGGGTTGTAAATCATATGATGAAATCTCCTGGAATACAGTCCCAGCAGAGCTGGTAATCCTAAGTGAGTGGGAGCTCCTGATCTTACGAAACTGAGGGATCAATAACGCACAAGTGTCGATAAAGTTTGCTCTATAGTACTTCCAGATGATGGGCTGCATCCAATCCAATGGGATGTCACTTTTTGTCATCGTCTTTGTTTTAACAAGAGTTCTTTCCCAGGCATCGAATAGAAGCCCGCAGTGGTGTAATAGCATTAAAACTGAGCAGAGTGGTCCATGAAATGACCAAAGAACAGCACAGGAGATTTAAATCATTGCTGATTTTTATAAATATGGGTACTGGCTGTACAATGATGACTGCATTGCCTCAATGCAAATGGTCAGAATCCACATAGATGGAGGTTGGCCACATCTGGAATAAGTAAGATGCATGGAGTACATATTAGTTCATAGAATCATAGAATCCCTTTAGTGCAGAAAGAGGCCATTCGGCCCGACAAGTCTGCACCACTCTTACCCAGCCTGACCCCGTAACCCCACATATTTACCCCGCTAATCCAGATATTTTGGGAGACTAAGAGACAATTTAGCATGGCCAATCAACCCAACTTGCACATCTTTGGACTGTGAGAGGAAACCAGAGCACCCGGAGGAAACCCACGCAGACACGGGGAGAACGTGCAAACTCCACACAGCCAGTGACCCAAGCCGGGAATTGAACCCGGGTCCCCGCCCTGTGAGACAGCAGTGCTAACCACTGTGCCACCGTGCTGCACCAAGTTCAGAGGACAGTAATTAGAAAGTGGCTTTATATAGGAACAGAATGTGTCTTCAGGAGATGTTTGCCTTGAGCAGGACGTGCGTATTGTGTGGCTGAGCAGAAACCACGCAGAAGACTAATGGTGAGTTGGTGGAACAATTGTGGGAAAACCTGGAGAACGAACTTCCCACTTTAGGCTCATCACAGACATTTCCAGGGATCCCATTCACCTGGGATAGGAAGTAACCGAAGGGGTGAACGTATGGCATCAATCACCAGCCTCCCCGTGATGGACGATTTCCCATAACTTCTGATCCCAGCTGAACTACTGAGGGGAAAAGCAAAGAGAGACTGAACGTTTCCTGACAGGGAGCACCATGGGAAACACAAGAGACAAGAAAGCCAATTATGAACATAAACCGCATAAAGTCCTGTTGCTTAACAGCTACTTAATCTGTGCTCTGTCCCTTGGACCCACACTTGCAGTGGAATATATTGCAAACCTTGTTGCTGATTGGTGTTTTACTTGAAACAATGGCTTATTGAAATTCTGGTCAGAAAGGGAATGAAGTCAAAATAAATGATTAATGAACTTCAGATTTGTACTTCATGCTATTACTTGAAATAAGAAATCACTGATATACTCATTCCACTCAGTTCCCTAGGTCACATTTTTGCCAGTAAAGAGAGAGAAAGTGTGCATTTGTGAGAAGAATTCGAAAACAGCTGTGCATGCAGCCCATCCACATCTGGCACTGGATAGTTTGCATGCACCTCTTTGAAGCCAGCAGACCCCCCTCCCTCCATCCAGTGAATTTTCTTGTGGTTTTCAGGCCCTCTCTCCCTTATCTCTTCACAGACTCTCCCCAAGGTAACTTCCCTGAGATCTGATGGGAAGGCGATGGCCTAGTGGTATTCTCATTAGATTATTAATCCAGAAATATAGCTAATGTTCTGGGGACCCGGGTTCGAATCCCACCATGGTAGATGGTGGAATTTGAATTCAATAAAAGAAAAATATCTGGAATTAAGAATCTACTGATGACCATAAAACCATTGTCGATTTTCGGCAAAACCTATCTATTTCCTTCCTTTAGGGAAGGAAATCTGCTGTCTTTACCTGGTCTGGTCTGCCTGTGACTCCAGAGCCAAAACAATTTGGTTGACTCTCAACTGCCTTCCAAGGTCAACTGGGGATGAGTAATAAATGCTGGCCAGATAGTGACGCCCATATCCCACAAATGAATTTTTAAAAAGCCAAGAAAGTGCTATCTGAACCCAAGGTCCAGCATTCAGTTCACTTGTTCAACTGCACCATCTTGGAAGTCTTTTCTATTTTTATCCCTTGCCATCCAATTGATCCTTACCTCCCCACAAGATCTCCACGAGGAAGCTGGACCAGGGAAAGTGCTTCCAAGGGTTTTGTTGCTCTTTGATTGGTTACTTAGAGACCATCATGAGTGGCAAAGTCAAGCTCCCCACGTGGGAATGAAAAACCAGAAAACGCTGAAAAGACTCAGCAGGTCTGGCAGCATCTGTGGAGAGAAACACAGAAGTAATGTTTCAAGTCTGTATGACTTCAGAGTTAAAAAAAGGGAGAAATGTGATGGAATTTAAACAGTTCAAGAGGGTGTGGAGCAGGTGGAGTAAAGTAGGGCAGCATGGTAGCACAGCAGTTAGCACTGGTGCCTCACAGCGCCAGGGACCCGGGTTCGATTCCCAGCTTGGGTCACTGCCTGTGTAGAGTTTGCACATTCTCCCCGTGTCTGCGTGGGTTTGCTCCGGTTTCCTCCCACAATCTGAAAGATGTGTGCTGCTTAGGTGCATTGACCCGAACAGGCGCCGGACTGTGGGGAATTTCACAGTAACTTCATTGCAGTGTTAATGTAAGCCTTACTTGTGACTAATAAATAAACTTGCTTAGAAGGTCAGGGATAAATGTGAGCTCGGAGACACTGAAATAATAAGTTTGGGGCACAGACAATAGAAGTGCAAGTGGTAGTGTTAAAGACTAAAAAAGTGCTGAAACCGGTATAAAGGTAAGATAGCAGAAAGTGAAAGCAAAACTGGAGAACAAGTGACAGATGGCGCCACGGGGGCCCACTTAGGAAACAGGAATGTCTTATCTCCACAAGGTGCATTCCACCTCCAAGAGTTCACATCAGAAATTGATGGTGCGGTTGTGCATAGGCACCTGACGATTCTATGTGACCATCAGCTTGACTGGCCTTCACTAAAATGATCTTGCATACCATTCCTCCTGATTGTTAAACTTAGCGCAGGCTATCATTGTAAAGGGTGATTCAAATGGTTGTAGCAACATTTCAAGCTATGTGGTTAGCAAAGCACATGACTCTCATTTCTACATTTGATTACAGACAGGAGAAAACAGTCAAAGAGGAATAAAAACATAAGCAAATGTAAAAGTGATGCTTAAGAGTTTACAGAAAATCGCTTCAAAAAATGACACTGAGGAGACGCTAGTAATCTTGGCAATGCCAGCAAATAGTTAAAGAGCTGCTTGATGCTCCTGAACTGTTGAAGTGTCTATGATGCCTCAGTGGGTTGTCTGCAGTTTGTATTACATTGACCTGGAAGATGCTGACTTTTCTTTTCCTCCCTAAATCCTAGCTGTTTGCAGTGGGGAGATTACAGACTCTGACGGAGTTGTGCTGTCTCCCAATTGGCCAGAAGCCTATGACAAGGGTCAGGACTGCATTTGGGGGATACACGTGGAAGAAGACAAGCGGATCATGCTGGAGCTCCAAGTGTAAGTACAAAACAGTGCACCCAAAACGCCACAGTCAAAACAACTGGTTTGGGAATTGGAAATTTAACTCCGACTGTCCGTGCAGCTGGTATAAACTGAACGCTGGTGGAAGTTGTTAACTAGTAAGATTTTGAGCACTTTAAGTTCAGACCTGATCATCGACCTGTGTCATGCTGCGGGCTTCAGATTGTACAGCCCTTTCCTAGCACCCTTCTCCATTACAACAACAACTTGTATTTATATAATTCCTTTCACAGAGTAAGGTGTCCCAAAGCATTGAGCAGCATGGTGGCACAGTGGTTAGCATTGCTGCCTCACAGCACCAGGGACCCAGGTTCAATTCCAGCTTTGGGTGATTGTGGAGTCTGCACGTTCTCCCTGTATCTGCATGGGTTTCCTCTGGGTGCTTGGGCTTCCTCCCACAGTCCACAGTCTGGGTTGGGTTGATTGGCCATAATAAATTCCCTCTCAGAGTCAGGGGGATTAGTGGAGTAAATACATGGGATTAAGGGATTAGGCCTTGGGTGGGATTGTTGTCGGTGTAGGCTGGATGGGCCAAATGGCCTCTTTCTGCACTGTAGGGTTCTTTGATTTAACATGAATGACCAAACAAACTTTGACAAGCCATTAAAGGATGTAATAGAACAATTGACTGAAATGTTTTGTCAAAGACGTAGATTTTAAGGAGCATCTAGTAAGAAACCAGAAAGGTGACCTCTGGCTTGGTCCAGGATTGCAGAAGCATGGTGCAGTCAAAAAGCCTGAGTTCAGCTTCTTCCCCCGACTCTGGATCTGTCACAAGGCTGCTTTCTTTCAGCATCTCTTAGCTCTTGCCTCAACATTCCCTCTCATAGAATCATAGAATGGAACCAGCTCTCTGCAACAGCAATTTAGCTGATTCCATTTCCCTTTTGGAAGCCATCACTAAATCTGCCTCCACTACCCTCTCAGGTATACCAGGTCCTATCCACTCATGTTGAGGGCTTTTCCTTATGTCGTCTTCGGTACTTTTATCAACAACTTTGACATCTGTATCCCTCTGGTTGTCGACCCTTCTTCCAATGAGAATCTTCTACTTCAACCTCCTCTATCCAGACCTTTAAGATTTTGACCACTTCTACCCAATCTCCTCCTAAGCTTCTCTCCCCAAAGGAAAATGACTCCAACTTCTCCAATTTCCCCACTAATTGAAGTCCTTCATCCCACTCTAAGCCTTCACAACTGCTACATAAGAAATAACAGCAGGAGTAGACATCAAAACCCTCAACCTCACATTTAACTTTCTCTAGCTTTCTGCTTCCTGCTTCTCCCATTTATAAGTTACAAGTCACCGGGGTTGCCATGGTTTGTGTTCGCACCAGCTCCATGTTCCATGACTCCAACTTTTCTCTCCTTACCAAGCTCCACTGGCTCCCTGTATTAGAATCATAGAATCCCTACAGTGCAGAAGGAGGCCTTTTGGCCCATCGGGTCTGCATCAACAATCCCACCCAGGCCCTTTCCCCATAACCCCATGTATTTGTCCTGACACTAAGGGGCAATTTAGCATGGCCAATCAATCCAACCTGCACATCTTTGGAGTGCGGGAGGAAACTGGAGCACCTGGAGGAAACCCACGCAGAGACGGGGAGGAACGTGCAAACTCCACACAGACGGTGACCTGAGGCCGGAATTGAGCCCGGGTCCCTGGCGTTCTGAGGCAGCAGTGCTAACCACTGTGCCACCGTGCCACCCACAGCCAGCTGACTTTTAAGATGATACTTTTCATCTTCAAGACCCCCTCATGGCAAAAACAGGCTCTATCACTACAGTCTCCTCCACCCATATCCCGATACATATCCGTCTGTTATAACTCCAATTCCGAGTTGCCCTGTTCCACCGTCCGTACCCTTGCCCTCCAGAACACCTTCTCTGCCTTGCAATCTGCAACCACCAGCCCCTCCCTTCACGCCCTGACATTCTCATTATCACTCTTTTTCTCTGAGCCAATCTTTTCTTGACTATCCATTTTAAATGTCATGAGTGCTATGGAAATGTAAGTTGTTGCCGTTACACCAGTGTGAAGCAGTTCAAGCAAAACTTCATGCAATAAACTTGAAGGTGACTCGTTGTGGGCTTCAAGTTATAAAGGGGTTTATTATCAACAATAAATATGAACAAGGGTCTGACAGAACTGTAATACACATCGCAAATGGCATGTTGGCCTTCATTGCGAGAGGTTTCGAGTACAGGAGCAGGGATGTGTTGTTGCAATTATACAGGGCCTTGGTGAGGCCACACCTAGAGTATTGTGTGCAGTTTTGGTCTCCTTTTCTGAGGAAGGATGTTCTTGCTCTCGAGGGAGTGCAGAGAAGGTTTACCAGGCTGATTCCAGGGATGGCGGGACTGAGGAGAGATTGGCTAAGTTAGGATTGTTTTCACCGGAGTACCAACGAATGAGGGGGGGTTCGCATAGAGACTTATAAAATCCTAACAGGATTAGACAGGGTAGATGGAGGGAGGATGTTCCCGATGGTGGGGGAGTCCAGAACCAGGGGTCACAGTCTGAGGATTCGGGGTAGACCATTTAGGTCAGAGGTGAGAAGACATTTCATTTAAATATATTATATAATATATATAAAATCCGGTTAAATATATAACATGGGCAAGCTCATAAAGGACGACAATGTTACAAATGCAGGTCTCTTTAAGAGTAAACCAGGTCTTGCTTTGGAGTGAGTTGAGAGAACATAAACATAAGAACATAAGAACTAGGAGCAGGAGTAGGCCATCTGGCCCCTCGAACCTGCTCCGCCATTCAGTAAGATCATGGCTGATCTTTTCGTGGACTCAGCTCCACTTACCCGCCCGCTCACCATAACCCTTAATTCCTTTACTGTTCAAAAATTTATCTATCCTTGCCTTAAAAACATTTAATGAGGTAGCCTCAACTGCTTCACTGGGCAGGGAATTCCACAGATTCACAACCCTTTGTGTGAAGAAGTTCCTCCTCAACTCAGTCCTAAATCTGATCCCCCTTATTTTGAGGCCAAGCCCCCTAATTCTAGTTTCATCCCCCAATGGAAACAACTTCCCTGCTTCTATCTTATCTATTCCCTTCATAATCTTATATGTTTCTATAAGAACTCCCCTCATTCTTCTGAATTCCAATGAGTATAGCCCCAGTCTACTCAGTCTCTCCTCATAAGCCAACCCTCTCAACTCCGGAATCAACCTAGTGAATCTGCTCTGCACCCCCTCCAGTGCCAGTATATCCTTTCTCAAGTAAGGAGACCAAAACTGTACACAGTACTCCAGGTGTGGCCTCACCAGCACTTTATACAGCTGCAACATAATCTCGCTGTTTTTAAACTCCATCCCTCTAGCAAAGAAGAACAAAATTCCATTTGCCTTCTTAATTACCTGCAAACCAACTCCTTGAGATTCCTGCACAAGGACACCTAAGTCCCTCTGCACAGCAGCATGCTGCAATTTTTTACCATTTAAATAATAGTCCATTTTGCTGTTATTCCTACCAAAATGGATGACCTCACATTTACCAACATTGTACTCCATCTGCCAGACCCTCGCCCACTCACTTAGATTATCTATATCCCTTTGCAGACTTTCAGCGTCCTCTGCACACTTTGCTCTTCCACCCATCTTAGTGTCATCTGCGAATTTTGGCACACTACACTTGGTCCCCAACTCCAAATCATCTATGTAAATCGTAAACAATTGCGGTCCTAACACTGGTCCCTGAGGCACACCACTAGTCACTGATCGCTAACCAGAAAAACACCCATTTACCCCACTCTTTGCTTTCTATTAGTTAACCAAGCCTCTATCCATGCTAATACATTACCCATAACACTGTGCACCTTTATCTTATGTAGCAGTCTTTGGTGCAGCACCTTGTCAAATGCCTTCTGGAAATCCAGATACACCACATCCACAGGTTCCCCATTGTCCACTGCACATGTAATGTTCTCAAAGAATTACACCAAATTAGTCAAACATGACCCATGCTGCGTCTTATCAATGGGACAATTTATATCCAGATATCTTGCTATTTCTTCCTTGATGATAGATTCAAGCATTTTCCCTACTACAGAAGTTAAGCTAACCGGCCTATAGTTACCTGCCTTTTGTCTACCTCCTTTTTTAAACAGTGGCGTCACATTTGCTATTTTCCAATCTGCGGGAACCACCTCACAGTCCAGCGAATTTTGGTAAATTACCACTAGTGCATTTGCTATTTCTCCCGCCATCTCTTTTAGTATCCTGGGATGCATTCCATCAGGGCCAGGAGACTCGTCTACCTTTAGCCCCATTAACGTGCCCAACGCTACCTCTTTCATGAGAAGGCAATGCTCTTTGAAGCTTGTACATAACAGTTGAGGATTGCTTCTGGGCAGGGAGGGGATCCAGAAGGGGGGAGTGGAAACCAGTGTTTGTCCTGAACTCCAGTATCACAATAAAACAGTTATGAATCATCAGAATGTCTTCTGGTGCCTAATTCGGGCATGGAGGTTCACCTGTTAAACAAAGGAGACCAGCAGGATCAATGGATAGGGATAAGGATTGGAAGCCATGGATATGTTTTCCACTCTCCAACCTAGTGGCGGGAAGACAGGTCGAAGTATTTGAGATCTGCTAACTCAGCATGTATTCAGGATCAAACCCAGTGTTCTCCTGGTCTGCACAACTGTAGCTTATCAAAGAATAATGTAGAAAGTCAAAGCAGCGCTATCTAGTCTGCAGACCACCAGTAAGGAGAATTATCGCCACGGTAATAATCCCCAAATGTTTCCGAGCTGCAAATACCAGAAAGCTAGGGTTAAGGCTCATGGTTAAGGGGTGAGGCAAATGCAATTCTGGGAAAGCAAGTCCAGCAAGAATAACATTAAAGAGTCTGAAAAAGTTCAAAGATTTGAAATCAGTAACGACTTAAGATTCAGCAAACATTAAAAGCCCAAGAATCATGAGACCATCTGAACTGTAGGGAAAAAAGCTGCTGGATTCTACCAAACAGAATTCATCGAGAATTCCAAAGAATCAGCAGAGATTTAGAATAAATATTTTTTGGATAAATTGAAAGCAATGACAAGCCACCAGTTTCAGAAGTTGAATGACAAACTGCTGTTCACGTTGTCTCCTTTGAAACTAATCTGTTAAGATGTTGGGTGGAATTCTTCCAAGCCCCCACTGGTGTTTTTGATAGCAGGTGGGAAGCCAATGTGGATCTGAACTAAAGTTACTCAGAAGCTCAAAGTGATTTTAATTCTTCTATCATTTTCTGAGTAACTATTGGGATAAGATGGTCAGAACAATCAATTGAAGCCACAATTCTCAGATGGTTCCTGGTGCAGGGTAATTTTCTATAGGAAATTTGCAGTTTTTCATTGCTATGCAATCCCTACTTGACAACATCAAGGGGTGGGGGACGGTTCCCCAGTGCATCTTTAGGGTAACGCCCAGATATGATGCCCTGGGGCTCAGAAGTTAAGGCAGAACTGGGCGGCATGGTGGCACAGTGGTTAGCATTGCTGCCTCACAGCTTCAGGGACATGGGTTCGATTCCCAGCTTGGGTCACTATCTGTGCGGAGTCTGCACCTTCTCCCCGTGTCTGCGTGGGTTTCTTCCGGATGCTCCAGTTTCCTCCTACCCACCAAAGATGTGTGGTATGGGTTGACTGGCCATGCTAAATTGCCCTTTAGTGTCCCAGGATGCATAGCTTAGACTGTAGGATTTCTATGAACTATAGATTACAAATTAAATGGCTGGTACAACTGAGGCATTTCTCATGACTTGGCTCAGCAGTCCACTTAGATTTTGGTGATCATACTTAATCACAAAGGCCTTCAAACTCTCTCTCCCCCACAAAGAATTTCAGCTTTGATCCTTCTCGGAGTGGAGGTGAGGGGGGTGTAATCATGGGTTCGGTGCCAGGTTCCTGAGGAGTGTTGGTTCCTTGTAGTGATTTTTCAACCCCAGCATCCCTGTTGTGTGGTGAAGGGAGGTAGTGGTCCCAAGGTCCTGAGGAGGCCTGAGAGAGAAGTTAGAAGCCTTGGTGGAGGGGGTTTGAAGGCTTGGATATGGGTCTGGGCCTTAGTGGTGGAAATGGAGGGCTTGTTTGGGCAGGGTTGGATGGGAATTGGAGGCCTTGGTTGGGGAGACTAGGATGTGGGTGAGTGGCTGAAAGCCTAAGAGGAGGATTGGAGGGCACAAGGAGCAGTCGGAGGCCTCACTGAGTTGAATATCAGATGCCTCATTGGGTAGATTGGAAGGGTAAAGGCAGGAATATCTGATGTTGTAGGTAGTCATAGAAATCATAGAAACCCTACAGTGCAGAAGGAGGCCATTCGGCCCATCGAGTCTGCACCGACCACAGTCCCACCCAGGCCCTACCCCCACATATTTACCTGCTAATCCCTCTAACCTACGCATCTCAGGACTCTAAGGGGCAATTTTTAACCTGGCCAATCAACCTAACCCGCACATCTTTGGACTGTGGGAAGAAACCGGAGCACCCGGAGGAAACCCACGCAGACACGAGGAGAATGTGCAAACTCCACACAGACAGCGACCCGAGCCGGGAATCGAACCCGGGACCCTGGAGCTGTGAAGCAGCAGTGCTAACCACTGTGCTACCGTGCCGCCTGGACACTAGTGTTGGTAGACAGGCACAAGATGGGCAGAGAGCCACATGTCTCCTAATCAGTTTAGCAAGCTAGTTTCCTGAGGCTTAGCCAGAACTAAACTGGTGGCACTGCTACCTCACAGCGTCAGGGACCTGGGTTCAATTCCGGCCTCAGGTCTGTGTGGAGTTTGCACATTCTCCCCGTGTCTGCGTGGGTTTCCTCCGGGTGCTCCGGTTTCCTCCCGCAGTCCAAAGATGTGCGGATTAGGTTGATTGGCCGTGCTACATTGACCCTAATGTCAGGGGGACTAATCGGGTAAATAGGTGGGGTTACAGGAAGAGGGCCTGGGTGGGATTGTGGTCAGTACAGGCTCAATGGGCCGAATGGACTCCTTCTGTACTGTAGGGATTCTGTGATTCATTGATGAATATTAGGGAGAAACACATCTCATTAAAATAGTTAAAGTGCCAACCAAAGTGCGGGCTGGTCACTCAATCCCTCTGTACTAACTCTATTAAAACTTGAACTTGGGTGGGTTTGGTTTGGGACCAAGCCCCCCTGCACGTCCCCACCCCCCACCCTCCCTACTCGGCACAAAGCTGTCCATTGTTTTCCGGGCCTAGGCTTAACCCATTCACATTAATGGTGAAAATCAGCCCCATCATGTCAGGCAGCTAAAGTGAGATTTGAAAACAGCATAGGGCTTCAATGGGATAACATTTGTTTAAAATATCATCTGACTTGATTCTTTCAGCATTTGTAGATCCTCTTGAGTGTTCCAGAACCCACAGACACGGCCCCCCGCCACCCGCCGCCCCCCCCCCCCCCCCCCCCGCCCACATCCAAAGCTCTCTGCAATATTATTTCATTGCATTAAACACTGAAATTGAGTATTCCTTTTCAGTAAATGTTGTGCAAAGCTGTAGTGTACTTGCTCATCTAATTCAGGAGCCAGGCAATTGTAGCCTTGTAGCAAACTGCAGTGTATTACTGTCAAAGAAGCCTGCCCTGCTCTCCTATCCTACCTTGGAAGAGGTATAATCATGCTCCCACTGCAACTCTCCAACTGATTGACATGACATTCGCACAAAAATGCTTTAGTTACATCTTTGCTGCCTCCAGAGGTTCCCCACAGGACTTGCACCAATAGGCAGCATGGGTGGTCCAGTGAGTGGAGATATCCTGTCCTGTTTTCACGTTCACTAGAATAGGTAACCCCAACAGAGATGTAGTGTTGGGAATGCAGATCAAGGCAGGTTTATTCCTTGAATAAGGCACAGTGGTTAGCACTGCTGCCTTACAGTGCCAGGGACCCGGGTTCGATTCCAGGCTTGGGTCACTGTCTGTTTGGAGTTTGCACGTTCTCCCCATGTCTGCATGGGTTTCCTCCAGGTGCTCCGATTTTCTCCCACAGTCTGAAAGACACGCTGGTTAGGTGCATTGACCCAATCAAGCGCCAGAGTGTGGCAACTAGGGGAATTTCACAGTAACTTAATTGCAGTGTTAATGTAAGTCTTACTTGTGACTAATAAATAAACTTTACTTATAGGGAAAGGGCTAAATTGGACAGAACTGGCACAGGCATGATGGGCTGAATGGCCTTCTGTGCTATCAAATCCCGGCTTGGGTCACTGGTTCTGTGAAGTTTGCACATTCTCCCCATGTCTGCATGGGTTTTTACCGGGTGCTCCGGTTTCCTCCCATTGTCCAAAGATGTGCGGGTTAGGTTGATAGGCCATGCTAAATTGCCCCTTCGTGACAGGGGGGCTAGCTAGGGTAAATGCATGGAGTTATGGGATAGGGCCTGGGTGGGATTGTGGTCGGTGCAGACTCGATGGGCCAAATGGCCTCCTTCCGCACTGTAGGATTCTATGATTCTCTGATTCTAACCCATTCTATCAATGTCCAACATCATCTGCGACCCATTCTAATGACAAGAAAGTGATAAAGGAGTTTTACCTGATTTATTGGTGCATTGTTAGTTACCTGACATTGCTGAAAAACGTTTAAATTGAAATGAACCCCAGACATAAAATTCCAGGGTATTGACTAGTCATCATTTCTATTATGCTGGCATAAAATGGTGCCTGTGAAGACCTTTGACCCCAGACAATTCCAGGTCAATATGACCATTTTCCTACCCTCTGGTGTAGACTTCCTGCTGTTTCTTCATCTCCTTCCTCATCGGAAAACATAATTAACCTCCGGTGATTTCTGTATTCCATATTTTGTCAGCAACAGGAATCATGTTGAATTTGTTTTAAATTCCAGTCAACCAGATCCAGTAATCGAGAAAAAAAAATCCAAAGGAAAAAATGGCACTCTAAAAAATCCACCTGTCAGGCAGTCCAAGTTAACAAGCCCCGTCTTTAGTGCCCAGTTCACAGTCCAAAGATGTGCAGGTTAGGTGGATTGGACATGGTAAATTGTCCCTTAGTGTCCAAAGATGTGTAGATTAGATGGATTAGCCATGGTAAATGCATAGGGTTGGGGGATAGGGTTGGGGGTTGGGGCCTGGGAAAGATGCTCTTTCGGCGAGTCAGTGCAGACTCGATGGGCTGAATGGCGTCCTTGTGCACTGCAGGGATTCTATGATTCTGTGGTTCATGTGAGTGGAATCGGCGCACAGTACTTTCCATGTGATAGAATCGGGGGATCCATGCAAAGTCATTCAGCACAACTCCCGACCATTTTAATATTTAGATGAAGGCTGGTTGCATAAGTAAGCTCTGCCCAGTTCAGGCAGGAGACCGGTGATACAGACCTCTGCCCAAGTTCCTCGCCCTCATTTTGACCATTCCGCAAACACTTCCACTGGTCAGAAAATGTCTCCTTATTAAACTCAGGTCAGGTCTGTGTTCGCGAGGAGTTGACTATGCAAAAGCTTCCATCCTGTGGCAAGGTTACCCGCAACAGGACCTCCAGTTTCATCTGACAGTTTAAATTAATGGGGTGAATTTCTATTATGCAGCTATTATTAGCGATGCTGGGTCGTTGAAAGACGTCAGATCAATTTACTGATAGCTAGGAGCATGGGGAAGCGGGGAAGAGAAGTGTGTGTGATTGCAGCCCTTTACTTAAATGATATGGGAAATCTGCTGCAAGGTTAACTTGTTAAGTAGTAAAGCAAGTCCAGTTTCTCTCAGTTCAATTTCATGTCGCAATCTTTCAATCATTTAAACGCAAAAATGTTCAATTCTATAGAGGCCGATGGATGTAAAGTTCCCTTATGCCCCAGTCTGTCAGCCAGTTTTCTTGCCAAGGCCCATGCAGTTGGGTGTTTTGACCAAGACTCTATCCAATGATTGTTTGAGATGTACAGAACAGAGAGTCCTGAGCTAATTTTGCCGCTCACAGCAGAGGCAGCTGCAGTGAGGGCACTGCAACATGTGACGCAG
This sequence comes from Mustelus asterias, assembly GCF_964213995.1. Classification (NCBI taxonomy): domain Eukaryota; kingdom Metazoa; phylum Chordata; class Chondrichthyes; order Carcharhiniformes; family Triakidae; genus Mustelus; species Mustelus asterias. The sequence continues at coordinate 20,877,154 of NC_135812.1, forward strand.
TGCCCGGATTCGGATTGGGGGAATGGGGGAGAACCCAACAAGCTTCATGCTTCCAACTTCATCCAGTATGAAAGTGTGGTTAACAGCTGAGGACAGGGCCAAGCTCAACTCTAATGCCCACAGTGTTGAATGCCATACCAGGCGACACAGTGGCACAGTGGTTAGCACTGCTGCCTCACAGCGCCAGGGACCGGGGTTCAATTCCGGCCTCGGGTCACTGTCTGTGTAGAGTTTGCACGTTCTCCCCGTGTCTGCGTGGGTTTCCTCTGGGTGCTCCGGTTTCCTCCCACAGTCCAAAGATGTGGGTGTCAGGTGGATTGGCCGTGTTAAATTGCCCCTTTAAAGTCAGAGGAATTAGCAGGGTAAATATGTGGGGTTATCAGAATAGGGCCTCGGTGGGATTGTGGTTGGTGCAGACTCGATGGGCCGAATGGCCTCCTTCTGCACTGTAGGGATTCAATTACTGAGGATTCTATGACGTAAAGTCTCAAGGACAAAGGGTCCTCCTCCTCTAAGAGGGCGTTGGTGACCATGGACTTCCATTGGATGGGCCCATGATTATGCTTGACAAGGTGCGGCAGTGGTTTGCCATTGCCTTCTGCAGTATGTCTGACCGGGGAACTCTCCCATCCTTACCGCCTGCCATCAGGCAGATTGGTAGGACTTACAAACTGATAATCAGCCTGCTTCACCATGCTATAAACACATCTTCTGTGGCCGTGAAGTCTTAGAGTGGGAATTGAACAAGGAGCTTCCGGCCCAGAGGTAAGAAAGCTACCAATGCCCCTCCAGGCTTCCTTACCCATGAAGGGTCATCTCTGCAAAATATCTCTGAAACTGCCAGGAGAATATACTTTTGGGAGGAGACACAAAAAGAAACCATTGAAATGTTGGTCTTAGAATCATTAAAGAATCCCGACAGTGCAGAAGGAGGCAATTCAACCCATCGAGATTGCACCTATTCTCTCTGACCCAGGCCCTTTCCCCCCATCCTATCCCCATAACCCCAAACATTGCCCATGGCTAATTCATCTAACCTATACATCTTGCGACACTAAGGTCCAGTTTAGCATGGCCAAATATCTAACCCGCATGGGGGCGGCACAGTAGCACTGCTGCACAGCGCCAGGGACCCGGGTTCGATTCCTGGCTTGGGTCACTGTCTGTGTGGAGTTTGCACGTTCTCCCTGTGTCTGCGTGGGTTTCCTCTGGGTGGCTGGGGTTTCCTCCCACATTCTGAAAGACGTGCTGGTTAGGTGCATTGACCCGAACACGCGCTGGACTGTGGTGACTAGGGGAATTTCACAGTAACTTCATTGTGGTGTTAATGTAAGCCTACTTGTGACGAATAAATAAACATCTTTGGAGTGTGGAAGGAAACCGGAGGCACCCAGAGGAAACCCACGCACATACTGGGAGAACGTGCAAACTCCACACACACAGGGTGGAATTTTCCCATCCTGCCCACCATGGAAACCATAGCGGACGGGACACGGGCCATGTAAAGTTCCGTTGACCTCGGGAAGGATTTTCCAGTCTTGGGGCGAACGCAGCCAGAAAATCCCACCCATAGTCACCCAAAGCCAGAATTGAACCCAGATCCCTGACGCTATGAGGCAGCAGTGCCGTGTCAGGCCTATATCAATCCCTCGCCCACTACATCCCAACTGAATGAGAACATTTGAAGTAAATTTCAGGCAATTAGAAAACCAATTTATTTTTCTCGTGGTTCTTACCTCCAGAATGTCAGATGGGTCCAAGGGGGTCAAAGGAATTGGCTAGAGGGGAAGTTTAAATTTTAATGGATCCTCAAAAACACGTCTGGCGTAGAAATAGATTTGAAGTGAAGTTAAAATGATCAAAAATTGTGGAAGTAGAAAGTGAGAGAAAGGATTTATATTCATTTTCTTAATTCTTTATACCAGAAGTACGGGGGAAATGTAGTTAATAATGTTACTTCCGATGTATGAACTGCTTTATCACTGTCATTAATTAAAACTGCTAAGCAAGCTTCAAAGCCATGGGAATCTGAAGACCACATAGCAAGTGGATAAAGGTTACACAAGACAGCAGTGCTCAAGAGGGGGAGGTGTTTGGCTGCAAGACGTATTGAATGGTTCTGCAATGCTTACAGAAATGGCCTGGATTCTGAAACCAAATTTTTAAACGATACCGAGAGAGAGAAAAACAAACGCTTTTCTAAAAGAGTTTAGATCAATTTCTGCAGATTGGCTGGCAGATGGCAGGTAACAGTTTATGCCAATGAGATAATCGAACTGCCTCACAGCGCCAGGGACCCGGGTTCCATTCCGGCCTCGGGTCAGGAATTGTCCCTTAGTGTCCAAAGATGTGTAAGTTAGGGGGATTTGCCTTGTTAATATTGCCTCTCAGTGGCCCAAAATGTGTAGGTTAGGGAGATTAGCAGGGTAAATACGTGAGGCTATGGGGATAGGGCCTGGGCAAGATGCTCTATCAGAGAGTCGGTGTAGATGTCTTGGGCCGAATGACCTCCTCCTGCATTGTAGGATTCTATGATAATCTATGATTTTCTGACTGAACGCTGGTGGCTTAGACTCTTGCCCACTAGGATTGTGGATGAGGACAGTATTGGGCAAGGCAATTTACTGCAATGTGATGCCAGGAGGCACCATCTGCATGGATTCAAAATATTACCCAGTGTGTGCAGCATCAGAGGTAATCTCATTCAAACATACAACATTTTTACAGGACTTGACAGGATAGATACAGCAAGGGTGTCACCCTGAGTTGGGTAGGGGTTCAGAATCAGCAAACACAGCGGCGATTTTACCATCATGTTGCGCCCATTTTCAGGCACGATGCAGTGGTAAAGTGGGGCATAAAGCGCTGAGCACGATTGGCGTTGATTTTTGTGACCGGCACCATTTTACAAGCACCGGATTTCTGGCGCGGTCAGGTTAATGTATGTAAATTTATTTTAATGCTGCTTTACATCTGCTTAGTGAGCCCGGCGCTCAATCGTCTGAGCTCGCCCCCCTTTATTACCTCATCAGGAAAGGTTCTCACCGGCGAGGAATAGACATGCTCCCCATGAATAGGGAGCAGTCAACTTGGCCTCGCCAGTGGAATCGGAGGCCATTGAGTCCCCCCACCGGGGAAGCTGAGGGCAAGAGTGGGCAGTGCCATCCTGGCACCTGGGCAATGCCCACCGGGCAGTGCCGGGGGCAGGGCTAAGGGGGAGGGGCCAGTGGGGACAGGTCAGTGATGTGGGGTTAATGGGGGAGGGGCTAATGGGGAAAGGGGGCCCACTGCCACTCTGCAGGGATCAGTGGGGAGGAGGGAGGGAGGGAGTTTCAAGTCTGCCCAGCATTTAGAAAAATATGGTAAAATCACCCCAGACTCTGAATAAAGGGCAGGCCATTTAGGAATGAGATGGGGAGGAATTTCTTCACTCAGAGGGTGGTGAACCTTCGGAATTCTCTAACCCAGAGAGATGTGGAGGCTTAGTCATTGAGTGTGTTCAAAGACTGAGATCGATAGGTTTTTAAACATTAAAAACATCAAGAGATACAGGGATAGTGCAGGAAAATTGTGTGGAAGTGAAAGATCATGATCTCATTGGATGGCGGAGTGGGCTAGAGGGGCTGAGGGGCTGAATGGCCAAATCCAGCTCCTATTTCTTGTATTATTATAATTACAAATAGCATGAAAAAAAATTAGACCGTTCTTCTCAGCCTATTGTTGGCATTGTCTGGAGACTTAACAGTATTATAATGTGACACGGCAGTTAAAAACACATAAAATCTTGATCTCTATAGTGATTTTTAAAAATTCATTCACGGGGCCTGGGCGTCACTGGCTGGCCAGCATTTATTGTCTATTCCGAATTCCTCTTGTTCAGAGTCAACCACATTGCTGTGACTCTGGAGTCACATGTAGGCCAGACCAGGTAAGGACGGCAGATTTCATTCCCTAAAAGGCATTAGTGAACTATATAGGTTTTTACTACAATTGACAATGATTTCATGGTCATCAGTAGATTCTTAATTCCAGATAATTTTTATTGAATTCAAATTCCACCATCTGCTGTGGTGGGACTTGAACCTGGGTCCCCAGGACATTAGCTGACTTTCTGGATTTATAGTCTCATGATAATACCACTAGGCCATCACCTCCATTCTAGTTCTCATATAGAGAGTCCTTATATAGAGAGCTCCTCCCACAGTTCCTATACAGGGAGTCCTTATATAGAGAGCTCCAATCACAGTTCTTATATAGGGAGTCCTTATATAGAGAGCTCCTACCACAGTTCCTATACAGGGAGTTCTTATATAGAGAGCTCCAATCACAGTTCTTATATAGGGAGTCCTTATATAGAGAGCTCCTCCCACAGTTCCTATACAGGGAGTCCTTATATAGAGAGCTCCAATCACAGTTCTTATATAGGGAGTCCTTATATAGAGAGCTCCTCCCACAGTTCCTATACAGGGAGTTCTTATATACAGAGTTCCTACCACAGTTCTTATATAGGAGCATAACTATAGGGTTCGTGGTGGGAGATACAGGACAGATATCAGAGGTAGGTTCTTTACGCAGAGAGTGGTTGGGGTGTGGAATGGACTGCCTGCAGTGATAGTGGAGTCAGACACTTTAGAAACATTTAAGCGGTTATTGGATAGGCACATGGAACACACCAGGATGAAAGGGAGTGGGATAGCTTGATCTTGGTTTCAGATAAAGCTCGGCACAACATCGTGGGCCGAAGGGCCTGTTCTGTGCTGTACTGTTCTATGTTCTATGTTCTATAGGGAGTTCTTATATAGAGAGCTCCTCCCACAGTTCCTATGCAGGGAGTTCTTATATAGAGAGCTCCTCCCACAGTTCCCAAATAGGGAGTTCTTATATCGAGAGCTCCTCCCACAGTTCCCAAATAGGGAGTTCTTGTATAGAGAGCTCCTACCAATGTTACATGGAGTCTGTAATGTTATACCATTTTGATCACTGAGCTATAAAGTGATTGTGCAACCATTGAAGAAGCTGCAGAGAAATGCTTCCAAGGGGAAGGTGTGTGGTGAGGTGAATGAAATGTACTTTTTAACCACATAGAAAGAAGACGATTAAATTGGAACTGATTGAAATATATAGCACAAAAAAAAAGACTCGGACGAGTTAAATCCTCAATATTACTTGAAAATAAACTGGATAGCAACAGGATCTGGAAAAGTAGCTCAACCAGTGAAGAGTAAATTTAAACCAGGACGTCAAAAAGAATTTGTTCACACAAATGGTATTGAATGTCTGGGATAATCTTCCAGGCTGGATGGGAATGATAGGGAAGATGAAAAGGGGGAGAATACTTCAGCGGCTCAAATAGCCATTTCTGAGCCTTGATCTTTGTTGTGTAATGGAGTGAAACATCGATTTTAAGGAGAATGATGCAGTGTACCCCAGGTCTTGTTGTTGTTCCGTATGCAGGAATATGTAACAGATTGCAAATGAAAATCAGTACAAAGCCCTCAAAATACATTGAATTGATTACTTCTGGGAAACACATTCATTCTTTTTATTATTCATTCGTGGGACATGGGCATCGCTGGCTGGCCAGGATTTATTGCCCATCCCTAGTTGCCTTTGGAGGGCAGTTGAGAGACAACCACATTGCTGTGGCTCTGGAGTCACATATAGGCCGGACCAGGTAAGAATGGCAAATTTCCTTCCCGAAAGGACATTTGTGAACCAGATGGGTTTTTCCCACAATCGACAATGGTTTCATCAGTAGATTCTTAAATACAGATATTGTTCATTGAATTCAAATTCCACTATCTGCCCTGGCGGGATTCGAACCCGGGTCCCCAAAACATTAGCTGAGTTTCTGGATTAATAGTCTCAGCCACTCAGCCATTGCCTCCCGTGGCAGATCAATCAGTAAAGTTTAAAGCTTATTTATTAATTTTACAAGTAGCTTACATTAACACTGCAATGAAGTTACTGTAAGCTACTGTGAAAATCCATCTATGGAAAGAAAAAAAACAGTTGGGGCGGAATTTTCCCATCCCGCCCGCCACAGGAATTTTAGCCATGGAGCATGCAAAGGTCTGTTGATCTCGGGCGTGATTTTCCAGTCTTGGGGCAAGCGCGACTGGAAAATCCCGTCCCTGGGCTCGAATTTTACCGACCCGCCTAACACGGGAGTTGGAGCAGGCAAGGGGCAGGCCATGGAAAGGTCTGTTGACCTCGGGCGGGATTTTACGATTTCCCAGCGAGCGAGGCCATAAAATCCTGCCCGTTGTGCCTGAAGTTTCTTCAGAACTAAAAAAGTTAGCTGTAAGTATTCGCATTCCAACCATTATTCTGTAAATTGAGTTTGTGTTTTTATATGCCCTGTTTGTGAACAGAATTCCCACTCACCTGAAGAAGGAGCTTAAGGCTCCGAAAGCTTGTGGCTTTTGCTACCAGATAAACCTGTTGGACTTTAACCTGGTGTTGTTAAACTTCTTACTGTGTTTACCCCAGTCCAACGCCGGCATCGCCACATCATATCTTATTGCTGTGCATTGAACCTTGCTATCCACATCTATTATCAGGAAAAGGGTTCTTTTTAGAGTCAGTTCTATGCCCGCACTGAAGAATTCAAGACATGGCTTGTCAAACTCCTCAGGATTCTGACTTTCTTCAAGATTCCATCTTGCCATTCTTTATCATTTGAGGAGTTGGCATTTCATTTAACTTTTCCTGGCAGACTTGAGCATAGAACCAAGGCACATTCTTACCTCTTCCTCTGCCCGATGAAAGAGGATATGGGGGCGATCTTGCCAAAATGTTCTCAAAGTCCCGAGTGAGCGAAAACAGGAGAGTTTCAGATCCGCTTTTTGGGTGAGGGCACAAGCCCAATCTTATGCCATTCTATGCAAAAAATAATGCGCAAGCTGTTTCCCGTCAGTAGGGAGAGGGACGAGCCACAGCTTGTCAGAAAGCCAGCAGATGACAGAAGAGGGCGCAATTGTGCAAGCGCAAATCGACTCCCCATCCAACCCCAGCCTGGCCATTTGCACACCCCCTCCCCACCCCCCACCCCCCAGCCCGTTTGATCACTGTTTGTGAGCGCGCAGCTTCCCCCATCCCAGTCTGATCACCATTGCAATGTCCAGCTGTGGTTAAGTGAGTTCCCATCGTATTAGGATTCATTTCAGCAGCATGATGTATCAGGGCGGCACAGTAGCACAGTAGTTAGCATTGCTGCTTCACAGTGCCAGGTACCCAGGTTCAATTCCTGCCTCGGATCACTGTCTGTGTGGAGTTTGTATATTCTCCCTGTGTCTGCATGGGTTTCCTCCGGGTGCTCCAGTTTCCTTTCCACAGTCCAAAGATGTGCAGTTTAGGTTGATTGGCCACGCTAAATTGACCCTAGTGTCAGGAGGCGTTGAAGGGTAAATATGTGTGATCACGGGGAAAGGGCCTGGGTGGAATTGCTGTCGGTGCAGGCTCAATGGGCCAAATGGCCTCCTTCTGCACGGTAAGGATTCTATATTCTATGAGTGGAAAACTGTGAGCCGTGCTGGACCAAATGCCCTGATTTTAACCAACAGTTAATCATGGACCCTGACTTTAACCAGCCATTTGGCCAAGGGATCTTGGTGCTCAAAAAGTTCAGAACAGGATGATTTTTTTCTTCATTCTTTCATGGAATGTGGGTGTCGCTGGGGCCAGCATTTATTGCCCAGCCTTAATTCCCTTGAGCTGAGTGTCTTGCTATATCATTTCAGAGGGTGATTAAGAGTCAACCACATTGCTGTGGCTCTGGAGTCACATGTAGGCCAAACCAGGTAAGGACGGCAGATTTCCATTAGTGAACCAGATGGGTTTTTACGACAATCGGCAATGGTTTCATGATCATCGGTGGATTTTTAATTGCAGATTTTTTCTCTATTGAGTTCAAATTCCACCACCTGGCATGGTGAGATTTGAACCCGGGTCCCCAGAGCATTTTCCTGGGTCCCTGGATTACTAATCCAGTGACAATACCACTACGCCACTGTAATTAAACTATTACTTCTGTCTGTGCGGTGGAAGGATTGATAATTGGACTGCATTGGCAGTACAAGATATCTGGAAATACTCCACTGACATTTTTAAAACTGTCTTCACTTGTGCCAAAAATGTCTTCAATTGCCACATTTCCAGAATGCAGCCAACTGGACCTATTGCAGACAGGTTTAACAAATCCAGTTTAATATATTCCTGCAGATTTGATCATGTGACATTTGATGGCATTTCATTTATCACCACCTGACACTACTCATGTGATGTTTAATCCGGTGACATTTGATCACATTACCTTCCCTGGAGAGAATGGTGACTTTAAAAAGGGATTTGAATTCCCCATGGCCAACTCGATTACATGACAGTTTTTTAATTTTAAGACCTTTTCTCTAACAAACGAACTAAAATCAACATTGACCAAACGTTACTTAGGGGGCAACGAATGCACTAAATTACAGAAAAGATATTGCCCTTTCTGTAATAAATCTGCAGAGGCAGAAGTCCCTTCACCAAAATCCCTTTATTTACAAACTCTGACAGCATACACAGAGTGCTAGTAGTTAGTCTACCTCCAGGCCATTCTGGACATAGTTACGTTATAATCCTTTTTCCACGAGGCATTTCATCCTGATCGCAAAATGAGTCTGTTGTTGACCAACTTTTAATTGGAGGAGTACCAACCGTTCTGGAGGAACTGACACTCCCTGTTAAATACAAGGCAAAGACTCCCTGATTGACCCATCAATTGGATCCTTAATCAGGGAGTTCATACTCCAATAGGCCAACCTCTATAGCCTGATTGAAGTCATTACAATTTCCCAAATGACTGCAATTCTCCCACCACGTTTATACATTACACACACTCTCCGCAGAATTGTAATTATTCCAGGATCCAGTTCGAAGTCACTGCCAGCTTTCAACACAATTGACTCTGGGAATCTCATTGAGTTGTAACATCCAGTGTCTGTGGAATGTCATTTTCCTCACTATTCTAAGAATCCCTGAATTGGCAGGGTCCACTCTAGTGACGATTCCTCTTGGTATCACCAGGATGAATCTTCCAGTGTCCTTAAATACCTCCCAGTCCCATCTCTCTGACTGGAAAATGAACTCTCACCAACATTCTGCCTGGTGGGTAACAGAGAGCATCCTTTTTTCCTACTGTTTCCCATAGCTGCTATTTCCGTGTGTCTCTCTCTCTCTCTTTCTGTCCAGTATCCCTGAGTCAGTAAGTCCAAGAATCTGTAAGTCTGTCCTGACAAAGCCAAATGTCTAGATAATAACTCCAGAATTCGGCTATAAAGGAACAGTGATTTATTACACAAAATAAAGTAAAGCAAAAACTACAAACCTGTGGTGGACACAACCTGGACAATTACCAATCCCTAGGGAGCTCGTATTCAACGGGTATTACAGGAAGGTCAATCAGTGATACCCCATGCAAGTCACGAGGGTTATACGGTCCTGGTGTGAAAGGTGGCACCCGGGTTTCATTAGGGCTTGACTTGTGTTCCCAGCCCAATGATAACCAGGTCACATATGCTCTCCCCAATTTATGTTTCACTCTTACTCACTCCCTAGTCGGTGTTTCTCTCCCTCCTGCACCCTCTCCCCAATGCATGTTTGTTGCCACGCTCCATCTCCTGAACTTGTATTTTCCTTTCTCTCCCCAGTTTGTCTTTGTCTCTCTTCCAAGTTTGTTGTTCTCATTCTCATAGGTTAGTTTGTATATTTCATTCTCCCACTTACCTAGTTTGTGTTATTGTCTTTAGTTTGTTTTCTCTCTCTCTCTCCTAAGTTTGCATTGTTCTGTCTCTTCGACAATATCATTGGTCTTGTGTTAACGCAGAATATTTACAGAGTCTGCTGAGGCTAGTGAAGCATTAAGAAACAACTTACTGTGGCTGTATCTTGTCATGAGGTTCAATAAAAGTGCAAGATCATCATTTTGTGTGATGATGTATACTGTATTTCGTTCGCATATCGAGCCATTAGAATAGTCCCTCATACTACGCTTCCCTTCCTTCATTGTTCCTGATCAAGACTCCAAGGTTCAATCTGATTTTGTTGGCCTTGATGTTTTCATCCTAGCAACCTCCACTGAAGCAACGGGTTTTGACTGGAGAGAAAAACAGGAGGCAGTTCAGATAACAGGTCACGATGCGTGTGCATGAGTTGCAAGTATAAGGACCACATTTCCTTGAGCGGCATGGTGGCAGAGTGATTAGCACTGCTGCTTCACAGTGCCAGGTACCCGGGTTCAATTCCGGCCTTGGGTGACTGTCTGTGTGGAGTTTGCACATTCTCTCCATGTCTGCATGGGTTTCCTCCCACAGTCCAAAGATGTGCAGGATAGGTGGATTGGGCCATAGTAAATTGCCCCTTAGTGTCTCAAAATGTGTAGATCAGGGGGATTAGATGGGTAAATATGTGGGGTTACGGGGATAGGGCCTGGGTAAGATGCTCTGTTGGAGAGCCGGTGCAAACTTGATAGACCATGAAGCCATTGTCAATTGTCAGAAAAAATCATCTGGTTCCCATCCAGGGAAGGAAATCTGCCATCCTTACCTGATCTGGCCTACAAGTGACTCCAGAGCCACAGCAATGTGGTTGACTCTCAACTGCCCTCTGAAATAGCCGAGCAAGACACTCAGTTCAAGGGCAGCTAGGGATGGGCAATAAATGCTGGCCAACCAGCGACGCCCATGTCTCATGAATGAATAAAAATAAATATGGCCTCCTTCTATACTGTAGGGATTCTATGATATCTCCAGAGATGCCAGCAACAACATCCTGGAGAGCAATCTCCGATATTGGATTCCAGTAGACTCTCATCAAAATGCAGGAGGGTTGGGGACCCTAATTGCAGAGTAACCAATTCAAGTCATGAATTCATTTTTAAAAATCCAGAACTCTTTGACTTCATAATTGGCCAAGCACGGTCATGATTTGGGCTGCACTTAGTACCTGCTGTGAATCTCATGCAGGTTTCTGTGGATAAAAAGAAGACTCAGATGAACATAGAACATAGAACAGTACAGCACAGTACAGGCCCTTCGGCCCACAATGTTGAGCCAAACCTTTTCCGAAACCAAGATCATGCTATCCAAGATCATGCTATCCTCATCATCTTATAACCCTCTATTAAGTCGCCTCTCAACCTCCTCCGCTCCAAAGAGAAAAGCCCTAGCTCCCTCAATCTTTCCTCATAAGACCTACCCTCCAAACCAGGCAGCATCCTGGTAAATCTCCTTTGCACTCTTTCCAGTGCTTCCACATCTTATAGTGAGGTGACCAGAACTGCACACAATATTCCAAATGTGGTCTCACCAAGGTCCTGTACAGTTGCAGCATAACCCCACGGCTCTTAAACTCAAACCCCCTGTTAATAAACACTAACACACTATAGGCCTTCTCCAGGGCTCTATCCACTTGACTGGCAACCTTCAGAGATCTGTGGATATGAACCCCAAGGTCTCTCTGTTCCTCCACATTCCTCAGAACCCTACCTTTGACCCTGTAACCCGCATTCAAATTTGTCCTACCAAAATGAATCACCTCGCACTTACCCAGGGTTAAACTCCATCTGCCATCTTTCGGCCCAGCTCTGCATCCTATTAATGTCTCTTTGCAGCCTACAACAGCCCTCCACCTCATCCATTACTCCACCAATCTTGGTGTCATCTGCAAATTTACTGATCCACCCTTCAGCCCCCTCCTCCAAGTCATTTATAAAAATCACAAATAGCAGAGGACCCAGCACTGATCCTTGTGGTACATCACTGGATCTGGTCTCAATTCTGAAAATTTTCCATCCACCACCACCCTCTGTCTTCTATGAGATAGCCAGTTACTTATCCAATCGGCCAAATTTCCCTCTATCCCACACCTCCTTACTTTCTTCATGAGCCGACCATGGGGGACCTTATCAAATGCCTTACTAAAATCCATGTATATGACATCAACTGCTCTACCTTCATTGACACACTTAGTTACCTCCTCAAAAAATTCAGTCAAATTTGTGAGGCAAGACTTACCCTTCACGAATCTGTGTTGACTATCCCGGATTAAGCTGCATCTTTCTAAATGGTCGTAAATCCTCAGGACCTTTTCCATTAACTTGCCGACCACCGAAGTAAGACTAATCGGCCTGTAATTACCAGGGTCATTTCTATTTCCTTTCTTGAACAGAGGAACAACATTCGGCACACTCCAGTCCTCCGGCACTATCCCCGTGGACAGTGAGGACCCAAAGATCAAAGCCAAAGGCTCTGCAATCTCATCCCTTGCTTCCCAAAGAATCCTAGGATAGATCTCATCTGGCCCAGGGGACTTATTGACCTTCAGGTTTTTCAAAATTGCTAATATATTTTCCCTCAGAACATCTGCCTCCTCCAGCCTATCAGCCTGTATCACACTCTCATCCTCAAAAACATGGCCCCTCTCCTTGGTGAACACTGAAGAAAAGTATTCTTCTGACTCCATGCACAAGTTCCCACTACTGTCCTTGACCAGCCCTAACCTCACCCTGGTCATTATTTTATTCCTCACATAAAAGTAAAAAGCCTTGGGGTTTTCCTTGATCCGACCCGCCAAGGACTTCTCATGCCCCTTCCTAGCTCTCCTAAGCCCTTTTTTCAGCTCATTCCTTGCTAACTTGTAACCCTCAATGGACCCAATTGAACCTTGTTTTCTCATCCTTACATATGCTTCCTTCTTCCTCTTGACAAGACATTCAACCTCTTTTGTGAACCATGGTTCCCTCACTCGGCCATTTCCTCCCTGCCTGACGGGCACATACCTATCAAGGACACGCAGTATTTGTTTCTTGAACAAACTCCACTTTTCATTTGTGCCTTCCCCTGACAGTTTCTGTTCCCATCTTATGCTCCCTAATTCTTGCCTAATCGCATCATAATTACCCCTCCCCCAATTATAAATCTTGCCCTGCCGTACGGCCCTATCCCTCTCCATTGCAATAATGAAAGACACCGAATTGTGGTCGCTATCTCCAAAGTGCTCTCCCACAACCAAATCTAACACTTGGCCCGGTTCATTTCCCAGTACCAAATCCAATGTGACCCCACCTCTTGTCGGCCTATCCACATATTGTGTCAGGAAACCCTCCTGCACACACTGTACAAAAACTGCCCCATCCGAACTATTCGACCTATAAAGGTTCCAATCAATATTTGGAAAATTAAAGTCACCCATGACAACTACCCTGTGACCTCCACACCTATCCATAATCTGCTTTGCAATTTCTTCCTCCACATCTCTATTACTATTTGAGGGCCTATAGACAACTCCTAACAACGTGACCGCTCCTTTCCTATTTCTAACTTCAGCCAATATTACCTCAGTAGGCAGATTCCCCTCGAACTGCCTTTCTCAAACATATGAGCATGCAAATTAGGAGCAGGAGAAGGCCACTCGACCCTTCAATCAATGTGTCATAGAGCAATACAACACGGAAACAGGCCCTTCGGCCCAACCAGTCCATACTGACCATGGTGTCCTCCCAGCTAGTCCCGATTGCCCGCGTTTTGCCCATATCCCTCTAATCCTTTCCCATCCATGGACTTATCCAAATGATTTTTAAATGTTGCTATTGCACGTGCCTCAACCACTTTCTCCGGCAGCTCATTCCATACACGCACCACTCTCTGTGTGAAGAAGTTGCCTCTCTGCTCCCTTCTCAATCTTTCCCCTCTGACTTTAAACCTATATGCTCCAGTTTTCAATTCCCTTCTCTGGGAAAATGATTATGTGTATTCATCCTATCTATGCCCCTCACAATTTTATATGCCTCAATAAGGTCGCCCCTCATTCTCCGATTTTCCAAATCCTACTCCACCCTTCAATAAGATCTGACTGTAACCTCCCGCTTACCCCCAATAACCCACCGACACTCGAGCACAAGTTGTCAAGTCAGTGATATGCAAACTGCCTGGTGCGTGAATTTAATATGTGCAAGGTAAACCCTGCAAGGTTGTATTGGGTTCAAGTTATTCTGATTGACTGCAGTCTCTGGAGTTGCAATAGAAATACAATTATTAGCCTCCCTGCTGGAGTTTCCAATAAGATAACCTCAGTGTTTACTGAGGGGTTGTGAGGGAGGATGGAAAATCAATGGTTTCATTTGGACTTTGTGTGAGACTTGAAATGTAGGAAAGACAACTTGAGTAAAACATAGATGTAACCATATGGTAGACACTGTTTGGCAATTACACTGAAGTTCGCCAACACTTTGTAATCTAAGATGGACATTAACTTTTTATAAATTAAGGAAATATACATCAGAGTATGTTCTCAATTCACAGCTAAGAATGGACTTGGCAATGCATTAAGAAAATTGTCTGTTTGAGTATAGCCAGTTATGCAAAGTAGCACAAAATGAATGTTTTGTGTAATTATCATATCATGTGACAGCTATAGATGGGTGACCTAAAAAGTCTAAACTGATAGATTATTCATGCAACCAATTTGTTCAGCTTTTTAATTAGGACCTACTCATTTACATATTTACCAAGAGATGGAAAGTGTGTTGCAAAGCACACGCATAATAAATAGCATTCCGGATGGGGTTCTGAAAGAAACTATCAACTTAATTAATATACCATTGTTCTCAGAAGCAAACATCTCAACAATTATATGAAGTGAACTGGCAATTTGTGGCGTGTGGTTTTAATCAAATTCGCTCCAGCTGCGTGTAAATTACATTGCACATACGATCCTGTCGATTTAGTTTTGATGGGATCTGAACTAAACAAACACCCGGCAGCTTTAGCCCAGGACCCCATCTGAGAAGATCTCGCTTTGTAGCATTCATCAACAATAGGTCATTAAGCTGTAACTCACTGTTTGGGGAGGCGATGGCCTAGTGGTATTATCGCTAGACTATTAATGCAGAAATTCAGCTCGTGTTCTGGGGGAACCTGGGTTCAAATCCCACCACGGCAGCTGGTGGAAATTGAATTCAATAAAAAATTAAGAATCTACTGATAACAATTGTCAGACAAAAAAACTATCTTGTTCACTAATGTCCTTTTGGGAAGGAAATCTGTCATCCTTACCTGGTCTGGCCTACATATGACTCCAGAGCAATGTAGTTGACTCTCAACTGCCCTCGGGTAACTTAGGGGGTGGGCAATAAATGCTGGCCAGCCAGCGACGCCCATGTCCCACGAATGAATAAAAAAAACTCTGCGGTCAAGAAGTAAAGCTCCAAATGGTCATCAAGCTGCTGTAATAGTAAAACTCAACAGCAATCAGCAGAGTCAACTGCCATCTCTGAGCCACAGTGTCAGAGAGCCATCCTCCTTCCTTATGTAATGGCATCTCCATTCTATATTGTTGAGGGGGCCCATCGATGGGAAGTGGAAATAGCTGAGTAACTGGAAATCAAGTGCTTTGGTTTTACATTTAGGCTACGGTATTAATCCAAGGCACAGGAGTACAGGAGGTACAACATGAATAATAAAAAGTTATATGGAACATTAACAGATAATGCTGGAAAGTTCCATCTGGTTTCACGAGGGAAAAACAATGTGAATAAGAAATTTTAACCTTAAAATACTGGCACGTTTTGGGGCTGATTGAAGTCTTAAAAATCTGATTTCCTGCCTAAACTGAGGCCAAAAGGGAGGCAAACCCTCTCCCAGGAAATGATTTGCTCCTTTAAATATGGTAATGAGACTGTTGTCGTTGGTCGGGCTCCTAAATGTTGTGGGACTTGTCAGTGAAAGGATCCTGGAGGTGATTGCCTCGACACCATGAGCACTATTTGAATCCAATCTGCCCACCTGAGGAATTCTAAAACTTCCTAGAATCATAGAATCCCTACAGTGCAGAAGGAGGCCATTTGGCCCATCAACCCTGCACTGACAACAACCCCACCCGGGCCCTACCCCCGTAACCCCACGTATTTAACCCTGCTAATCCCCCTGACATGAAGGGGCAATTTATCATGGCCAATCAACCTAACCCGTACACCTTCGGACAGTGGGAGGAAGCTGGAGCACCCGGAGGAAATCCACGCTGACAAGGCGAGAACGTAGGCAGGCAAGGCAGCCCCTGAGGCCCCAGTGATCTTCCGTGATCAGCGGGACCCTCACCCTTGGCCATCCCGAATTGTAATTTGTACTCACTTCTCTGAGGGTACCGCGATCTTGAGGTACACCTAAGGTCCCTTACCCGCCTCAGTAGTGCCCAGCTCTCCTGGAGAGTTGTTGAGGCTCTAGAATTGTCAGCCCTCTCACCGGAGCAGCAGCGTCAGAAGCCTTCATTGACTGATGGACCTGGGAACAGCCAGTTAGGAGGCTATCTCCAGTAAAATCACCAAAATCGAGCACAATGTCTTTGTGAAAGAACAAAGAATAGTACAGCACAGGCCCTTCGGCCCACTCAGCCTGCACTGATCACATTGTCCCATCTAGACCAACCGCCTGTATCCCTCGATTCCCCACCTGTGTCTATCCAGATAAGTCTTAAATCTAACTAATGCGTCTGCCTCAACCACCTCACTTAGAACATAGAACATAGAACATTACAGCGCAGAACAGGCCCTTCGGCCCACGATGTTGCACCGACCAGTTAAAAAAAAAAACTGTGCCCTCCAACCTAAACCAATTTCTTTTCGTCCATGAACCTATCTACGGATCTCTTAAACGCCCCCAAACTAGGCGCATTTACTACTGATGCTGGCAGGGCATTCCAATCCCTCACCACCCTCTGGGTAAAGAACCTACCCCTGACATCGGTTCTATAACTACCCCCCCTCAATTTAAAGCCATGCCCCCTCGTGCTGGATTTCTCCATCAGAGGAAAAAGGCTATCACTATCCACCCTATCTAAACCTCTAATCATCTTATATGTTTCAATAAGATCCCCTCTTAGCCGCCGCCTTTCCAGCGAAAACAATCCCAAATCCCTCAGCCTCTCCTCATAGGATCTCCCCTCCATACCAGGCAGTGCATTCCAGGCCCCCACCGCCCTTTGTGTAAAAAACATCCCCCGCACATCTCCACTGAACTTTCCCCCCCTTACCTTGAACTTGTGCCCCCTTGTAATTGTCATTTCTGCCCTGGGAAAAAGCTTCCAACTGTTCACCCTATCTACACCCCTCATAATTTTATAAACTTTTATCAGGTCGCCCCTCAGCCTCCGGTCTTTCCAAGGAGAACAATCCCAGTTTATTCAATCTTTCCTCAGAGCTAATACCCTCTGTACCAGGCAACATCCTGGTAAATCTTTTCTGGACTCCTTCTAAAGCCTCCGCGTCCTTCTGGTGGTGTGGTGGCCAGAATTGGACACAGTATTCCAAATTTTCCAAGGGTTTGGGAATTTTTCTTGTTCTTGAAGAGGGGGACAGCAACAATGTTTATCATCAGGACATTCATACAGTGCCATGTTTCACCTTGATTTATGGCATTTGTAATTGCGAATGGATGGGGGGGGGAGGGGGGGAAAGAAAACCTCTTAGTGAAACATACTTAACTGAAGAGAGTGTCTCCCTGAAACTTATCCCCAGACCAATCGGTTTTTTAAATAAGATTTCTGGCTGTTGGCCGTGACAAATCTGGCAAGTTGACATAAGATTTAGCACTGGTTGTTCAGGATCTGCACCCAATGCCACTAAAGCAGCATAAGCGCAATACAAAAGCAGCTTATGCCTCTCACTTGCAGCAGAGAAAAATAACTTACTTACTGAGTCGGAACTTCATCACATTATTAGGGTGGGTAAATTCCCATTCGGTCTGAGGAGACCTTGACAAGCTCACTAAAAACATCACTGTTGATGTTAAGCTGGTCCCTACACTGTGAAAAGTCCAAAACAGATTGTGCTGGGCAAACATGCTTAAAGATACATATTTCTCCTGCAAATGAACCTTCGGAAACACAAGGATGAATTCAGGCTGTGTGACAGGGCAGCACTTATGAGACCTGTTTTAAGCTGAATGAATCTAGGGTCAGTTTAGCTCAGGTGGCTGGATGGCCGATGGGTGATACAGAACACAGCCAAACAACGTGGGTTCAATTCCCGTACCTGTGGTGTGGTGGATCCTCAGGTTAAAATCACCACCAGTCAGCTCTCCCCAGGAGCAGCTGATGATATCCTGAGACTATGGTGACTTTACTTAATTTTAATCTAAATATGAGAAAACTCCCAGCCCCTGATTGTGTCACCTGAAAGCATGTGAGGGGTCAGATTATCCATACCTCACAAGGAAGGAAAGAGACTGTTAATGGTTTACTTATATGGCAATTGGCGGGTGGAAGGTGGTATTGTGAGAAATGTTTTCCAACGTGATGTGCAGCTCACACGCTGATCTTTTTACCTGTAATTCCCTGTGTGAGGTGCAGTGGTGGAGCGTGGGGATTGGAGGTGAAGAAGGAGGAGAGGTGTCCGCCCCAAGTCTGAAGGCAGCAAGTTAAAATATACATAATGTTGAATTTTGAAGTTGTAGCGTGTAAAATTTGCTCCATATAGAGTTTTTTCAAACTGATATAGCTCAAGATTTTGGATACAATACACTGCCTACTGAGACTTATTAGTCCTTTTAAGGTAACAATTGCTCTTTACAGAGCAAATCTGCGCACTGAGTTCCCTGTTGTTATGTGTGACTGCTTGTCCTGCGAAAGGAGGAGAGTGTTGGTGTGGGGCCTGTTAAAGTGTTGTGAAGTTGTGTGTGTTAGAGTAGCATTGTTTAATCGAATCATAGAATCCCTACAGTGCAGAAGGAGGCCATTCGGCCCATTGAACCTGCACCAACCACAATCCCACCCAGGCCTCATTCCCGTAACTCCACATATTTACCCTGCTAATCCCCCTGAAACTAAGGGGCAATTTAGCATGGTCAATCAACCTAATCCGCGCATCTTTGGAATGTGGGAGGAAACCGGAGCGCCCGGAAGAAACCCACGTAGACACGAGGAGAATGTGCAAACTCCGCACAGACAGTGACCCGAGGCCAGAATTGAACCTGGGTCCCTGGTGCTGTGAGGCGGCAGTGCTAACCACTGTGCCGCCTGGCTTGGATGGTGCAGTAAAGAAGCAGCAGCTTGTTTGCATTTAGTGATTCACGGGTTGCAGGCGTCAGCAGTAAGGACAGCATCATTGCCCATCTCTAATTGCCCCAGTGCAGACGGTTTACAAGCTGCCTTCTTGAACAGCTGCAAGTATGTGAGGTGTAAGTACACCTACAGTGCTGTTAGGGAGGGATTTCCAGGATTTAGATCCAGCCGCAGTGAAGGAATGGTGATATATTTCCAACTCAAGGTGGTGTGTCCTGGAGGGGTGAACCTGCGAGCGATGGAGTTCCCCATACATCTGCTGTGCTTGTCCTCTGGGAAATAGAAGTTTCACATCTGGGAGGCGCTAAGAAAGGAGCCTTGGTAATTAGCTGCAGTGCACCCCGTAGATGGTGCAGCCACTGTGTCAGGCAGATGAGGGGGTAACTGCGATGGCAGATGCAGAATGCACATGTCACAATAGAAGGCATGCTGCTGTGATCGGAGATGAGGGATGGGAAGTGGATGGAAGGTTTGAGAATCCTGGGATTATATAGGGCTGAGTAGAGAGGAGGGGAGGTGTAAATAGATTTTTCTTGGCAACTGTAGCCAAATCATTAGATGTTGATGTGGCACTGCTGCGATAGATGCTTGGAGAGATGCTCGACTACCTCTGTCCAATGCCGTTGGTCCATTTGCCCCAACACCCTTGTCTCATCAATCAGAGTTTTAACAACACCAGGTTAAAGTCCAACAGGTTTATTTGGTAGCAAATGCCATTAGCTTTCAGAGCCCTGCTCCTTCATCAGATGGAATGGAAATCTGACGAAGGAGCAGCACTCCGAAAGCTTATGGTATTTGCTACCAAATAAACATGTTGGACTTTAACCTGGTGTTGTCAAAACTCTTACTGTGTTTACCCCAGTCCAACGCCGGCATCTCCACAACATCAACCAGAAACAGGGCCTCCTTCCTCTTGCTGAACTTTTCCACAAGGATTTCCATGGTACTATCTGAAAATCACCTTCTCCGTGCTGAAAAACAGCAGGACGCAGTGTAGGGAAACTGCACCTCCCCTTTAAGAGGTGCAGGTTGCCTCGAGGTGGCATTACATTTGCTGAACAGGCTCCAACTTTCTTTCCACATAGCTGACCACAAACCTCTCCTGCTCTTGCCGCCTGTCATTAGTCTGTATTGGAAGGATTTTCGCAGGGTTTCCTTAAAAATTCATTCCTGGGATGCGGGCATCGCTGGCTGGGCCAGCATTTATTGCCCATCCCTGAGGGCATTTAAGAGTCATAGGATCATAGAATCCCATTTGGCCCATCGAATCTGCACCTACCTCAATTCCACCCAGGCCTTATTCCCATAACCCCACATATTTATCCTGATAATCCCCCTGATGTTAGGGTCAATTTAGCATGGCCAATCAACCTAACCCGCACATCTTTGGACTGTGGGAGGAAACCGGAGCACCTGGAGGAAACACGGGGAGAATGTGCAAACTCCACACAGACAGTGACCCGAGACTGGAATTGAACCCGGGTCCCTGGTGCTGTGAGGCAGCAGTGCTAACCACTGTGCCACCCTACCACATTGCTGTGGACCTGGTGTCACATGCATACCAGACTAAATAAGGATGACAGATTTCCATCTCTAAAAGCCATTAGTGAACCAGATGGGTTTTTACGACAATCGACAATGGTTTCATGGTCACTATGAGACTTTTAATTCCAGATTTATTTTTATTGAATTCAAATTTCACCATCTGCTATGGCAGCATTTGAACCCGGGTTCCCGGGGTCTCGATCTCTCAACTACTAGTCCAGTGACAATACCACGATGCCACAGCCTCCCCTACTGGTACGCAACCTGTTTGACAATGTTATGAACTTACTGAGCTATCCAGTCCTGGGGTGAGCCTCGAAGCCGGGGCTCACAGCGGGATCACTCTCCAGTGCATCACAAGACCTTGGACCTTCTGCTTTTTGTCTACACCATTGGGCAGAGGTGAGGGGCGGCACGGTAGCACAGTGGTTAGCACTGCTGCTTCACAGCTCCAGGGTCCCGGGTTCGATTCCCGGCTCAGGTCACTGTCTGTGTGGAGTTTGCACATTCTCCTCGTGTTTGCGTGGGTTTCCTCCGGGTGCTCCGGTTTCCTCCCACAGTCCAAAGATGTGCGGGTTAGGTTGATTGGCCAGGTTAAAATTGCCCCTGAGATGCGTAGGTTAGAGGGATTAGCGGGTAAATATGTGGGGGTAGGGCCTGGGTGGGATAGTGGTCGGTGCAGACTCGATGGGCCGAATGGCCTCCTTCTGCTCTGTAGGGTTTCTATGATCTATGAACCCCACCCATGTTTTGCCCGTGAGAGAATCCCTTACGTGGTTTTAACACAAGGCAATTCACTACGATTGTGGCTTCTGTCCCCGCATGCAAAGGACTCCCCAGGTTTCTGTTGATTTGAAATGGGAGAGGGCACGTGCCTGGGTGATCAGGAAGAGTGGAGCGTGGGGAGAGAGAAAAGGAAGAGGAAGTCAGCAAATGGAGAGCAGGACTGAGGAGTGAAGAAGCATGTGCTACTCCTAGTGGATACTCCCTGCAGGCCTATAGTGATTCATACCTGCAGCTGTCAATTTTAATCATGCCTCAAATGTACAGTTACAGAGCCATACGGCACAGAAAAGGCCCTTCGGCCCATCGAGTCTACACCGACAATAACTAACACTGAAGTGGGGGGGGGGGGGGGCGGCGGCGGTGGGTGGGTGGGTGGGTGGGTGGGTGGGAGGGGCGATGGCCGAGTGGTAATATCACTAGACTATTAATCCAGAAACTCAGCTAATGTTCTGGGGACCTGGATTCGAATTCCGCCATGGCAGGTGATGGAATTTGAATTCAATAAAAAATATCTGGAATTAATAATCTACTGATGACCATGAAACCACTGTCGTTTGTCAGAAAAACCCATTTGGTTCACTATTGTCCTTTCGGAAAGGAAATCTGCCATCCTTACCTGGTCTGGCCTACATGTGACTCTAAAGCCACAGCAACTGCCCTCTGAAATGGCCTAGCAAGACACTCAGTTCAAGGGCAACTAGGGATGGGCAATAAATGCTGGCCCAGCCAGCGACACCCATGTCCCATGAATTAATTTTTAAAAATCTCATTTTCCTGCACTTGTCCCATATCCTTTGTAACAGTTTGCAACAGAAATCCTCACGCCCCGTGTCCTGCACTCACAGCTCAATGGCTGTTGGTCACTTGGCCTTAGGATGGACTCATTCTGTTTTTCCATGGCCCAGCGATGGTTAAAGGTACAAGGCTCGGAAGGTGAGAATTAATAATTCCCCAACACTGGCTGCAAATTACTCCGAACAAAAGGAGTCAAACAGATGCTGGCATCTTAATTGAGAAGAGAGAATATTATGATTCATGTGTGCAACTGGCCTGTGGTCGTGGTGACAATTTGAAATTAGAATGGCATATGCAGAGAGCCTTATTAGATAAATGAAGCGGCAGCTTCCTTAATAACATTTGCATTTGTCAATCTCTGTGATTTTTCAGCATTACCTACCATCTGATTACTTTGGCTAAAATGCATAATAACAGCTGATTGATGAGTACAAAGACTCATTCTTTGAGTTACTGGCAGAGTGGTTCTCTCTCTCTGTAGTCAGGTGACAGGCTGTGCACACACAGTAACACCTGCCCCTCCAGTCATAAAAGCATTAATAGTTGTGATATTTCTTTATTCTGACAAATTGGCTACATTTGAAACCAGGCACTAGGCCCAATTATTATTATTCATTTTATTCGCCTTCTCCTGTGGGATCGCTCTGTGTCCTTGCACCCTGCTAGCTCCGTAACCCCCTCTAGCTTAGGAAACCCAGGGCAGCACAGTGGTTAGCACTGCTGCCTCACAGTGCCAGGGATCTGCATTCGATTCCCAGCTTGGGTGACTGTGCAGAGTCTGCACGTTCTGCCCGTATGTGTATGGGTTTCCTCCGGGTGCTCCGGTTTCCTCACACAATCCGGAAGACGTGTTGGCCATGCTAAATTCTCCCTCAGTGTATCCGAACAGGTGCTGGAGTGTGGCGACTAGGGGATTTTCACAGTAACTCCATTGCAGCGTTAATGTAAGCCTACTTGTGACACTAATGAATAAACTTTAAACCCCACTTCGTCCTGTCCCACGAATCTGAAACTCGCCATTTCTGTGACCCCCTTGCCCAACTCTGCACCCCTTTCATCTCACCATTGGCGACCCAGCCTTCCCACTGTCTGGATGTCCATTCTGAATCCTCTGCGTCCCTCTATCCCCAATTTCATTTGAAGGAAATTGACAAAACCAACACTGACATTGCCCGCTGTTTGATGCCTGAGCCTCTGGGTTGCAGATCAGTGAAGGAGACACAAGTTCAGCTTCTTCGTAATCTACCTTTATTTCTGTGATCCAACTCCACACACAATTCTCCTTCAACACCCAATGCCACCTGAAGCCCCTTTATGTATCAGTGATTTCTATTGAATAATTGTCATCAAATTAAGACTTAATTGGAAAGTCTGTTAACCCATTCCTAATAATTGACACAGTCCAAACAGTGACAAAATGATACTTTTATGCGAAATTTAAAGTGGGAGGAAGGCTCCCAGTACTGGATACCAACGGTGCTGAAAAAGAGAGCAGATTTGGGGTTCATCAAAAAGCAGCAATTGGATGAGACAAGCTCAGATTTTCAACGTCGGAGGGATAGGCACAGTCTAAGGAGCTGCAGATGAATGTGCCCAATTCATAGACAATACCATAGAGGTTGTTCTAACCCCAACACCAACCAGCCCACGATGGGCAGAACAGGACAGGTTAAAATTAAATCTTCAGCCCACCTTGCACCTCAGTTACACCCACCTCAGGTTTCAATGAAAGTACATTGAGGAACAGGTGACTGACGTGTTCTTGAGAGGCGGGTCAGTTACTTAAAATATGCAAATGAGGATGTATGGCTCAAATTTTAACAGACTTATTGATTTAAGGCCTTGGAACAGGAGCCCAGAGCTCAAGTCAGACAGGAATCCAATA
Organism: Mustelus asterias; assembly: GCF_964213995.1. Lineage (NCBI taxonomy): Eukaryota > Metazoa > Chordata > Chondrichthyes > Carcharhiniformes > Triakidae > Mustelus > Mustelus asterias. The sequence goes on from NC_135812.1 coordinate 20,901,260, forward strand.
ATGTAAGTGGCTTTCCAACACAGCTTGTGGGACAAGAGGACCGGGAGTGCTTCACCTAGCAATCCAACTCCCTCCCTCCTCATGGTCCAAAAACCTCTGCCTGGCGGTCCAGAGGCCACAGTGATATTGTTTCCACCTCTCCACCCCCGTAACCGATCCACAGTCTCCGCCAACCTACACTATCTCTCTTTCCCACGATAGCACAGTGGTTAGCATTGCCCGTCTCACAGCGCCAGAGACCCAGGTTCAATTCTGGCCTGAGGTGACTGTCTATGTGGAGACTGTGCGTTCTCCCTGTGTTTCCATGAGTATCCTCCGGATGCTCCAGCTTCTCCCAAAGTCCAAAGATGTGCAGGTTAGTGGACTAACCCTTGGGGCGGGAATTTCCAGCCATACTTGCCCCAAAGTCAGAAAATCCCGCCCGAGATCAACGGACCTTTGTGTGGTCCATGTCCCACCCGCTACTATTCCCGTGGTGGGCGGGATGGGTAAAGTCCACCCCTAGTGTTCCAGGATGTGTAGGTTAGGGGGAATAATGGGGTAAATACGTGGGGTTACAGGGTTAGGATCTGGGTCAGTGCAGACTCGAAGGGCCGAATGGCCTGCTTCTGCACTGTAGGGAATTCTGTGATCCACAGCCTCCCCTTCGACCAACAATTTACAATCTCTTCAACTCACAGCACCCAGCTCAATCAAAGATCCCTTCAAAACGCCCTCACCCCACAATCTTCATCCCCTCACTGAAGACTCCATGATGACAAGAATAATGTGTGTTAGTTTAGAACCTTCAATATAGCAAACTATCCCAAGGTGCCTAAACCCTGCACATGACCACAGTTCGGAGATTCCCCGCCTTCACCCCCTCCCTTGCCTTCCTGCAAATTTTGGACAGATTATTACAACGAAGCTGATGAGCACTCTGATCAGAAATGAGAACGAAATGACTCGGGAATAGACTGAGCCATTTTCTGTGTGCAAACTGTGATCAATTGACACAATGAAGTTATTCTTGGACAGCTTCCAAGGGACTGCTTTCCCCTCATTGAAGATTGCAACTTTGAAAACGCATCAGAAAGAATGTTTTGCCCAAGCACAAAAATGCAAATGATTTTGATGTCGGCTGTTTATATTTCTGCGCACATTCATCAAAGTGAGGGTTGTCATTGTTGGAGCGTTTTTGACACCTGGGGATTTAAACTCAAACACAGCTTGATACTGGCAGCCTGCTACGCTGCTGGCTGGCGCAGAGAGGCCCCAGGCCCGAATATAATCAGTCCTCAGGCCTCAGCATCCTAAATCAGGCAAACTACGGGCACCAGCCGCGGACCACTTGTCTGGGATTTTCAACCCCAGCCTGCGGAAAGACCCACAGGGGGGACAAAGCCACATCAACCACTGTTTTTTCCAGGTGAGAGGAATTCGTTCTAACTGCACACAAAGACAAATTTGTTCCTTTTTGGACCTCCTTTTGCGTGGCCTCTCGTCACCCCTTTTATGCTGGTTTTTCGCAGTTCAAAACCCAGAAGTAAGTTTCACAATCTCCAACTTGCTGGGTCTAAAATGAACAAAATCATAACTAATTGAGCATTCTGAATGCCTGTGCCAATTGGTCATGTTGTGTTTTTCTATTTGACATAAAAGTATCAACATATGTCAAGGATTTTTTTTAGTTCATTCGTGGGACATGGGTGTCGCTGGCTAGACCAGCATTTATTGCCCAATTGCCCTTGAGAAGGTGGTGGAGAGCTGCCCTCTTGAAATGCTGCTGTCCACGTGCTGTGGGTTGACCCCAATTAGGAAGAGAGTTCCAGGATTTTGACCCAGCGACTGTGAAGGAACAGTGATATATTTCCAAGTCAGGGCGGTGAGTGGCTTGGAGGGGAACTTGCAGGTGGTGGTGTTCCCATGTATCTGCTGCCTTTGCCCTTCTAGGTGGAAGTGGTCATGAGTTTGGAAGGTGCTGTCGAAGGCTCTTTGGTGAATTTCTGCAGTGCATCTTGTAGATAGTGCGCGCTTCCGCTGCTGAGTGCTGTTGGTGGAGGGAGTGGATATGGTGCCAGTCAAACAGGCTGCTTTGTCCTGGATGGTGTCAAGCTTCTTGAGTGTTGTTGGAGCTGCATTCATCCAGGCCAGGGGGAGTATTCCATAACACTCCTGACTTGTGCCTTGTAGATGGTGGATAGGCTCTGGGGAGTCAGGTAAAGCAGTAATATGGTGATCTTCATGAGAAGACTAGGTACATACGGTGTTAACTGGGAGGCTGTGTACACACATCTGCTTTGCAGGTCTGCTGCTGTATATTGACTATAGGGATTATTACACCACAACCTTTCTCAGTAGGAATGAATGACACCAGTTTAAAATGGGCATCCTTAAAGGTACATGTGCATCATAGCGCAACAGGTAAATTGCAAATTGGTCATCACCATTCTCATTTTATACCTGTAAAACACTGTAATGATGTTGAATTTAAACTCACCACCCCACCCCCACCACATCCCCCCCCCCCCTCCCCCCCGCTGCCCCCACCACCACCACCACCACCACCAGAGTCGACATCAATTACTTCCAACTCTAAGACAGCAGAGCTAGTCAAGGTGTACTCTGCCCCAAGAATGAATGAAGGCTTATGCCTCGTGCTGTATTCGTTAATGGAATGGACAACCCATTTATAAGTGGTTTGTTCCCTCACCCCCAATCTTCTGCACCTTTCCTCATTGTGCCTTAACCCAGGCACCAGTAGAACTCCTTTTACCGCAGTGTGAGTTTTCCTAATTGGCTCCCACATCGACCTTCTTCCAGTACCCTAGCAGGATTGTCATTTGGTTCCAGGTTGTGCACTGGCATCGCGCGTACACTCCCTGGCAGTTGAACTGAGATTTATTCAGTGCGAGTTCCCTCCATCTGATGGAGGCGAGGAGGATTTGATCTCCAAACTGGAGTTCGAATCTTTACATTTTTCGAGGGGAGAACTCTCTTTCACTGCTATTCTCAATTCTCCAACGTAACCTTTTTTATTCAGCTTTGCCACAACAAATCGGCCCTATTTGAACTTGGAAGTAGGTAAATTTATTCAGGAGACTTTTGAGTAATTGTGTTGCATCCAAGCGACCTTTCTCCAGTCAACATTACAAACATACTGATGGTAGCTGCAGTAACAAGCATATATTAATGCAGAAAAGTGGATTGAGACACAAACAGTGAGAAACAGAATGGTGCAGAAACAGAAACATGGACGCCCTCCATTTTTATGGGGACTTTTCTTTGGGATGAAGGTTTAGGAAATTTGTTTGCTCCACTAATCACTGAACAAAATCAAACAAACTTATGAAACTATTCTTCTTCATCACCCAAACAAAAAATCATCATTAAGTTTAGACTCCTTTTTCAAATGAGAGCACATTCTCAAAAAGTTTATTGAATCCTACGGTGCAGAAAGAGGCCATTCGGCCCATCATGTCTGCACTGACCAGACCCTATCCCCATAACCCCATGCATTTACCTTAGCTAGTCCCCTTGACACTAAGGGGCAATTTAGCATGGCCAAGCCACCTAACCTGCACATCTTTGGACTATGGGAGGAAACCAAAGCACCCGAGGAAACCCACGCAGACACGGGGAGAATGTACAAATTCCACACAGACAGCGACCCAAGCTGGGAATCGAATCCGGGTCCCTGGTGCTGTGAGGCAGCAGTGCTAACCACTGCACCACCGTGCCACCCTAAAGGTACTAAAGATACTCAGAACCAAAAAGGGGCTGGATTTGAGGTTGTTTAACTCAAGCACTAATTCATGGTTAGGTCAACTTTCCTCATTTCTACTTACGACAAAAACATTGCCGGCTTATGAAAATTAATCTTATCTGCATTTCTTGTGAAATACGTCGAGTTTGTGACATCAATCAAGTTTGATGAAGAGGAAAAGGGGTTTTGTCAGATCTTTGACAGCTATGTGGGACATCTCACTCCATGGGGGAACATGAGAGGCAACTTTATAGTCACTGAATGACATACATTATCGCATCGGAGGAAGCAGACTCTCTGTATCTCTTCTGTCTCCATGGATGTGTGGTGCGTACACTGTGAGCACCATGTTGTGTTTGCATCTGGTTCCATCACATTTGCAGGAAGTGGCTTAAATTGATTGCCTCCTATTCACACCAAGCTCTGTAAAGTACTCCTGAGGTCAAAGTACATTGCAGAGGTTCAGAATTGGATTGGTGGCACCAGAATTGAAGTTTTTATCGATTTCCCCACCCCCATCCTTTTGAGCCCCTTGAATATATTCTAAAACATTAACCCAGAGCTTCTGGTCAGTGTCAGGGAGGTTGTGTCCAACCCTGACTGCCTTTTAATCTGCCCATTTCCCATTTACACTGGAAACTGTGCACCTCCCAATCCCCATTCCAGCAGAGAGCAACACACCATCCTTATCACCAACTGAAGACACGACTCTTAGAATCAGGCTGCAATTCATTGATTTATATCGTTTTAAATTGAGCTGTCAACCCCAACTCTGCACAACCTCCCATCAATGTTCACCCCCCCTTCCCTCACCCCTCGACAGTTCTCACCCCCCTTCCCCTTGATAATGTTGAACCCCCCTTCCTCACCCTACAATATGTTCGAAGTATTTATCCCACCCTCTCACTCTCCAACATGACTAATTCTACCGACACCAGCCCAGACAGGGGCCAGGAATTCCGAAAGCTCAGTCAGGAGGTGGGTGTGAACTTTCTTGGGTGGTGGGTGAACATGGCCCAGACAGGGGGGGGGAGGTGAACATTGCTGGACTTGTTGGCTTTGACACTCCAGCTGGTTTACTTTGGGTCGTGCTGATTTTATCCTGCTATGGAAAGCTCTAAGTAAATCCGTGTAAAATCCAGGTATAGAGCAAGCCACCCCAATCTCCATTCTGGTCTTCTGATTCCCACTGTCATGGGAACGGCAGAGTATTCCGAGCAGAGTAAAGCTGGCATTCGGAATTTTAAACTTCCCCCGTAAGTTCTGCGTATGTACACATGTCGGGACTTCCTCAGAGTCCAGACACACATCAGCAACTTCAGCTGAGTTGGCGAAGCCGCCCCATATTGGAAGATTTGGGTTTTTTTTATTGTAACATACTCCTTCCTGCCTCCCTCTCTTTGTGATTTCGAAGGATCCATGCCGGGATTTATCCTCGTTGCGTTTTTCTCTACCCGGTGTTGTCATGGAGTTTTGCCATGTTGCTTTGTATCATGTGACAGGAGGAGAGGTGGGGATTTACAATCCTTATTGGGAGATTGTTCAAAGTCTGGGGGATAAAGGAAGCAAGTGCAATTTGAAAATGCAGAATACTGAAAATACACAGCAGGTCAATAAGCTTCTCCAAGGGAAAAGATTCCTTCTGCGATATGAACCTTCCTTCAGCACCAGTTCTGTTAAAGGTTCCATCTTGATCATTACTGAGTGATCCCGACTCGTAACTTTCTCGCGCACTTCTTTTGGAGTAATCAAATCAACAGATTTGAGGGATAAGTCAAAAGGCAGCCCCTTCAAGTGATACTGCAATAAAGTAAATAGAATCTTAAAAAAAACTTAAGTCACCAAAACAAAATGTTATTAAAGGGGTGGATAAAATACCCCAGCCCCGTGGTGCCAACCAGGCATGGAAGCCAAAGGTTTAAGTTAAGTTTATTCATTAGTGTCACCAGTGGACTTACATTAACACTGCAATGAAGTTACTATGAAAATCCCTTAGTCGCCACACTCCGGCGCCTGTTCGGGCACACTGAGGGAGAATTTAGCGTGGCCAATGCACCTAACCAGCAGGTCTTTCAGACTGTGGGAGGAAATCGGAGCACCCAGAGGAAACCCACACAGACACGGGGAGAATGTGCAGACTCTGCATTTGTGTGTGTGCGTGCATGTGGGGCAGTAATAAATTGCCATCCATTTTGTTCCCACCTGATTTGGAACATTGGCTTGGTGCAAAATGGGCAGCTGATTTACTGGTGCTGGGTGGAAAGAAAATATAGTTACCCCTTGTGCGTTTGCATGTTGCAGGTATGGCTGTGATGCCTCCATTGTCAAACAGCCCATTGGCAAACTCTCTGATTTATAGTAAAGGGTGTTTGAGATATTTGCAGCACGGTCCATCAATGGCTCCTTAGCCCTAATCAATCGTTGCTTCCAGGGGTAAAACTAGAAAAAGCTCGCACAAAGTGTAATGGAAGTTTGGAATTTAGGGGGACGGCCAGCAGCAGAGTGGTACTGTCATTGAGCTAGGAATCCAGCAGACCCAGGCTAACGTTCCCAGGGACATGGGTTCAAATCACATCATGGCAGCTGGTAGATTTTAAATTCAATTAATTTTTTAAAAACGGAATTGAAAGCTAGCCTCAGTAATGGTGATCATGAAACGATCATCGTTTGACGTAAAAACCCACCTGGTTCTTCCTGAGGAGGGAAATCTGCCATCCTGATCTGGTCTGGCCGACATGTGACTCCAAATCCACGCCAATGTGATTTACTCTTAACTGCCCTCTGAAGTTGGCACAGTGCGGCACCGTGGTACAGTGGTTAACACTGCTACCTCACTGTCCACGGGGATGGTGCCAGAGGACTGGAGAGTGGCGAATGTTGTTCCTCTGTTTAAAAAAGGGAATAGAAATGACCCTGGTAATTATAGACCGGTTAGTCTTACTTCGGTGGTTGGTAAATTGATGGAAAAGGTCCTTAGGGATGGGATTTATGACCATTTAGAAAGATGCGGATTAATCCGGGATAGTCAGCACGGATTCGTGAAGGGCAAGTCGTGCCTCACAAATTTGATAGAATTTTTTGAGGAGGTAACTAAGTGTGTTGATGAAGGTAGGGCAGTTGATGTCATATACATGGATTTTAGTAAGGCGTTTGATAAGGTTCCCCATGGTCGGCTTATGATGAAAGTAAGGAGGTGTGGGATAGAGGGAAAGTTGGCCGATTGGATAGGTAACTGGCTATCTGATCGAAGACAGAGGGTGGTGGTGGATGGAAAATTTTCGGACTGGAGGCAGGTTGCTAGCGGAGTGCCACAGGGATCAGTGCTTGGTCCTCTGCTCTTTGTGATTTTTATTAATGACTTGGAGGAGGGGGCTGAAGGGTGGATCAGTAAATTTGCTGATGACACCAAGATTGGCGGAGTAGTGGATGAGGTGGAGGGCTGTTGTAGGCTGCAAAGAGATATAGATAGGATGCAAAGCTGGGCTGAAAAATGGCAAATGGAGTTTAACCCTGATAAATGTGAGGTGATTCATTTTGGTAGGACTAATTTAAATGTCAAATTTAACAGGGTCAAAGGTAGGGTTCTGAAGACTGTGGAGGAACAGAGAGATCTTGGGGTCCATATCCACAGATCTCTAAAGGTTGCCAGTCAAGTGGATAGAGCTGTGAAGAAGGCCTATAGTGTGTTAGCTTTTATTAACAGGGGGTTGGAGTTTAAGAGCCGTGGGGTTATGCTGCAACTGTACAGGACCTTGGTGAGACCACATTTGGAATATTGTGTGCAGTTCTGGTCACCTCACTATAAGAAGGATGTGGAAGCGCTGGAAAGAGTGCAGAGGAGATTTACCAGGATGCTGCCTGGTTTGGAGGGTAGGTCTTATGAGGAAAAGTTGAGGGAGCTAGGGCTGTTCTCTCTGGAGCGGAGGAGGCTGAGGGGAGACTTAATAGAGGTTTATAAAATGATGAAGGGGATAGATAGAGTGAACGTTCAAAGACTATTTCCTCGGGTGGATGGAGCTATTACAAGGGGGCATAACTATAGAGTTCATGGTGGGAAATATAGGAAGGATATCAGAGGTAGGTTCTTTACGCAGAGAGTGGTTGGGGTGTGGAATGGACTGCCTGCAGTGATAGTGGAGTCAGACACTTTAGGAACATTTAAGCAGTTATTGGATAGGCACATGGAGCACACCAGGATGATAGGGAGTGGGTTAGCTTGATCTTGGTTTCAGATAAAGCTCGGCACAACATCGTGGGCCAAAGGGCCTGTTCTGTGCTGTACTGTTCTATGTTCTATGTTCTCACAGCGCCAGGGACATTGGTTCAATTCCCGACTGTGTGGAGTTTGCACATTCTCCCTGTGTCTGCGTGGGTTTCCTCCCACATTCTGAAAGACGTGCTGGTTAGGTGCATTGACCCGAACAGGCGCCGGAATGTGGCGACTAGGGGAATTTCACAGTAACCTCACTGCAGTGTTAATGTAAGCCTTTCCTGTGACTAATAAATAAACTTTCAAAAACTAAAAAAACTTTAAGTGGCCTAGCAAACTACTCAGATCAACAGCAGTTTGAGTTGGGCAACAAATGCTGGCCTTGCTCGTGACATCCCATCAAGGAACAGGTTTTAAAACAACCATTTCGCAAATGGCAATTGATGCTGGATCAGTTGTTAATTTTAATTAAGACTCACACTCCAGTCCAGTGCTGAGGGAGTGCTGAACTGTTGGAGGTGCAGTCTTTCAGGTGAGACTGTGTGCCTGCTCTGGCACTATTTTGAAGATGAGTGGCGGGGGTGGGGGTTTATCACCAGTGTCTTCATCAATATTTAACCTCTCAGTGACCATCCCAAAAGCAAAGGGTGGGATTTTCCACCCCCGCAGTGTGTATTTTCGGGGTGGAGGCATTGGTCAGCAGTGGGATCTTCTGGTCCTGCCGCTGTCAACGGGGTTTCTTATCATTCGCCCCCTCTGCTGCCTGGATAACCCATGGGGAGAGGTGGGGGGGGGGTTGCTGTCAGCGGGACCATAAGATCCCACCGGCGAAAAGGGCTGGAAAATCCCACTCTAAATGGCCTGGTCATTATCAGGTTGGTGGAACTTGCTAAGTGCAAGTTGACACCTGTGTTTCCTCCATTCCCACAGTGCTGACACACCTTTAAAAAATTGTTTCATTGGTTGTGAAGCATCCTGAGATATCCTGTGGCTGTGAAAAGTGCAGCATAAAAGCAAGCATTACAATTTTTATTTAACAGTCTGACAGATTTTTATTAACTAAAAGGAAATGGGGTAAAGATGGAATGAGGTCGCAGGTTGGTCATGGGCTCACTGGATGACAGAACAAGCCCTGAGGGGCTGAATGGACTCCTCCCGTCCCTCTGTTCCGAGATGCTTTCCTTCACCTCGCAGGGCAGTGTTTAACACATTCTAATTAAATTGCTGTCTGCATTATTTTAACTATCCTCCCATTTAAAATGAACAATAAAGCACCCTTTAAAATGCATCGACATAACTCAGTGAGATTGTTAACCAATGTGTGGGGCTACCAGAGCAAATTAAACCAATTGCAGAGAATTTTGTTTCGAAATCTATTTAGCATCGTGAAATTCAAATGTTTCTTTTTTATGAGGAAAAGGGTTGGTTAGAGATCAATATTTAATCAAAGAATTAAACTTCACTCTGATGTTCCCAATAGCCCCCATTGTTTTCAAGATAGCAGCATTTCTGTGGTGGTTATATATCAATTGGGATACCACTTAATTTTTAATTGAATGTAAACAGCACACTCGTATTATTTATATTTAACACTAAACACTGGTTATCTCAGAACTGCACAAGCTCCTTGCAAAATGATTGTGTGGCCAAAGCAATCAGAGGAAAGTGCTAAACATCCAAGTAGGATGTTACTGAAGGGAAGTGGGGGGGTGGGGTAACTAAATTGCTGCTCTCCTCATGTATTGTGGTGCGCGTGACTCGTAGCACAGGCTTCCCAGTGAAAACGTCAAATTGTTCCATGTTTCGGTGGCGGGGGCAGGAATCTGCCACAAAGCTGTCAGCCGAAATGTCACTACCGTTCACACTGGCGGAATTTTCCCATCTCGCTGCAGTGAGCAGAGATTTGGCTGGGCAGCAAATTCTTCGACCTCGCGGCAGCAGGAGCGTGGCGTGAATGGCCGGTAAGATCGGCGTCCGTCGTTTCGGAAGCTGCGACAACAACATTATACAAATAACAAAGAACAGTACAGCAGAGGAACCGGCCCTTCGGCCTTCCAAGCCTGCGCCGATCACGTTGTCCTATCGAGACCAACCGCTTATGTCCCTCTATTCCCCGTTTGTTCATATGCCTATCAAGATAAGTCTTAAATGTGGCTAACGTAACTACCTCAACCACCTCACTTAGCAGTGCATTCCAGGCTCCCACCACCCTCGGTTTAAAAAAACTTGTGTAAGCCGATTCGACACAAGCATCAGGGGAAAAAAACAGAAAATGACCTTTCGAGTCCAGAACAGTTCTGTAGTAGAGTCATATCAGACTCGAAATGTCAACTCTATTTCTCTCTCCACGGATGCTGCCAGACTTTCTGAGTTTTCCCAGCATTTTCTGTTTTTATTTCAGTTTTCCAGCATCCGCATAATTTTACATTGATACAAATATTAGGGTGGCTCTTCCGCTGAGAGCATTCTTAATAGCTGGGGCAGCTTTCCTGGCCAAACTAAAATTCTGGTTAAAGTACAACTTCCTCCCAAGATAAGAAAGTGAAGGAATGATGAGCGGGTATTTTCCTCTTTGATACCAGCACATGCTTGGTAAAGAAAGAAGGACTTGCATTTGTATGACGCCTGTCATGACATCAGGAGGTGCCAAAGCTCTCTCTACAGCAAAGTGCAGTCAGTCTTGGAATTTAGAAAACACGACAGCTAAATGGTTTGCAGCAATCTGATTTTTAGCGATGCTGGTTGGGGGATAAATATTGGTCAACAAACACACAGAATGTCTTCCAAGAAGTCAAATTGGACTCGAAAAGTTAACTCTGTTTCTCTCTCCACAGATGCTACCAGACCTGCTGACTTTATCCAGCAATTTCTGTTTATTATTCAGATCTCCAGCATCTGCAGTATTTTGCTTTTATTTTAGAGCTATCTCCCTCCCCCCCCCCACTTTTGTCTGCATGTCGTTCTTGGGAATGGGTGGCACGGTAGCACAGTGGTTAGCACTGCTGCCTCACAGCGCCAGGGATCTGGCTTCGATTCCTGGCTTGGGCCACTGTCTGTGTGGAGTTTGCATATTCTCCCCGTGTCTGCATGGGTTTCCTCCGGGTGCTCCGGTTTCCTCCCACAGTCCAAAGATGTGTCGATTGGCCATGCTAAATTGACCCTTAGTGTCTGGGGGATTAGCAGGGTAAATGTGTGGTGTTGCGGGAATAGGGCTTGGGTGGGATTGTGGTCGGTGCAAACTTGATGGGCCGAATGGCCTCCTTCTGCACTGTCGGGATTCAATGATGAAAGAAGAGTTTTTAATGCTGATGTACATGTTTTGCTGCGGGGAGTTTGTCGATTTAACTGCAGCTTTCTTTATATGTTGTGTAGTAAATGGCCAGTAAGCAGACCTCCCACTATAGCTGTCAGATTGTTTCCTACCCTAGTGATGTGTAAGTGGGTCAATGATGGAACTCCAATTGTACCAATTGCTGCCTTTTAACTTGACAGAAAGCTGCTAGCAAAATATCCCCCCACGCAAGCAGTGGAGGCAGTGTTTTACTGAGAGATTGGGAGAAATATGTTAAAAGCGACGCAATGATATTTGGTGATGATTGTTTTCAGCAGTCCCCATTGACATGCGTGTAGAAAACCATTATCCTCCATGTTAATTTATTGATTTTGATCATTCATAAAAACGTTAGGGCATTTATCAGGTGATTTGCAACACTGGAAACATTAATCATGCATTAATCTGGTACTGTCAGAATTAATTTATCACTCCCCCTGAATAAAGCGCACAGATGAATATATCATTACGGTTTGAAAACGTATTTATTGTTTGATTTGCTTTTTAAATTTACCCATTGTTCTGGTATCCAGGGCATCACAGAGATCCCAAGGTAAAGGATTTGCATTTATTTCCTCAACTTTCTATTCATTGTTTAGCTCAGTTACTATACACAAATTATACAGGATGCTGAAAAAATGGTCCATTCGTTTTCTTCTGTCAACATCGCCAAGGTAGATCAAGTAGTTCCATGATAGTGTAGTGTTTCAGTAGCGTAGTGGTTATCACATTCGCCTCACTAAGCGAAAGGTCCCTGGTTCGAAACCGGGCTGAAACATTTGGGCGGCATGGTGGCACAGTGGTTAGCACCGCTGCCTCCCAGTGCCAAGGACCTGGGTTCAATTCCAGCCTTGAGTGGCTGCCTGTGCGGAGTTTGCACGTTTGATTTGATTTATTATTGTCACATGTATTAACTTACAGTGAAACGTATTGCTTCTTGCATGCTATACAGACAAAGCATACCATTCATAGAGAAGGAAACGAGTGAGTGCAGAATGTAGTGCTACAGTCATAGCTAGGGTGTAGAGAAAGATCAACTTAATGCAAGCTAAATCCATTCAAAAGTCTGACAGCAGCAGGGAAGAAGCTGTTCTTGACTCGGTTGGTACATGACCTCAGACTTTTGTATCTTTTTCCCGACAGAAGAAGGTGGGAGAGAGAATGTCCGGGGTGCGTGGGATCCTTAATTATGCTGGCTGCTTTGCCGAGGCAGCGGGAAATGTAGACAGAGTCAATGGATGGGAGGCTGGTTTGCGTGATGGCTTGGACTACATGATCTTTTGTAGTTCCTTGCGGTCTTGGACAGAGCAGGAGCCATACCAAGCTGTGATACAACCAGAAAGAATGCCGCTTTCCCCATGTCTGTGTTGGTTTCGTCCTACAGTCCAAAGACGTGCAGGTTGGTCATGATAAATTGCCCCTTAGTGTCCCAAGATGTGTGCGTTAGTTGATCGGCCATGGTAAATTACCCCTTAGTGCCAGGGGGATGAGCAGGGTAAATAGGTGGGATTACGGGGATGGGGCCTGTGTGGGATTGTGGTCCGTGCAGGCTCGATGGGCCGAATGGCCTCCTCCTGCACTGCCGAGGTTTTATGATATGATTCTGTGAAAGGTGGTCCGATCATAATGGCAGCTGCACATTGAGCGCCCCCTGCAGGCAAGCTGCAGTGGAACAAACGCAGCAAAAAGTTCCAATTTGTCATGTTAGATTTTGGTTCCGCTCTTTCATTTTATCGGATGAAAGGATAAATCATTTGAAGAAAGCAAGCCTCGCGTTGATGATAACAAAGCTGAACAATTTCCGAGTACACGAATCAATAGGAGCAGTAAAATTGCTGGCAGAAAACCTCTTAAAGAGCCACGTCAAACCCTGACCTTCTGCTCATCCCCAAAGAGGCTGCCTCCAAATGCGGTAGTAAGTAGCCAGTCTGACAACAAATCGTTTTCAGCCAACTGGTTGTAAGATGAAAGGAATCCACTTTGTGCCTGTGAAACATTCTCGGGCAAGAGTTCTGTTTTATTTCACAGTCTAGCACAATCGAAATTACATTGCTGGGACTCTCCCAGAGACAGTGGGAGTAAGTGGAGACGGTGCATTGAGTTGCAGACTGGGAAGCCAAAGTGCTTCACTTTCAACAAGTGCCAAAGGCAAACGAGTTATCCTCCATCAGCTACACCCATGCTCCAAAGATGTGCTGGTTAGGTGGATTAGGGGTGGCACGGTGACACAGTGGTTAGCACTGCTGCCTCACAATGCCAGGGACCCGGGTTCAATTCCGGCTTCGGGTCACCGTCTGTGGGAAGTCTGCACGTTCTCCCCATGTCTGCGTGGGTTTCCTCCGGGTGCCCCAGTTTCCTCCCACAGTCCAAAGATGTGCGGGTTAGGTTGATTGGCCACGCTAAATTGACCCTAGTGTCAGGAGGATTAGCAGGGTAAATATGTGGGGTAACGAGAATAGGGCCCTGGGTGGGATTGTGGTTGATGCAGACTCAATGGGCCAAATGGCTTCCTTCTGTACTGTAGGGATTCTATGATTGGCCATGCTAAATTGCCCCTTAGTGTCAGGGGGATTGGTAGGGTAAATACATGGGGTTACGGGGATAGGGCCTGGGTGGGATTGCTTTCGATGTAGGCTCGATGGGCCAAATGGTCTCATTCTGGACTGGAGCGATTTGATGATTCTGTGGCTGTGGAGATCAGTTCCCCCATTGGATTCGTGAGCTACCGGTGGCCCCACTTCTGACACATTTAGAAACCCCACAAAGAGTCAGCTTTGTAGCACCGTTCACACTCAATAGCAATAAAACCCACCCAGTGGAAATACTGAGATAGAGACTGAGACTCTCTTGGATGCCAGTACGTTGTGCCAAGTGCAACAAATGCTCCCCCACCCCCCCCCCCCAACCCTCAATCCCTCACTGGTATCCTACAGGCTTAGAGAAACAACACCAGTTAAAATGAACTGGCGCAAGTAATGAGTTCAGATCTGGCATCCTGCCATTAGACTTCTTTTTCCAACAAGGTTAGGATAAATCTTGTAATGATTCAGACAAATAACTCTTAGGGTGAAGTGCTTCCAGTTTAGATTGTGAGCAATTCTTGGGCGACTTTCTACAATCTTGGTGCAGTGCAAACTTTGTAACTTGGTGGGTGGAGGAGACTCCGATTCCACCAGAATTGGGCATCAAGTTGGCAGCACAGCTTCACCAATCGCCCAGAGCCAGCATTGGCCCCAACCGCTTTCACGTTCCAGCCTTATCAGCATATTTCAGACAAGCTGTTAGAGTCATAGAGGTTTACAGCATGGAAACAGGCCCTTCAGCCCAACTTGTCCATGCTGCCCAGTTTTTAACCACTTAGCTAGTCCCAATTGCCCCCATTTGGCCCATATCGCTCCAAACCCATCTTACCTGTGTAACTGTCTAAACGCTTTTTAAAAGACAAAATTGTACCCGCCTCTGCTACTGCCTCTGGCAGCTCATTCCAAATACACACCACGCTCTGAGTGAAAAAATTGCTCCTTTGGATCCTTTTGTATCTCTCCTCTCTCACCTTAAACCTATGCCCTCTAGTTTTAGACTCCTCTACCTTTGGGAAAAGGTGTTGACTATCTAGCTGATCTATGCCCCTCATTATTTTATAGACATCTATAAGGTCACCCCTGAGCCTCCTACACTCCAGAGAAAAAAATCTCAGTCTACCCAGCCTCTCCTTATAACTCAAACCATCAAGTCCCAGTAGCATCCTAATAAATCTAGTAAATAGTGAAAGTTCTTAGTGCGGCTGATTAGGCATTCCCTGCTGAGAGGGCTCTGTTCTCACTCCTGGAAGTAGCCGCACCAAAAGAAGGAAGAGGTGAAGGAGGCTTCACCCAGCAGCTGGCAGTGGGCAACGGGTGTTTTTGTGGGGTTGGAGGAGAGAACAATTCCTGAGAGAGTCTCCTGCCATCCATCCACCCACCAACACCCCTCCGCCCCACCCTACCATACAAATAAATATTCCAGGCTGTTTTCAACATCCAACAGCCACTTAGCAGTACCAGTTAAGTATGCTCACCACCTGACACAGAGGAATGAATGCGTTGTCCTTCAAGGCCCAATTGCACTTCAAAACCGCAATCTGCATTTGTAAGCAACCTTGCATCTTTCTCATGCTGTATGCCCACTGACAGATCTACTGCGATTTTCAAGAAAGCCTGTTTTAATGGGCTTCACACACACAAAGGTTGAGAAATTGTCAACCAACTCCCTCACTGCCCCTGTCCATTTGTCAGGCAAAGCTTGGGTTAAGACAAAGTGAAGACTGCCACCCCACAGTTGACTGAGAAACAAATGCATTTGATTCCAGCAGGACTTCATTGACAAACATGAGGAAGAACAACTTAGAATCATAGAATCCCTACAGTGCAGAAGGAGGCCATTCGGCCCATTGAGCCTGCAAAGACCACAATCCCTCCCAGCCCCTATCCCCGTAGCCCCACATATTTACCCTGCTAGTCCCCCTGACATCAAGGGGCAATTTAGCATAGCCAATCAACCTAACCCGCATATCTTTGGACTGTGGGAGGAAACCAGAGCACCCAGAAGAAACCCACACAGACACGGGGAGAACGTGCAGACTTCACACAGACAGTGACCCAAGCCGGGAATCGAACCTGGACCGCTGGAGCTGTGAGGCAGCAGTGCTAACCGCTGTGCCACCGTGCCGCCCAGTTCTCATCCTTTCAGCTAAGATCAAGCATCAGATCAAGCCCAAGATCGGGTGCAATATCTTATTTTGTCAGCTTGGATCTTGTTTGCCTCCCTTGTGGAGACCTTGAATCAGATTCAGTTTGAATTTGATTTTTGGAGCAAGCAGGGATTGGATTTGGGTTTGCCTGGTCCATTCTGAGCAGTGGCTTTGTAACTTTAAGGATGGAGTAAATTTTTCTTTTGAAAAGTGAGCAGATTCAGCGTAGCCCCATATAATATCACAAAGTGACAATGCAAAAATATCTCCAGAGAACTGGAGGCTTGACAGCCTGCAGAGGTAATTCTGTTCCCGAATCAAAGGTTCGAGAAGATGATGGTGCTTTGTTAATGTTGTAATTGCCAACATTTCATCATTACTATTTGTCTGATGCTGTTGGCATGTTAGCTGATGTGAGCTAGTACTCTATAAAATGGACGATCATGTTACCATTGACACATGATTATGCTTTATTGCATTTGCATTGTGTGCTTAAATAAAATATGTAGATTTATTATAGTAAAGGAACAAAATGTACAAAAGCCAGGATGAATAAGAAGAATGAAAATCAGAATTAACATCTTCCAACTGTTTAAGGATGACCCAATCCTTGAGGTTTATAGCTGGATTTGAGTTACCACCTGAGGTACAAACATTCTACCATTTGAGTTGTAAATCTGTCGAATCAGTATATCCTTGTAAATCTCCCCAGCCCGAGAATAGAATTCCTACAGTGCGGAAGGAGGCCATTCAGCCCATTGAGTCTGCACCGACTCATCAACCCACCCAGGCCCTATCCCGTAACCCCATGTTTACTCCACTAATCCCCCTAAGTGACAATTTAGCATGACCAATCCACCTAACCCACACATCTTTGGACTGTGGGAAGAAACCAGAGCACCCGGAAGAAACCCACGCAGACACAGGGAGGAATGTGCAAACTCCACACAGACAGTGACCCAAAGTCGGAATTGAACCTGAATCCCTGGTGCTGTGAGACAGCAGTGCTAGCCACTCTGCCACCCTTCCACCCTCAGTCAAGTGGGCTGCGCCTCATTGCTTACACGAGGCCAGTGATTACAACTTGACTGCAAATTGACTACAAACACTGGAGTGTTGGCTTAGAGTCAGAGGTTTACAGCATGGAAACAGGCCCCTTGGACCCAACTTGTCCATGCCACTCTTTTTTTTAAACCCCACGCTAATCCCAATTGCCCACATTTGGCCCATATCTCTCTATACCCATCTTACCCATGTAACTGTCTAAATGCTTCTTAAAAGACAAAATTGTACCCACCTCTACTACTACCTCTGGCAGCTTGTTCCAGACACTCACCACCCTCTGCGTGAAAAAATTGCCCCTCTGGACACTTTTGCATCTCTCCCCTCTCACCTTAAACCTATGCCCTCTAGTTTTAGACTCCCTTACCTTTGGGAAAAGATATTGATTATCTAGCTGATCTATGCCCCTCATTATTTTGTAGACCTCTGTAAGATCACCCCTCAGCCTTCTGCGCTCCAGAGAAAAAAGCCCCAGTCTATCCAGCCTCTCCGAATAACTCAAACCATCAAGTCTCTATCTTTCTGATTGGAAAAATAAAGATGCTTGGAGTCTGAGAATTTTTCCATTGTGTTGTTACTGTTCTCAAGGAAAACAATGCCAAATAATGCTGGGCACAGGAAGAATTCTCACAACACCAGGTTAAAGTCCAACAGGTTTATTTGGAATCACGAGCTTTCGGAACGCTGCTCCTTCATCAGGTGAGTGAGATTCATCTGAAAAATGAGCAGTGCACCAAAAGCCCGTGATTCCAAATAAACCTGTTGGACTTTAACCTGGTGTTGTGAGACTTCTTACTGTGCCCACCCCAGTCCAACGCTTGTATCTCCACCTCACAATTAAGATAGTGAATTAAATTTTCCACAGTAGTTGTTTTAACTGTAAAAAATTACTTAGTCAGTGATTTTTATTTCCTCTGTTGATCATTTGGGCTGAGGAAGGCAATGGCCGAGTGGTATTATCGCTAGTTCATTAATCTAGAAACTCAGCTAATATCCTGGGGACCCAGGTTCGAATCCTTCCACGGCAGATGGTGGAATTTGAATTCAATTAAAAATATCTGGAATTAAGAATCTACTGATGTCCATGAAACCATTGTCGATTGTCGGAAAAATCTATCTGGTTCACTAATGTCCTTTAGGGGAGGAAATCTGCCATCCTTACCTGGCCTGGACCACATGTGGCATTAGAGCCACAGCAATGTGGTTGACTCTCAACTGTCCTTGGGCAACTGGGGATGGACAATAAATGCTGGCCTGTTAGCGACGCCCATGTCCCACAAATGAATTTTTTTTAAAAGCAATTTATGCACTGCCACATTAGAAAAAGCACAGCAAAGTGCTCTCCTTCAACTATTCCCTCACTTTTCCATTTGTTGCTGCTCTGATTCAATTGCAGGTTCAGCATGACTTTTTTTTATTCCTTCATGGGAGGTTATCATCTCCGGCGCAACCAGCATTTATTGCCCATCCTTTGAGAAGGTGGTGGTGAGCTGCCGCCTTGAACCGCTGCAGTCATAATGGTGTAGGCATTGCACCCACAGTGCTATTAGGGAGGCAGTTCCAGGACTTTGACCCACTTACCATGAAGGATGGTGTGTGACTCAGAGAGGAACTTGTAGGTGGTGGTGTTTCCATGCATCTCCTATGCATCTCAATCATTTGGAAGGTGCTGCCAAAGAAGCCTTGGTGAGTTGCTACATCTTGTAGATGGTACGCACTGCTGCCATCACTGGGTGCTGATAGCGGAGGGATGGAATGTCTAAGGTGGCGGACGGGGTGTCAATCAAGCAGGCTGCTTTGTCCCGGTTGGCGTTGAAGGTCTTGAGTGTTGTTGGAGCTGCACTCATCCAGGCAAGTGTTAGAGTGTTCCATCACACTTCTGCTTTGTGGCTTGTTGATTTTAAACAGGATTTGGAGAGTCAGGAGGCAAGTTACTCTCTGCAGAACTGCAGTCAAGTTTGAATTGTAAACTTAAGCTGAAGGAAGAATGGGCCAAGGGTGAGAATAAACAAATTATGTAACAATGATTTCTGAGTTGAAAGATTACTTACTAGTTTTTGTGAACTATATTCCATTACTTAACTGCATATGGTCCTTAGTAAGGATTCCCACTTTAGCTGCATGCGCAAGAGCCTGAATTTAACATGTTATCAATGTCATTGAATGGAACAGTTTTTCTAGCATTGATTTGATTTGATTTATTATTGTCACATGTATTAGTATACAGTATATATATTGTTTCTTTATATACAGACAAAGCATACCATACATAGAGAAGGAAAGGAGAGAGTGCAGAATGTAGTGTTACAGTCATAGCTAGGGTGTAGAGAAAAATCAACTTAATGTGAGGTAGGTCCATTCAAAAGTCTGATGGCAGCAGGGAAGAAGCTGTTTTTGAGTTGAGTATTGTGTCGGCAGACATCAGCAGAAGCTAAGATCTAGGATCTGACAACATCATAAAAGATGGCAAGGAGATGTAAAACCGTCCTTTAATTGGGCCTGGAGATTTTCAGACTTTTAAATGTTAAAAATGATTCATCATATGTGCACTACTTCAGTCAAGATATCCCAAGTTCTGTGTCTTCATCTTAGGTACCTTTGAAAGCTCATTCATCATTAACAGAGTTTTACATGATTTGCCTTCACTATGTGTGAAAAACATCTAAACGAGTTGGCGTTGTGAGGCCTCATTGGCCTGCACCATACTAGGATCTCCACATACTAAATCCTTGCTCTTGGTTACATTGCAATGGGTATTAAATATAGGCATATGGGGTCTCATGGACACAACTCCATAATCCTGTGGGATGAGAATAAACCACTCTTAACAGCATTTTGTTTTGTCAACACGTGTTGGCATCACATTTTAAAGAAGCTGTCTTCCTAATGCCTAATATATTGTAAAATGATGATATAACAAGCTATTGGGTAGCACAGTGGTTAGCACAGCTGCCTCACAGCACCAGGGACCCGGGTTCAGTTCTGGCCTCAGGTCACTGTCTGTGTGGAGTCTGCACGTTCTCTCTGTGTCTGCATGAGTTTCCTCCGGGTGCTCCGATTTCATCCCACAGTCCAAAGATGTGCAGGTTAGGTGGATTGGCCATGCCAAATTTCCCATTAGTGTCAAGGGGACTCGTGGGGTAAATATATGGGGATACAGGGATAGGTCTTGGGTGAATGGATTGGTACAAGCTCGATGGGCCAAATGGACTGCTTCTGCACCATAGGGATTCTGTGATTCTAAATCAGTGCCCCGGGCTAAATTTCCACTGGAGCAGTAGCAGGGGTGACAGAATGGGCCGTGGGCCCCCTGTCAAAGGAGAGGGAAATCCAGCTTGTCAATGTCTGTCTGGAAATCAGATGAAAATGGATTAGCTCAGTCGTCATGGGCACAGCTGTTGACACTTACTGCCTCAACTCACACATGAACTGCAGGTTTGTGGGTGAGGCAATGGAAGTCACTGTTAAAAACAGTGATGGACAACTTAAGTTAGAGAGTGGGCCACATGAGTGGCCCTCCTGCATCTCATCGCAATTAGGCCTCTTCACTAACCGTGACCCCATGACTAAGATTAAATATATTTAATACACACCGAATATTTCCAAAGTTAGAGAAAATGCTCAATCATTCATACATTAATAGAACTGTCATCAACTTCAAATGTTAAAAACAAAAGAAATATTTACACTTTGGACACAGAGGGAGCGCACGGCTCTCACAGTCAATGTTGTGAGCGATCAGCATGCACCTCACTTCAATTGACCTTGCTTTACATACGTATCGCTTCTGTCATACCCATAGGAAAAATATTATGCAGACAGAAATAAGCAGAATGCGGCAACCCTGCACATGGGCAACGGTCAACAAAATGTCTCATGGGCCGCACTCTGAGCCTAGATGGGCCGCATGTAGCCTCCGTGTCACAGATTGCCCACCACTGGTTAAGAGTGCGCTCTGGAACGTCCAGAGAAGGAGAGCATAATGCACTCCATTCTGTGGCAGTGGAAGAGAATGTGAGACACACCGTATAAATGCACATTTGTTTGTATGTAGGGAACAGCATTAGCTAAAGCCTGGGAACAAGTTAGCTCTGAACTCAGGAAACAGTTCCTACTATGGCAAGGGGAAGAGAGAACCAAAAAGGAGAGATCTCGTAACAAGGCTAAGGTTTAAAAAATAGTTTTTAATTTTCCGTGCTGGGTCCGAGGGGAGGATGGAGGTACGAGGCTCCTACTATCCATTAGACAATAAAGCGAATAATAACATTTGGAGGTTCCTTGTATGAGGGTTTCTGGACACGCACCCATTTTCACAATGCTGCATTGATAAAGGATTCCAGAGCATTGTTCCTGAATAAAACATGGCTTGAGTTATAACCCTGGACAAAAATTAGTGACAACACTGCTTTAGATCAAAGCTATATTGATCTTGAAGTAACATTGATCCTGAGCTGCTGTGACCTGTCTGGCGGTGGTACATGAAGTATAGTTGCTTTATCTATGCCCAGGAATGTGTATTAACAGTCCGTGTCTCACATTTTTAGCTATAATAGTATGGAAGAATGCAAGCTTCTGAAACGGTGGCTTTTATGCCTCTGGCATCAAGAAGATATCCTCTCTTTGGTTGATAAGGTTTTACAGAAAAGAAATGTCACCATTACAAAAACATGTACTTATTACAGCTTGCTGCCATAGATTAGCCCCTAATGAATTCTGCCAGACACATTTTCAATACTGAAGACATAAAGTGGCAGTGGTTTGTGATGCTGTGTATCTCATTCAGCTTGTGGGCAGCCATGAGAATCGGAGAAGTAGACAGTGGTGTTTACAGAGTATGTGTTATGACATGCTGTCAGGGTAATTAATATCCTGGGGCTTTTTTTATGGTGGAAGTTAAACAGTGGTAATAGGTCACAGAGATACGGTCGATACATAGTAGCGTTTCATTAGTTTTGTTTGAGGAGGTGGGAGGGTGGGACGGGGTGTAGTTTTGACATTGCGTGCAGCATCTAATCAAAAAGCATGCAGTGTTTCCTGACATCTTGTTCTTGGTCGACATCAAGCCGGGGTGAATCATAGAGACAAAGCGGTTGCGTGTTGAGAGCGCAGGCAGTTTTTCATCACCAGACGGAGCGGAAGATTACACTATGGAAATTTATTTTTGCTCAAAGTGGTGACACCCTCTGGGTTTTGAAAAGATTTGCGGCCGTTGATGTTATAATGTTGTCAAGGTGACATTCGGTCTACATGAAGCAATTGTGTGCAGAAGTAACTTCCATCATCAGATTTTAACAGCCTATTTTTTTCAACCAGATCCAAGCCAGGCAGCCCTCAGAACTGTGCGTGCGTTGAACCAACGGAAGATGCATTTTGCCCCTTGCGTGGCTGCCATTATTGCCACCCCACGCTGATGCAAAGTGCCATCTGAGTGATGAGTTTACAATTAGAACCCAGCTTGCCATCCAGCGGTTTGCTTAAGGACACCAGTTCTATAATAGCGAGCAGTGAGCATGGGTCAGGGGAGAGAACATCTTGTATTCTTGTCCTTCACTCAACTGAGCACTGAAACTTGCTTTGCGTATCATTACTAAAAGTACGAATAACCCTCTAGCAACCAACTCCCACCCCCCTGAAAAAAAATTCTAATTGCAGGAGAACAAAGAATCTGATGGAAGTGCAGCATTCTGTCAGAAGAGCAATTAAAGGCATGGTCATCTACCTTTAATGATGTTGTCAGATCCTTGGTCTTAGCTTCCGCCAATGGGTACCGACACAGTACTTGACCAGCCCTCAGTGCCAGAAAAACTGTTTCATTCAATAGAAACATAGAAGATAGGAGCAGGAGGAGGCCATTTGGCCCTTTGAGCCTGCTCCGCCATTCATCACGATCATGGCTGATCAGCCAACTCAATAGCCTAATCCTGCTTTCTCCCCATAACCTTTGATCCCATTTGCCCCGAGTGCTATATCCAGCCGCCTCTTGAATACATTCAATGTTTTGGCATCAACTACTTCCTGTGGTAATGAATTCCACAGGCTCACCACTCATTGGGTGAAGAAATGTCCCCTCACTTCTGTCCTAAATGGTCTACCCTGAATCCTCAGACTGTGACCCCTGGTTCTGGACTCCCCGCCATCGGGAACATCCTCCCTGCACCTACCTTGTCTAGTCCAGTTAGAATTTTATAAGTCTTTATGAGACCCCCCCTCATTCGCCTGAACTCCAGCGAAAATAATCCTAACCTAACAAAGAACAGTACAGCACAGGAAACAGGCCCTTCGGCCTTCCAAGCCTGTGCCGCTCCTTGGTCCAACTAGACCAATCATTTGTATCTCTCCATTCCCAGGCTGCTCATGTGACTATCCAGGTAAGTCTTAAACAATGTCAGCGTGTCTGCCTCCACCACCCTACTTGGCAGCGCATTCCAGGCCCCCACCACCCTCTGTGTAAAAAAGATCCCTCTAATATCTGAGTTATACTTCGCCCCTCTCACCTTGAGCCCGTGACCCCTCGTGATCATCACTTCTGATCTGGGAAAAAGCTTCCCACCGTTCACCCTATCTATCCCCTTCATAATCTTGTACAGCTCTATTAGATCTCCCCTCATTCTCCGTCTTTCCAGGGAGAACAACCCCAGTTTACCCAATCTCTCCTCATAGCTAAGACCCTCCATACCAGGCAACATCCTGGTAAACCTTCTCTGCACTCTCTCTAACACCTCCACATCCTTCTGGTAGTGCGGCGACCAGAGCTGAACGCAGTACTCCAAATGTGGCCTAACCAGCGTTCTATACAGCTGCATCATCAGACTCCTAGTCAATCTCTCCTCATTCATCAGTCCCACCATCCTCGGAATCAGCCTGGTAAACCTTCGCTGCACTCCCTCAAGAGAAAGAACATCCTTCCTCGGAAAAGACAATGACATGGACAACCTGATGAAACTTAGCAAATCTAAAAATGCCCACTGTTAAATATCACTCACATATCCGCTATGTTAAGACAGCTGATTCGAAAGCTTGCTTATGCATCTGCAGCCAAGTCTGGTCCCATATAAGCAGTGAAACGTTGTCCACATTAACTAGTTGAGGGCTGAAAGGTAACATTTACATTTTGGTTGGATTTGCATCTCCTGCCATCTCAGCTAACAAGTGAACATGTGGATCAAGCTGGTAATTTAATTCCAATTATAAACCCAGGGGCACTTCACCAAGTTCTGTTATCCTGAACAGGTGTAGGCAAAGTTGACCTTAGGAGTGTAACTCCGATCGTTACTTCCCCAGGAATGTTGGGTCTATTTTGCGGGAGGCAGTGGTGTAGTGGTATTATCACTGGACTCGTCATCCAGAGACTCAGGACAAGATCCTGCGACCTGGGTTCAAATCTCACCATGGCAGATGGTGAAATTTGAGTTCATGAAGAATCTGGAATTTAAAAAAGTCGAATGATGACAATTGTCAATTGTCGTAAAAACCCATTTGGTTCACCAATGTGCTTTAGGGAAGGAAATCTGCCGTCCTTACCCAGTCTGGCCTACATGTGACTCCAGATCCACAGCAATGTGGTTGACTCTCAAATGCTCCCTGGAATGTCATTGAATGGAACAGTGTTTCTAGCATTGATTTTGACTTGATTTGACTTATTATTGTCACATGTATTAGCATACAGTGAAAAGTATTGTTTCTTGCACGCTATACAGACAAAGCATACCGTTTATAGAAAAAGGAAAGGAGAGAGTGTAGAATGTAGCGTTACAGTCATAGCTAGGGTGTAGAGAAAGATCAACTTAATGCGAGGTAGGTCCATTCAAAAGTCTGATGGCAGCAGGGAAGAAGCAGTTCTTGAGTCAATTGGTCCATGTTCTCAGACTTTTGTATCTTTTTCCTGATTGAAGAAGGTGGAAGAGAATATGTCTGAGGTGCGTGGATCCTCAATTATGCTGGCTGCTTTTCTGAGGCAGTGGGAAGTGTAGAGAGAGTCAATAGATGGGAGGCTGGTTTGCGTGATGGACTGGGCTTCATTGACGACCCTTTGTAGTTCCTTGCAGCCTTGGTCAGAGCAGGCGCCAGACTAAGCTATGATACAACCAGAAAGGATGTTTTCTATGGTGCATCTGTAACAGTTGGTAAGAGTCGTAGCGGGCCCAGCCAGCGATGCTCACATCCCATAAAGTGAATCTAAAAAAACATTTAATTTTAATTAAAACTCCTAGTGCAGGCACTATAAAGAATGGAGATAGAGGATATCACATTGATGCATGGTATTCCATTCTGATCGAGTAATAGCTGCCGAGAATCCATCAGCTAACTAGTCAGCAGCATCAGTGAGACAAAAACGTGCTCCTTGACAGTCAATGTCAGCTACACGATGCTGAGCACCAACCCACAGATACATCAGCTGAGGACATTTTGGATGGCAGAACCATGTATCGTGTCATGAGGCTTTCACCAACCTAGGTAATTTAAAAATGGAGCCGTACCTTACAAAGAGTGTCTCGCTTTCTCGAGTGAAAGACACAGATCTTCCAGTTGCAATCTACTCTATTATTCTGCAACCTGCAGGAAGAGGAATAAGCGGAAATAAGTTAAACTGGAAGCATGTTGTGCAAAGGATAATAGACGCCTGAGAGCCTTTGTAAGGCAATGTTTCCAGTGTAAGTTTTCAAAGCAGGGTGTCCCAAACTGCGATCATATCAGCATCCGTCAATCCATAATTAAGCTCATCGATTTACTGGTACAGTATTTATGTCGCTGCGTACAAATAATAAGTCTTTTGTGCAGTTTTTTTTTAACCTGAGATTCTCTTTCAGAAGGAGAGAAAAGGGGTTCCCTGGAGTGTCTAGATATTTGCAAAGGATTCTCCCAAACTGAAATATGTGCACATATTGACAATCCCCTATTTAGTTGATGCCACTCCACACTCAGCTGGATTGGAAATTGTGGCTTTCAAAATACTTCCTTGTACTTATTCTATCATTTTGACTGATATAATAAAGTCAGGGCCTATTTTCTTGATGAAAGATGTTGGCCGTATATCAACATCCTGTATGCTCCACACAGTCGCTGTGTAATGGTGTCCGTCTTTCAGGATTAATGATTGGGCTATGATCCTTTATCGAGATATCAATTATGATTGTTTCTTGGAAATCAACAGTAATACAAACACGATCTGGGTATTCACTGACAAATCTCTCACCCCTCAAACCATTGATTCAATGAGGAGTGTAGGACAGCTTGCTTGGGCCAATACCAGGTTTACATCGGAAACATAGGAATTAAGAGCAGAATTAGGCAAATTCAGCCCTTCGAGCTCGCTTCGCCATTCAATCAGATCCTGGCTGATCTCTCCCTGGTCTCAAATTCACCTCCCCACCCACCTGTTCCCCATATCCCCTCATCCCATTTTTAAAATTAGAAATATATCTATCTCCATTCAATGATTCAGACTCCATCACGCTATGCGGCAGCGAGTTCCACAAATTCACGACCCTCTGGCATGGACAATGTATTATTGGAGCCATTTGTTAACAAGTTCAATTGACCCTTAATTATTTACTTACATATGGCTGGCAGGCTGCTGATTTTGGGGATGGATAGGAAGGTGGTGGGATGGGCACCCACCCTATTTCATGTGCCCCTCCCTCACCACAACCACCATCTAAAACACACCTGGCAGTGGCACATAGCGTCCAGCCGCTATGTGGGTGATTGCCCTTGATATCAGAGATGAGTCGAACAAGAGGAGCACCGAGGGATTTTATTAAAAATGTAATCGTTGTGAATTGGGTGAAGAATCTCCCTTGTCTAAAGTCAAACCTAACATAAAGGTTGTGGGTGTTGCAACCATCTCTGTCCTAGAATCTTGCGCATAAGTTCCTAAGGGCAGCATCCAACCAACTTTACCAATTACCTCGCTCCATCGTAAGGTCAAAAGAATAACACCATCTGTGACAAACTAGTTTGCTTGTTTAGTACTTCATCCAAGACTGCAAGAAACTACAAAGAGTCGTGAACGAAACCCAGTCCATCATTCAAAGCAGCCTCCCATCCATTAACTCTGTCTACACTTCCTGCTGCCTCAGAAAAGCAGCCAGCATAATCAAGGATCCCACGCACCCCAGGCATACTCTCTTCCACCTTCTTCTGTCGGGAAAAAGATACAGAAGTCTGAGATCACGTACCAACCGACTTCTTCCCTGCTGCCATCAGGCTTGTGAATGGCCTTACCTCGCATTAATTTGATCTTTCTCTACACCCTAGCTATGACTATAACATTGCATTCTGCACTGTCTCCTTTCCTTCCCTACGTACGGCAATGCTTTGTCTGTATAGCGTGCAAGAAACAATACTTTTCACTGTATACTAATGCATGTGACAATAATAAATCAAATCAAATCAAAATCAAAATCATCCACCAGCCTAAACTTCCACCCACCCTAACACTGGCTGGAGTGAGTACAACCGACAAGGTGCAGTCTCGCAATTCGCCAATTTCACCCAATTCAGCAGCAACTTCCTAACCTGTGATCTCTCCCAGCTCAGGAATACCATTGCAGAGTAAAGGGTTAACTCTAATAATAGTTCCTGATCTCCGTACGCACATGCTATATCACAGCGGTGCCATTCCTAGAGAGATGATGAGTGAAAAGGTACTCTTAGAGAGTAGCTCCAACTCTGTCTTGTTCTTACTTAACCTGTGTATATAGTTAGTATGCAAATAAATGTGGTTTCCACAAATGACCATCATCATAGAAATCATAGAAACCCTACAGTACAGAAAGAGGCCATTCTGCCCATCGAGTCTGCACCGACCACAATCCCACCCAGGCCCTACCCCCATATTCCTACATATTTTACCCGCTAATCCCTCTAATCTACGCAGCCCAGGACACTAAGGGGCAATTTTAGCATGGCCAATCAACCTAACTCGCACATCTTTGGACTGTGGGAGGAAACCGGAGCACCCGGAGGAAACCCACGCAGACACGAGGAGAATGTGCAAACTCCACACAGACAGTGACCCAAGCCGGGAATCGAACCCAGGTCCCTGGAGCTGTGAAGCAGCAGTGCTAACCACTGTGCTACCGTGCCACCCTGCAAAATCATCTCCTGCAAAATCTCTTCTAGAGTAAGAAGTTGATGAATCCTGAGATACAACCACAACAAAGGAGCCATTGCCTCCCAGTTCATCCGCAACCTACACATCATCCTAAGTTAAACATTCATGGCTGTTCCTTCACGGCCATAACTCTGGGAATACCTCTGCCACACAGATAGTTCAAGAAGATGACCCACCTTTACAAAGGCAACTAACAAAGAGCAAAGAAAACTACAGCACAGGAACAGGCCCTTCGGCCCTCCAAGCCTGCACCAACCATGCTGCCTGTCTGAACTAAAACCCCCTACCTTTCCAGGGACCATATCCCTCTATTCCCATCCTATTCATGTATTTGTCAAGCTGCCCCTTAAAAGTCACTGTCGTATTTGCTTCCAATACTTCCCCCCGGCAGTGAGTTCCAGGCACCCTCTGTGTCAAAAAACTTGCCTCGTACATCTCCTTTAAACCTTGCCCCTCGCATCTTAAACCTATGCCCCCTAGTAATTGAAAAAAAATTATTTTCTTGCCGAGGTCCACTTTCTGGGAGCACTGACCACCCAATGCAAGTCTTCCCTGCAACGGCCAATCGCTCTGCTGACCGATGAGCGATAAATAAATAAACTTCGATTTTTAAATTCACATCCATACTATCCAGCGTTATTCCATGGACTATTTTCTGCATTCCCATTACCTCCCATAAACTGTTCTGACTTAGGTTCTCAACAAGAACAAGAGAGTTTCTGATGAGCTGGGAATAGTTGTGCCGTTTGATTCACCTACAATTCTTTTCCTATAACCATCTCGCACACTCTGAAACTATGAGACACTCCTTACACCCTCATAAAAGCTTCACAAAATTGTTGATTGAATCACTTCAGATACTGTCAAGGAGATATGAGAAACTGTGTTCAGGCACTGGCTCTGAGCAGTTGATGCTTATGTCAGAGGGTTGCTGTGGAAACGTGATGCGTTCTGCCACAGCCTCTACATTCCAACTTGCTCTCAGCCAATTGGCAGTGTTTTCTCAGAGCGTAAGGATGGGCTGGCGGTTGATCAGAAAAACACTGACAATTCAGTTATGAAGATTGTTCATCATTCTATTTCATCACTGAGCACAAATATACTTTCACTTTGTAATTCCACTGTGAGGGGAAACTCAAATGTTTATGATTAATTCAGGTTTTAGAATCTGCTTTTGTCTTCAATGTTCCTCCTCCTCCTCCAGGTACTCTAACCTGACAGGGCATTGGCAACCATGGACTTCCATTGGATTGCTCCATGATTATGCTTGGCAAAGTGTTGCCATGGTTTTCCATTGCCTACTGCAGTATGGCTAACCAGGAATGCCTCCCGCTCCCACAAACTGCCATCAAGCACCTCAGAAGGATTTAAAGGCTGATAATCAACCCATTTGACCACATTATGTCTACCTTTTAGGGCATCAAGTCCTGTAGTGGACTTGAACATCAAGCTTCTGGCCCAGAGGTAGGGATGTCTACACTACACCACAAGGTGTCCCATGTTCAATGTTACCTTGTGCCAAAGTTGCTGAATCCTTGGACTACAAGGATGCATGGAATAGACTACAACATCTTCTAGTCTCTGTGCAGTTTGTTCCTTTGGGTTCCCAGTTAAAGTTAATGGTATTGCTAATTGTGTACTCTTCGGTGCAATGACTATGTGTACAGACATAATCATAATTTGAGCATATTCTTCCTTTTTTTGTTGGGCATGTGGGCCTTTATTGTCCAATCCTAGTTCACCTTGAGAAAGTGGTGGTGAGATGCCTTCTTGAACCACTACAGTCTCTGAGGTGTAGGTACACCCACAGTGCTGTTAGGGAGGGAGTTCTAGGATCTTGACCCAGCGACAACAAAGGAATGGTGATATATTTCCAAGTCAGAATGGTGAGTGACTTGGAATGGAACCTCCAGGTAGTGGTATTCCCAGATATCTGCTGTCCTTGTCCTTCTAAATGGTCGTGGTCATGGGTTTAGAAGGTGCTGCCTAAGAAGGAGCCTTGGTGAGTTCCTGCAGTACATCTTGTAGATGGTACGCACGGCTGCTACTGCCCGTTGGTAGTGGAGGGATTGAATGTTTGTGGAATGGGTAGTAATCAAACAGGCTGCTTTGTTCTGAATGTTCTTGAGTGCTGTTGGAGCTGCACTCATCCAGCAAGTGGAGAGTATTCCATTGCACACTTTACTTGTAGCTTCTAGATGGCGGACAGGCTTTGTGGAGTAAGGAGATGAGTTACTTGCTGCAAGATTCCTAGTCTCTGACCTGCTCTAGTAGCCACAGTCTTTATATGGCCAGTCCAGTTCAGTTTCTGGTGAATGGTAACCCCAGGATGTTGATAGTGGGGGATTCAGCGATGGTAATCGCATTGAATGTTGAGAGGTGATGGTTAGAATGAATTCTGCAGCATGATTTTAAGGTGGAATAGCCAACACTGATAATTGATGACTAGACTGGATATAATGATCGTTACAATTGTGAAGTTTATAAAGTTGTCCGGTTTTGGGATTGTGCCTTTAAGTTAGGGTAAAATAAAGAGGGTCATCTGTTCTGTAATCTGCCTGACAGCAACTTTGGGTAGTTTGATTGTTACAGCTTAAAAGAAGTCCAGACTGTTTTACTGGAGGAAGGTGCAAAGGTGTTTATGCTTCGAGACAATGGCAACAGCATGTGTGCTAACAATGGGTAGAGCATAAGTCTCCAAAGTCCCAGAAAAGTATTGAGAATGTTGGGTAATAAACAGTTTTAACTTTAAACTGTTCTTTTTAGTCGTACTTCTTGCTGTTACTTTTATTATGTCCAAGATGAAAGATAGTTGGGCTCTCGAATAGCTAATCAGTATTTCTACCTGGTTATGAGGCCCATGTGATTCATTTAGCAATGGAAAAAGGCTTCAAAAGATGTCTCTCTTTCTCTAGCAGTCTCTCAAAGGGAGGAGCCTGTGGTTTGTGTATGGAGTCTTTTAACACGGGGATGCCGTTGCTGAGTAGCTATCTCATGGTTCTGGCTGACCATGAAACACTCCTGCTCTGACCACTCGCCATAGGTTGCCAATTATGCTTTGCCACATCACAAATATGCCTTCCAGTGGTAGGATTTCTAAGATGTCCACAAAAAGTCTCCGATGCAGCTCATGTGCCCATCTTTGGGAGAGGGAGAGAGAAGTTAGAAGCTGAAAATCTCCCACGCAGGAATATGGGTGGGAACTCGTGCTTGAATCACAAAGACCAAATTTGTGCAGGGTTAGAACGAAGGTTGGAAGATTTGCCTAGCTATAGCTAGAGGGAGAAATCTCTGGGAAAACTCACACCATGAAAGACAGCTCTGGAATTAAACATTCCATGCTGGGAAAGGGGAAAAAATGGAAATAAATCTTCAGAAGCTAAGAATCATGTTGGGCATGTTGTGGGAGAATTTAACATCCACTTAAAGGACAGTGCAACGTATACCCGATGGTGAGTTTTTTTTAGGTTGTGTTATAAGTTCTGTTCTGTAGTTTGAAGCGTGAGTTGCATCCAAAGATGGTTTTTAGTCAATAGAGCCTTTAGTCTTTTGTAACAGTAATTGTCTTCAAACATGAACACTTATTATATCATTCTTTCAGCTATTAACTGGAATTTCTCATTTCTTTTTAAAAAGTAGCCATTTCCATGGGAATTATGACAATTCTATAACGCCCTCAAAGCAACAATAATAATCTATTGGATCTTCAACCCATGCCTTCATTGTTGCCTGAATACCATTGTTTGTTATGATCCCACCTATCAGTGCACTGCCATTTCTATTCACTTCTTTTAGAGAGTCTTGACTTCACATGTGACTGACCACTGTGTCCCTTTTACAGGTTAAACATGGGGAAGAATGACATTCTCACTTTTTATGACGGGGATGATCTAACAGCGAGAATATTGGGCCAGTATTCAGGGACCCATCAACCATTCAAACTGTACACCACCATGGCAGATGTCACCATCCAGTTCCAATCTGATCCAGCAAGCAATGTGTTTGGATATCAACAGGGATTTGTCATTCGTTTCTATGGTGAGCCAAGTGATTCTCTTTGTCCAATTAAACTGAACCAATTTCTTACTTTGACTGAAAATAAGCAGATCCTGTATATAAACTGTACCCAGGATAGTCACATCTTTGCTTGAAGAATACGCCTCACGTACATGGGCAGTACAGCGGCACAGTGGTTAGCACTGCTGCCTCAAAGCGTCAGGGACCAGCGTTCAGTTCCTGGTTTGGGAGTCACTATCTGTGCCGTGTCTGTTCTCCCTGTGTCTGTTTCCTCCCATAGTCTGAAAGATGGGCTGGTTCGGTGCATTGGCCATGCTAAATTCTCCCTCAATGTACCCGAACAAGCATCGGAGTGTGGCGACTAGGGGATTTTCACAGTAACTTGATTGCAGTGTTAACGTAAGCCGACTTGTAACACTAATAAATAAACTTAGAAAAAGAAAATTCATTGTGTAGGTTTCAACGGTGTATGAGTCAGAACTTCTCCTCAGACCTCGAAATAAATGACAACTGATAATTAGACAGTGGTAAGTATTTGCCTCAATAATTACTATTACTGTGGTGATCATAGCTTAGGAGCCAATGTCATTCATCTCTATCATGCTGCTACACATTTAGTTCATGAACTTTATTCCCCACTTGCAAAAGGTTAGAGAGAAGCAGAATAATAGCTGAACAATTATAATGAAGTCATGGGAGTTTAATAGCCTGAGCTGTGGTTGTTCCCGTGGACAGCCACCATCAGTCATAGTCCTTCTTGCAAGTTGGAGGCAAGACATGGATTTTGCAGAAAGCCAACTCCCCAAAACAAATCGAGTGAAATTCCTTGATTAAAAGAAACTTAAGGTCAAGTATTAGTCTGCGCCAAATTTCATGTCCATTTTTCAAGATTCTGGCATCATAATTACTGTAAGTAATTTCTTCATATAGCTGCTATGTCATCTATAATCCTGGTAAGAAGTCTCACAACACCAGGTTAAAGTCCAACAGGTTTATTTGGTAGCAAATACCATAAGCTTTCGGAGCGCTGCGTTCCGAAAGCTTATGGTATTTGCTACCAAATAAACCTGTTGGACTTTAACCTGGTGTTGTGAGACTTCTTACTGTGCTTACCCCAGTCCAATGCCGGCATCTCCACATCATCTATAATCCTTGCAGAGTTATTCATTCCTCCAGTTTGCAACTGTTTTTGATGGGAGTAAATCCTCAAGATCTACTGGACATATTGTGGGAGAATTTAAAATCCATTTAAAGACAGTTGGCGGAATTTTCCCGTCCCACCCTCCACGGGAATTGTAGCGGGTGGGGACAACCCACGCAAAGGTCCATTGACCTCAAATAGGATTTTCCAGTCATGGAGCTCGCGTGACCTGGAAATCCCGCCCTGTGTAACATGTACCTGATGGTGTTTTTTTTTTAGGTTGTGTTAAAAGTTCTGTTCTGTAGTTTAAAGCGTAATTTGCCTCCAAAGATGTTGTTTAGTCAGTAGAGCCTTTAGTCTTTGTTGCTGTAATTGTCTCAAAACGTGAAACTTGTTCTGTCATTAGGGCACTACAGTGGTACAGTGGTTAACACTGCTGCCTCACAGTGCCAGCGACCTGGGTTCGATTCCGGCCTCAGGTGACTGTCTGTGTGGAGTTTGCACGTTCTCCCTGTGTCTGCGTGAGTTTCCTCCGGATGCTCCGGTTTCCTCCCGCAGTCCAAAGATGTGCAGGTTAGGTTGATTGGCTGTGCTAAATTCTCCCTTAGTGTCCCAAGATGTGTCAGTTAGATGGATTGGCCATGTTAAACTGCCCCTTAATGTCCAAAGATGTGCAGGTTAGGTTGATTAGCCATGCTAAATTGTCCCTTAGTGTCCCAAGATGTGTAGGTTAGATGGATTGGCCATGCTGAACTGCCCCTTAATGTCCAAAGATGTGCAGGTTAGGTTGATTGACCGTGCTAAATTGTACCTTAATGTCCCAATGTGTAGGTTAGATTGATTGGCCATGCTAAATTGTCCCTTAGTGTCCCAAGATGTGTAGGTGTGTCCCAAGTTACTTGTGTCCCAAGATGTACAGGTTAGGTGGATTTGCAATGGTAAACGCATGGGGTTATGGGGATATGACGGGGTGGGCGGGCCTGGGTAATATGCTTCTTCGAAGCTTTGCTGCAGACACAATGGGCCGAACGGCCTCCTTCTGCATTTTAGGGATTCTATAGTTGTAAAGATTAATTGGTGATGCTGGAGCAACTAATAAAGGCCGCTCAGCATGGTGGGCTGTGTTCAGGTGTTGCTCCTCATATCATTGGTGGAAAGTTTCCCTAACCTTTAAAGGTCAGTCCAACAATTTATTACCGTGCCACTAATTGCCTTTGTTGTTTCATTAAGCATAGCCAATTTAAGAATTGTTCCAGCAAACAGATTTGACACACAATTATAAATATCTCAGCTGAGTGTGCCAATCAAAATAATTAAACTTGCAGAAAACTGTGATCTAAAGAGACCTGCTTCAACATTCTGAATGATTGATGGTGCAGTTTTCGAACTGAAAAGTAGCTTTGGTTCCATCTTTCAGGATAGTTTTGGCTGAAATTTTATGAGAAAAATTAATCAGAACTCTCAGGTTTTCAGTCATTAGCAACAGTGGATTGTATCCTGTCAGATGTCTATGTGACGGGAATAGCATGGGGCATTATTACAGACATCAAAGCTAGTTGTATTCTCCGTATTCGCCCACCATGCTGTGCCTCCTATATGAGTTGCTTTGACATTAGCAATTAATCTTTATTCCCATCAAAAACAGTTGCAACTTTAGCTGTAACATCACTGTTCCTCCTGCTTACAAGATTAAAGATGGCGCCAGAGCGTGGCGATTTCACTGAATCCCTACAGTACAGAAGGAGGCCATTCGGACCATCGAGTCTGTATCAATCACAATCCCACCCAGGCCCTATTCCCACAGCCCTCAATTACCCTGCTAATCTCCCTGATACTAGGGTCAATTTAGCATGGCCAATCCACCTAGCCTGCACATCTTTGGACTGTGGGTGGAAACTGGAGCACCCGGAAGAAACCCTCGCAGACACGGGGAGAAAGTGCTGACTCCACACAGACAGTGACCCGAGGCTGGAATTGAACCTGGGTCCCTGGTGCTGTGAGGCAGCAGGGCTAACTATTGCGCCACTGTGCCGCATTCTGCTTTTGAGGACATTGGTGGTTCTATGGTCCATGCCCACTTGCAGCAAGTCCTGAGCAGAATTCAGGCTTGGACCGATAAGTGACAAGTGATCGTCACGTCACACAAGTGCCAGACAATGATCGTCTCCAATAAGAGAATGTTTCCATCTCTCCTTGACATTCAATGACATATCATTGTTGAATCCACCACTATCAACAACCTGTGGGTTACCATTCACCAGAACCAGCTATGTCAATATAAATACAGTGGCTACAAGAGCAAGTCAGAGGTTGTGGATTCTGTGAATGCGTTACTCACCCCTTGACTCCCTAAAGCCTGTCCACCATCTACAAGGCACAAGTCAGGAGTGTGATGGAATATTCTCCACTTGCCTAGATGAATGCAATTCCAACAATATTGAGGAAGCTTGACACTATTCAGAACAAAGCAATCATTTTGATTCATACCCTATCCACCACCAAAAATACTCACTCCCTCCACCACTGCCACACAAAGCTGCAACGCATGCCAGCTATGAGACACACTGCAACAACTCAATAAGGCTACCTCCACCAGTGAGATTAATAAGGGCAGCACGGGTATACCACCACTTCCAAGCTTCACTCCAAATCACAGACCATCCTTACTTGGAAATATCATTGCCATTCCTTCATCATCACTGGGTCAAAATCGTAGGAATCCCGACCTAGCATCACTGTGGGTGTACCCACAACTAGGTGGACAGCAGCAGTTCAAGAAAGCAGCTCACCACGACTTCACAAAGGCAAACAGGGACGAGCAATAAATGCTCTCCCTGGCACAGATTCCATGAACAAATTGAAAAGCACGTTCTCTGGCAAGAATGAGGAGTTGCTTTATTTGAAAGCAATCGGATAACGTCAAACATTGAGAGTCCAGTGTGAGGGAAAATAGAGCTTTGAGGCCTAGGCCTTCTGCTGATTGTCAGCCATATCACTGAGTTACTGATCTCAGCTGATGATTTTAAATGGGGAGCAGTCACCAAGATCTTGGAGGTGGAGCGGGGACACAATGTAGCTGGCTGGAAGAGATTGCAAAAAAATTGTAGCAATCTTTTTTTAAGTTTATTTATTAGTGTCACAAGTAGGCTTACTTAACACTGCAATGAAGTTGCTGTGAAAATCCCCGAGTCGCCACACTCCGGCGACACTCGGGTACACTGAGGGAGAATTTAGCATGGCCAATGCACCTAACCAAGACGTCTTTCGGATTATGGGAGGAAACCAGAGCACCTGGAGGAAACCCACGCAGGCACTGGGAGAACGTGCAAACTCCACACAGACAGTGACCCAAGCCAGGAATCGAACCCGGGTCCCTGGCGTTGTGAGGCAGCAGTGTTAACCACTGTGCCACCGTGCTGTCTCTTAGGAACAAGAGACAGATGACCAGGGTCAGGATTTTCTGGCTGCACCCACCCCAAAACCGGAAAATCCTGCCCAAGGTCAATGGACCTTTGCATGGCCCATCTTCTGCCCGCTACGATTCCCGTGGCAGGCAGGATGGGAAAACTCCTCCCCAAGGGACGGGGGGGATGGGGGAGGTGGAAGGACGGTTTTTGCACAGAGACAATTAATGCATGGGATATTTTAAAAAGGGGTTAAGATGGAGGAGAAAGGTCACCGTCTAAAGTTGATGAGCTCAGTGCCGAGCCCTGAGGGTTGTAACCTAATTACTGGCGCAGATTAACCCTTTAGAGTGCGGCAAGTCTTTTAGAACTTGTAGGCTGGATAACTGCCAAAAGTGATTTTTCTTTACATGCCTGACTCACGAACGCATGTTTAAAATTGGCAGGTTTTCTATTCAATTAAAAATTGGCAGTTCTGCTGTGATCAGTGGTGCGTGAGCTGTTGTTGGGATTGATGGGCGTTCATGCACGCTGCCCGAAGAAAAGCAGACGGAATTTGCATTTATATAACACCCGTCATGTCTGAGGAAGTCCCACAGCAATTCACAGTCATTGAAGTACCTTCGAACTGTCATTACTGCGGTAGTGGAGACCCGCGGCAGTTAATCTGCACACTAAACCGTGGTGAGATAATTGACCAAATAATCTGGGTGGGATTTTCCGGCTGTGCTCGCCCCAAAAATCCCACCCGAGGTCAACGGACCTTTGCATGCAACGCCCCCTGCCCGCTACGATTCCCGTGGCAAGCGGGACGGAACCCCACCCCCCTCCCTCCCCCCTCTCCCCCCCATCCCTCTCTCCCCCGCCCCCCCCCCCCCCCCCCCCCCCCAACTGAATTTAAATTGTTGACTGTTAGCCAGGATATCAAGAAAAGCTCCACACTCTTTTTCAATCATACAATCTTTTCTACAGTGCGAAAAGAGGCCATTCGGGCCATCGAGTCTGCACCGACAACAAACCCAACCAGGCCCTATCCCCAAAACACACATATTTATCCTGCTAGTCCCCCTGGCATTAAGGGGCAATTTAGCATGGCCAATCAACCTAACCCGCACATCTTTGGACTATGGGAGGAAACCAGAGCACCCGGAGGAAACCCACGCAGACACGGGAAGAACATGCAGACTCCACACAGACAGTGACCCAAGGCCAGAATTGAACCCAGGTCCCTTGTGCTGTGGGGCAGCAGTGCTAACCACTGTGCCACCGTGCCGCCCAATGCCCAACTGTCTTTTCTGTCCAATTGAGCAGGCACATGAGGCCTTGATTTTAGGGCTTAGCCTTACTGAAGTGTCAGCCTGGATATAGTGCTCCACTGGAGATGGCGCACTCAGTATTCGAGAAAATATCTACACCCATTCCAAAGAAAATCATGCTCCAACCCAAACCAGACTTCAGTTTAAGTAGCACAAAAACAAATCAAGATGCAATAACACCGTGATTGAAGTACTTTTGAAGTTTATTGCTAAAATTTGGTCAAATTGCCAGCCCGTAATTAAAATCAGCAGTTTGTCATGGCTGCAGAGGAATGACGGCATAATCTTTCAATTACAACCCTGCTAGTTGTGTTTCAAGGTGACTTTTAAATGAAGAACTTTCCATACAGGGGAAATCTTAGACTGCATCTTTCTCTCACAATTCAATATCTCAAATTAAGGTATTTGAGGATGAAAATAAATATTATTTCAGTCAAATCCCAATAGAAAGGATAAATAGACTCTGTGCTGTGAAACTGCGTCAGTGACAGGAATGGATTTTATTGTTAATCTCTGGAAATCCCACTGACAATGGAACAATGCAGTTTGGAGTGTAACAATATCAAAATGCAAAGACCTTAATGTTCTTGCTATTCTCCATTCTTTACAGCTCTTCAGCTGTTTGACAAAACAGCATTAAGTATAAATTCTAAATAAATAAAATATATTGGATCGTTTTATTTAACAGTCACCGTATATTCTTCCAAAAGTAACACAGTTTCTACTTACTGTCCATAATGTGCTGAAACAAATGATGCATATATATGATATGTACCAGTATTGTAACAGTGCATGTATAAGAAAAAGTATACAGACTTTTAATGTTGAATGCTTTCAAGCTTTGAATGTTGACTAACAGCTAAGCTTTACTGCTAAATTAAAATGCTTCAATGTCAGAATCGGACCTCAAGTATTCAGAGTTTGAAAGTCTTGATTGTTTAAATAATGGTTAGCACTACTGCCTCACAGCGCCAGGGATCCGGGTACAATTCCGGCCTCGGGTCATTGTCTGTGTGGAGTTTTCACATTTTCCCCGTGTCTGCATGGGTTTCCTCCGGGTGCTCTGATTTCCTCCCACGGTCCAAAGATGTAGGGGTTTGGTTGTTTGGAAACGAGAGAGTGCAGAATGTAGTGTTACAGTCATAGCGAGGGTGTAGAGAAAGATCAACTTAATGCAAGGTAGGTCCATTCAAAAGTCTGACGGCAGCAGGGAAGAAGCTGTTCTTGAGTCGGTTGTATGTGACCTCAGACTTTTATATCTTTTTCCCGGTGGAAGAGACAATGTCTGGGGTGCGTGGGGCCTTGATTACACTGGCTGCTTTGCCGAGCAGCGGGAAGTGTGGACAGAGGCAATGGATGGAAGGCTGGTTTGCGTGATGGATTGGACTACATTCACGACCTTTGTAATTCACTCAACTTTTGCACTCAACCCAGGAACACCAAGATAAAAAGGACACTTACATCAGATTCCTATTTATTGACTACAGCTCAGCCTTCAACACGAAACTCATCTCCAAACTCCGTGGCCTGGGCCTCGGCACC
Organism: Mustelus asterias; assembly: GCF_964213995.1. NCBI lineage: Eukaryota > Metazoa > Chordata > Chondrichthyes > Carcharhiniformes > Triakidae > Mustelus > Mustelus asterias. Next base: position 20,940,873 of record NC_135812.1, read on the forward strand.
TCCCTCTGCGACTGGATCCTGAACTTCCTAACTCACAGACCACAATCAGTAAGGATAGGCAACAACACCTCCTCCACGATCATCCTCAACACCAGTGCCCCACAAGGCTGTGTTCTCAGCCCCCTACTATACTCCTTGTACACCTATGACTGTGTGGCCAAATTCCCCTCCAATTCGATTTTCAAGTTTGCTGACGACACGACCGTAGTGGGTCGGATCTCAAACAATGACGAGACAGAGTACAGGAATGAGACAGAGAATCTGGTGAACTGGTGCGGCAACAATAATCTCTCCCTCAATGTCAACAAAACGAAGGAGGTTGTCATTGACTTCAGGAAGCATAAAGGAGAACATGTCCCTGTCTACATCAATGGGAACGAAGTAGAAAGGGTCAAGCGCTTCAGGTTTTTAGATGTCCAGGTCACCAACAACCCGTCCTGGTCCCCCCATGCCGACACCACAGTTAAGAAAGCCCATCAACGCCTCTACTTTCTCAGAAGACTAAGGAAATTTGGCATGTCAGCTACAACTCTCACCAACTTTTACAAATGTACCATAGAAAGCATTCTTTCTAGTTGTATCACAGCTTGGTATGGCCCCTCTCTGCCCAAGACCGCAAGGAACTACAACAGGTCGTGAATGTAGCCCAATCCATCACGCAACCAGCCTCCCATCCATTGACTCTGTCTACACTTCCCGCTTTCTCAGCAAAGCAGCCAGCATAATTAAGGACCCCACGCACCCCGGACATTCTCTCTTCCACCTTCTTCCTTCGGGAAAAAGATACAAAATTCTGAGGTCATGTACCAACCAACTCAAGAACAGCTTCTTTCCTGCTGCTGTCAGACTTTTGAATGGACATACTTTGCATTAAGTTGATCTTTCTCTACACCCTACTATGACTGTAACACTACATTCTGTACGCTCTCGTTTCCTTCTCTATGAACGGTATGTTTTGTCTGTATAGCATGCAAGAAACAATACTTTTCACTGTATGTTAATACATGTGACAATAATAAATCAAATCAAATCAAAAATCAAATCCTTGTGATCTTGGGCAGAGCAGGAGCCATACCAAGCTGTGAAACAACCAGAAAGAATGCTTTCTATAGTACATCTGTAAAAGTTGGTGAGAGTCGTAGCTGACATGCCAAATTTCCTTAGTCTTCTGAGAAAGTAGAGGTGTTGGAGGGCTTTCTTAACTATAGTGTCGGCAGGACAGGTTGTTGGTGATCTGGACACCTAAAAACTTGAAGCTCCCGACCCTTTCTACTTCGTCCCCCTTGATGTAGACAGGGGCATGTTCTTCTTTACGCTTCCTGAAATCGATGACAATCTCCTACGTTTTGTTGACATTGAGGGAGAGATTATTGTTGCCGCACCAGTTCACCAGATTCTCTATCTCATTCCTGTACTCTGTCTCGTCATTGTTTGAGATCCGACCCACTACGGTGATGTCATCAGCAAACTTGAAAATCGAATTGGACGGCAATTTGGCCACACAGTCATAGGTGTACAAGGAGTATAGTGTACCCAGTATACTGGGAGATCTGTCACTCCCCCCACCGCCTCACCCCCACAGACATTGCACCCCCTCTCCACCATCTCTGCCATGCACATCACCCAGCATGGCGAGCTGGTAAGACCTGTGTTTGGCCATGACACTGTATGTTGACTTCAAAATGTTTTTCTCGGTTAAAATGCCTCGGGTAGCCTCATCTATACTGATTAGTGTTGGTGGAATGTTTGTGCATCCAGTTCCCGAAGCACGGGTCCAATGCAAAACTGCCAGATTCACCAGTGCTGGCACCCAGGATACTGAGTGGTTAAAAACAGGCCTTCATGATGCTGTCCTTATTGAATCTGGCTGGGCTGATGAGGTCCATATTAGAGCCTCTATTGGGGATACCAGTAGGGTAGCCTCTCACTGTGTGAGGTTCACCCTCAGGGTACAAACATCCCACCAAAATCCAGATTGTAGCTCGCAATGGCATAGCTGTCGCTTCTTCAGTTTTCACGTTGCTGCTTTGTTTAGGAGACTGACCGCGGTCATTCTCTAATACTCAGAGGGCACACAAGGAAATATAGGATGGTGATCAATGCACCTTGATTTTCTGACCTTTTCTACTCGTCCTATATACCAACAGATTAATTATTGCAATGTTAATTGACCAGATTGAATTGTAGCCTTAGTTGCCCTGCATTGCTAACTCAGTTACTCATAGAATCCTTACAGTACAGAAGGAGGCCCTTCTTGCCCCTTAGTGTCTCAAGATGTGTAGGTTAGGAGGATTAGTGGAGTAAATGTGTGGGGTTATAGGGATAGGGCGATAAGGGGGTGGACCTGAGTAAGATGCTCCCTCGGAGAATCGGTACAGACGCGATGGACCCAATGGCCTCCTTTTACACTGAAGGGATTCTATGATTCAAGCCCATCGTGCCTGCACCGACAGCAATCCCACCCAGGTCCTATCCCCGTAACTCCACATATTTACCCTGCTAATTCCCCTGACACTAAGGGGCCATTTAGCATGGCCAATCAATCTAACGCACGTATCTTTGGAATGTGGGAGAAAACTGGAGCGCCCGGAGGAAACCCACGCAGACACGGGGAGAATGTGCAAACTCCACGCAGACAGTGACCCGCGGCCGGAATTGAACCCGGGTCCCTGGCGCTGTGAGGCAGCAGTGCTAACCACTGTGCCGCCCCATCTTAGATGTTCCGTTCTCAATTATTTTGCTTCTTTTACTGTCATCACTTGCATTCAGGCATTTTGCACACCCATCTTCCTCACTACTGTTCTTCTGTAGAGTCCAGCTTTTGACATTTACTGAGCATGACTCCGTTATATTGCAAAAAGTGGATATATTTTGAAAGCTTGAAAGGAAATTTAGCTCTCTTGGGTTTAAAACCCATGCCAATGTACAGCAGAAAGGGCATCAGTTCTCACTGTGCTGAATTAAAGGGCAACTGTGTTTTTATTATACTGCCCTTTGATGTCAATACTTCTGAAATATAGCTTGCTAGAAGTAATTTGCCTGCAATAGTGAAATAATAGTCATCTACATACATTACTGAAGTATATGATCCAGAAAAAGTCAACCACATAAATTGCACATTTATCTTTTGCTAATACAGTACCATTCATTCTACTCGCCCTACATATCAACGGATTAATTATTGCAATGTTAATTGAGCCAGATTGAATCGTAGCCATTAGAGCGCCTTAAACAGCTAATTGAGCATAATTAGTCTGCAAGTTAAAATATCTCACAGCTTGTACAACGTGCGCATAAATTGCAGGATACATTTAGGAGCCAATTATGCAGGAGAGGTACTTGAACAATAACAAATTGATGAGGTAGGAATTTGTATCAGACATCATAGGAGTAAGGCCTAAAATCTCAAAGTGGTCAAGTTTGTTACGGTGTTAGTGTAGACGGCTTTATGTGGGTCCAGTGAAAATTCGCAACAGTGGCCTGCAACAAAAGGAAAGTGTGGTTAGCCATGCGCAAGAAAGGGAATAAGAAAATGAGGCCTACATCTTCCAATTGGACATAACCCTCGTGGAAGTCAGATTTAGAACATTTCCCCACAGAAATGTTATGCTCCAGACATTGCCCTCGTGGTTGGGATCGTGTACATTTTCCCATGCTGCCGCAGTGAACGGAGATTTGGCTGGCCGCCCAAATTCTCCGACTACGCTGCAGCAAGAGCACAGTGTGAACGGCCGGTAAGATCGTGCCCCAAGTGTTTCTAAAGTGGAAACATTGGAGAGTGCATTGTGCAATGGATTCCCATCATTTACATTTCATTATCACACACCCACCAATATTATGCCCCAATGTCACTTCTGGTGTGGCAGGGCTGAGAAAGGCCATAAAAAGCCCTTGTTTTATAGACAATAAGCGGGACTGGATAAACGAGTCAGAGACGTGAGTTGAATTCAGTCTAAAATTGCAACCTCATTCGTGATCAGTATAAGCCCCAACTGCGCAAGAATATAAAAGTACACAACTAATTGACTATATTACACAATGTTAAATATTAAACATTAAAGATACAGAGGAGGATTACTGTTACTTAGAAGTCTAAGCACTCACACTAATCTCCAGCTAAATCACCCAGAGAGAACTGATAATACCCGTACTGAGGCAGTTGGCTAGGCCACATCGGCGTAAGGGTTCTTCTCTTGATTGTAGTCTCCAGGAGTCCTCTTGTCGCGAACATTGGCCTGCAGTTATCGCTGACAATCCGTTGAAGCATCAGTCCTTTTAAACAAAAACAGAAAATGCTGGAAAATCTCAGCAGGTTTGACAGCATCTGCGGAGAGAAAATAGAGCCAACGTTTCGAGTCTGGATGACCCCTCGTCAGAGTTCCTTTTATACCCTTTTCCTTAAGACATGGAGCGAGATTCTCCGGCCTCCCAGTCACGTGTTTCCTGCTGGCGGGAACTGGGAATTCCCATTGACATCATTCTACACCAGCGGGACCGGAGAAGCCCGCCAACATGAAAAGCTGGAGAATTTCAGCCATGATTTCATTTTGCTATTTTATTAGTTGTAAGCTATGATCTAGTCTTGTGATGATCATCTCTTTTGTTGCAACTCTGATTTTGAAGCTCTGTTCAGCCTGTGTATTGCAGTGTGGCAGGTCCAGGTCTTGGCGTTTGTATGCCAGCTTGACCATTTCCCATCATGCTCTAGCTGCAGGACGTACAGCTGTAGGAGCTTCCCGATGCCCTCAGCTCAATTTACTCCCTGGAGTCAGTATAAACAAGCAGAAAATAAAAGCCCAAGTGTCTGGATCTGAGGAAAGGGGACTGGTCTATGCTTTGGGAATTAAAATGGATACACTGGGTCATTGGTTGTTTCAAATAATTGAAAATTAGATATGGATTAAATTTACATTTGGTATATAAAAATAGTGGCATTGCCCAACAAGATTTTGTTTTTTATTCATTCGTGGGACATGGCTGTCGCTGGCTGGGCCAGTATTTATTCCCATCCATTGTTGCCCAAGGGCTGTTGAGAGTCAACCACATTACTGAGGCTCTGGAGTCACATGTAGGCCAGACCAGGTAAGGGCAGCAGATTTCCTTCCCTAAAGGACATTAGTGAACCAGATGGGTTTTTCTGACAATCAACAATTGTTTCTTGGTCACCGGTATATTCTTAATTCCAGATATTTTTTATTGAATTCAAACTCCACCATCTGCCGTGATGGGATTCGAACCCGGGTCCCCAGAACATTAGTTGAGTTTCTGGATTAATAGTCTAGCGATAATTGCACTAGGCCATCGCCTCCTCCATTTCAAAGTCACAAAATGACCATTTTTATATTAAATTAAATTCAAATTCCTCACTGTGGAATATGACATTTTGGACGTGTTGGGCTCTCAGGGTAAGAAATTTAATTGAATTCACGGTGAAGTAAGAGGAGTTAATTTATTTTCCCTCTCTTTAAATCTCTCGGTCTGTTTTTTTTTTCATGTAATTTAAAATGAGACAGCAGATCAGAATCCAAATCTTTGGTTAGTTATCATCAAGGACAGGCATGTAACATCGAGTCGAGGACAAAGGTGGGCTTCTAGAATATATTAAAAATCAAACTGAATTTAGATTTGTTTTATTAAAACTTGCAGGGCCTACCCTGCGATGTAGGTATTCTTGGTCAGTGTTTTATTTCTTGTTCATGATTCCCTTATTTAATTACCGGTGAGTGATGTGGCCAGACTTTAGCGTGAAAATAACAAGGCGACTGGCACTCACCATTATTTATACGCAAATCAGACAGCAACGTCAGGTTAGTGCAAATGCACTGTTAAATGCAAAAATCTGGAAGTTGCTGTCTGAGACGTGTTGCTTCTCCATAAACTGCATCGAAATGGTATCTCATCATCAAGCTTCCCATTCAAAGTTCATGAACTGCATAAATTTCCTAAACTCTCCACAAAAAGTTGATGTTTGTACAGTCTCAAGTACCCTGCTCAATGGCTTTGGAAATTACAGCTTCACTGATACTGAAAATTAACTATTACAAGTGTGTAATCTCAGACCTTCAGACTTCAATTCATTGTTGGTGAGGGTGGCACGGTGGCACAGTGGTTCGCACTGCTGCCTCAAGCTCCAGGGACCTGGGTTCAATTCCGGCCTCGGGTCATTGTCTGTGTGGAATTTGCACATTCTCCCCATGTCTGTGTGGATTTCCTCCAGATGCTCTGGTTTCCTCATACACTCCAAAGATGTGCGGGTTAGGTTGATTGGCCATGCTAAATTGACCCTTAGTGTTAGAGGGACTAGCAGGGTAAATATATGGGGTTCGGGGGGAACAGGGCATGGGTAGGATTGTTGTTGGTGCAGGCTTGATGGGCTGAGTGACCTGCACTGTAGGGATTCTATGAAAATGTGATTAAACCCTGCATGATGCCCAACGTAAGAAGTTTAACAACACCAGGTTAAAGTCCAACAGGTTTATTTGGTAGCAAAAGCCACACAAGCTTTCGGAGCTCTAAGCCCCTTCTTCATGAAGAAGGGGCTTAGAGCTCCGAAAGTTTGTGTGGCTTTTGCTACCAAATAAACCTGTTGGACTTTAACCTGGTGTTGTTAAACTTCTTACTGTGTTTACCCCAGTCCAACGCCGGCATCTCCACATCATGTCCAACGGGCATGGAAGCAAAAGGTTTTCTTGTGTGTGCGTGTGGGGCAATAGTAAATTGCCATCCACTTTGTTCCCACCTGATTTGGAACATTGGCTCGGTGCAAAATGGGCAGCTGATTTACTTGTGCCGGATGGAAATAAAATATAGTTATCCCTTCTGCATTTGCATGTTGCAGGTATGGATGTAATGCCTCCATAGTTAAACAGCCTGATGCGCGATAAATCACACGGGTGGCAGGATGTACCCGGGAAATAAAGGCTTTTATTGCCAACAATAACGGAGCTACTATATACAATATACAATCCCAGACTAAAGGGTCACCAGGCAGAGCAGTGACCTTTATACCTCTCCCAGGAGGCGGAGCCAACTGGGGTGTACCATAGGACTATATTAACAGGTAGAACAGCCCAACCCTAACCCCAACAGTAACATATCTACAGACTCATAGTACTGGCCAAACCATGGCTCAGCACTTCTGGTGGTAACCAACAATGGTTCACCACACAGCCCATTGGCAAACTCTCTGATTTATAGTAAAGAGTGTTTGAGATATTTGAGGCACGGTCCATCGGTGGCTCCTTAGCCCTAATCAATCACTGCTTCCAGGGGTAAAACCAGGAAACACCTCACATGAAGGGTGGGGAAGTTTGGAGCCTTAGGGGGAGGGACGGCAGTGGAGTGGTACTGTCACTAAGCTAGGAATCCAGTCGACCCAAGCTAACGTTCCCAGGGACATAAGTTCAAATCCCATCGTGGCAGCTGGTAGATTTTAAATTCAAATAATTATTAAAAAGTGCAGAATTACATTTTTTCTTTTCTGTCTCATCTCTGCCTTATAATCCAATCATTCTTTTCCTCTCTTTATTTTGTCTTCCGTACCTGATTCCATGTTCAATTTACTACATTAATTGCCACTTCCTGGTTCAGACTTTGCACTGCTCAACGATGATTCTTCACTCTGATTGGTTAAGGAGCTCCACAGTTGCTTCACTGATTCACGCAATTTTCAGACATCCTGTAGAGGGTGCCACACCGTTTCAGTGTCCCGGTTACGGCAACTTACCCTGAAAAGCACATCAATATTAAATGGGCAAAGGCAAACATTATAAATGTTTCCCATTCCCAACGTTATAACTCATTGGAGAATGGGAAGTCGGGAACTCCAAGTTCTGACAGACCTTGGAGTTTTTGCACAAGCACATCCTGAGAGTGGGCCGCACAAGCGCAATTCAATGGTGTAAGTTCTTTGGACTAAGGATGGGCCCAACATACCGGCGCAGTGATGGAGAATAGACCAAAAAATCACATCATGTGACCGGGAGTGGAGCACCATTGAAGACAAGTGTTCCAGGCAGGGGACAGGGAGATGTCTCAAAAAGGAGAGGGGACAGGGAGATGTCTCAAAAAGGAGAGTCCCAGACAAGGGACAGAAAGAGATCCCATTTCAGATAAAAAGAGACCCCATTTTAGATTTTTTAAAAGGGGAGCAGAGAAAGAGGTCCTGAGTAGGAAGAGGGCTGAAGTTAGTAGACCTTTAGTGAAGAGAGCTCAGGAGAAGCCTGGGTAATTGAAGAAGTCACAATAGAAGCCCTAATCAAAGAGGGCAGCAGAAGGTTGGTGCCCCTGTGCTTTGGCTTTTGGGGCAAAGGTACCCCTTTGGGGCAATGATATTCTGCTTGACATGGCTGCCAAGTTGTGCTTTTGAGTTGGGGCTTGGGTGAATACTTGGGAATCCAGATGAACATAATCTTTAGGGGTGAGATTGAAATCCTGCGAGGTGGGTCATTATTGATGCTGTCCAAGTTGGAGCAACTTTTGGAGAGAATTATAAGACAAGATCTTCAAAGATGAAGATTGGAAACCCCCATGAGAGAGAGAGAGAGAGAGAGAGAGAGTTTCAGTGAGGTTGATTGATTCAGTGTTGACTGACATCTGGGTGAGATGTTCAGAAATCCATGCACTCTATCTTGGTCGGAACTGCCACTTATTGCGTACTGTGGTGTGTCCCACCACAGTTTACCTGTTAATTCACAAGTACCTCATATTTATCCTGAATGTTAGAGCATAAGATAGATACTGTACATTTTCAGATCTTGTATAGTAAGCTTATTTTTGTTTGTTCAAAACCTGTGGAATCTTGTGGCTTTATTCACTTAGCAAGTGTCTCAAATCTCAAACCTTGGCTACTTTAAACAAAACATTATTGGTCCCTAACTGGATCTCACTAAAAACATAGGGGTCTGGTCAAGTTGGGACATTATGTAATAACCGTACAAGACATTGGTACATTGCCACATTTGGAGTACTGCTGGTCTCCCTGCTATAGGAAGGATGTTATTAAGCTGGAAAGGGTGCACAAAAGATTTACAAGGATGTTACCGGGACTAGAAGGTTTGAATTATAAGGAGAGGCTCGGACTTTTTTTCCTGGAGCACAGGAGGATGAGGGGTGATTTTCTCGAGGTTTATAAAATCATGAGGGGCATAGATAAGGTGAGTAGCCAAGGTCTTTTCCCCAGGGTAGAGGCATCGAAAATTAGAAGGCATAGGTTTAAAGTGAGAGAGAAAGTAATTTAAACGGGACCGGAGGGGCAATTTTTCCACAGAGGCTGGTGCGAATATGGAATGAGCTGCCAGAGAAGGTGGTCGAAGTGGGTACAATTGGAACATTTAAAAGGCATTTGGACAGGTACATGGATAGGAAAGGTTTAGAGGGATTATGGGCCAAACGCAGGCAAATGGTCCAGTTCAGGAAAAACTGATCGGCATGGACGCGTTGGGCCGAAGGGCCTGTTCCCACGTTGTACATCTCGATGACTCTATGAATGCATAGCGAAGGTCATTTATTGGTTATGGTAACTTTGGCTCATTATCTCCGCCATCTTGATACTGAAAAGGATGTAATTAGACAAACATTTCATCACATGTTCTTTTGGACGTCATTCGAAGTTATACTACCTTTAGCTTATTGGAATATCATTTCTATTTAGTTTTGACCACAGTTATTTTCCTTCCACAGAGGTTGTGAGAAACGATACCTGCCCAGAAGTGCCAGAAATTCCGAATGGTTGGAAAACGGCTTCCCACCCCGAATTAGTCCACGGAACTGTGGTGACATACCAGTGCTACCCAGGATTCGAGCTCATAGGGACTGACATCCTGATGTGCCAGTGGGATTTGTCATGGAGCGGGGATCCCCCCACATGCGAGAAGAGTGAGTTATTGATGGGACGTCCCCCTCCTTATTGGCCCATACTAATGTGGTTACTTATACGGAACAAGGGGTTACCAGGAAATTTCCTTTACTGCTACAATCCGCAGTGTAGACCGTTGTTCCTCCTCAGCTGTGTGTTGTGGCTGAGAATATATTTAATGGAATTTATCTTTCCACCACTGGGAAAGTGTATGAATTTGTAAGCGCCTTGGCGCTTTAATGGCTACTATTTTCTCAGTAGGCACCTCTGTATTTGAGAACAGCCCAGTCCCTGTGTAAAGTGCTAACTGGAAGGTGATCACAGCTACTCAACATGACATGAACTCATGTGCGTTTGGGTTAAAAGAACAACTGAGACAGAGACCTCAGCTGGAGGCTGACTTGAATATGTCACAGTTGTGTGAGGCACCAGTCAGACACAAACACGTCCAGATTGGCACAAAGTAATGGTTACAGCAGTCCCCTGTGGTGACAATGTAAAATAAGGACAAAATAACTCCTGGCATGCTATATATCAGTTTGTGAATGTGCCCAAGGTTTCCTTTTTGGTCTCAGTATGCTCAGCATGGTTGCATTTAAAACGGATGATCGCTACACTTTATACGCAGTATGAATATCTCCCACTTTCTGTGCCTTTTAGCTTTGACAAAGGGTCATCTGGACTCGAAACGTCAGCTCTTTTCTCCCCTTACAGATGCTGCCAGACCCGATAAGATTTTCCAGCATTTTCTCTTTTGGTCGCTACACTGGAATGTTTTGCTCATGTGTTGTGTGACAGAGGGTCAAGGAACAGATGACTTTTCATTGAATCCCTAGAGCTAGTTTCTGTCACAATCACACTGATCATCACTGAATGAGGACCAGATACTTTCATAGAATCCCTACAGTGCAGGAGGAGGCCACTCGGCCCATCAAGTCGACACCGACTTTCTGACAGAGCATCATACCCAGACCCACCATCTGCCCTATCCCCGTAACCCCATGCATTTACCCCTAATCCCCCTAACTTTAACATCTTGGGACACAAAGGGGCAACTTAGCATGGCTGATCCACCTAACCTGCACATCTTTGGACTGTGGGAAGAAACTGGAGCACCCGGAGGAATCCCATGCTGGCACAAGGAGAATATGCAAAACTCCACACAGACAGAGACCCATGGCCGGATTCGAAGCCAGCTCTCTGGCGCTGTGAGGCAGCAGTGTTAACCACCGTGCTGCCCTGGGGGAGGGAGGCAACGGTTACAAAATCCAACACCTTTAACTGAGGAAAATGTCCCAAAGCACTTCAGAGGTGTAAGCAAGAAAGAATCAATACATATCTAACCACAAAAAGAACCATGAGGAGGGAGTCAAAGATTTATGTTCAAAGCATTGGCTTTTATGAAAGATCTGAAAGGAGGGTAGGGAAAGAGGCAGGAGGATTGTAGTGGGGAATTCTGTTTTGGTGGCCGGATTATTTTAGAAGTTCTAAAATGTAACTCTGATTAGCAAATCTCGCAAAGGTAAACAAAACTCAGTTTTAAAAGCGTAATAAATTTATTTTCAAAATTAGTTTTGCGAAAACACACAAAAAATTCAAAGAACACCTTTGGGCGGCATGGCAGCACAGTGGTTAGCACTGCTGCTTCACAGCTCTAGGGACCTGGGTTCGATTCCCGGCTTGGGTCACTGTCTGTGTGAAGTTTGCACATTCTCCTCGTGTCTGCGTGGGTTTCCTCCGGGTGCTCCGGTTTCCTCCCACATTCCAAAGATGTGCGGGTTAGGTTGATTGGCCATGCTTAAATTGCCCCTTCGTGTCCTGAGATGTGTAGGTTAGAGGGATAGTGGGTAAAATATGTAGGGATATGGGGGGAGGGCCTGGGTGGGATTGTGGTCGGTGCAGACTTGATGGGCCGAATGGCCTCCTTCTGTACTGTAGGGTTTCTATGATTCTTTCTAACAGCAAACATATATGAGACAAACACAAAACTTCAGCCGAAGGGGGATCCAGTGATGCGACAGCACCTTGAATTGCCTCCGCAGATCTCCACTTTTGTGCCAGAAATTTGAGTAGTCATACAATTTAATACTGGCAGGCTTATTAGCTTAACATTTATTTTGAAAATATAATTAATACATTATTTAAATGCCCATTTCATTCTTAAACCTTATATTAAAATTTTAGCTGCTCGATATCCTTATGTTGCGATTAAATATTCCCTTCATCAAGGATTTAAAGTTTATTTATTAGTGTCACAAGTAGGCTGACATTAACACTGCAATGAAGTTACTGTGAAAATCCCCTAGTCGCCACACTCCGGTGCCTGTTCAGGTACACTGAGGGAGGATTTAGCATGGCCAATGCACCTAAGCAGCACGTCTTCTCAGACTGTGTGGGGGAATTCCAAAGAGCCTGAATGATGAAGACACAGTCACCAAAGATGGGGAAAAGAGAGGTTAGCGCTAATGGGCAAGCAGGAGTCAGTGCAAGATAGGGTACGGACTAGATGCTTTTGAATGAGCTGAAGTTTGTAGAGGCTGGGAATGGGAGGCTGTCCAGTTAGCACGCTGGAGTATCTGAAGCATCATTGTCATGGGTAAATGTTTCAGCAGCAGGTTGGCTGAGTTGGAGCAGAGGTGAACGACAGTAGAGATTGACGTTTTGGGTATTTTTGACAGACAGAATGTGGAGTCAGTTGATCTGTTCAGGGTCAGTAGGATGTTAATGACGCAAGCGGGCTTGTTCAGCCTGTGGCAGTGGCTGGCAGCAAGCGGGGGAGGAAGATTTGTGGCAAAGGTGAAGAGTTTGTGAATGATGGTGTGAATTTTATCGTCCCGCCCGCCACGGGAATCGGAGCGGGCGAGGGTCGGTCCGTGGAAAGGTCCATTGACCTTAGGCAGATTTTGGGACGAGCAAGGCTGGAAATTCCTGTTGGATGGCTTCAGACATCCCACAGCAAATTGCAGTTATCCCAAGTTGTCTACTGGGTAAGGAACAGCACAGACAAGGGTCAAAAGAGAAGGTAGAGAGATAGAGCCAGGCGTTACCATAGTACATAAAATTGCTAACCTCTCAGAATGAGCTGTGTAAGTCCATAAGATATAGGAGCAGAATTAGATCAATCGGCCCATCGAGTCTGCTCTGCCGTTCAATCATGGCTGATATGATTCTCATCTCCATTCTCCTGCCTTCTCTCCATGACCCTTGAGCCCCTTATTGATCAAAAACATGTCTATATGTAGCCTCCCCATGTCAAAGGAGGGTTGAATTGGCCCCTAAACCGTCACAAACCGACTTAACCGCTACCAATTTGGAGGGGTCTGAGTAAACCGATGGTGGTCAGTGATTATAATCTTTAAGTGAGGCTCTCTTCCTCAAATTTTAGGAGCCATTTGAATTAATGGCTGCAGACTGGATTTCTCAGGACAAAGGAAACACGTCAGCTGAAAGGAGGCAAGAATTCCCAAATCCAGCAGGAAAAGTCCATTCTGGCCCCATCTTTGGGCCAGGAGGAGCAGGAGCATTTGCCAAGGCCTCTCAAGCAAACACGCACCAATTTTCAGCCCCATTCCCGGCACATTTTCTCTCTGCCAGTGCAATCCCTCTGTCTTTCTCTCCCCCTGCACCATCTCCCTCTTCCGTGATGTCCCTACTTCTCTTGCTATACGATGTCTCTCACTCTCTCCCTGCACACTCCCTCTCTCCCTGCACACTCCCTCTCTCCCTGCACACTCCCTCTCTCCCTGCACACTCCCTCTCTCCCTGCACACTCCCTCTCTCCCTCTCTCCCTGCACACTCCCTCTCTCGCCCCACACAATCTCTCTCTCTCGCCCCAGACAATTTCTCTCTCTCCCTGCACAATCTCTCTCATTTAACCAATTAGAGCTGTCAATCAAACTGTGAACCTACCCACCCACCCACCACCCCCCCCCCCCCCCCCCCCACTCCCAATCCGCCGCTGTGATAATGATAGTTTGTGGAACCAGCCATGAGCACGAATCCTCAGGCTTATGTCAACAGGCAGCTAATAAAATTGTAAGCAGGCTGTTTTCTTCCCCAAATTTTATAGGACTTGGGATTTAAATGACTTGACAGCTTGATATTTTCACTGAGCTCATGCCATTTTACGCACATTCATGTTGACTCTTAACAATCCCAAAGGGTACCTCACCTCTCCAAATAATCCGGGCTGCTAGAGATCTTTTCCAAGCCCATGAGTTGTGTTTTGGACATCCCAGTCACAAAGCCTCATCTGTTCATCTACACGTCCAGTTGCCTCAGTGAACCACAGATGTTTGAGCAACAATCCACCCAGTACAAGTCGCGGGCGCGGGGTTGGTGATGGGACTTCTGGAATCTGGGCCCTGATGCCATTTTGGCTGCGGTGCAGAAGCCCGCTGTCTCTGCAAAAATTCCACCCTCTCTCTCTCTCCTTGCTCGATCTCTCTATCCTCATATGATCTTGCTCTCTCTCCCTCCTCGATCCTTCTCTCTCCCCCTCAATCTCTCTCTCTCCCCCTCAATCTCTCTCTCTCTCCCCCTCAATCTCTCTCTATCCCTGCCCAATCTCTCTATCCTCGAATGATCTCTCTCTCTTTCTCTGCTTGATTGTCTCAACTTGGACAATCACACTCTCTCCTGCTCGATCCTCCTCTCTCTCTCTGTCCCTCGATTTCTCTTTCTCTCTCCATTTCTCTTTCTCTCGCCCTCGCAAGCTCTCACCTTCCTTCCCTTGCTGTCACTCTTTGAGTCCACACACAACCCTCCCCACCCCCAACCTCCCCACCCCCAACCCCCCCACCCCCCCACCCTGAGCAGACCCACCTACTTCACCACCAACTAAGCTCTGATCTTTTCCAATTGCTGTTGAACTTGCCCAGCAGGCTCATTGGCCCCCCCTGCCCAGCATTCGACCAGCTGCTGAACTGGAGACAGGAAGAAATGTTATTCCCCTGAAAGGACACTTGCCTTGAAGAAAGTGGGGAGGCTTCCCACCCCAAATTGATTAAAGGAAATAGTAAAGCACATTCCCTACTTCCATCTAGAAAAAGCAGCAGCAACAACTGGCAGTAATCCCTGCTGCCTACCAACAGAACTCCACCCTGAGATGCCCCAAGTACCCCTGTTCAAAATTATAAAGTTAATCTTTTATCAGACTAAGCGGCATTAAGTTACTATCATAAACAGGCTATTGGTGCTCTTGTATCATTGTGGGCGGCACGGTGACACAGTGGTTAGCACTGCTACCTCCCAGCGCCAGGGACCCGGGTTCAATTCCAGCCTCGGGTCACCGTCTGTGTGGAGTTTGCACATTCTCTCCGTGTCTGGGTGGGTTTCCTCCGGGTGCTCCAGTTTCCGCCCACAATCCAAAGGTGTGAGGGTTAAGTGGATTGGCCATGCTAAATTGCCCCTTAGTGCCAGGGGGACTAGTTAGGGTAAATGTGTGGGGGTATGTGGATAGGGCCTGGGTGGGATTGTGGTTGGTGCAGACTCAATGGGTCGAATGACCTTCTTCTGCACTGTAGGGATTCTATGATTCTATGAACATGGAAGGAATATTGCTCACATAAAACGTTTTGAATACTTAATAATATAGATTGTTCTCTGATTGAGTAATTTAAATGCATTGTTATTATTCCTTTCCCTCACTGCCAGTGTCCAGCCATAGATTCCAACCCCTGATTGGCACATCCTAATGTACAGAACTTCCCTTCCCTCCCTCAAAGAATCCTAAGCCTGTGCCATTGAGTGATTGAAGCCTCTAAGTGTTCCCAAAGTGTTCACAAACCCAGTAACCCCTGAAGTATTCTCACGAGCCTCCCCTCCCCCACCCGGACGACCAGGACCCGCTGGCCCTCCCCACTGCAGTCCGTATCTTCCAACTCTCCACCAGCACTGCTGTGGAAAATGAAATCAAATCTCTTCATTCTTAACCCATTCACGTTGATGCCTTTACTGAGGGATGGCATCTCGCCAGCACATGTGAAACCTTTCTGTTCTAGTCGAATAGCAGGTCAGTCAAACAGATGCATTGACATAACAAAAAACATGGGCCAAGTGCGATGTATCCCAACATCCGGTGCACGAGGTAACAATCAACTATTGGCTGAAAAGAGTCGGAGGGTTGGTTTGTCAATGTCAGGAAAATGTGACCAGCTATTTTCTGCTGTCAAACCTAAAAGTACCGACTGGCTTTGGGAATTTGCCAACAGTACATAGTGACAAAAACCTGTCATCTTTTGTAATACAGCAAACGCATCAACGGTATGTTGGTGCATACAATGACTTCACACGTAGAATCCCTACAGTGCAGAAGGAAGCCATTCAGCCCATTGAGACTGCATCAACAACAATCCCACCCAAGCTCTATCCCCATCACCCCATGTATTTACCCTGCTAACCCCCTGACACGAAGGGGCAATTTAGCGTGGCCTGTGAGAGGAAACTAGAGCACTCAGAGGAAACCCACGCAGACACGGGGAGAATGTGCAGACTCCGCACAGACAGTGACCCAAGGCCGGAATCGAATCCGGGTCCCCGACGCCGTGAGGCAGCAGTGATAACCACCATGCCGCCCATGTTCTGGGATATTGTTCTGCTCACTTTTTACCATCAGGTCACCTTCCACATGCATCCTTCCTTTCAATAGCTGACGGTTGCTTACATATCAGACCATCAAATATGCTTATTTACATTGCAAGCCCCTAATCTCCTGTTGCACTGCTGCCTCACAGCACCGGGGACCTGGGTTCGATTCCCAGCTTGGGTCACTGTCTGTGCGGAATCTGCACGTTCTCCCCGTGTCTGCGTGGGATTCCTCCGGGTGCTCTGGTTTCCTCCCACAGTCCAAAACACATGCTGGTTAGGGTGCATCGGCCATGCTAAATATTTCCTCAGTGTACCCGAACAAGTGCCAGCATGTGGCGACTAGGGGATTTTCACAGTAACTTCATTGCAGTGTTAATGTCAGCCTACTTGTGATACTAATAAATAAACTAAACTGAACTAAAATCTAGACTGAAAGCTGGCTTGACCAACAAAAAGAATCTTTCCTAAAGTATGAACTGCAGCGCCATCTACACTCAGTATGATGCAGGACAAGAGGCTGTCGTGTGAAGAGGAAATGAGAGTTGCAATGAAAACTGTAAAACAGATCTCCAGAATCTAATTGCCGAATCTTTTAGACAAATGCATGCTGACAACATCAAGGGCAACATCTTTCCTTCTCTCACAAGCCATGAGCTGTAGGTGTGCAGATTATGTTAAAAGCAAAATACTGCTCTGACGAAGGGCATAGAAACATAGAAACTAGAAGCAGGAGTAGGCCATTTGGCCCTTCGATCCTGTTCCGCCATTCATTTTGATCATGGCTGATCATTAAATTCAATATCCTGATTCCCCTCTTTCTTCCATATCCCTTGATCCCTTTAGACCCTGGAGCTATATCTAATTTCTTCTTCAAATCAGACAATGTTTGGGCCTCAACTACATTCTGCAGTAGTGGATTCCACACAGTCACCACTCTCTGGGTGATGAAATTTCCCTTCACCTCAGTTCTAAAGGTTTACTCCTTATCCTCAAACTATGACCCCTAGTTCTGGACTCCCCCACCATTGGGAACATTCTTTCTGAATCTACCCTGTCTAACCCTGTTAGAATTTTATAAATTTCTATGAGATCCCCTCACCCATCTAAACTCCAGTGAATATAATCCTAGCTGACTTAATCTCTCCTCATGTGACAGACCTGCCATCCCAGGAATCAGCCTGGTAAATCTTTGCTGTGCCATCTCTATAGCAAGGGCATGCTTCCTTAGGTAAAGACACCAAAACTGCACAAAATACTCAAGGTGACCTGCGAGCTTACATTCAGCAACTGATGCATGAGGACACCAAGGTCTCGCTGAGTATCCACCTCCCTCAATTTACACCCATTCAAGTAATAATCTGTCTTATTATTGCTACCAAAGTGGATAACTTCACATTTATCCACATTTTACTGCATCTGTCATGCATTTGCCCACTCACTCAGCCTGTGAGTGGCCTGAAGCATCTCTGCATCAAAGAACAAAGAACAGTACAGCACAGGAAACAGGCACTTCAGCCCTCCAAGCCTGTGCCACTCATTGGTCCAACTAGACCATTCGTTTGTATCCCTCCATCCCCAGACTGCCCATGTGACCATCCAGGTAAGTCTTAAACGATGCCAGCGTGTCTGCCTCCACCACCCTACCTGGCAGCGCATTCCAGGCCCCCACCACTCTCTGTGTAAAAAACGTCCCTCTGCTATCTGAGTTATACCTTGCCCCTCTCACCTTGAGCCCGTGACCCCTCGTGATTGTCACCTCCGACCTGGGAAAAAGCTTCCCGCTGTTCACCCTATCTATACCCTTCATAATTTTGTACACCTCTATTAGGTCTCCCCTCATTCTCCGTCTTTCCAGTCGCCTGTTGCTTCGTCGCCCTGTTGCTCCGTCGCCCTGTTGCTCCGTCGCCCTGTTGCTTCGTCGCCCTGTTGCTCCGTTGCCCTGTTGCTCCGTCGCCCTGTTGCTCCGTCGCCCTGTTGCTCCGTCGCCCTGTTGCTCCGTCGCCCTGTTGCTCCGTCGCCCTGTTCCTCCGTCGCCCTGTTGCTCCATCGCCCTGTTGCTCCGTTGCCCTGTTGCTCCGTTGCCCTGTTGCTCCGTTGCCCTGTTGCTCCGTCGCCCTGTTGCTCCGTCGCCCTGTTGCTCCGTTGCCCTGTTGCTCCGTTGCCCTGTTGCTCCGTCGCCCTGTTGCTCCATCGCCCTGTTGCTCCGTTGCCCTGTTGCTCCGTCGCCCTGTTGCTTCGTCGCCCTGTTGCTTCGTCGCCCTGTTGCTTCGTCGCTCTGTTGCTCCGTCGCTCTGTTGCTCCGTCACCCTGTTGCTCCGTCGCCCTGTTGCTCCGTCGCCCTGTTCTGGTAGTGCGGCGACCAGAACTGGACGCAGTACTCCAAATGTGGCCTAACGAGCATTCTATACAGCTGCATCATCAGACTCCAGCTTTTATACTCTATACCCCGTCTATAAAGGCAAGCATACCATATGCCTTCTTCACCACCTTCTCCACATCCTCCTCATAGCTCACCCTTCCACCCAACTATGTATCATCTGCAAATCTGGAGAAAGTACATTCAGTTCCCTCTTCCAAATCATTAATATATAATGTGAACATTTGGGGTCCCAGCACAGATCCCTGCAGAACTCCACTAGTTCAGTTCTTTTTTATTTAATTCAATAGTGTCACAAGTAGGCTTACATTAACACTACAATGAAGTTACTGTGAAAATCCCCGAGTCGCCACACTCCGGCGCCTGTTCGGGTACACTGAGGGAGAATTTAGGCTTATCACTAACAAGCATGCCTTTCACACTGTGGGAGGAAACCGGAGCACCCGGAGGAAACCCACGCAGACACGGGGAGAATGTGCAAACTCCACACAGACAGTGACCCAAACCGAGAATTGAACTGGATCCCCAGCACTGTGAGGCAGCAGTGCTAACAACTGTGCCACCCCGGTAGTTTAAGTTTATTAAGTTTATTCATTAGTTTCACAAGTAGACTTACATTAACACTGCAGTGAACTCACTGTGAAAATCCCCTAGTCACCACACTCCGGCACCTGTTTTGGGTACACTGAGGGAGAATTTAGCATGGCCAATGCACCTAACCAGCACGTCTTTCGGACTATGGGAGGAAACTTACGCAGACACGGGGAGAACGTGCAGACTCTGCACAGACAGCAACCCAAGCTGGGAATCGAACCCGGGTCCCTGGCGCTGTGAGGCAGCAGTGCTAACTACTGTGTCATCGTGTCGCTGTGGTCACTGACTGCCAATCAGAAAATGACCCATTTATGCATCCAGACTTGAAACGTTGGCTCCATTCTCTCTCCACAGGTGCTGTCAGACCTGCTGAGAACACAAAGCTGCAGGCTGCCGCTCGCCACTGCCACAAAATGATGCATTCATTGGAATCATAGAATCCCTACAGTGCAGATGGAGGCCATTCAGCCCATCAAGCCTGTACTGACAACAATCCCACCCAGGCCCTATCCCCATAACCCCAAGTATTTACCCTGCTAATCCCCCTGACACTAAGGGGCAATTTAGCACGGCCAATCAACCTAACCTGCACATTTTTGGACAGTGGGAGGAAACTGGAGCAGCCCTGGTGCTCTTCCGAGGGAAGACTGCAATGCATTGTTGGAGACCTTGAGTAAGGGTGTGTTTGCCAGACAGGAAGCAGGAGAATCCCAACAGCTTCCAGCAGTCAGAATATTCCAGCCGCGCACAGAGAAGATTCTTAACTAAATAGTCTCAACTGCCTCGACTAACAATCATGTCCACCAACCCTTCCACACAATAAAATCCATTAGGCCAAAGACATTCTTGTTATTCATGTCAAGGACATTGCAGGGTCACCAACTACTTCCCGACACAAAAGGATTTTGAGAAGGATTGTAATTGTCATGACTGATCATTCCTAATGCTAATTATTATCTTGCTGGTGCATTTAAGGGGAGGCAGTGTCCTTGTGGTATTGTTGCTGGACTAGTAATCCAGAGATCCAGGGTAATGCTCTGGGGACCTGGGTTCGAATCCCACCACGGCAGAGGGTGAAATTTGAATTCAGTAAAAAATATCTGGAATTAAGAATCTACTGATGACTATGAATCTATTGTCGCAAAAACCCATCTGGTTCACTAATGCCCTTTAGGGAAGGAAATCTGCCGTCTTTACCTCTCTGGCCTACATGTGGTTGACTCTTAACTGCCCTCAGGGATGGGCAATAAATGCTAGCCCAGCCAGCGACTCCCACCTCCCACGAATGAATAAAAAAAACTCTTGGGCTATGGAAGTATCGCAAATCTCTGTTGGGTGAAAGGTAACTGATAACTGGACTCCCATCAGCGCCAGTCAAAAGTGACCAATTAGTTCACTTCCCCGGGACAGTGTCTCTCAGTCTCTCAGAGGATTGGGTTGTTACAATGAAGCCCCTTTCAATTTTAACATTCGCTGTCAGTACAAGTGTAAACAACCAAATCATCACTTAACTGACGCGCTCCATATAACATCTGGAAAGAAAGATGTCAAGATTTTGAGCTTTATTCCTGAATTTTTCATGTCATGGTCAATTTGGCAAGATTGTGTTCAACTGTGTTTGACTATTTGAGCAACAGAAGATCTATTGTGGAGTTAGCACCACCTGCTGGAGTTTCAAAGTCATTGCAGCCAAAATTAAATGTTACTGAACACTGGACCTGAAGAACAAAGAACAATACAGCACAGGAACAGGCCCTTTGGCCCTCCAAGCCCACGCCGCTCCCTGGTCCAAACTAGACCATTCTTTTGTATCCCTCAATTCCCACTCCGTTCATATGGCTATCTAGATAAGTCTTAAACGTTCCCAGTGTGTCCGCCTCCACCACCTTGCCCAGCAGCGCATTCCAGGCCCCCACCACCCTCTGTGTAAAATACGTCCTTCTGATATCTGTGTTAAACCTCCCCCCCCTTCACCTTGAACCTATGACCCCTCGTGAACGTCACCACCGATCTGGGAAAAAGTTCCCACCGTTCACCCTATCTATGCCTTTCATAATTTTATACACCTCTATTAGGTCACCCCTCATCCTCCGTCTTTCCAGTGAGAACAACCCCAGTTTACCCAATCTCTCCTCATAACTAAGCCCTTCCATACCAGGCAACATCCTGGTAAACCTCCTCTGCACTCTCTCTAAAGCCTCCACGTCCTTCTGGTCGTGTGGCGACCAGAACTGGGCGCAGTATTCCAAATGCGGCCGAACCAACGTTCTATACAACCGCAACATCAGACCCCAACTTTTATACTCTATGCCCCGTCCTATAAAGGCAAGCATGCCATATGCCTTATTCACTACCTTCTCCACCTGTGACGTCACCTTCAAGGATCTGTGGACTTGCACACCCAGGTCCCTCTGCGTATCTACACCCTTTATGGTTCTGCCATTTATCGTATAGCTCCCCCCTATGTTAGTTCTACCAAAATGCATCACTTCGCATTTATCTGGATTGAACTCCATCTGCCATTTCTTTGCCCAAATTTCCAGCCTATCTATATCCTTCTGTAGCCTCTGACAATGTTCCTCACTATCTGCAAGTCCAGCCATTTTTGTGTTGTCCGCAAACTTACTGATCACCCCAGTTACACCTTCTTCCAGATCATTTATATAAATCACAAACAGCAGAGGTCCCAATACAGAGCCCTGCGGAACACCACTAGTCACAGGCATCCAGCCGGAAAAAGACCCTTCCACTACCACCCTCTGTCTTCTGTGACCAAGCCAGTTCTCCATCCATCTAGCCACCTCCCCCTTTATCCCATGAGATCCAACCTTTTGCACCAACCTACCATGAGGGACTTTGTCAAACACTTTACTAAAGTCCATATAGACGACATCCACGGCCCTTCCCTCGTCAACCATTCTAGTTACTTCTTCAAAAAACTCCACCAGGTTAGTGAGGCATGACCTCCCTCTCACAAAACCATGCTGACTATCATTAATGAGTTTATTCCTTTCTAAATCCTATCTTTAAGAATCCTCTCCAACAACTTCCCGACCACGGACGTCAAGCTCACCGGCCTATAATTTCCTGGGTTATCCTTCCTACCCTTCTTAAATAACAGGACCACATTAGCTATCCTCCAGTCCTCTGGGACCTCACCTGTGTCCAGTGACGAGACAAAGATTTGCGTCAGAGGCCCAGCGATTTCATCTCTCGTCTCCCTGAGCAGCCTTGGTTAGATTTCATCAGGCCCTGGGGATTTGTCAGTCTTTATATTCCCTAAAAAAACCTAACACTTCCTCCCTTGTAATGGAGATTTTCTCTAACGGGTCAACACTCCCCTCCGAGACACTCCCAGTCAACACATCCCTCTCCTTTGTGAATACCGACGCAAAGTATTCACTTAGGATCTCCCCTACTTCTTTGGGCTCTAAGCATAATTCCCCACTTTTGTCCCTGAGAGGTCCGATTTTTTCCCTGACAACCCTTTTGTTCCTAACATATGAATAAAATGCCTCGGGATTCTCCTTAATCCTGTCTGCCAAAGACATTTCGTGACCCCTTTTTGCCCTTCTAATTCCTCGTTTGAGTTCTTTCCTACTTTCTTTGTATTCCTTTAGAGCTCCCTCCGTTTTTAGCTGCTTGGACCTAACATACGCCTCTCTTTTCTTTTTGACCAATCCCCCAATTTCCCTGGTTATCCACGGTTCTCGAATCCTACCCTTCCTATCCTTTTTTACAGGCACATGCCTATCCTGCAGGCCTAACAACTGTTCCTTAAAAGACTCCCACATGCCAGATGTGGATTTACCCTCAAACAGCCTCTCCCAATCAACAGCTGCCAAATTCTGCCTAATCCCATTAAAGTTAGCCTTCCCCCAATCCAACACCTTACCCTTAGGACACTACTCATCCTTTTCCATCACTATCCTAAAGC
Source organism: Mustelus asterias (assembly GCF_964213995.1). Taxonomy (NCBI): domain Eukaryota; kingdom Metazoa; phylum Chordata; class Chondrichthyes; order Carcharhiniformes; family Triakidae; genus Mustelus; species Mustelus asterias. The sequence continues at coordinate 20,964,226 of NC_135812.1, forward strand.
TAACAGAATTGTGGTCACTATTTGCCACATGTTCCCCTACCAAAACTTTGAAGACCTGACCGGGCTCATTCCCCAGTACTAGGTCCAGTATAGCCCCCCTCTCTAGTCGGGCTATCTACATATTGTTCCAAAGAACCTTCCTGTACGCATTTTACAAATGCCTCCCCATTCAGACTCCCAGCCCTACGCGATTTTCAGTCTATACCAGGGAAATTGAAGTCTCCCACTACAACAACCCTATTTTTCCTGCACCGATCCCTTATCTCCTGACATATCCATTCTTCCACTTCCCTTGGGCTGTTGGGGGGCCTGTAGTATCCCCCCAACATAGTGACTGCACCCTTCCTGTTTCTGAGCTCCACCCACAGTGACTCGTTACACAACCCCTCTGAATTGTCCTCCCTCTGCACCGCTGTAATATGCTCTCTAACTAATACTGCTACTCCCCCACCTCTTTTGGCCCCTCCTCTGTCTCGCCTAAAACACTTGTACCCCGGAATATTCAGCTGCCAGTCCTGTCCCTCTTTCAACCAAGTCTCTGTCACCGCAACCACATCCAAATTCCTCGTAAGCATTAAGGCTCTAAGTTCGTCTGTCCTACCTACTACGCTCCTTGCATTGAAGTAGATGCACTCCAGACCTCCAGGCCCAGTGAGGTCATCTTCCCCCAGAGTGCTCTTCTTCTTTGCCAGCCTTGTCCAGGCCCCAAGCTCGTCCCCAGCCTCTACACTTGTAGACCTAATTTTTTGATCCCCACCCCCCTGCCATATTAGTTTAAACCCAGCCGAACTGCACTAGCAAAACTCCCAGCCAGGATATTCGTGCCCTTCCAACTTAGTTGTGACCCGTCCTTCTTGTACAGGTGCTCTGCTCTCTTGAAGGCTTAAACTGCCTCCCTGAACGCACTGTCTTCTCTTGGCTTATACTCCTTTGCTTCTCCACGACTTCTCCACAACTGTTCTTCATTCAAGCCCATGACAATACTACTCGCAATGTTAAGGCATTCTGTAAAGCCACCCGTAACTGGTCTCAGCAACTAAAGTATTGGGCTGAATTATAAGGGCCACCAATTAGGGCGATATGTCATCAGTGGTGAAGCTGCCCCCACCCATCCCACGGTGATTTTGTGGTGGGTTTGTGTAGTGGTATCAGGTGGACCACCTGCCCATAGCCCAATTGAGGCCCTTAAATGGGCAATTGATGGCCAATTAAGTGCCTCACGCCACTCCAAGTTAATGAGCGGGGGGAGAGGCCTGAGTTCAAAGTGCAGCCCAGCATGTTGGTCCCTGTAGGCAGCTGGCCAGTTAAAGAGGTGGTAGGCCTCTTTTTGGTACCTCAATGCCAATTGAAGCCCACCCCCCCACCCCACAGTTTTGTTTCCCCACGTCCATTCTCCCTGCCCAACTTGCCCCTGCTTCCTTCGTTACCGCCTGCCAGCCTGGACCCAGTGAGATCATGGATTTACTTGGATGTCCGTCGCTGAGCTCCACCTCCTTGACCTACTTGCAACACTGGCAGTGACCACTGATCCTCCTGTGGCGCTGTCGGTACTAAAAAATTGCTGGCCTCCAATTGGCCAACAGCAGCAGTGATACAAAAACAGAAAATGCTGGAAAATCTCAGCAGGTCCGACAGCATCTGTGGAGAGAGAACAGAGCCAACGTTTCGAGTCTGGATGACCCTTCGTAAGGTCAAGCAGGGCTTTCAACGGCTTGGGTCACTGTCTGTGCAGAGTCTGTGCATTCTCCCCGTGTCTGCATGGGTTTCGTCCGGGTGCTCCAGTTTCCTCTCACAGTCCAAAAGGCGTGCTGGTTAGGTGCATTGGCCATGCTAAATTCTCCCTCAGTGCACCTGAACAGGCGCCGGAGCGTGACGACCAGGAGATTTTCACAGTAGCTTAATTGCAGTGTTAATGTTAGCCTACTTGTGACATTAATAAATAAGTGCACAGTGACACAGCGATTAGCACTGCTGCCTCACTGCGCCAGGGACCCGGGTTCAATTCCTGGCTTGGGTCACCGTCTGTGCGGAGTCTGCGCGTTCTCCCCATGTCTGTGTGGGTTTCCTCCGGGTGCTCCAGTTTCCTCCCACAGTCCAAAAGACATGCTGGTTAGGTACATTGGCCATGCTAAATTCTCCCTCAGTGTACCCGAACAGGTGCCGGTATGTGGCGACTAGGGGATTTTCACAGTAACTTCATTGCAGTGTTAATGTCAGCCTACTTGTGACACTAATAAATAAATAGATTTTGGCACCCAAATGGGGCATTTGGCCATTCTGCTAACTCTCCCAAAGAGCTGTTTGCAGGCTCCTGTTTTACCTTGATACTCTCGTCTCTGTCCATGGCACAATCTGGCACAACAAGTCCGAAGATGTGTGGGTTAGGTTGATTGGCCATGCTAAATTGGCCCTCTGGGTCAGGGAGATTAGCAGGGTAAATATGTGGGGTTACGGGAATAGAGCCCGGGTGGGATTGTGGTCGAATGGCCTCCTTCTGCATCGCAGGGATTCTATGATTCTATGAACTTTTCATCATGATATGAAAGGTCATAATGCTAATCCGGGTCTGTGCTTTGAGTAGACCATCAGGTTCTGGCTCTCTTGCGGTCAATATTGAGGCCAGCAGACTTATATTTTGGAGTTGGCAGCACTTGGAGAAAGATGAAAGATTGCCCCGGAGGGAAAGGAAAAGCAATAGAAAGAAGGAAAGATCCATCCCTATTCTCTTACGCCCCAAGCTCATGTATCTTAGGTTACTCTCCACAGTGTGCAGCTCAAATCATTCATCTAGATCCATGTTGGTGGTTCTCCTGGTGACCCTTAAAGAGCTATAGCTTTAACTCAACACAATTTTTCTTGTCTAGACAGATTAGATGGCTAATCTGCAGAAACATTTTCACTCGACTGGAGTTCAGTTCAAACATTCTTGATGATTTGTCTCACCTTCTTTGTGGTGTCAGGACCAGTGTAAGTTGAGGCATTCTTTAGATGGACATAGCTTTCAGCAAAATAGACCGAAGCTGCTCTGAAATACATTAGAATCCTTTGTTTTGGTACCTTTCGGTACTTTTATTCTAATCACAAAAGCCAATTCAAATGAAGTCCAATCATGGTCCCCCACATGACGGACAAACCATTTCCAAGCTGACAAGAAGAGACATTGGCCAGGATTTTACCGCCGTGCCCATCCCGGAATCGGGGCGGGCGAGGCTCACGGAATGGCAATCTCTGTTGGCCTCGGGCGGGATTTTACGAGCCTCGCGAGGTCATAAAATTCTGGCCATTGTATCCCATCTTGGGCTCAATCGAACAAGATCCAAGCTAACAGGATGAGGCGTTGCACCCACTCCTGGGCTTGATCCAACGCTTCATCTTCGCCAAATGGTCGAGAAGGCTTTGAAAAATTGCATCAGGTAAAGCCTCGGTTTTACCTCATTGTCTACCCTGACCCTTTACTCTACCCTGGCTTAGGTAAACCACGATCCCAGGCATCAGTACATCCCAAGTGCAATGGGCTAGCCTCGTCCCCTGCCTATTTGTGATTTCACCCCTGCCAGGAAATATGTCAGAGTCCTCAGAACAAATATTGCCGTCGATGTCACCTCTTCACTCTGGTTTTCCTCCAATAGAGCCACTGACAGGGCACCACTGTTTAGTTACACTTATCGTTTGAGAACTCCATCCGACCAGACAGGTTCTGTGTCAGCATGTCACAGCTTAAATCCACGATAGTTAACAAATGAAGCAGGCACCCAGTAAAGCTCATACTCTGCCACGCAGTGTTACCCAGCATTATTATAAATTATGCAGTTCGTCCTTGAGGCTCTTACCTGCCTGTATCCACAAAACTGAAAAAAAACTTTTTATTAAGAGCTTTCATCACACTGGAGAGACTTCATGCCAATCCACATCCAGCAACCTGCTCTGAAAACTCTGCTCACATTTTGACAGCCGGGTCAAACTCCTTTGCAACAGCTAAGACAATCCACAACATTCTGAAAAGATCAAGAACATTCTAAATAAAACAACCCACAACATTCTTTTTTCCTTAAGCAATTCACCTTCATTCCCAATGTTAATAGATCCTTCAAAGACAAACCTCCAGATCCTCATCTTAACCAAAAACTAACCAGGTCTCCAGCGGACCATACCCTATCTGTGTACCAAGTTTTATTGAAATCCGTATATTAGTTTTCGAGATACAGGGCGGGATTTTATGGCCTCATCCCGAAACCATAAAATCCCATCTGAGGACAACAGGCCTTCCCATTGTCCGCCCTTCGTCCGCTCCGATTCCCATGGCGGGCGGGGCGGTAGAATTCCGGCCATATTGTTCATAGACTATCAATCAGGGGTGAACACATTGGGATATATTTTCTGGTCCCATCCCAGTTGCGGGAATCGTTCCAGGTGGGACAGAACATTTGATGGACCGATTCAAGGCCCTTTGACCTCGGGCGGGAATTTCCGGTCACAGGACTGGAGCGACCGGGCAATTCCGCCCATTATCTCTGCCCATGTTTAGTATCATGCTGTTGGGATCCACATTAACGAGGGGGAATTTTCCGCATTCACTGACCACTGCACAACCCGACCCACACGGCACAGAAAGGGATTGAAGGTAATAGGGCTTTTCCACTCGATTCTGACTGTGTGTGGTTGATTCTGCTCCTCTGACTATTTAACTTTCCCAAACTGGTTGAGAACATCCCAGTACCTTTTCTTTTGACATTTTCCTTCAGTGGGATAAACGGACCGAAACCAAACTGTGGAAAAAGCATTTTTGTGGGGGAAAAAAAAATGAGACAGAAAAGAAGCTATTATCTTTTCATTTTAAATTTGAGAATAAGGTATGAATGGTAAAACCTACAAAAGGCGAGTTTTGTGAATGATTCTGAAGGATGATTGAACTAAACCACCAGTGAAATGAATAATCTCTTGTGAAGGAAAGAAATGTGAGTGACAGAAATGGAATATTTTTTATTCAGATTACAGTCGCTCTAATATGGAGTGGCAGCTATATTTTATTTGCCTAATTTGTGCCATTTAAGGCGATGATTTGTTTTTCTATGGAATAGTTTTCTTCCCTCTATCCTTACACATTGACTCATGCTGGGATATGGTTCCATGGACCACAGTCAGAGAGGTTTACAGCATGGAAACAGGCCCTTCGGCCCAACTTGTCCATGTCGCCCTGTGGTACCTCAGCCAAGTGGCCCTAGTTCAGTGAGTGTTCAGGAGCTACGTTTATTTATTAGTGCCACAAGCAGGCTTACATTAACATTGCAATGAAGTTACTGTAAAAATCCTCTAGTCGCCGCACTCTGACGCCTGTTTGGGAACACCGAGGGAGAATTTAGCATGGCCAATCCACCTAACCCACACATCCTTGGACTGTGGGAGGAAGCCAGAGGAAACCCACGCAGACAGGGGGAGAACAGAGAACATGCCAACTCCACACAGACAGTGACCCAAACTGGGAATTGAACCCAGGTCCCTGGCACTGTGAGGCAGCAGTGCTAACCACTGTGCCACCGTGCTGTCAATTCAACAACCAGAGCTTTTTATTCTCGCTCCGCCCACGCCCACTTCCTACAGGGACCATTGATTAGTGACCAGGGGATAGGAACCCTGGTCGCTTTTTCCCCTTCGTCAATACAGCTGAGAATTCCTCACAATTGCTTGGCAGGTTAAAGTTGATTCCTGATCAGAGAACGGGCTTTTCCATAGAATCATAGAATCCCTACAGTGCAGAAAGAAGCCATTTGGCCCATCGAGTTTGCACCGACCACAATCCCACCCAGGCCCTATCCCAAACACCCCACTTATTTACCCTGCTAACCCCCTGACACTGCGGGAGAATTTAGCATGGCCAATCCACCTAACCTGCACATCTTTGGACTGTGGGAGGAAACCAGAACGCCCGGAGGAAACCCATGTAGACAATGGGAGAATGTGCCAACTCCGCACACCGGGAATCGAACCCGAGCAAGCTTCATTTGATCAGGTTTCTGTGAAGCACCGCGGGACGTTTTAGGGTGGCACGGTGGCACAGTGGTTAACACTGCTGCCCCACAGCGCCAGGGACCCGGGTTCAATTCCAGCCTTGGGTACATGTGTGGAGTTTGCACATTCCCTCCATGTCTGCGTGGGATTCCTCAGGGTGCTCCGGTTTCCTCCCATAGTCCAAAGATCTGCAGATTAGATTGATTGACTATGCTAAATTCTCCCTTAGTGTAAGAGGGATTAGCAGGGTAAATCGGGATGGGGCCTGGGTGGGATTGTTGTCGGTGCAGGCTCAATGGGCTGAATGGTCTCCTTCTGTACAGTAGGCATTTTACGATTTTATGATGTTAAAAGTGCGATAGAAATGCAAGTTGTGGTTGTATTGCAATGATTCATTGGCGGAGGCCTCCATTTTGAAAAATCTGGCAAACCTTTGAGGGGCACGGTGGCACAGTGGTTAGCGCTGCTGCCTCACGGTGCCAGGAACCCAGGTTCAATTCCCGACTTGGGTGACTGGCTGTGTGGAGTTTGCACATTCTTCCCTCCCCCCCCCCCCCACCCGCCCCCTGTCTGTGTGGGTTTCCACTGGGTGCTCCGGTTTCCTCCCACAGTCCAAAGATGTGCGGGTTAAGTGGATTGGCTAAATTGCCCCTAAGTGTCAGAGGGATTAGCCAGGGTAAATGCATGGGGTTACAGGAATAGGGCCTGGGTGGGATTGTGGTCAGTGTAGACGGTCCATGTAGACGGTCAATGGGCCGAATGGCCTTCTTCTGCACTGTAGGGATTCTGGGATTCTTGGATTCTATGAATCAATGGAAGACGCAGCAATGAGCAGTCAGGTTTGGTCAGGCAGTACAGCATTTAATCAAATGCAAGTGAAGCAAAACAAAAGGAAGGTTCTCTTTTTAATATTTCTGTTTCCATGTTTTCTTGTCCTAGTTATATTCTGTGCTGACCCTGGTAACATCGATCACAGCAGGAAGGTTATTGCAGACCCCAAGTTTTCAATTGGCTCCACAGTGCAGTACATTTGTAACAAAGGCTACACACTGGCTGGGAGCAACATACTGACCTGTTACAACAGGCAGTCTGGAAACCCTAAATGGAGTGACAGGACTCCCAAGTGTATCCGTGAGTACATTAACCTTTACTGGTTGCCCCTGGCAGTCTCGGCTTCATCTCATATTTGTACATGTAAACTTTTTCTCCTGAGAAGCCTCTCTCTTCCTGCTGACACGCACGGAGTAGAGTTCAGCAATCTGCTATCTCGTACCATCTAACTCGGTGTACTCTCGTCCCACACATGCTACGAATTGGCTTCTGCTGTAAATTCACACTGGAAGAGGCGATATTTGAGAGTAGGAAAAGTTGCAAGAGAGAAGTATTCATTTATTCAATATTTCCAAAACAATAGGCAGAATTTTCCCATCCTGCCCGTCACGGGAATTGTACTGGGCGGGACATGGACCACTACAATTCCCACAGACCACACAGTCCATTGGTCTTGGGCGGAATCATAGAATAGAATCCCGACACTGCAGGAGGGGACCGTTCAGCCCATCAACTATCCCATCCAGGCCCTATCCCCGTAACCCCATGTATTTACCCTAGCTAGTCCCCCTGACACTAAGAGGCCATTGAGCCTGGCCAATCCCCCTAACCCGCACATCTTTGGAGTGTGGGAGGAAACCGGAGCACCCGGGGGAAACCCGTGTAAACACAGGGAAAATGTGCAAACTCCACATAGACAGTCAACCAAGGCCGGAATTGAACCCTGGTCCCTGGAGGCAGGGGTGCTAACCACTGTGCCACCGTGTCGACCTTGGGATGAGCACTGCCGGAAAATCCTGCCCAATGTCTTAGCCATCTAAGACATTCCATGCAAAATAGCGTATCCACTATGGAAAATAGTGTATCCACTTGTATTAATGGCATAGAAATACAGCATGATAACTGTCTGAACTATTAACCCCCCTCCTCCGCCACCCCCACTTTACATTGTGTCAATTGAAACAGAGGCCAGAACTCTAGCACCTCCCCTGCCACGGAATCAGCCATAAAATTCACCCAGGTTTTTGCCATTTTCTCAAATTTCACAAAATATTCGGCAAGTTAAGTTTATTTCTAAATGTATTTCAAATCTATGTCATTCCTCAGACAAAAGCAAAAGACGACAGATGCTGGAAATCGAAAATGAAAACAATCTATGTTGGAAGTACTCAGCAATTCTTTTGGTTCTTTCATGGGATGTGGGTGTGGTGGGCAAGGCCAGTGGGTGTGGTGGGCAAGGCCAGTGGGTGTGGTGGGCAAGGCCAGCAGTTGTGGCCCATCCCTCATTGGCCTTGAGAAGGTGGTGAGCCATCTTCTTGAGCTGTTGCAGTCTAGCTCAAGTTCATTAGGTTAATGACGTAGATGAAAGGACCAAGTGCCCTGAATCTAACCTTGCTGGCAATATAGAACTAAGTGAGACAGTAAGCTGTGGGGAGGACACAAAGAGGCTGCAAAGGGACATTGATGGGTTAAGTGAATGGGCTACGAGGTGGGAGGAGAAGTGAAATGTGAGGTCATTCGTTGTGATAAGAGGAATAGAAAATCAGATTTTTTTTTTTAAACGGTGAGAAACCTTCGAACATTGGGCGCTCAGAGAGATTTCTGTGTCCTCATACAAGAAACACGGGAAGTTGGCATTGAGAAACGTCTTCATTCTGAATCGTTGGAGTTCTCTGCTCCAGGCGCTCTGGGTTATTGAGTATATTCAGGACTGAGATCATTATATTTTTAAGCACTGAGGAAATCATGGGATTTTGGGATCAAGTGAGAAAGTCGAATTGAGATCCAGGATCAGCCGTGTGTGCGTGCGCATGAGAGAGAGAGGGGTGAGTGTGTGTGTGAGAGAGGGGTGAGTGTGTGTGTGTGAGAGGGGTGAGTGTGTGAGAGAGAGAGAGAGGTGAGTGTCTGAGAGAGAGAGAGAGGGGTGAGTGTGTGTGAGAGAGAGAGAGAGGTGAGTGTGGGAGAGAGAGAGGGGTGAGTGTGTGAGAGAGAGAGGGGTGAGTGTGTGAGAGAGAGAGAGGTGAGTGTGTGAGAGAGAGAGGGAGGGGTGAGTGTGTGAGAGAGGTGAGTGTGTGAGAGAGAGAGAGGGGTGAGTGTGTGAGAGAGAGAGAGGGGTGAGTGTGTGTGAGAGAGAGAGAGAGAGAGGGGTGAGTGTGTGTGAGAGAGAGGGGTGAGTGTGTGTGTGAGAGAGAGGGGTGAGTGTGTGTGTGAGAGAGAGGGGTGAGTGTGTGAGAGAGAGAGAGGGGTAAGTGTGTGAGAGAGAGAGAGGGGTGAGTGTGTGAGAGAGAGAGGGGTGAGTGTGTGAGAGAGAGAGAGGGGTGAGTGTGTGTGTGAGAGAGAGAGGGGTGAGTGTGGGAGAGAGAGAGGGGTGAGTGTGAGAGAGAGAGGGGTGAGTGAGTGTGAGAGAGAGAGGGGTAAGTGTGTGAGAGAGAGAGAGGGGTGAATGTGTGAGAGAGATAGGGGTGAGTGTGTGAGAGAGAGAGGGGTGAGTGTGTGAGAGAGAGGGGTGAGTGTGTGTGAGAGAGAGGGGTGAGTGTGTGTGAGAGAGGGGGGAGTGAGTGTGTGTGAGAGAGAGGGGTGAGTGTGTGTGAGAGAGAGAGAGAGGTGAGTGTGTGAGAGAGAGGGAGGGGTGAGTGTGTGTGAGAGAGAGGTGAGTGTGTGAGAGAGAGAGAGGGGTGAGTGTGTGTGAGAGAGAGAGGGGTGAGTGTGTGAGAGAGAGGGGTGAGTGTGTGTGAGAGAGAGGGGTGAGTCTGCGTGAGAGAGAGGGGTGAGTGTGTGTGAGAGAGGGGTGAGTGTGTGTGAGAGAGAGGGGTGAGTGTGTGTGAGAGAGAGGGGTGAGTGTGTGTGAGAGAGAGGGGTGAGTGTGTGTGAGAGAGAGAAAGAGAGGTGAGTGTGTGAGAGAGAGAGAGGGGTGAGTGTGTGTGTGTGAGAGAGATGAATAAATGTGTGTGCAAGACAGGGGTGAGTGTGTGTGCACAGGAGAGGGGTGAGAGTGTGTGGAGTGTGTGCGTGAGAGAGGGGTGTGTGTGTGCGTGCGTGTGTGTCCCTCGACCGATATGAGCATCAACGTCCAGCATCACTCCACTTATTAGAAATGAAGGAAGGTAAGAATGAAGTTTTTCTGAACAAGAGAACTTTTAACTTATTACCAGGTTAACCACTCCTAAAGTGGGTGCTACTTCCAGCAGTTAACGTTAAGGAGCATTGGGAGTGTGACGTGGCTGGGGTTAATGTAAGGAGGCCATGTAGCTGGTGAATATTTTTGTAACTGTGTGCCTCTTCCCCATTCCTAATGTATGCATAGATATAGCTAGGAAAGACTACATTTGCTTTCTGTGTTCACACCTAGTTCAACACAAAAAATGTAGCATCAACATTACAAAGAACAGTACAGCACAGGAACAGGCCCTTCGGCCCTCCAAGCCTGTGCCAATCACGTTTATCACATTGGATAGGCACATGGAGCACACCAGGATGATAGGGAGTGGGATAGCTTGATCTTGGTTTCAGATAAAGCTCGGCACAACATCGTGGGCCGAAGGGCCTGTTCTGTGCCGTACTGTTCTATGTTCTATGTTCGAGCTATCTAACCAACCGCTTATATCCCTCTATTCCCCGTTTGTTCATATGCATATCAAGATAAGTCTTAAATGTGGCTAACGTAACTGCCTCAACCACCTCAGTGCATTCCAGGTCCCCACCACCCTCCCTGTAAAAAAACTTCCCCCGCACATTTCCACTGAACCTTTCCCCCTTATCTTAAACTTGAGCCCCCTTGTAATTGTCATTTCTGCCCTCGGAAAAAGCTTCCAACTATTCACCCTATCTAGACCGCTCATAATTTTATAAACTTCTATCAGATCGCCCTTCAGCCTTCGTCTTTCCAGGGAGAACAATCCCAGTTTATTCAATCTCTCCTCGTGGCTAAGACCCTCCATACCAGACAACATCCTGGTAAACCTTCTCTGTACTCTCTCCAAAGCCTCCATGTCCTTCTGGTAGTGTGGTGACCAGAATTGGACACAGTATTCCAAATGTAGCCTAACCAATGTTTTATACAATTGTAACATAATTTGCCAACTTTTATACTCGATGCCCCATCTGATAAAGGCAAGCATGTCATATGCTTTCTTCACCAGCTTTTCCACCTGCGCTGCCAATTTTAAGGATCTGTGGACCTGTACTACCAGATCTCTCTATGAGTCTATGCTCCTGATTGTTCTGCCTTTAATTTTATAGCTGCCACCTGAATTGGATCTACCAAAATGCATCACCAAAATGCATCTTTACATGTACAATGCATCATGAGAATGCTTGGAGTTCCCCAATGCTCTTGGGAGGTCACTAGGGCTTCCCCGCCTCGAAAGGTTTGGGAAACTTTGGAATATTAAACTACAACCTCTCCCAGACACTTTTAATACTGTGCTCACTGACATTCCAGTTCACTTGAAGTGGCAGCTTATCATGTCACAGAAATAATATTTAACATGCTGAGCTATATCTACAGATAAAGTGTGTTGGTTGGCAAAGTCACAATTTCTGAAGCAAACTAAACTGGGGGAGCACGGTGGCACAGTGGTTAGCAATGCTGCTTCACAGTTTTAGGGACCTGGGTTCGATTCCCGGCTTGGGTCACTGTCTGTGTGGAGTTTGCATGTTCTCCCCGTGTCTGCGTGGGTTTCCTCCGAGTGCTCCGATTTCTTCCCACAATCCAAAGATGCACGGGTTAGGTGCCTTGGCCATGCTAAATTGCCCCTTAGTGTCCCAGGATGCGTAGGTTAGAGTGATTAGCAGGGTAAATATGTGGGGTTATGGGGATAGGGCCTGGGTGGGATGGTTGTCGGTGCAGACTCGATGGGCTGAATGGCCTCCTTCTGCACTGTAGGGTTTCTATGATTTCTATGATTCTAAAGCATGCAGCCTTTACATGTACAAATATGCAGTTTGAATTGAATTCTTGGTCTTCTCAATTTCCGTAGGCTTTTGGTTTCTGCATCCTGTCTGGTATTTCTATCCAATTTCATGTCCAATTCTGCTTTTGGACGCCACCTCAATTTTAGTTAACATTTCACTCACCCCTCTGTGAACTTTCCCACTCAATCCAATTACACTGTTTGTTCAGTATCATAAGCTCAATTTTTGCCCTCGAGCAGTTATCCACCCCCTCGGACACCTCACCACCATTATGCCATGCAGCAAAAGTTAAAGTTTATAAACTTTAACTTTATTAGTCACAAGTAAGGTTTACATTAATACTGCAAAGTTACTGTGAAATTCCCCTAGTCGCCACACTCCGGTCCCTGTTTGGGTCAATGCACCTAACCAGCACATCTTTCAGATTGTGGGAGGAAACCGGGGCACCCGGAGGAAACCCATGCAGACACAGGGAGAACGCGCAGACTCCACACAGACAGTGACCCAAGCCGGGAATCGAACCTAGGTCCCTGGCGCTGTGAGGCAGCAGTGCTAACCACTGTGCCAGCGTGCTGCCCTGTATTCTACACTGGGAATACGTAAATTAAATAGCAAGATGCCTCCAACCCAACTCATTCTCAGAGAATGGGCAGGGTAGCTGCGTCACTACAAATCCATACACTATCACAATATTCAATGAGACAGTATACATTGCTGTTTCTTTATTACGAGCTATTAGATTGGTTTTAAGTAACAGAATAGTACATGTTGTGAATTATATCAAAGAACAAAGAAAATTACAGCATAGGAACAGGCCCTTCGGCCCTCCAAGCCTGCACCAACCATGCTGCCCGACTTAACTAAACCCCCTACCCTTCCGGGGACCATATCCCTCTATTCCCATCCTATTCATGTACTTGTCAAGACGCCCCTTAAAAGTCACTACCGTATCCGCTTCCACTAACTCCCCCGGCAATGAGTTCCAGGCACCCACTACTCTCTGTGTAAAAAATCTGCCTCGTACATCTCCTTTAAACCTTGCCCCTCGCATCTTAAACCTATGCCCCCTAGTAATTGACTCTTGCACGCTGGGAAAAAGCTCCTGACTATCCACTCTGTCCATGCCTCTCATAATCTTGTAGACTTCTATCAGGTCTCCCCTCAACCTCCATCGCTCCAGTGAGAACAAACCAAGTTTCTCCAACCTCTCCTCATAGCTAATGCCCTCCATACCAGGCAACATCCTGGTAAATCTTTTCTGTACCCTCCCCAAAGCCTCCACATCCTTCTGGTAGTGTGGCGACCAGAATATATTCTAAGTGCGGCCTAAGGTTCTATAAAGCTGCAACATGACTTGCCAATTTTTAAACTCAATACCCCGGCCGATGAAGGCAAGCATGCCGTATGCCTTCTTGACTACCTTCTCCACCTGTATTGCCACTTTCAGTGACCTGTGTACCTGTACACCCAGATCCCTTTGTCTATCAATACTCTTAAGGGTTCTGCCATTTACTGTATATTTCCTATCTGTATTAGACCTTCCAAAATGCATTACCTCACATTTGTCCGGATTAAACTCCATCTGCCATCTCTTCGCCCAAGTCTCCAACTGATCTATATCCTGCTGTATCCTCTGATGGTCCTCATCACTATCCGCAAATCCACCAACCTTTGTGTCGTCCGCAAACTTACATTTACATTTTCCTCCAAATCATTTATATATATTACAAACAGCAAAGGTCCCAGCACTGATCCCTGAGAAACACCACTTGTCACAGCCCTCCATTCAGAAACATACCCTTCCACTGCTACCCTCTGTCTTCTTTGACCGAGCCAGTTTTGTATCCACCTTGATAGCTCACCTCTGATCCCATGCGACTTCACCTTCTGCACCAGTTTGCCATGAGGGACCTTGTCAAAGAACTTACTGAAGTCCATGTAGACAACATCTACTGCCCTAACCTCATCAATCATCTTCGTCACTTCCTCGAAAAACTCGATCAAGTTTGTGAGACACGACCTCCCCTTCACAAAACCATGTTGCCTCTCACTAATACGTCCACTTATTTCCAAGTGGGAATAAATCCTGTCTCGAAGAATCCTCTCCAATAATTTCCCTACCACTGATGTAAGGCTCATCGGCTTGTAATTAGCTGGATTATTCTTGCTACCCTTAAACACAGGAACGACATTGGCTATTCTCCAATCCTCTGGGACCTCCCCTGTCGCCAAGCAATTTCCTTCATTGCCTCTCTCAGTATTCTGGGGTATATCCCATCAGCCCCTGGGGACTTGTCTACCTTAATGTTTCTCAAGAACCCCAATACCTCCTCCTTTTTGATTCAACATGACTCAAACTATCTACACATCCTTTCCTAGACTCATCATCCACTAAGTCCTTCTCTTTGGTGAATACTGACACAAAGTAAAATATCAAAGGAAATGTATTGAATATAGCCATTTTTTAAATGTTGCTACAACTGAAATTATCTTTGATGTTGATGTTTGTAGCGGAGGTGTTTGAACCTTGTCACAATCCCGGAGTGCCTGACAATGGTTATCAGACCACAGAGAAGAGATTGTACCAAGCAGGGGAGACCTTGAGATTTGGCTGTTATGATGGTTATGAGCTAACAGGGGAAGCCACCATCAAGTGCGTTCCGGGACACCCCTCGGAGTGGAGTAACCCACCTCCATTCTGCAAAGGTAATACTTAAGGTTTTTTTTAAAGTTTTAAGTTTATTCATCAGTGTCACAAGTAGGCTTACATTAACACTGCAATGAAGTTACTGTGAAAATCCCCTAGTCGCCACACTCCGGCACTTGTTCGGGTACACTGAGGGAGAATTTAGCATGGCCAATGCACCTACCCAGCACATCTTTCGGACTGTGGGAGGAAACCGGAGCACCCAGAGGAAACCCACGCAGACACAGGGAGAACATGCAGACTCTGTACAGACAGTGACCCAAGCCAGGAATCGAACCCGGGTCCCTGGTGTTGTGAGGCAGCAGTGCTGACCACTATGCCACCGTGCCACCCACCTGATAGAGTAAACTATGAAGTCTTGCTTCTTTCAGGTAAACCTCATTGGTTTTATGGGGGAAAATCTGCTTTGCCAATAATGTTAAGAACACTTAATTCACTAAGAATAGTTTTGCTATTGGATTAACTGTTTGTGAATCATGCATGTGTACTCAGCTGAAGTTTTATTCCACCTCATTTGTAATGTTATTGGCATTACACTGATGATTCAGTCCAATTTCGCCCATTTTACATTGCTTGCATACATATGGGCCTGCCTTTGATGACACAAGTGTAATTAACCATTTTCCATGCAGAGAGGGTGGACATGACACTGTGCTCCATCACCTAAGGTGCAGATGTTTCATGTTTGTTATACCATTGGACCACCAAAGAAATATTTGGTGTGAACAGTGGATCAGAGTCAAAATCATTTCTTTAATGTCTTTTTTTTTAATTCATTTTTTATGCCATATGGACGTTGCTGGTGAGGCCAGCATTTGTTAACCATCCCTAATTGCCCCTTGAGAAGGTGGTGGTGGGCTGCCTTCCAGAACCACTGCAGTCCATATGATGTAAGTGCACCCACAGTGCTGTTAGGGAGGGAGTTCCAGGATCTTGATCCAGCGACAGTGAAGGAACGTCGATATGTTTTCAAGTCAGAATGGTGAATTGCTTGGAGGGGAACTCGCAGGTGGTGGTTTTCCCAGATACCTGCTGCCCTTGTTCTTCTAAATGGCAGCAGTTGTGGGTTTGGAAGATACTGCCTAAGTAGCCTTAGTGAATCGGCAGTGCAAATTATAGATAGTCCAGTTCGGTTTCTGGTCAATTGTAAGCCCCAGGATGTTGATAATGAGGGATTCAGCAAAGGCAATGCCATTGAATGTCAAGGAGCGATGGTTAGATTCTCTCTTCTGGGAGATGGTCATTGCCTGGCACTTGTGTGGTGCAAATGTTAGATGGCATTTATCAGCCCAAGCCTGGATATTGTCCAGATCTTGTTGCATTTGAACATAGACTGCTCCAGTATCTGAGGAGTTGTGAATAGTGCTGAACGTCATGTAATCATTGGCGAACATCCCCACCTCTGACAGTACGATGGAAGGAAGGTCATTGATGAAGCAGCTGAAGATGGTTGGGCTCAGGACACACAAAATGAAAAATATAGCCCTTAAATAGCCCCAAAACAAACCAGTAATGCAGGTTTAAAAAAAACAGATTTGGTTTTAGTCAGATACCGAGTCTAGATATACATGGAGAAAGAAAAATCATCGGTTTCAATGTCTAAATCTCTGTAAAAGTCCCTGAATCTGATGTTAGGAGAATGTAATTTGACTTCAGTCACAGTAAAACCTTGGTTCTGCTGACACTACTGAAAATGACATCTCTCTGGTTTTCATTTCAGTTACTTTTGACAAGTACTTCAATGAACGTAGACTGGAAGGTAAGAGAATATGGCTGACCTTTAATGCCCTCAAGGATGTGTAATACGTACAGCTTTGACTGGGAGCTTCCCCCACCCCAATGTGGTCAACTCTCAACTGCCCTCGGGCAACAAGGGATGGGCAATAAATGCTAGCCAGCTAGCGATGCCCATGCCCCATGAATGAATGAATTTTTAAAAATCGAACCCATCAGTGTCTCCTGTTCCATAATTACAGATTTTCGAAGTGACCCAAGAGACAAAATATATCTGACGTAAGAATGCACCCCCCCCCCCCCCCCCCCGGATGGTTAGTGCAGGCTGATAATATTAAGGGTGCACGCACCTGATGTGGAACTTCACCCACAGGGAATCCCATTTTTGTTCATCGCAATTAAACGTAGAAAATCTTAGGGAATGCAGACCCACATTTATGGGCTGGAATTTTACCATCCCGCCCACCATGGGAATCGGAGTGGGTGAGGGGTGGACTATGGAAAGGTCCATTGAACTTGGGCGGGATTTTACGGTTTCGGGACGAACAAGGCCGGATAATGCCACCCTTGGTCTCTGCTTCATGCAGGTGAAGATGTACTGGAAACATGGGCTCCTGGAATGATCCCTTACTTGTTTTTCCCAGCTAGGGTGATGGCGCACCAGATTCATTTCTCAACAGTACTTCAATTACAAAGCAGCAGAATAATTATACTACATCAGCAAACAAGCACATTAAATCATGATGGGCTATGGATCGTCTAAGCCATGCTTCTTTATTGCACTCTAAGCTCTAGGGAATACGTGATTGCCAGTAATGGACTGTAGTGTCGGCAGTTTATGGTTTAAATAAACTGCAGCTGATTTACTTATTAATCCATGCCAGAAATGTTTCGTGGTGGCAAGTGTTGCTGCGTGTAGTTCTTAAGATCGACAAATTATTGAATCCATTCACAATGGATAAAGCATTCGAGGTTCTGACCCGGCTTTATTGAGTAATGAGAAGTGCTTTAAAGTTTTAATGGAGATGGATGTAAGGTGATACATCTTGGAATAGGAAATCGAAAACATTCACACAGTGAACATATCTAACTATGCAAGCCTGGGATTGTGGAACTGAGTAAAGCTGGATCTGAGGAGAATATAGCACCGAGAGATTTCCATTATAGGGAGAGCATCACTCACAATCCAAGAAGAAAATGGCCACCCAATCTGGCTAAACAAAATAACAGAACATAAATTATATCCCACTCCTCTGGGGGCATGTGGCTTTCTGGCACCTTCATTCAGCAAAGCTGAGGTGAGTGGGTTAGAATCATAGAATCCCTACAGTGCCAAAAGAGGCCATTCAGCCAATCGTGTCCGCACCCACCACCATCCCACCCAGGCCCTATCCCTTTAACCCCTTGCATTTAACCTGCTAGTCTGCCTGACACTTAAGAGGCAACTTGGCATGGCCAATCCACCTAACCCTAGACTGTGGGAGGAAACCGGAGCATCTGGAGGAAACCCATGCAGATACAGGGAGAACGTGCAGACTCCGCACAGACAGTGACCCAAGCCGGGAATCGAACCAGGGTCCCTGGCGCTACGAGGCAGCAGTGTTAACCACTGTGTCACCATGCCAAGTTGGAAGAGGGTGGCAGTGGGGAGGGTGGGGGGGAGGGGGGGGGGGGTGGCAGGGGAGGTGGGGTGTAGTGGGGACGGTGGTTGTTGCAGAAATGCAGGACAAACTCTCAATCCCCTGTCCTCCTCCTAGGATATTTCCTACCAAGCAAAGTAAAGGTTTAAAATCAGCCCTTCATATATTGGAGGGGATTCCAATATAGAGCTAAGCAGCAGAATTGAGACCATAGGACTTGGGGCTCCCAGCTATTGGGGAAAGAATTGTGGAAATTAGCTTGTTTTCATCAAAGAGGGGAAAAAAAAGATTATTGATGAGGAATTGTCTAAAGCATTTAAAATGCTAAGAGTTACAGATGATACAGATGGATACACGGAGATATTGAGGCACTTCATCTGGAGACAGTGCAAAGAAGAGCCTTAAGCTGATCATTGAAGGAGATGCGTGCATTTATATAGCAACTTGCTCATCCTCAGGAGGTCCCAAAGCACTTTACAGCCAATTATTTTTCTTTCGTTTTCCATTGTAGTTACTGTTGTACAGGAATGCAGCAACCAATTTGTGCACTGTAAGATCTCACTAAAGCAATGAGATAATTAGTCAGTGTATTTGTTTGGTGGCATTGAATGAGAGATCGATGTTAACCAGGGGAGAGCTCTCCAGCTCTTCTTTGAATAAGATCATGAAATTTTTACGTCTATTTGAGAGAGCCTCAGTTTATAACCCTTCAAATGATGATGTCTCTGACAATACAGTACAGTAAAGTTCCATCTTTCGCGACTTCCTTGTGCGTTTTCACATACGCGTACTTTGTACATTGCATCATCCATCGCACAAGCGGTGTTTGCTTAACCATAAGACATAGAAGCAGAATTAGGCCACTCGGCCCCTTCAATCCTGCTCCGCCATTCAATCATGGCTGATATTTTTCTCATCCCCATTCTCGTGCCTTTTCTCCATAACCATTGATCCTTTTATTAATCAAGAACCTATCTATCTCTGTCTTAAATCTCAATGACCTGGCTTCCACAGCCTTCTGCGGCAAAGAGTTCCACAGATTCACCACTCTCTGGCTGAAGAAATTCCTCCTCTTCTCTGTTTTAAAGGATCGTCCCTTTAGCCTGAGGTTGTGCCCTCTGGTTCTAGTTTTTCCTACTAGTGGAAACATCCTCTCCATGTCCATTCTATCCAGGCCTCACAGTATCCTGTAAGTTTCAGTAAGATCCCCTCTCATCCTTCTAAACTCCAACGAGTACAGACCCAGAGTCCTCAACCGCACCTCATACGGCAAGCTCTTCATTCCAGGGATCATTCTTGTGAACCTCCTCTGTTCCCTTTCCAAGGCCAGCACATCCTTTCTTAGATACGGGACCCAAAACTGCTCCCAATACTCCAAATGGGGTCTGACCACAGCTTTATGCAGCCTCAGAAGTACATCCTGCTCTTGTATTCTAGCCCTCTTGACATGAATGCTAACATTGCATTTGCCTTCCTAACTACCAACTGAACCTGCACGTTAATCTTAAGAGAATCTTGAACAATGACTCCCAAGTCCTTTTGTGCTTCTAATTTCCTAAGCATTTCTCCATTTAGAAAATAGTCTATGTCTCCATTCCTCCTTCCAAAGTGCATAACCTCACACTTTTCCACATTGTATTCCATCTACCACTTCTTTGCCCACTCTCCTAACCTGTCCAAGTCCTTCTGCAGCCCCCCTGCTTCCTCAATACTACCTGTCCCTCTACATATCTTTGTGCCATCTGCAAACTTTGCAACAGTGCCTTCAGCTCCTTCTTCCAAATCATTAATGTATATTGTGAAAAGTTGTGGTCCCAGCACTGACCCCTGAGGCACCGACTGCCATCCTGAAAAAGAGCCCTTTATCCCCACTCTCTGCCTTCTGCCAGTCAGCCAATCCTCTATCCATGCCAGGATCTTATCCTTAACACCATGAGCTCTTTATTTATTTAACAGTCTCCTATGCGACACCTTGTCAAAGGCCTTCTGGAAATCTAAATAAATCATGTCCACTGGTTCTCCTTTATCTAACTTCCTTGTTACCTCCTGAAAGAACTCTAACAGGTTTGTCAGACATGACCTCCCCTTGACAAAGCCGTGCTGACTCAGTCCTACTTTATCATGCACTTCCAAGTACTCCGCGATCTCATCTTAAATAATGGACTCTAAAATCTTGGCAATGACCGAAGTCAGGCTAACCGGCCGATAATTTCCCGTCTGCGGTTTCCCTCCCTTCTTAAACAGCAATGTTACATTAGTTACTGTGGTGGACCTCAGTTGTGCCTTTGTCCTATATGGACCACCGTTGTGTGTGCTTGTCATACCTGGACACATCCCCTTCCAGTTTGGTTCCTCCCCTCGGCACCTAGTATAAAGGTGGCTGTCTCCTCCCCCTTGTTCAGTCCAGGTTGGTTATATGTTGGGATCTGCTCCTGATTCTGTTGTGAATAAAAGCCTACACTTATATTGGCATATCGGTAGTCTTTCGCCTTATTGATAGCGCATCAGTTACTTTCCAGTCCTCTGGGACCCTCCCTGCCTCAAGTGATTCCTGAAAGATCACCACCAATGCCTCCACAATTTTCTCAGCTATCTCTTTTAGAACCCTGGAGTGTAATCCATCCGGTCCAGATGATTTATCCACGTTCAGACCTTTCAGTTTCCCCAGAACCACCTTCTTAGTGATGGCCATCGCGTTTGAACTGTTCAAACTTTGCAGAAGATCTCTTATTTTAAAATTGCTGTTTGCAAATCGGATTTAACTCACTATGGGCGGAATGTCTGCCCCCCCCCCCCCCCCCCGCCCCCCAGGAATTAAGGTAGCCTACCTTTAGTTGATGGTGTGTTCTTCCAATTCCGCTGCTGTTAACGGGGTTTCCCGTTGTTCACACCCAGAAAACAAATCCCACACCTTCCCCGACCCCACTACCCCCTGCTGCTTGCCTTCACCCCCACAACAGCTGCCTTAACCCCACTGCTACTGAAACCTGATGTTGAAGCCTCAAAACTCAACTTTCCCCAGTGTCCTTTTCCACATTGGCCTTCCTCCCTCTACATTCTAGAAATTCCACATTGTCAAAACTCAACTACCTTCAGCCTTTAACCTGCCCTCACAAAATCACCCTATCCTTTATTGGTTAAGTGTAAGTTTATTTATTAGTGTCACAAGTAGGCTTACATTAACACTGCAATGAAGTTACAGTGAAAATCCCCTAGTCGCCACACTCTGGCGCCTGTTCGGGTACACTGAGGGAGAATTTAGCATGGCCAATCCACCTAACCAACACGTCTTTCAGACTGTGGGAGGAAACCAGACCACCCGGAAGAAACCCACGCAGTTACGGGGAGAACGTGCAGACTCCATATAGACAATGACCCAAGCCAGGAATCGAACCTGGGTCCCTGGCGCTGTGAGACAGCAGTGCTAACCACTGTGCCACCGTGCGGTGCGGTGCCATGTTTCCTGCATTACAACATTGATTAGATTTGAATAAGTACTTAATTTGCTGTAAACCACTTTGCGATGTCCGGTGGTCATCAGAAGTGCTGTTGTTCGGCACAACTTGTGGGGCCGAAGGGCCTGTTTTGTGCTGTAGATTTCTATGTTTCTATAAATGCAAGTCGTTCTTGTCTTTTCATTTGAAAAAGAAACATTTCAAACAAGAAAAGACAGGAGAATTAACTTAGCGGAGAGCTCTTTGTGAGTGTATACTTTACAGTGTGTGAATGGTAGATGTGTCCATCGGGGGATGTGTATTATTTTATGTGTGTAAGATACCTGCTTCTCTTGCAGTGGCCAAGCCCGCAGCCTCTCTGAGCCAGATGCAAGGGAGTAATATCGCCATTGCAGTGTTCATCCCAGTGATTGTCATAGCCCTTCTCATTGGCGGCATCTATCTCTACTTCACAAAGTAAGTCCTTACAGAAAATGCAAAGTTATCAGCTGGGCCTGAACGTGGAATATTCAGCTTCTGCAGCAGGCAGTTAATAAATCTGCATGAAAGCAAGAATAGAATATTCAGAATATTAACAAATGGCCTTGCGGGAAAGCCTGTTTAAAACTTCTTGAAGCTTCATTTTTCTTATTGCAAAGTTCATTAGTCCTTTGTTTATATTGTGACAAAACATCTTATGAGTAGACAGGTGTAAGTCATTATTCAGAAATCTGATGTCTTTCTTAGAATCCCATAGAATCCCTACAGTGCAGAAGGAGGCCGTTCGGCCCATCAAGTCTGCACTGACCACAATCCCACCCTGGCCCTATTCCTGTAACACCATATATTCACCCTTCTAATCCCCCTGACACTAGAGTCAATTTAGCATCAACCTAACCTGCTTTCCTCCACCTTCATTCAGCAAAGCTGTGGTGGGTGGGTTAGAATCATAGAATCCTACAGTGCCGAAAGAGGCTATTCCACCCATCAAGTCTGCACCGACCACAATCCCACCAAGACCCTAACCCTGAAACCCCACACATTTACCCTGCTAGTCTGCCAGTTAGGGGGCAATTTAGCATGACCAATCCACCTAACCCACACGTCTTTGGAGTGTGGGAGGAAACCGGAGCGCCCGGAGGAAACCCACGCAGACACGGGGAGAATGTGCAAGCTCCACGCAGAGACTGAACCGAGCCCGGAATCGAAGCCGGGTCCCTGACGCTGTGAGGCAGCAGTGCTAACCACTGTGCCACCGTGCTGCCCATCTTAATTTCATGAAGGATTTAATAGGTTACATTTTTCTAATTAATAATAATGGAATACTTTCATCTAAAGAATGACTTAGCAAGCTGCATCATATGTTAGGTCCTATTTCAGCAGGAGGACCGCCTACCCTTAACCCTTACCCTTGATTTCGTAATTCAACGAACATTCAGCTGACATAGTTTAAGGATTACACATTACGGGCTGGAGTTTCCCCTTCAGGCATCATTGGCAATCTGTGTGCAAAATTGCAGTTAAAGCTGCGTTACTTTTACCAAAACCAAATTATAGTTCAAGTTTCCCTGGGGTGGCATGGTGGCACAGTGGTTAGCACTGCTGCCTCACAGCACCAGGGACCCAGGATTAATTACCGGCTTGGGTCACTGTCTGTGTGGAGTCTGCACGTTCTCTCTGTGTCTGCATGGGTTTACTCCGGGTGCTCCGGTTTCCTCCCACAGTCCAAAGACGTGCTGGTTAGGTGGATTGGCCATGCTAAATTGCCCCTTAGTGTCAGGGGGACTAGCTAAGGTAAAATGCATGGGGATATTGCCTGGATGGGATTGTGGTCGGTGCAGACTCGATGGGCCGAATGGCCTCCTTCTGTACTGTAGATTCTATGATTACTAATTCATTTGTGCAATCACAAACATTAAAATACTTCCCTCAACCATGAAATCAGACAGCATAATAGTTACTTTCTTCCCCCTTACTTTAAAAGATGTTCCTTAATGTATTTAAGAGTTGGCTCCTGGTGCAATTTTATTTATATGGCTGAAAAGGATTTTTCACAAAAATGTAAGTATTTTCAAGTTGTGTCTGTCTCATCCGCTGACTGTAAGAAATCCGGTTTCAAAAGCTGAAACTTACTTCTAAAATCCACACAAACCTCTGCGCCTTTCTTGGTGTATGTTATTCCAGCAGCAATTAACAAATCAGGGATGGGAAACATGTCTACTTTTTCCCAAACTTAACACAGGAGTACCGAAGCCAATGATAGGGCCTGTACCACTGCTTCACCTCAGACCAGCAAGTTCAATACAAACCAGTGATTAAACCTGGAGCCTTTCTACTCTGTGCAACTTGGCTACTTGCTGTTTATCAATGGTACAGTTTATGAACTGAATCTCAAATGTTGGCAAGCCCAAGTGGCACTCTGTCCTTATAGCTTTTGTCCAGCCTCTACTAGTCTGCCACATCCATGCTTTTTTTGGTGCCTCTTGGTGTTTCAGTGCTGTCCCGGCCCACCTCCCACATTGCACCCTCTGTAAACCTGGACTTGTCCAAACCTCTGCCGCCCAAGTCTTAACCCACACCACACCCATGGTAGGGCGTTGGGGAGAGTTACAGAACAAAGAGATCTAGGGGTACATGTTCATAGCTCCTTGAAAGTGGAGTCACAGGTGAACAGAGTGGCGAAGAAAGCATTCGGCACGCTTGATTTCATCGGTCAGAACATTGAATACAGGAGTTGGAATGTCTTGTTGAAGTTGTACAAGACATTGGTAAGGCCACACTTGGAATAGTGTGTGCAATTCTGGTCACCCTATTATAGAAAGGATATTATTAAACTAGAAAGAGTGCAGAGAAGATTTACTAGGATGCTACCGGGACTTGATGGATTGAGTTATAAGGAGAGGCTGGATAGACTGGGACTTTTTTCTCTGGAGTGTAGGAGGCTGAGGGGTGATCTTATGGAGGTCTATAAAATAATGAGGGGCACAGATCAGCTAGATAGTCAATATCTTTTTCTAAAGGTAGGGGAGTCTAAAACTAGAGGGCATAGGTTTAAGGTGAGAGGGGAGAGATACAAAAGTGTCCAGAGGGGCAATTTTTTCACACAGAGGGTGGTGAGTGTCTGGAGCAAGCTGCCAGAGGTAGTAGAGGTGGGTACAATTTTGTCTTTTAAAAAGCATTTAGATAGTTACATGGGTACGATGGGTATAGAGGGATATGGGCCAAATGCGGGCAACTGGGATTAGCTTAGGGGTTTTTTAAAAAAAAGGGTGGCATGGACAAGTTGGGCCGAAGGGCCTGTTTCCATGCTGTAAACCTCTATGACTCTATGTGACAATAATAATTGTCTCCCTGTCTGTCAATGCCTCGATTTTAAAAGCCTCATCATGTTTTTATTCAAATCCCTCGTGACTTTGTCTATCTTTGTAATCTCCCAACCCTGCAACCTTCTGAGATTTTTGTGCTCCTTTAACTCTGGCCTCTAGTGCTTGCTTGATCTTAGTTGCTCCACCATGGGTGGCTGTGCCTTCAGTTGCCTAGTCCGTAAACTCTGGAATATCCTCCCTGAAATCCCTTAATTTCTCTTCCTTCAAAACATTGCTTAAAACCTACCTCTTCCACCAAACCTTTAGTCGTCTGTCCAAAGACCTCCTTCTCTTGCAGGGTGTCAGGTTTTTTCTGATGAGGCTCTTGTGAAGGGCCTGTGATGTTTCGCCCTGTCAAAGGTGCCACATTAATCCAAGTTGTTGTTGTCATGTGAGGGCCCATCGACACTCGGTTTCGGTAACAGCGGAGTATTTGTTGCCTAACATTCTTTCTCCAAGAAGAGATTTGACCGAAGCTGAGTTGGTCTCTTTTGCTTCCCTTCTCTCCCCAGGTTCCAGGGAAAGTCCACGCTAAGGCTGCCTCTGGCCGGCCCTCACCCCTACAACCACATCACCGTGGAATCGGCATTCGACAATCCCATATACGAGACAGGAGTAAGTAATGAACCCCTCCAGCTGAGGGACTTGGATCCTGAAAGTGCGCCTGCCCTTCCCTGAACAGCTTCCATCACATCACAGTTGTCTCTCACCGGCTGCATGCCATTGGCTCGAAGCTGTCCTGAAGCCATCAGTCTGTCATCTCACCAATTCTTCGCACATCTATTTAAAAAATCATTACCATTCTAATTTATTTTCAGTATAATTTTTGTTGCGGTTTCAGTGTGACTTTTTGGTGTGTCGGCTTATTTTTCTTCCCTTCTTAGTTTCTGTTTGTGGGGTACGTTATTTTGTTGGAAAACTTTCTGTATCGGTTAACATGTTCACCTTGATATTTCCGGCGGTCTCTGTCTATCTATTGCTTTGGAATCGATTACTTTTGATGTAAGTGTCACTTTTGGTGCAGTGTCCCTGGGTCTCAGGATGCTGAAGAGATGTCACTGTATAAACTGAACGTGCAATAAAGGAGGCAGGATGATTCGAAATCCAGACACACTCAGAAAAGATTGTCAGCGAACTAGAAATTCGATATCTATTGAGTGGCCTTAGCAACACAAAACTGAGAGATTTCTCCCTCCAACTCCCCGTGCTTTTCTCAGTACCCCTGTATAGGTGGCTACCTCACAGGGTTGTCAGGCATACCTTACCCATTCGCAGCCTGTATCATTAGCAGATAATGAACAAAATACATCCAGGGTTACTGAAATTAATTTTGTCCTTTTCAAAAAGAATCCAGATGTGTGGTTCAAATTCTGGATTCTGGATTAATATCTTTTAGCATTTTAAAAACAACTTCCTCCTCAGCCACTGGCAAACTGACTGATCTCACTGCTTTACAGCAGACCTAGGGGGTGATGGGGACAGGGGCGGGGGAGGGGAAGGGGGTCGTCGTCAAGCACTGACATGCCAGTTTAAAGGCTTTTAAATCACAAACCCTTGATCACCTATTCAATGCTTTATGATCTATCTCATCTTCTCCCCTTGCTCTCTTTCACATTGGTCCTGTACGCCTTGTCTTCTCGATCTCAATTTAAACATCTTTTAAATGCTTTTTTTTTACCTGTTAGAATGTTTGTACAATACGGCCCATGATTCAGAATTTTAAAATGCTGTAAATTATTTCGTGAAGAGAGTGGCTGACGTTTTAGAAAATGTTCACTATTTTCTTCCGTTCGCCAGTTGGAGCAGAAAACAAAATCTTCCAGTATAGAAATATCCAATCTCTATATCCTCTCAGTAAATTAAACAGGTCAAAATCCCTCCCTAACTGCACTGTGGGTGTACCTACACCACATGGACTGCAGCGGCTCAAGAAGGCAGCTCACCACCACCTTCTCAAGAACAATTAGGGATGAGCAATAAATGCTGGCATCCCATGACTGAATAAAATAAATAAAGCAAAGAATAATACCTAATGCTCACACCTACCTTTTGCTACAACTGGCAAATGGAATACTCAAGTGTAGTTCGGAAGTCCTGCACTTGATAGAAGTCAATGAGGTTACACTGAGGCTTCAGTGAAGCAATTTTGTAAAACAGCATCGAGGTCTTTTGGCTAAGACACAAATGAGATCAAGCACTGGAGGGGGTGCCTTCTCCTATCTCCTTGGATCATGTAGATCAAGCCCACGACAGGAAGAGGCTTGCCTGTCTTGTCAGCTTGGATCTGGAATGTCTCACTGGTTGAGACTTTGAATTAGACTTTGATTGGATATAACTAAAAAGAAATCTGAGCTGAATTCCTGTTTAATTTACCAAGAGTAATTAGGGATTGGGTATTTTTCGCTCTGAATATGAAATGACTGGTGTTCACTGATTGTTAGGAGGCTTTTTCCTTGAGGATGCTAACACAGCCATTTGCTGCTACTTCTCGATATAGTCACTGCGAAGGAGGTATTAACCGCTTCATTCTCGCAAGTGAAGAGTGGGATTTTTATTTCCTCTCGCTGGTCATTGACCAAAACTGAGCAAAATAATAACCTGTGAATGATGAAATTTTTACCCCACTCATTGACAAGAACTTGGAGTTTTTAAATAAAACCTGACAGATAGCTATGTGAAGCTTCATTAAAAATGGGCCACCGATCTCAGCGAGTCCTGATTGTTTTAACATTAGAGTCAGCGGCACGAACACCAAGTGTTTTCATCTCAACACATTTCTGATTTTCGCATTAAACAGGGTTTAGCAAGGTGAAAAGGAAATAGGCCCTCAGCTGGCCAAGCCCCACCTGTGCACTTTTCAATTTAGGGCAACTAGAATTCTCACTTGGAACGAAGGAGGGAGCCTTATTAATCGATTCAACTTGGGGTCCCGGGACCTGGATAGGACCCTGGTGAAATTTAAGCATTTTGATGCACTGGAAACCAGCGGTCCTTCAAGGAATCGGTGATGGAGGCCATTTGAGAATTGCTGCAGGCAAACTCAATGAGGTATTGAGGAATGTTCCTCCTCGCCCGTAGCCAGGATCATCCCACCCAGAACCAGACCATCCAAACCACCACCCCCCCCCCCCAACTTTGTGAGGGATCCCAGGCCCCTTTTATGAACGCTGCTGGCTCGGCTCCACCAAGGCTCACCAGGTTTCCAATGAACCCACAATTCTCAAACTGCCAATCCGAATTAATTGGACATCCATTGTCATTGAGCAGATAGGGCGAACATCCTGGCCATTGCTTATCTGATCTGTGCCCCAATGAAAAATCAACCTCCACATTTCCTAGGCATTGTAAAAGTACCCTCTCTTTATGGATGTTTTACTTGTTCAGATGTAATCCCTCTGTCTGCCATTTCAATGGACACTCTAACACATTGAAAGCAACTCGGTGATAATTCCAATAAAATAACAGAAAGGAACTTCATGAAAATGCGATAAGTGTTTGACATTGTCCAGAACAATTTCACTCCACTAATGTTTGCTTCAAACCTGTCCAAAGCAAAGTGAAAAATGATGCCATTGGAGCCACCTTCAGTAGAGAGAAGCGGGGCTACAAAGTCAGCCGGCAGACTGGTTATGTAGTCAAGGAATGCACATAGTGTTTGCCTCTTCACAAATGCTGTTGCAACCATAGTGCAGAAAGATTTCAGGTTAGATTCTATGGGAGAAATTTTCCAAGATGCCCCTTCGCGGGATTTAGTAGACAATCAGCAATAACTCCTGGTTTTCCAATTATCCAATGTGTGAGACCCACGCTAATTGTGTAGGGGGGGGGGAGGCGTGACGGTGCTGGGAAAACTATGTCCTGGTATTCAGCGGGGAGTAAGTAACGTGACAATTGACCTAGTAACCAACCCGAATCAAAATGTTAAAGTTCTGAATCGAAGTATTAAAGCAGTGACTCACAAAAATTCAAAACCCAGAAAAAAACAAAATAGAAACTCTTCCAAATTTTGCACTTGCCTACAAATAGATCCAGCGTGGTATTAGTATTCTGAAGAGAGTATTCTGCGAGATCGGACTGTATGGAAGAGAATGATATTTTGCTATACTGGATTCCATTCTCTAGTTGTTAAAAATGATTGTTACTTTCAAGGTGGTGATTTATTTTCCAACCAGGTTGACTGACAATTTAGCTTTAAGATGGAAACAGTAAGACCAAAACATACGCCAAGCTTTACCGTATAATATTGTGTAGAATACACAATAGTAAATACCCTGTGTGGCAAGCGGGGGGGTAGAAAATCTGTATATTCAGTCCAATAGCTTTATATGCAATGGAAAGTTGGAATATTAAAAATGAAACACAAAAACATCTAATGCCAGTCCAACTAAAGTATTGTACCATATGCACAAAGATTTCCTCCCAATTTACTTGTTATTTATTATAAGAATACTGCGCCAAACTGGAATATGTGATTGCTAATATGGTCTCTAGTAACTGTGGATGAATACTAATTTATTATTAAAGTGTGTGGCATCTGTTTATTTTGTTTGCTGTTGTTTCTTACTCTTCATTCATTTTTGTGATTTTCGGCTACCTGAGGCTGGATTGTGAAATATTCCTGGCATCGTTTTCCATGACAGAGAACAAGCAACCCAACAGAAAGTAGAGTTAACAGCTCCCCGCTCCTCAAAAATTAACTTGGCAAGCTAATTTTGAGGCAGTGACGTTCAGTCTTTGGCTTCCTGTGAACTTCCCTATTACTTGTAGCGATTGCCATTTTAAACGGTAATAGACATCTCCGTGACTCATGAATCAATCGCTCTAGTTCTCATCCCACTTGGCGGCGAGTTTAGCTCATCTCAGAGCAAGAGGTGTCAAAGAGATTGGCACAGGTCCCACTGGCACAGTGGTTATGACTCCTAATTTAAAACAAATTTGGCTTCAGAGGCCACTTGGTCCTCAAGCCAACATAATTTTATTGGCCTCCTACAAAAGAACGGCTGCTTGGCTCTGCCCTTGTCCAGCTCAGAGTTGTCACCTCATATTTCAGCCATTAGTTTAGGTTGTCACCTTTCTCTACACATCTTAACCCTGACACAGCCATTACTTTTGATATATGTCTGGGGTTTTTTTAAATGCTGATCAAAAATGCCCCTCGCTGACCTTGGTACAAACGTCTGAATTTGGGCTGGGGGAGAAACAAATTGCCAAGTTGTCAGTGCCAGAAAATGTTAGCGGCTCTATTTCTGGGAGATAGTCACGGAATCTCGCCCCGTTACGGTTCTTCTATTTATCAACAATCATGAACCCTTACTGCCCCTATTATAGTAATTGGGACTCAGTCATTCATCAGACTACAGAAAGAAGACCAGAATTACTGAACTATTGTGTGTGGAGAAAATGCTGTTGGTTTGACTGATGGGCCAAGTGGTCTGTTTCCTGTGCTGTACACTGTTGTCATTCTATAAGGCGAAGGGCTTGGTTCTGGAGTGCTCCATCGAAGAGCTGGTACAAATGTGGTGGGCCAAATGGGCTCAGTGCTGCTAACCTTCTAAACAACTTTCGTGAAGAACAATTTACAGCATCATAATCTGGAGAGTCTAAATATCCAATTTGTATTATTTATATCACTTTTCCTACTCGGGGGGGCGGCGGGGGGGGGGGGGGGGGGGGGGCAGCAGCACCATCTACTCTCTGGCCCAGAGTTGTTATAATTATGTTAGGCCTCAACCACTCTATATGTTCCACAGGAGAGCTGAGAGTCTTAGGCTGGAATCTTCCCCCATGGGTCGTGAATCTGACATCAGGACTATGTCCCGAGCCCCTGCTAACCAGCAAAAACATCTGCCGGCTTGACTCCACGGGAGGTGACGGAGGCTGCCTCCCTGTTCCTGTTAAAGACACACCCAAGAACACAAGAAATAGAAGCAGGAATTGGCTACCAGGCCCTTCAAGCCTGGCCCACCATTCAATACGATCATGGCTGATCTATGCTGGCCTCAACTCCTTTTCTGTGCCATTTCCCCGTAGCCCTCTATTCCTCAATCTGTTAAGTATTTATCCGCCTCCACTTTAAGTACTTCTTATGATCCAGCCTCCACCACCCTTTGAGGCAGAAAATCCCAGAGATTCACCACTCTCTCCATGAGAGGAAATATCTACGCGCCTCAATTTTAAATGACTGGCCCTTTATCTTGTGGACAGCCGGCAAGTTGCTGAGGTGAGAGGCCCGATTAGAAGACAGTCCAGGATGGCCAGCAGGCCCACTGGGAGAGGTGAGCGCTGTGGAGTCAGAAAGACAAACACGAGGAAGCCTCAAAATGGCAGCACTCTCAGATGCCTTCTGCAAATTTGCTAATTAAGAGGCCAATAGTTAGTCGGGCCATCTAGGTGGAGGAGGAACCACTCCCCTCCCGTCAAGGATTGGTTTTGGCCGGGACTGCAGCCTGTCATCCTTTCAGACAGCCCCTTGGTTGGAGTATGGCGCTTCGGGTTTTGATGGCCCCACTCCCAAGGAGCCACCCAGTTTGACAATGATCAGGAGGCCACTCTGATGGTGAGGAACTGCTGCCTCCTTCTGAAAATGGCACCCAGGCGGGGCCCTCAATTGACCTAATTAGCTGCTGATTGTGTACCCAGCCCACTCCTGGGAAATTCGTAGAGGCGGGACAGTGTCGGTGAGCTGTCTCTACATGCAGCTAGCTGAATTTAAAGTTTAAGTTTATTTATTAGTGTCACAAATAGGCTTACATTAACACCGCAGTGAAGTTACTGTGAAAATTCCCTCGTCGCCACACTCCGCACCTGTTCGGGTACACTGAGGGAGAATTTTAGCATGGTCAATGCACCTAACCAGCACGTCTTTGGACTGTGGGAGGAAACCGGTGCACCCGGAGGAAACCAATGCAGACATGAGGAGAACATGCAGACTCCGCACACGACCCAAGCCAGGAATCGAACCCATGTCCCTGGCGTTGTGAAGCAGCAGTGCTAACCACCGTGCCACCATACCACCCCTAATTTCCATGTGCCTTTGCCTTCAAAGCTCTCCAAAGGGAAAATTCAACCTTAAATAGTGATTCTCATTGAGCAGGGAGGTTCATGGCTCAATACTGCATATTAGGAGTGCAGCATTGTGATTGGTGTGGCCATTTATCAAATTAATAAGATACTATGCCCTGAGGAATGGGGCTGATGATACAATGAAAGAAATGCCAGCACTGTTTGGGTTCCATGTACCTGACAGTATAGGATAAGCTCTATACTCTTTAGTATAGGATGTGCTCTCAATTGACCACACGTAGGCAGCAGAGCTGGTTCAACAGGAGCTCCAGTTTCAGGCTATCAGCTATTGAGGAGCCGCTGCCCTTGACATCTGCAATATCCTCATTGCACAATAGAGAACAGTGGGGGGGAAATGGTTAAAGTAAAGTTTAAGTATTAGTGTCACAAGTAAAGCTCACATTAACACTCCAATGAAGTTACTGTGAAAATGCCCCAGTCGCCACACTCGGGCGTGTGTTCGGGTACACTGAGGGAGAATTTAGCATGGCCAATGCACCTAACCAGCACATCTTTGGACTGTGGGAGGAAACCGGAGCACCCGGAGGAAACCCACACAGACACGGGGAGAACGTGCAAACTCCGAACAGTGACCCAAGGTGCAAATCGAACCTGGGTCCCTGGTGTTGTGAGGCAGCAGTGCTAACCACTGTGCCACCGTGCCGCTCTCGGGTCGCATTGGAAATGAATTGAAATATTTAACCTCGGCTTTTCCCAAACACCAGCTGTGTGATTTGAATGCTGCTCAGGCATTTCAATCATAACATCCAGGATTGGATTGCCAGGTGGTTCATAACCTTCAGGTAATGATCTTCATAAACAAGATCGTCTTCCCTTGAGCTTCAATGATACTATCATTGCCTCATCCCCATCACCAATGTATTGTGGAGGAGGGAGGGGGGCAAACCCCTTGACTGGAACATCAGCTACTGCAGCCATATCAAGGTCATCGCGACAGTCACAAGTTTGAAAATGAATACTCTACAAATAGTGGTTCATTTGCTGACCCCCTCAAAGCCCCTCCACCATCAATAGGCCTCTGGCAATGTAATGGCCGCTAGCCATATGTAGGTCATTAGGAACCCAGTGGCTAATTGCATTTCTAATTAGCAAATAAATAATTGACACCAATATTGGGCACATGATCTGAATACTCACATTTGTGCAAGATATGCATGAAAACTTTAGCCTTTATATGCGTTTGCTAGTAAAATGCTAAAACCAAAAGAAAAGTATGATTTTTTTTCATTCACCGTAAGTGTTTTGCTTGGTTACTGAATAGTGATCATAGAATCAACAGTGCAGAAGGAGGCCATTCAGCCCATCGAGTCTGCACTGACCACAATCCCACCCAGGCCCTATCCCCATAATCCCATGCATTTTACCCTAACTAGTCCCCATAACACTACGGGGTAATTTAGCATGGCCAATCCACCTAACCCGCACATCTTTGGAGTGTGGGAGGAAACCGGAGCATCCGGAGGAAACCCATGCAGACACGGGGAGAACGTGCAAACTCAACACGGACAGTGACCCAAGCTGGGAATTGAACCCGGGTCTCTGGCGCTGTGAGACAGCAGTGCTAAGCAATGTGCCACTGTGCCGCCCACACCCTGCTAGTGATAGCTGTGTGTTCAGTAGATAGAATACATGAAGTACATTACCTGCATCGCTTCAGCATAAGGTATTTTCTAAAAATTAGTGCATGCAGCTGTATAGCCATAGTGTAGCTTATCAGCATTCCTTTGGCAACATGATCTACAGGATATATTGCAGCTACCCACCTCCTTCCCTGTGAGGCCCCAGTATCAAAATGGATAAAAGAAAGACTCAGGAAGACTATCAACTCTCAGTCACCTACAATCCTGACAGATGTATTCTTCACCATTCATGGGTCAATATCCTGGAACTGCCTACGTCACAAGATGGGCAAAAGTAGTTCAACAAAAAGGTTCACCTCCGCTTATCAGGGCAATTAGTTACCACCAATAAATGCGCCTCTGCCAGCATTGCCCTAAGTTCAAACACAACTAATAAATAATTTATTACATTACGACTATTTTGGCTTCAGTAGTTCCCCACCTCTAATTGTTTTCAAATCCCTCAGTGACCGAACCCCTCCCTATCTCTGTAATCTCTGTGGCACAGTGGTTAACACTGCCACCTCATGGCACCGGGGAATCGGGTTTGATTCCGGCCTTGAGTGACTGTCCGTGTGGAGTTTGCTCCGTGTCTGTGTTGGTTTCCTCTGGGCGCTTCGGTCCAAAGATGTGTAGATTAGGTGGATTAGCCATGGTAAATGAGCAGTTTTACGAGGATAGGGTGAAGGGGAGGGATGCTCTTTCGGAGAGTTGGTGCAGACTCGATGGGCCAGGTGGCCTCTTTCTGCACTGTAGGGATTCTATGGTTCTCCTCCAGTCCTACAATTGTTTTGAGATATCTACACTCATCTAGTTCTAACTTCTTGAGCATCGCAATCATTCCAACATTGGTGGCCATGCCTTCAGCTGCCTGGACCCTAAGATCTGGAAGTCCTCCTTCAATCTGGAGGAAAGGACTTGCTTTCCTTTTTAAGACCCCCCCTAAAATCTGCCTCTTTGACAAAGCTTTTAGTCATCCACCCTTAGATCTCCTTCTGCGGCTCACCGTCATATTTTATTTTATAATGTCTCTGTGAAGTGCTTTGGGATGTTTTATTACAATAAAGGCAGTATCAAGGAGTTGTGCAGTCAGAGCCAAGTTTGTTTTGCCACCGTGTAGCTCGACTGTACAGGTGGGGAGGAAGAAGAAAGGAAGAGAAATAGTGATAGGGGATTCGTTAGGGGAAGAGGCAGGTGTTTCCATGCCATAGACGTGAGTTCAGGATGGTATGTTGTCTACCTGATGCCAGGGTAGCAGATGTGCAGGTATGTGAATGCACCCAGTACAGTGAATAAGATTGGGGAGTTACAGGTGCAGATTGCCATGTGGAAATATAGGGCAGAATTTTACGCTCCTCCAGTTGGGTTCTGAGGTGTGGGAAGAGTGTAAAATTACATGAATGGGTTTCCTTCCGGTATTCCACCCCTCCCAATCCAGACACCATTTCAAGGTGCGACAGGGCAGGGCAAATGTCCCAAATTGTTTTCTGGAAAATTCCCAACAACAGTATGGGCGGGATTTTACGGCCTCATTCGTCCCAGAAGAGTAAAACCCTGCCCGAGGTCAACGGACATTTCTATGTTTCGCCCGCTCTGATTCCCGTGGCGGACGGGGCGGTAAGATTCCGGCCTATGTGTCCAGTCCAACAAGTAAGGAGACACTGTTGGAGTTGGTTCTTGGAAATGAAGTGGGCTCATTTGATCAAGTGTCATTGGGGGAGCATTTAGGAGACAGTGATCATTGCATTGTAAGGTTTAAGATGATGGTAAAAAAGGACAAGAGGCAATCCAGAGTAAGAATGACTAACTGGGAGAGAACCAACTTTAACTGTATTTTCTACCTGACACCGGCCATAAACACACTTTTCCTAATTTAGCTTTATTTTTATCTCCTTTTTCATCCAGGGAGCTCTGGATTTGTTGGCCCTAATTTTCCCTTTTGAGGGACTATACATTGACTGTGCCTGAACCATTTCTTTTTCGAAGGTAGCCCATTGTTGGGCTACAGTTTTTCCCTCCAACCTTTCATTCAATTCTCTCCGGCCCAGCTCCATTCTTGCCCCATTGAAGTTGATTCCAAGAGGAACCAAGAGGACCACAGAAGGTTCAGAGGGGAGGTGAAAAAACACATTAGAGAAGCAGAGCGGGGTTATGAGAACAGACTGGCAGCCAACATAAAGGGGAACCCATAGGCATACAAATAGGAAAAGGGTGGCAAAAGGAGTAGGACTGATTAAGGACCGAAAGGGAATTTACACATGGAGGCAGGGGCCATTTCTGAAGAATTAAATCAACACTTTAAATCTGTCTTTACCAAGGAGGTGGATGCTAGCCAGAGCCTGGTGACAAAGGAGGAAACTCTGTCACTAGAAGGGTTCAAAATTGATAAAGAGAAAATGTCAGATAGACGGTCAATAGTTAAAGTTGGCAAGGACCCATGACTGGATGAGATGCACCCAAGTATATTGATGGAAATGAGAGGGACACTGGCCTTAATCTTTCAGTCTTCCCTCAACTCGGGGAGGTGCTGGAGGATTGGAAAATTGCAAATATTATGCTTTTGTTCAAAAAGGGTTGCAAGGATAAGCCCAGCAATTGCAGACCAGTCAGTGGTGGGGAAACTTCTAGAAACAATTATTTAGGATAGAATTATTAGTCACATGGAAAAATGTGGGTTGATTAGGAAAAGCCAGCATGGATTTCTAAAGGGGAAATCATGCTCAACAAAACTTGCTGGAGATTTTTCAAGTGGTAACAGAGAAGGTTGATGAGAGTAATGTGATGCACACGAACTTTCAAAAGGCATTCAGTACAGTGCCACACAACAGACTTGTGAGAAAAGTTATAGCCCATGGAATAAAAGCGACAGTAGCTATGTGGATACAAAACTGACAGAGTAATAGGATGTGGAGATGCCGGCGTTGGACTGGGGTAAACACAGTAAGAGTTTTAACAACACCAGGTTAAAGTCCAACAGGTTTATTAGGTAGCAAATACCATTAGCTTTCGGAGCGCTGCTCCTTCGTCAGATGAAGTGGAAATCTGCTCTCAAACAGGGCACAGAGACACAAAATCAAGTTACAGAATACTGATTAGAATGCGAGCCTCTACAACCAACCAGGTCTTAAAGATACAGACAATGTGAGTGGAGGGAGCATTAAGCACAGGTTAAAGAGATGTGTATTGTCTCCAGACAGGACAGCCAGTGAGATTCTAACAGTATTCTGTAACTTGATTTTGTGTCTCTGTGCCCTGTTTGAGAGCAGATTTCCACTCCATCTGACGAAGGAGCAGCGCTCCGAAAGCTAATGGTATTTGCTACCAAATAAACCTGTTGGACTTTAACCTGGTGTTGTTAAAACTCTTACTGAGTAATAGGAGACAGAGAGTAATAGACAATGGATATTTTTTGAGCTCGGCAAAGCAGGCAGTATAATTAAGGACCCCATGCACCCCGGACATTCTCTCTTCCACCTTCTTCCGTCGGGAAAAAGATACAAAAGTCTGAGGTCACGTGCCAACCGACTCCAGAATAGCTTCTTTCCTGCTGCCATCAGACTTTTGAATGAACCTACCTTGCATTTAAGTTGATCTTTCTCCACACCCCCGCTATGACTGTAACACTACATTCTGCACTCTCTCATTTCCTGCTCTATGAATGGTATACTTTGTCTGTATAGTGCACAAGAAACAATACTTTTCACTGTATGTTAATACATATCAAATCAAATCAAATCAGTTTGTAGTGAAGTTCGCCAGGGGTCAGTCTGAGGATCTTTGCTTTTCTAAATAAATGTTAATGATCTGGATCTTGGTGTGCAGGGGACAAGTTTAAAGTTTGCAGATGACACAAAACTTGGAAGCTTTGTAAACTGTGAGGAGGACAGTGCGGAACCTCAAAAGGACATAGGCAGGTTGAGTTGGTGGAGAGCAGTTAATAAAGCATACAGTATCCTGGGCTTTATTAATAGGGACATAGAGTGCAAAAGCAAGGAGGTTATGCTGAACTTATGCAAGACACTAGCTAGTTAGTTCTGAGCTGAAGCATTGTGTTCAAATCTGGGCACCACACTATAGGAAGGATGTGAACGCATTGGAGAAAGTGCAGTAGAGGTTTACAAGAATGGTTCCAGGGATGAGAAACTTCAGTTATGAAGATAAATTGGAGAGTTGGAGATTATTCTCCTTGGAGAGAAGGCCAAGAGGAGATTTGATAAAGGTGTTCAAAATCATGAGGGGGTTGGACAGAGTAAATCGGAAGAAACTGTTCCCGCTCGTTAAAGGATCAAGAATGAGAGGGCACAGATTTCAAGTGATTTGCAAATGAGGTAAATGTGATGTGAGACAAAACGTTTTCACACAATGTGTAGTTCAGGTCTGGAACGCACTGCCTGGAAGTGTGATGGCAGCAGGTTCAATCAAGACATTCAAGAGGGCATTGGATGATTATTTGAGTAGAGACAAAATGCAGGAATACAGGGAAAAGGCAGGAGAATGGAACTCAGTCATATTGCTCATTTGGAGAGCTGGTGCAGGCACGATGGGCTGAATGGCTTCCGTCTGCACCACAACACCTCTGTGATTCAGTGATATAAATGTGAGTTGTTTGTGTTCTTTAAGTCAGCTTGCACCTACTTCTGTTCAGTCTTTAATTCTCAAGACCCACGACATGCACTGACTGAATAAATGAAATGCCATTTTTATTAGATGGGATTCCAGGATTTTTAGTCCTATTTTGGAGATCCCATTCTCCAGCTTTTCCATGAATGCCAGAGTTTACCTATTCCTGACTCTGTGTCACTTACACCAAAAGCTGGGATTTTTATCAATGCTTTATGGATTGCATTTTACGATCCTGTCCATAATTTTCCTGAAAAACCTAAACTAGTTGCCTTGTTTATTCTGACTACTGATGTCCACTGAAGTCCCAGTCTGATTCTATTCAGACATTCTCCTATCTCTTGCTTTACTTAGACCAATGACCTAGAACCATTCAACTTTTCAGCGCGGTGGGAGTCTATTCAGCTTGTTCTCTGAAGGAGCTAACCACTTAATCCCATTGACCAGCCCTTCACTGCACTCTTGTATATTTTCTTTTTTTGAATTTGCTTTTGGAAAGGATTCTGCTTCCACTGGTAGGTTGTTGCATGTCCTAACATCCCACTGTTTAAAAACAAAATCACCTAATCCCTCCTTTCTTTTCACGCTGATTTTCAATTTAACCCCTGATTTTCAGACTCAACGACCAATATTATACCTTCAAACACACCATTTAAACCTAACTTTTAATTCCCTCCAAACTTTTATTCCACTCCCAGCACCATCCCCCCACCACCCCCCGTCCCCCCCCCAAAACTTTTGGTGTAAAGTTGGCCAAATTATCCTGAAATATGACATGGATACACATTAAAGATGTTATAAAGTGAGACCCTCTAAAATTAAATAGTTTGAAAAGAATATGGGGGGATAAAGCTCTGTAATATCTTTATCTGGAATGATTCAAGACAGAATCATCTGAAACTATGAATGGAATCTCACTGAAGAACTCTGCCATCCATAAGGGAAAGGAAGAGACCAAATACAAAGACAATGGCTGGAATTCCCCGGCCGTTCACGACGGTGGGACTCTCCAGTCCTGCCAGCAGCGCATCCCCGCCCGTGGGTTTCCCGCCGACGTGGGGTGAAATCAATGGGAATTTCCATTGCTGGGAGGCTGGAGAATCTCGCCTCATATGTTTTGGATAAATTGTACAAAACTGTGTTTTTATTACCACCCCCCGCCCCCCTCTCCCCACCAGCGTAAGCTGCCTTCTTACACTATATTAGGAGTGCTGTAGAAAAATGGGTTGGAATTTTACCACCCCGCCTGCCACGGGAATCGGAGCGGGCGAGGGGTGGACAATGGAAAGGTCCGTTGACCTCGGGCGGGATTTTACAGTTTCATGACGAGCGAGGCCATAAAATCCTGCCCGTTACTTCTGTTCTCGTTAATTGTAAAGCATTTTTAATGGCATGAGAGGGATAAATTTAACAATTTCAAATTGAGCTTCACATGAAAGGAACTTTGACATCGACATCAGCATAATCAGTTTCTAATCTGTATGTTTTTGCCTCTATTCACTTCAGTGAGTAGGAAATGATACGGCTACTAATCAGGCAAATAGACCGCATTCAAATTCCCAATATGCACTCCCGTCACACAAAGCTTCACACTGGGAGCACAAAGCTATGATATTTGCTCTATGATTCCCATACACATTCAGACATACTCCTATTGGTGCCAGATCATTCAGCTATATTATCGTCCTTAGATCCAGCATTGTCCTGAACGGTATTGTGGGCTGTTCTTGGAGTACGGGGAAGAATATAGTCTTGAAGAACTTATATTTTATTTTAAAATTCAGAAGGACAATGCATTGTTTGGACATTTGGGAACTGACTTGGAATTTTTTTCAAAATAGATCCTAAAAGTGAACCTTGGACTGAGAAAGTATGCCTTTTCCAATAAATCACATGGACAGCATGGCAGTTGAGGAGGAGAGCTATTTGCTTATTTGAACTGAATTATTTTAATAGTTCAGGGTGTGACGGTGGGGTGGGGGAAGGGGGGCAGACTGTTTTAAAAGCAAAGGCTCTGGTGATTTACCAGAAATCACCTGATGAAGATGAGCTTTGTGTTTGAACTTTGATTTTGGAACTCAGTCGGAAGAAGGAAGAAAGCTGCCCAATTTACTTTCTCCGTGCCTCGCCTGACAGACGGAGTGGTTATCAGTATCCAGCTAGGAATCCACATCACATTGCAACTTGTCTATATTTGGAAACCCGAGAGGCTGAGATGAAAGGGATTGATCTGGCTCTATATTCCTCCATGCTGAAGCTCCATTAGTGATCACCTCCAGATATCTACTGGGGCTAGCATTCCATCTTCATATGAGGAAGTACCAGATCGACAGTGCCAAAACCCTGCCAACTTTATCCATTACATAACATTTATTTTTACCTGCCAATTTCTGCACCGACTCGATTTGATGATCCTTTGTGTATGTATGTGTGCGTGCATGTGTGTGCGTGTTTGTGTGTGTGCGTGTGCACACGTGTGTGATGAAAGATTTGTAAAGGAATAGATAGTTACACTTCAAGATTACAAATTGTGTGTTAACCAGCTCTTATTTGAAAAACAACTTTAATTTTACAATAAATCAATCATTCTGAATTTATTGAAAGAAGCCTGGTTTAAGTCTCTTTTATTCTGAGTAGCAAAGGTAAACACTTGGCCATTTTGGTGAGTGAATGAATCATTTACATTGATAGTGTGACCTGCAGAGTAGTGGGGCCAGATAAACTGTGCATTCTCCCCATCCTGGTCGCAATAATAGATTGCGACCTCATCCAGGATATTTGAAACATGGATATCGAGTGATTGGATGTGGAATAATAATTGGTATAGGATAAAACGACAGATGCCAGGTTTCTCTAAGTAGTTAGAAGCCATGTTAAAGACCAGAGGATTGCAACAACGAGACAGGCAGCGGAAATGGCTGACAATTATCAACTGGTTCATGAATCCAAACCCTTTTGCTGTCTTCCCCACAAACCCAAGAAAGATAGAGGATGGGATTCTCCCAAAAAAATTCTAAGTGTCCAATTCACATGAAAATGGGGGTGACTCCCGCTGTTTCTTTCGTGGGATTTTCAGGGTGAATCTCCCACTCTCTGAGCACTGTAGAGTGCCCTAGTGGGATTCCCTCTGAAAATCTATTGACGGGCCCATTCCCACTGGAGAGACTGGCAACATAGTGCTGAACGGGCCACTGCGCCTGCGCCAATCTGTCAGTGCCAAGATCGGCGCATGCACCACAGCCGCACATTGCCGGCCGCCCGATCACTGGCCAGCCTGATCGCTGCACAGCCCCGCAATCCCTCATCGCTGCCCTGGCCAAGCTCCTACCCGCCCAATCGCTGGCCTCCCAGACCTCTCCGGATGAGCCCTGATGTACCCACTCCCTGGCCAACCCTGATCTCCCAATCCCTCCACCTGGTCAGCCCCGATCTCCCCATCAGCCCCGACCCACCGCACCACCCCCCCCCCCTCCCCCATGCCTAGCAGTACCAACCTCACTTCCTGGCAGTCCCAACCCCCAACCCCGCCGGCAGTCCTAACCCCCAACCGTTTCCCCAATCCCCATCCCAAAGGTAGCCAGCCCCAATCGCCGTCCTCACGCCTTCTACCTGCAATCCTCTGGCACAGTGGCAGCGGGAACCCCCCACCCCCACCATTCACCCACACCCAATAAGCCCCACCCCCTTGGCATTGCCTAATGCCCAATGGGCAGTGTCAAGGTGCTCCTTGGGCATTGCTAGTTTGCCCCTTGGCAGTTGCCAGGCTGACACTGTCAGGCTGGCACTGCCCACGGTCAACCCCCCCCTTACCCCTGACTGCCTGGGTGTCCTCCACGGCCTCTTCTCTCCAGCGGGGTCGGGCGCCTGTTCCCCGTTAGTGGGGAGCAGTTGTAAACCCCGTTTGAGTAAACCACTCCCGGCCGGGGGTAAAACTCTAGCGGGCCCGGAATCTTCTGTCCCGGGCGCACTAATCAAATGCAAGTGCAGATTATAATATGGAAATCAGCTCCGCACTGATTTCAGGGCTGATGTCTCCCGGCCCATTGCAATGCTAGAACAGTGCAGCAGGCTGGGAGAATCGCCCCCAGAAGGTGAGAAGGTAAATGGAAGCCAAGTAGCCAGAGAAGAGATGGGACATGAAAACAGAAAATGCATGATAAACTCAGCAGGCCTGGCAATATATGTGGAGAACAAAACTGAGGGTTGAATTTTTCCGTCCTGCCAGCCACAGGAATCGTAGTGGGCGGAGGGCGGACCATGCAAAAGTCTGTTGACCTCAGGTGGGATATTTCGGTTTTGGGGCGAGCGCGATCAGAAAATCTTGCCCAGAGTCTGCAAGAGTGTTCTCCAGCTCTGAAGAAGTCATACAGATTCAAAACGCTAAATCTATTTCCTTCTCCACGGATGCTGAGTTATCCAGCATTTTCTATTTTTATTTCAGATTTCCTGCATCCGCAGTATTTTGCTTTTATTTAAGAGAAGGGACTGTCGGGGATAGAACAAAGAACAAAGAAAATTACAGCACAGGAACAGGCCCTTCGGCCCTCCAAGCCTGCACCGACCATCCCGCCTGACTTAACTAAAACCCCCCTACCCTTCCGTGGACCATATCCCTCTATTCCCATCCTATTCATGTATTTGTCAAGACGCCCTTAAAAGTCACTACCGTATCCGCTTCCACTATCTCCCCCAGCAACGAGTTCCAGGCACCCTCTACTCTCTGCAAAAAATCTGCCTCGTACATCTCCTTTAAACCTTGCCCCTCGCATCTTAAACCTGTGCCCGCTAGTAATTGACTCTTCTACCCTGGGAAAAAGCTTCTGACTATCCACTCTGTCCATGCCTCTCATAATCTTGTAGACTTCTATAAGGTCGCCCCGCAACCTCCGTCATTCCAGTGAGAACAAACCAAGTTTCTCCAACCTCTCCTCATAGCTAATGCCCTCCATACCAGGCAACATCTTGGTAAACTTTTCTGTACCTTCTCCAAAGCCTTCACATCATTCTGGTCGTGTGGCGACCAGAATTGAACACTATATTCCAAGTGTGGCCTAACTAAGGTTCTATAAAGCTGCAACATAACTTGCCAATTTTTAAACTCAATACCCCGGCCGATGAAGGCAAGCATGCCATATGCCTTCTTGACTACCTTCTCCACCTGCATTACCACTTTCAGTGACCTGTGTACCTGTACTCTTAAGGGTTCTCTTAAGGGTTCTGCCATTTACTGTATATTTCCTATCTGTATTAGACCTTCCAAACTGCATTACCTCACGTTTGTCCGGATTAAACTCCATCTGCCATCTCTCCGCCCAATCCTCCAACCGACCTATATCCTGCTGTATCCTCTGATGGTCCTCATCACTATCCACAAATCTACCAACCTTTGTGTCATCCGCAAACTTACTAATCAAGCCAGTTACATTTTCCTCCAAATCATTTATATTCCTGGGATATATTCCTATGGAATTCATTCCTGGGATGCCCCAGGAATTCCCCTTCAGACCAGAAAGGAAGACGCTGAGGGTGAAAGTGGCATTCAAAGGCCTAAGTGTTTCCACTGTAACAAGATGGGACAAGGTCATGCAGATTCCTTTAAGTTGTGCAGGAAGTCCATGGGATGTATTGGGGTACACACGCATGATTCAGGAAAAGGAGGCCCATCTGAAAATATCAGAGATCGAGTTGTAGCAGAAACTGGGTGCGATTTCAGGGGAAGTGAATAAGATACACAAGAGTAAAAATAATTCATATCGAGCGAAAAAGTAACCCTTTAGCCTACAAATCATAGAATAAAATCAT
The DNA here is from genome assembly GCF_964213995.1 of Mustelus asterias. Lineage (NCBI taxonomy): Eukaryota > Metazoa > Chordata > Chondrichthyes > Carcharhiniformes > Triakidae > Mustelus > Mustelus asterias. The sequence goes on from NC_135812.1 coordinate 21,008,200, forward strand.
TGAATCACTACAGTGCAGGAAAAGGCCATTCGGCCCATCGAGCCTGCACCAACAACAATTCCACCCAGGCCCTATCCCCACAACCCCATGTATTTAACCCTCTTGACACTAAGGGTTAATTTAGCATGGTCAATCAACCTAACTATTACATGCTTAGAGTGTGGGAGAAAACCAGAGCATCCGGAGAAAACCCATGCAGGCACGGGGAGAGTGTGCAAACTCCACACATTCACCCAAGGCCGGAATTGAACCTGGGTCCCTGGAGCTGTGAGACAGCAGTTCTAACCACTGTGCCACCGTGCCATCCTGAGACAGCTAAACCTGTAATTATATTAAGAGTTATGTGAGCCACCCAACACATTTGCTGGGGAAAGGCATAACTTTCCCCCCGAAAACGCATTAAAAGCCAAAGTTGCAATAAATGGTATTGGCAGGTAGCATTTACCCGTACCTTTTTATTGGGTGCACTTGGAGTGTAACCAAATGTCTGGAACAGTGATGGTAGGAGTTGTCCAGAAATTACAAATAGCTGGCATCCTCCAGAAAAAATAATTTAGTTGGAGCAAAGGTAGTGGCTTCTCCCATAATTACAAAAAGCCCAAGTGAGGTTCAGGAGACAGAGCAGTTACAGGGGAAAAGTTTCAGAATTTTTCCTGCATCAAAGATTCAAAGTTTAAAGTTTATTTATTCAGGTCACAAGTAGGCTTGCAAAAACACTGCAAAGAAGTTGCAGGCAGCAATGCAGGCCCTAATGAAGTTAGGGGTGGCACGGTGGCATGGTGGTTAGCACTGCTGCCTCACAGCGCCAGGGACCTGGGTTCGATTCCCGGCTTGGGTCACTGCCTGTGTGAAGTTTGCACATTCTCCCCGTGTCTGCATATGTTCCCTCCGGGTACTCCAGTTTCCTCCCACAGTCCAAAGATGTGTGGACTAAATGGATTGACCATGCTAAATTGCCCCTTAGTGTCAGGGCGACTAGCTAGGATAAATGCATGGGGTTATGGGGATAGGGCCTGAGTGGGATTGTGGTCGGTGCAGACTCAATGGGCCGAATGGCCTCCTTCTGCACTGTAGGGCGCTCTGACTCTACAAATTTGATGTGAAAATACTCTAGTCGGCAGATTGCGGCACCTGTTCGGGTACACTGAGGGAGAATTTAGCACGGCCAATACACCTAACCAGCACGTCTTTCAGACGTGCATGTGTGATGACCTGAGCAATGGCAAAGTCCATCATCGGAAATCACAGCGATAACCCAGACCAATGTTTGGTCTGCTGAAACTTTCTTCAAAGACTTAGATAATCCAAAGAAGAGTCCAGCAAATCTTCTCTATTTGTGACACCACAAGCCGATCTGAAGTAAGATAGGTCAGCCCAAACAGCAGCTGAGGAAATCTCACAATGTTATATTGAAGATGAGATACTAATGAGCAAATGAAGATCTCCTTACATATCTGCAGATAAAGAGAGGATGGTTGTTCCTCAGGTAGTTGTTCTGCCCAAATATTGTGGCGAGATGTTACAGGGAGCACATTAATTCCCGATAGCAGGACCTGGAGAGAAATGGAAAAACCAACAGTTTTACTGCCTGGGTCATCACAAAGACATGGTGCACTTTAGTAAAATGTGCCACATTATTTAGCAGAGTGTTAGTACACTGTTTAGACTCATCACCAAAAATGAAATCGAGACACCAGCAATAGCCTTGCTATTAACAAAGGCGCCGGAGTGTGGCGACTAGGGGATTTTCACAGTAACGCCATTGCAGTGTTAATGTAAGCCTGTAAGTGACACTAATAAATAAACTAAACTAATTCTAGCATAGGATACTTGAAACTATAATTATCACCTTTTGAGGGTATCTGACTTCTGATTGTTCGCCGTGTTTTATTCTCGAGCTACTGCAGTTTGGGCAGAGTTTTAGCTGATGCAGACCAAGTGATGAATTGTGAGGAGGTGCGGTATCAATTACTGTGACAGTACTTCTGCTTATCCTTGCAGTTGGTTTGGGCACAACATATAAGCGGGGCTGTACAGTGGCACAATGGTTAGCACTGCTGCCTCACAGTGCCCGGGACCCAGGTTCGCTTCCCAGCTTGGGTCACTGTCTGTGTTGAGTCCGCACGCTCTCCCAGTGTCTGTGTGGGTTTCCTCCGGGTGCTCTGAAAGATGTGCTGGTTAGGTGCATTGGCCATGCTAAATTCTCCCTCAGTGTACCCCAACAGGCGCTGGAGTGCAGTGACTAGGGGATTTTCACAGTAACTTCATTCAGTGTTAATGTAAGCCTACTTGTGACACTAATAAATAAACTAAACTATAATGAATTCAACAACTCTATTTCCAGATGCCAACCCTTTAAGAACAGCTAAAACTAAGGTAGCGGTAGAGAGGTAAACCCAATTATTTGACTCGATATGGATTACCAGTGGAGATCCAGTCAGATCAAGGTTCCAAATTTATGACTAAAATTTTCAAAGCATCACCAGTAATTTGAGTATAAAACAGTTAAGCTCCACCGCACATCATCCACAGACACAGAGAGCTTTAGAGAGGTACCATCAAACTCTCAAAACAATGATTAAGGCACATCGTACTGTGAGCAATTTTGGGCCCTGTATCTAAGGGAGGATGTGCTGGTCTTGGAGAGGGCCAGAGGAGGTTCACAAGAATGATCTTAGGAATGAAAAGCTTGATGTATGAGGATCGTTTGAGGGCTCTAGGTCTGTACTCGATGGAGTTTAGAAGGATGAAGGAATATCTCATTGAAACTTATGGAATAATGAAAGACCTGAATAGAGTGGACATGGCAAAGATGTTTCCATTAGTAGGCAAGACTAAGGCCCGAGGGCACAGCCTCAGAATAAAGAGACAACCATTTAGAACTAAGATGAGGAGGAATTTCTTCAGCCAGAGGGTGGTGAATCTAGGGAATTCATAGCCACAGAAGGCAGTGGAGGCCAAGTTATTGAGTGTATTTAAGACAGAGATAGACAGATTCTTGATTGGTAAGAGGATCAAAGGTTACAGGGAAAAGGCAGCAGATTGGGATTGAGAAACTTATCAGCCATAACTGAATGGTGGAGAAGACTCGATGGGCAGAATGATCTAATTCTGCTCCTATATCTTATTATGGTCTTATATTGTCATGAATATCCTCATGATTGGGATAAAGGACTGGACTTTCTTTTATTTGGTACCTGAGATTCATGAATCTACTAGTTTTAGTCCTTTTGAATTATGGAGTGAGATGTAAAATTAATCAGAGGAGCTTTTAAGTCAGAGAGACAAATCCTCTATGTTAGATTACATGACCGTGTTCCAGAAACTACTCAGAGGAGGATGGAAAATGGCTGAAGGATACCTTTAAAGTTTCTAAAACAAAGATGAAGAAATCAGCGGATAAGCAAGCTGAGAGCCAAACATTACAACCAGGGGATGAAGTATTAGCTCATTGCCTTTACGAGGGGAACCTCTGAAAGCATGGTTCACTGGTCCATACATGGTAATGAAGAGGCTTGATAAAGTAAATTGTTCGATAGACACCCCTGATCTCAGGAATTGGTTGTGTCATACCAACATGTTAAAACAATACCATTGTGGGGAGGGGGATAAGAAGGAGCAGGTATATCAGGTAGTAAAACAGTAGAGGACAAAGGTGAGAGTGAGGCAGAAGGAGATTTAGACAGTTCCCAAATTGAACATCCTACTATCCGGTTAGCTAACACTGAAATATTAGTACAGTTAGACACCATAGGGACGATTCTCCCAACCCGCTGCACTGCGGGAGATATAAGTGGAAGCTTCCCATTGGGCACCATGGCCTCCGCGCATCTCCAGCCACTGGATTTCCAGCGTCGTCAGCTCCGGGTCAGAAATCAGCGCGGAGCTGATTAAAATATTTAAATCACAATCTGTATCCTATTCGCGGGCCCGGGATTGAAGTTTCTGGGCCCATTAGACTCTCCCCACCCACCAGGGGTGTTTCACTCCAACGGGCTTTACAACAGTACCCCACTAACGGGGAGCTGGTGGCCCGACCCCAGTGGAGTGAAGGGGGGGGGCATAAAGACCCCCCAGGAGGTCAGGGGTATGGGGGTGGTGCCCCCTAGGCATTGTCAGCCTGACAGTGCCAGCCTGGGCCCCTGGCACTGCCCAAGGGGCAAAGTGGCAGTGCCCAGGGGACACCTTGGCACTGCCCACAGGACACTGGGCAGTGCCAAAAGTGTTGGACCAGAGGAGGGCAGGGCCTCTGGTGGGGGCGGGGGGTGGGGGGCGGATCGGTGGGGGTTAGGGGTCCTGCTGCCACTCTGTATTTGGGATTGGTGACAGAGGAAGATCAGGGCTGGCTATCGGGGTGGGGGGACTGGTCGGCCTGTGGGGGCGGGGAGAGTCGGGGCTGTGGATGGGGGTCAGGACTGCCGGTGGGGGGGAGGGGGGGGGGTGGGAGGGATCGAGGTGGGCCGGGGGGGGGAGGGGGACTGGTCTGGACACGTCCAGGAGGACAGCAATCAGGGCATTGCGGGGTTGGGGGGGGGGGGGGCACATGGCCAGCGATGTAGGATCGCGGGGCTGGCCAGCGATTGGGAGGCCAGCAGTGCGGGGCTACTACGCATGCACCAATCTTGGCGCTGACAGATCGGCGCATGCACAGTGGCCCACTCAGTGCTATGCTGCCAGCTTGACAGGCGGGAATAGGGCCTGCCCACAGATTTTCATCGAGATTCACACTCGGGCACTCTGTGACGCACAGAGTGTGGGAGATACATTTCGAAAATCCCGCTGAAAAAATCCAGTGGGATTTACTCCTGTTTTTACATAAATTCAGCACTTACAATTTTTTGGGAGAAACCCACCCCATATTTTCATACTTAGAAGCTGGGCAATGAGAAGATCTAGTGAACTTACTTACGGTATTTAAAAGAATCTGCAAGGATAAACCAAGGTGTACAACTCCAGCCATGCATGATGTGGATGTTGGGGTATCTTCTCCCATGAAATAACATCCTTATTGTTTAAGTCCAGATAAACAAGCTTAAGTAAAGGCAGAAATTCAATATATGTTAGAAAAGCACCGAGCTCATCTCGTCAAAGCAGTTGGAGTTCTCCAGTAACGTCAGTGGCTAAACCCGATGGATCAATCAGACTCTGCATAGGTTACACAAAGGTTAATCCAGGAACAAAAAACAGATTCCTACCCAATTGCCAAGAAGTTTGTATTGAAAGGGTTGGCAGTGCCACATTCCTTACTAAGATAGATTTATTGAAAGGCTGCTGGCAAGTTCCTTTAACAGTCTGAGCTAAGCTTTTGTTACGCTAAATGGTCTATACCAATGTCGAATGGCACCATTTGGACTAAAGAAATGCTCCAGCCACTTTCCAAAGACTAATGAGTCACTTTGTAACTAATGTTCTAACCATATAGTTTACTCGGATGATGTATTGATCTACAGAAACACTTGCAAAGATCATTTTAAACAATTGGAAACCCAATTTAAGCAATTACAGTCGGCAGGGCTAGTAATCAACCTTGCCAAGATTGAGTTTGTGAAAGGGCTTATCTCAGGCAATTCATAGGGCAGGGGCAAGTGTTCACAAGAAAAGTGAAAGCTCAGGCTTTGATTGAATTCCCTGTCCCTAAAACGAGACGAGAAAAGAGAGATTTTTAGGGATGTGCGGCTTCTATCGTAAGTTTGTGCCAAACATCAGCACAAAAGTTGCTTCACTAATGGATTCATTGCAAAAGAGGGCAATAGTGGTATGTTGAAGAGAGGGTCAGACAGCTTTTGAGAATCCTAATTAGTGAGTCAGTGTTTGCCATTCCTAATTTCACTACATCACCCAAATCAACCCTATCTCCACAGGAACAATTTCACAGTAACTTCATTGTAATGTTAATGTAAGCCTTACTTGTGACAAATAAATAAACTTTACTTTACTTTATCTTTTCTTTTACTGCCTTTTTACTGTTTAAATGCCTATAGACAATTTTTGGAATCCTTTTTGTACTAGCGGTCCGTCTCTTCCCATCCTCTCTTTTTGGGCGGGATTTTACGGCCTTGCTCATCAAGAAATCCTAAAAACCCACTCGAGGTCACGGACCAGGGCGGCACGGTGGCACAGAGCCAGGGACCCGGGTTCGATTCACGGCTTGGGTTACTGTCTGTGCGGAGTTTGCACATTCTCCCCATGTCTGCGTGGGTTTCCTCCGGGTGCTCCGGTTTCCTCCCACAGCCCAAAAATGTGCGGGTTAGGTGTATTGACCATGCTAAATTGCCCCTTAGTGTCAGGGGGACTAGCTAGGGCAAACGCATGGGGTTATGGGGATAGGGCCTGGGTGGGATTGTGGTCGGTGCAGACTCGATGGGCCAAATGGCTTCTTTCTGCACTGTAGGGTTCTGTGATTCTATGACCTTTCCATGCTTGCCCGCTCCAATTCCTGTGGCAGGCGGGGCAGTAGAATTCTGGCCTTTGCTTCTCTTATTTAATTTTCCAGTCTCCTCTGAACTTTCTACAATATATTCAGTCTTGTTCTCATTTATATTATCAACCTGATAACTGTTAAACGCACCCTACTCTCAATCACTTTCCTCATCGAGTTAGCTCTGTCTTTGTTTGTCTCCTTGTGGGCAGCACGTTGGCACAGTGGTTAGCACTGCTGCCTCACAGCGCCAGGAACCCAGGTTCAATTCTGACCTCGGGTGACACTCTGTGTGAAATTTGTACGTTCTCCCCGTGTCTGTGTGGGTTTCCTCCGGTTTCCCCTCACAGTCCAAAGACCATAGAATCCCTACAGTGCAGAAGGAGGCCATTCGACCCATCGAGTCTGCACCGATCACAATCCCACCCAGGCCCTATTCCCGTCACCCCACATATTTACCCTGTTAATCCCCTGACACGAGGGTCAATTTAGTATGGCCAATCAGCCTAACCCGCACATCTTTGGACTGTGGGAGGAAACTGGAGCACCACGCAGAGAATGTGCAAATTCCAGGCAGACAGTGACCCGAGGCCGGAATTGAACCCGGATCCCTGGCGCCATGATGCAGCAGTACTAACCATTGTGCCACTCCAAAATGTCAGGAGTGGGATTTGAACCCACGACCCTAGAAAGGGACCAGAACTCATCAGGGCTCCACAAGGGAAACAACCATACTGCTTAAGCCTTAGACCACTCGGCCATCCTGACAACTAAAGAAAGCAAACGAGAATGTCTTGCTGAGTTCTGTCTTAACACAATAGTCCCTTCCTGTTTTTTGACTGTGTGTTTCAAGCCTTTCATCTTTGAACTATTTCATTTTCTAACTGTATTGTTTACAATGCAGGATGAGAAAAACCCAGTGGACTTTTAAATCCTGACTGAAAAACTTCACCAGTTAATCAAAAGGAACAGCAAACTTCATACACTCTGGATGAAGGCTTTATTTTGCTGCTCTCTGCACTTTTTCCAAGCATAATTTTTTAAGTATTTTTGAAAAATTGCACACTTTACATTTATAATTAATTCTTAGACTCATTATTATGTACTTCATAGAAAGGAAACCAGTAAGATTTCTTTCCCCTTCTGTGAGCACAGAAAGTCATTCAACAAACATTCCATGTTTTTAGCATATATTTGATCAGTCTTCCTCAATGGGCATCTTCAGAAAAGCCAAAAGCCTCAGAAGCTCTGGTGTATCTGATATGCTGTTTGAACTTCTGTCTCAAAATATCCTGAATCCCATTATTAAAAGATGTCGCTGATGTTTCCTTTTTGACGAGCCTGCTTAAAATGAAGCTGATATTGTTTCTGAGAGATGGTTAGCTGTGAATTCGGTTTGCATCCTCAGAGAAAAATATTTGTGTCGGAAACGCAGCAAGATTTATGAAGTGACAGAATCCCTTTCAGTTGCCTATGAAGCATGATCGTGAGGCCCAAGGTAGGAAAGGCAAGAGTTTCCTGGTATAACAAACTGGAATTCTAAGAGGCTTTTGATGAACATAAGAACTAGGAGCAGGAATAGGCCATCTGGCCCCTCGAGCCTCCTCCGCCATTCAATAAGATCATAGAATCATAGAATCCCTACAGTACAGAAGGAGGCCATTCAGCCCACCGAGGCCCTATTACCACAACCCCACACATTTACCCTGCTAATCCCCCTGACACTAGGGTCAATTTAGCATGGCCAATCAACCTAACCTGCACATCTTTGGAGTATGCGAGAAACCAGAGAAAACCCACGCAGACACGGGGAGAAAGTGCAAACTCCACACAGACAGTGAACGAGGCTGGAATTGAACCTGGGTCCCTGGTGCTGTGAGGCAGTAGTGCTAACCACTGTGCCACCATGCTACCCCAATTATGAAGGGAATAGATAAGATAGAATCAGGGAGGTTGTTTCCATTGGCAGTTGAAACTAGAACTAGGGGCATGGCTTCAAATTAAGGGGGGAGTAGATTTAGGACTGAGTTGAGGAGAAACTTCTTCATCTAAAGGGATCATGGCTGATCTTTTCATGGACTCAGCTCCACTTACCCACCCGCTCACCGTAACCCTTAATTCCTTTACAGTTCAAAAATCTATCTATCCTTGCCTTAAAAACATTCAATGAGGTAGCCTCAACTGCTTCACTGGGCAGGGAATTCCACAGATTCACAACCCTTTGTGTGAAGAAGTTCCTCCTCAACTCAGACCTAAATCTACTCCCCCTTATTTTGAAGCCATGCTCCCTTGTTCTAGTTTCACCTGCCAGTGGAAACTACTTCCCTGCTTCGATCTTATCTATTCCCTTCATAATCTCATATGTTCCTATAAGATCTCCCCTCATTCTTTAGAATTTCCCCCTCTTTGTGTGCTTGAAAACATACGTAAGCTTGTTTTCAGGGACACAAAGAGAGGGAGATTCAAAAGATCAGTCCAACAGACTGCACCACTGACAACAGTTTGTCCCGTTGGGCTGCAGTCAGACAAGACTCTCACCATTAGGGCTGGAAGTCTAGGAAATAAGAAATAAAATAAAGAAATAAGTAAAGCAAAGAGGGAGTATGAGAAAGAGACTGGAAGCTAATATAAAAGGGATTTCAAAACTTTTCTATAGATATATAAATAGTAAAAGGGTAATGAAAGGAAAGATGGAGCTGATTAGGGACCAAAAATGGCATTCATGTATGGAGGTAGCGAGCAAGTATCTTCTTTGGCAATGGGCAGTCGCTATCAAACCTGTGGATCCCTAATGCATGCAGCATCTGCTCAGTATTGCACTAAGTAGAATACATTTTGTGGGTAACATTATTTCTAAATGTTCCTCCAAGTCATTCCAAGTCAACTTTAAATACGTTTGTTCAATATTACTAGAACTTGTGAGAATGTCCTATGTAACACATGTGAATTCACTAACTGTGGACACATCGGGTGGGATTTTATGGCCTCGCTTGACCCGTAACCGTAAAATCCTGCCTGAGGTCAATGGACCTTGCTATTGTCCGTCCCTCGCCCGCTCCGATTTCCTGAGCGGGCGGGTCGGCAAAATTCTGGCCATCGTAAGAAAGGGCCTCTCAGTGAGCTTTGGAGGGATTCCAGTCACAGCCCACAACAATGTTCCTTCTTTTTATGTGTCAGAATCATATTTAACTGGATAACATGTGGCAATGTATTCTGAGTGAGAGTGATGGACAGTTCTGACCCACCACTCTGTTGCTTTACTCTAGGGTGGCACAATGGCACAGTGGTTAGCACTGCTGCCTCACAGCACAAGGGACCTGGGTTCAATTCCCGGCTTAGTCATTGTCTGTGCAGAGTCTGCATGTTCTCCCCGTGTCTGCGTGGGTTTCCTCTGGGTGCTCTGGTTCCTCCCACAGTCTGAAAGGCGTGCTGATTACGTGCATTGGCCATGCTAAATTCTCCTTCAGTGTACCCGAACAGGTGCCAGAATGTGGCAACTGGGGGATTTTCACAGTAACTTCATTGCAGTGTTAATGTAAACCTACTTGTGACACTAATAAATCAACTTTTAAACTCTACAGCCAATGTAATCAATATCTACAGATCAAATAGGTGATTATCAGACATAGAGGCCTCATAATCACCTTCAAATTTATTATAATGGCATTCCCAACATTGAATGTCAGGATTCCTATTATGTCACTGGCGGTGTGTGTGTGTGTGTGTGTGTGTTTGGAGGGGGTGGGGGGGTGGGGTGGTAGGGACAATCGCGATGAGACTTCCTGCTGACAAGAAATGCAGTTTGGGCCTCTTGTGAGATTTTCCTCTTCTGTTATCAAACCCGCCTGCGAAGAATGCGATCGGAGAGTCCCAGCCATTATCTTTGCGGACTACAGGCATGATATTGTTTTATAATGCCCTGTGTCCTATACTCTGATATAGTGTGAACAAATCCAAGGACGAGCTGCTTATTTTAAAAAATATTAAAAAACTAAAAACAGTTTGTAATCTGATAATATATCTAATCTCATTTATGATCGTAAATCATCCCTTAAAGAGCCATTAGGGAGAATCTTACCAAAAAAATTCTAAATGCCAAATGAATGTGAAAACTCATTTTCTCAGCAAGCTCTCAGACGTGATCTAATGCCACTTCATGCAAAAAAAGTGTGACTCATGCCAGTAGGGAGAGTGGACTGAGCCTATTCTCGCTGGGAAGCCGGCTGCTGACAGCTAGATGACGCCATTGCGCATGTGCTGATCACACAGTGTTCTGTGTTCAAGTGTACACAGAACAGAGATCTGTTAGTCCTCCACCCTCCCTGGATATTACCCCCCCCCCCTCCCAAACTCCCACCCAGTACAAGGCCAGTATCACTGCAAGAGGTAAGAAATCAGTTGTGAAGTTGGTTTTTTGCCCATCTCGCGATCTTACTGGTTCCTCATGCTGATCAACCGGCGGGACGAGCCAATAAGATCGACCCAGTAAGATCGACCCAGTAATGTCACCCCGATCACCTTTTTCTCATGTACTTTCTCAATTCTCCCCAATTCTCTTCTCCTGGAGGGATTGACATTCTGCTTTGTTCATGTTCACTAAAACAGAATTAATAAGGTGAAGATCTGAGACAGTTGCTCAAACCTATGAGGAATTTGATAGGGTAAATTTGGAAAAAAACGACATCCACTTAGTGATGGGTCCGTGAAGTAGATTTTGGTCCGGGCCTCTCCTGGGCAATGAACAGGTGGCTCTGAGGCTACCTGCCTTCACTCAGGTAAGTGACAGAGGGTTTTGGGGGGTGCGATGGTATGGGAAGGGAGAGGCTAGCAGGCCTGGAGACTTCAGTCCCGGGCCCATTAATAGCATTTAAATCATATTAAAGTGAGCTGTTGAATACATTATGCAGCTCTGTGCCGATTCTGGTGTGGCGCTAACGGTGCCGGAATTCTGCCGCTGGGAGACGTGCGGAGGCTGTGCGGGGAGCCTGCGAGTCGGCCTTCGCTTGAGTTTCCCAGCTGGCCCAATGCATTACAAAAGCCACACAGCGGGATGGGAGCATCACCCCCTGTATCTTTTTTTCTGGTGGAAGAAGCTGGAAGAGAGTATGTCAGTGTTTGTGGGGTTCTGGATTATGCTGACTGCTTTTCCGAGGCAGCGGGAAGTGTAAATGTTGTCAATGGATCGGAGGCTGGTTCCGTGATGGACTGGGCTACGTTCACAACCCTTTATATTTAATACATTTTTTCTGTAGTCCTACAGTGATGACTTGGGGCAATCTTTGAGATGTTCCACAACATTGGACTGTTGTAACCCAGCATTTATAATGGGGGAGGGGTGGAATGGAGGGAAAACTCTCCCACTTGTACAAAAAAAGCTTACACTGTAAGTCCGCCTGTACTTGCTGAACTCATAATTTGCCAGGTAGAAGATTGTGGCAAACCCTGCTCAGCTGGAAGGATTTTACAAGTGTACACATGCCCAGCTGGGACATTGGCAGAAACAGGCAATAAGTATGTTTGAGGAATTCTGATTTTATCTTCTCCACGGTTCAGAGACACCATCCTCGTAAGTATCGGGGCCCTTAGTTCATCTAACTGTGTGGGATTAACTCAGAGATTTCCACTTTATTTTCTAAATATATAAACCCTTGCTTACACTGCAAAAATTGTATTCATTTATCCTTTCACACAGTTACTCACCATGTGCAAATAAAGTTCATAAATTTTATCCTATTATAGAAAGGATATTATTAAACCAGAAAAGATTTACTAGGATGCTACCGGGACTTGATGGATTGAGTTATAAGGAGAGGCTGAATAGACTGGGACTTTTTTCTCTGGAGCTAGGAGGCTGAGGGGTGACCTTATAGAGGTCTATAAAATAATGAGGGGCATAGACAAGGTAGATAGTCAATATCTTTTCCCAAAGGTAGAGGAGTCTAAAACTAGAGGGCATAGGTTTAAGGTGAGAGGGGAGAGATACAAAAGTGTCCAGAGGGACAATTGTTTCACACAGAGGATGGTGAGTGTCTGGAACAAGCTGCTAGAGGTAGTAGTAGAGGCGGGTACAATTTTATCTTTTAAAAAGCATTTAGACAGTTACATGGGTACGATGGTTATAGAGGGATATGGGCCAAATGCGGGCAGTTGGGATTAGCTTAGGGGTTTTAAATAAAAAATAAGGGTGGCCTGGACAAGTTGGGCCGAAGGGCCTGTTTCCATGCTGTAAACCTCTATGACTCTAAATATAAATATAAGTAGGTTTGCTGTGCAAACAACTGCAACCACAAGCTGTCGAGGAGCAGTCAGTAGTACACTGAGTACACTGTTGAGCTGACCTATCACGCCATCAAGTGGTGGGATATGGCTCTCTCATGTAGTTTACAAGTTGAGTTCCCAGTGTTTTTCATACATTGACAGAACACAGTTAGGTATTTCAACTAGCTCAGTGTATGTTGCCAAAAGATGATGCAGCCAAACACCGAAGACCCAAGCAGACGTTCTCCTCAGTAAGAAAGAATGTGCCATGTAGAGGTAGATGGGACAGGGAAGATAATGGCCTAGAAAAATGAGAGAAAGAGAAATGGAAAAAGATTCATTCGATACAGAATCTTGCCTCCGTTCATGCCAGTGGGATTTTCTGGTCCCGCTGCAGTGAACAGAGATTTGGCTGGGCGCCAAATACTCCATCCTTGCTGTAGTGGGAGCGGGGTGTGAATGGCGGTAAGATCGCACCCAGAGTGTCAAAGCAAAGACCTGGCCTTTGACTAGCGGACAACACAAGGGGTGGGATTTTCCAGCCCTTTCTGCCAGCGGGATCTTCCAGTCCTGCCAAAGGTGGCCCCACACACACTCCACGCCCCCCCCCCTCCCCCACCCCCATGGCGGGATGGGCAAGCCACACAAAACAACATAGACATCGGTGGAACCAGAAGGTCATACCAGCAGGCAATAGTGAGCCGCTTCCACCATTGTGCTGTGGAGGGTGGGAGCCAGGAAATCCCACCCATAGTTTTAGACTGCAGACTCTGAAAGCCAGTTGTTCCTTTGTTCGTGCTGGATCGTTAAACTGCTGCATTTTCCTTTCATTGATTACTCAGGTATCAGAATATAAAATAATAAAGGCTGGAATGCTTCTCTGGTGACAAGGGGGTCATGGTGTAGTGCTAATATCAGAGCTAATGCTCTGGGGACAAGGGTTCAAATCCCACCACGGCAACTGGTGGAATTTAAATTCCATTAATAAATCTAGAATTAAAATTAGCCTCAGAGATAGAAACTGTAAAACCATTGTTGATTGTCAGAAAACCATCTGTTTCACTAATGTCCTTTAGGGAAGGAAACCTGCCGCCCTTACCTGGTCTGGCCTACATGTGACTCCAGACCCTCAACAATGTGGTTGACTCTTAAATGTCTTCTAAAATTACAGTAAGAGTTTTAACAACACCAGGTTAAAGTCCAACAGGTTTATTTGGTAGCAAATGCCATTAGCTTTCGGAGCGCTGCTCCTTCGTCAGATGGAGTGGATATCTCTGACGAAGGAGCAGCGCTCCGAAAGCTAATGGCATTTGCTACCAAATAAACCTGTTGGACTTTAACCTGGTGTTGTTAAAACTCTTACTGTGTTTACCCCAGTCCAACGCCGGCATCTCCACAACACTCTAAAATTACCACATACCACTTCCCCCTCAGCTAATGAATCAGTATTCCTCCATATTGAACACCACTTGGAAGGAGCACTGAGGGTGGCACTGGGCACAGCATGCACTCTGGGTAGAGAACTTCAATGTCCATCACCAAGAGTGGCTCAGTAGCACCATAACAGACTAAGCTGGTCAAGTCCTAAAGAATATAGCTACTAGACTGGATCTGCAACAGGTGGTGAGGGAGCCAACCTATTTGACCTCATCCGCACCAATCTACCTTTAACAGATACATCTGTCCATGACAGTATTGGTAGGAGTGACCACCGCACAGTCCTATGGAGACAAAGACCTGCCTTCTTGAGGATACCCTCCATTATGTTGTGTGGCACAACCACCATACTGAATGGGATAGCTTCTGAACACATGTAGCAACTCAAAACTGGGCATCCATGAGGCGCTGCGTACCATCAGCCGCAGCAGAATTGTATACAATCACAATCTGTGACCTCATGGCCCGGCATATCCCCCACTCCACCATTATCATCAAGCCAGGGGTTTAATCCTGGTTCAATGAAGAGTGCAGGAAAGCATGCCAGGAGCAGCACCAAACATTCCTAAAAATGAGCTGTCAATCTGGTGACATTACATCAGAGGACTACATGCGTGCCAAACAGAGAAAACACCATGCAATAGACAGAGCTAAGCAATCACACAACCAATGGATCAGATCTTAAGTTCTGTAGTCCTGCCACATCCAGTCATAAATGGTGGTGGACAATTAAACAACTCACTGGGGAAGGAGGATCCACAAATATCCCCATCCTTAATGGTGGAGGAGCCCAGCACATCAGCGCAAAACAGAAGGTTGAAGCATTTGCAACAATCTTCAGCCAGAAATGCCGAGTGGATGATCCATCTGAGTCTCCTCCAGACGTCCCCAGCATCACAGATGCCAGTCTTCAGCCAATTCAATTCACTCCATGCAATATCAAGAAACTGTTGGAGGCATTGGATACTGCAAAGGCTATGGGCCCTGACAACATTCCGGCAATAGTACTGAAGACTTGTACTCCAGAACGAGCCATGACTTTGCCAGGCTGTACCAGTACAGCTACAACTCTGGCACCTACTTGGCAACATGTTCAGGCATGTCCTGTCAACAAAAAGCAGGACTGTTTCAAACTGGCCAATTAGCACCCCATCAGTCTAATCTCAATCATCAGCAAAGTGATGGAAGGGGTTTCAACAGCAGTATCAAACAGCGCTCACTCAGAAATAACCTGCTTACTGATGCCCAGTTTGGGTTCTATCAGGGCCACTCAGCTCCTCATTACAATCTTGGTCCCAACATGAACAACAGAGCTGAACTCCAGAGGTGAGGTGAGAGTGACTGCCCTTGACATCAAAGCAGCATTTAACTGAGCATTAGGAGCCCTAACAAAATTGACCTGAAACCAAGCTGGCCCAGCCATAAAAATACTGTGGCCACAACAGCTGGTCAGAGGCTGGGTATTCTGGAGCGAGTAACTCATCCATCACACCCAATTTATCTCTGACTCCCCAAGGAATGGCTGAAGGCACTGGATACTGCAAAGGCTATGCGACGGATGAGTGTAGATCCATCAACACTCAAGAAGCTTATCACCATCCAGGACAAAGCAGCCCACTTGAATGGCACCCTATCCACTGCCTCCACAGTGGCAGCAGTGTGCACCATCTACAAGTTGGCAAGTTTCCTTTGACAGTACCTTCCAAACCTGTGACCTCAACTGCCAAGAAGGACTAGGGCAGGAGATGCATGGGAACGCCACCACCAGCAAGCCACTCATCATCCTGACTTAAAACTATACTGCTGTTCCTTCACTATGGCTGGGTCAAGATCCTGGAACTCCCTTCCAAACAGCACTGTGGGTGCACCTACACCACATAGAATGCAAGAGTTCAAGTAGACCAGCTCACCACCACCTTTTCAAGGGCAATTAGGGATGGGCAATCAATACTGACCTAGCCAGCGACAACTACATCCCATAAAATAATTTTAAAAACACACAGGCAAAGTTTTAGGCTCACGCCCTGGGCGGGATTTTCCAGCCGCTCTCACTCTAAGACCGGAAAATCCCACCCAAGGTCAACGGATCTTTGCATGGTCCACAATTCCCGTGGCAGGCGGGATGGGAAAATTCCACCCTCTGTCTCAGAAATAACCTGAATCATCGATGTTTGTTCTCCACAACACTGATTGAACAATTATATGTTTCCTGATTTTTCTGCTTTCGATTCAAATAATTTGCATTATTTTGCATTCTGTTTAAACGTTAGTTCATTACAGTATTTTATATTTTTAGTGCATTTGCTCAATGTTTCGCATGAACCCTTATGTATGCTATTTCAAGCCGTTTGGATTAAATATCCTTATGAGGATAGGCTGAGGGAGCTCGGTCTTTTCTCCTTGGAGAGACGAAGGATGAGAGGAGACCTAATAGAGGTATATAAGATGTTGAGGGGCATAGATCGGGTGGACTCTCAGAGGCTTTTTTCCAGGGTGGAAATGGTTTAAGGTGCTGGGGGGGGGTAGGTACAGGGGAAATGTTAGGGGGAAGTTTTTCACACAGAGGGTGGTGGGCGAGTGGAATCGGCTGCCGTCAGTGGTGGTGGAGGCAAACTCAATAGGGTCTTTTAAGAGACTCCTGGATGAGTACATGGGACTTAATAGGATGGAGGGTTATAGCTAGGCCTAAAAGGTAGGGATATGTTCGGCACAACTTGTGGGGCCGAAGGGCCTGTTTTGTGCTGTAGATTTTCTATGTTTCTATGTTTCTAAATGTATGGCGCAAGAAATATATGTTCAAAATATATATTGCATTTGGAGCATGGAACTGGGAGGTGCAAAAATGTCACCCCTGGCTCCCCTGTAGTCTCTCACTGACTGTGACCCTCTTCCAGTTGCACAGTACCACCCCTGCACCTCCCCCCTCCCCCCCTTCCCCCACCACTTCCTGATCAACTAATACAGGTTTTGAGGGGTTTTTTAATTCACAGAGGGCTGGACAGGGCATGCAAATGTGCTGACTTCCAAGTTTCAAAATCTGTTTCGGGAGCTGTACCAGATGTACGTGATCCTTCACTATGAGCAATGTGCGTGTAGGCTTCACATAATTTTACATTTTTATAAGCTCTTCCTTTTTTTTTGTTTTCTTTGGCTCCAATTCCACGAGATTATTTGTTCCTTCTGAGGATATGTTGATCTTGCGGCGAGAAGAATGCAGTTTTAAACCCACAATCTCCATTCACAGGTGTACAATTGTGTTTGCAATGCATTGCTGATTGTTGCCATGGAGATCTCTGCAGGCTAAGGCTTTGGCAATCAGAGATAGTGGGGAGCAGAGATGACACGCTTGTGCTAATCAATATTGTATTCAATGCCTTCATTAATAAGAACCTATCATTAGTGCTGAGCGTACGTTTATCATGAAAATACCGCTATGCTCTACTGTATGTTGTTTCATTTTCAGGAGGCCCAAGAATATGAGGTTTCAATTTAAAGATGGACGGTGTTCACAGCAGAAAAGCCCTCTTGCCTTCTAGACAGTTCCTCAGCACTTCTCCCTCCTGTCCCTCACGACTGTTTGAAATCTGCTTTGCTTTCCGAAGCCTATTCCTCAAATCGACTTTCCTGAAGCCTATTTCTCAGAACAGCTGTTCTCCCCAACAAAGAACAAAGACTAACCACACTTAAGTGTGTTGATGAAATGTCAATGTGCTTGTCGAGTGAGTTCAAGTTAAGTAATAGGTGTACCTGTACATTTCTGTGTGCATTGTAGACACAGTCACATAGTAATTATTCTTCAGTGTTAAAGAATGCCATTCCAGTAGATAAAAATAATCCAAATTATGAGCCTTTTACGATGTATTTATTCACTTGTTTTCAAATGTAAAATGTTTTGAAATGTAAAGTTGTGGTAATGATGCACTTCTATCTATTTTCCCATGGTGCATTACACGAACCTTCTGGGATCGGATTAATTGGCTTTGTTCTTTAGGGCTGGCTGAATTACAGTACCAGAAGCTAAGGGGTAAGGTAGGCGCAGTATCACTGCTACAGAAAATAAAATTATTTCTCCATTCTCAGTAGAAACTGTGTGGACGCATAAACAAACTTTGTAATTAAAAAATTAAAAATGCTACACTTAGTTGACGTCACCTGGCGGCCCACAATCCGTGTAATGCTCCATTTTCCTGATGCCACAGATCTGAAGACATGATAACGGTTTATACTGATTATTGACATGAATTGAAATAATCTAGATATCCTCATATTGAGCCTGAATTAAGAACGATGAATTAATGATGAAGCTTTGTCCAGAAAAGGTTATTTTGTAAATACTGCAGTACCACAAAAAAGAAGAACCTCTCCCAATATAACATGCAACTACAATGTATAATATATTTCAATCAATTGTAGAATAATACAAACTGATAGCACAGAAGGAGACCACTCAGCCCATCATCCCTGTGTAGGCTCTTTGAAAGAGCAGTTGCGCTTAGTCCCACATTCCTGCTTTTTGTCTGTGTCCCTCTAAGTTTCTCATCCACTACTACTTGTCCACCTCCTTTTTTACAAGATATATATCGTCAACTTGCACTACCATTTCAGGCAAGGTGTTCCAGATCCTGACAACACTCCAAGAAAATAAAGGTCTCCCCCATGAATTATTTTTAAATGATTTTGAACGCTTGGCCTCTTGCATTGACCCAATTTATATTTTCCCTACTTAATCTAACTAAACCTCTCATTATCTATTGCACCAACTCTTAATCTTCCTCGTTCCAAGGAAAACGGTTCTACATTTTTCGACCATTCCTTATAATTGAAGTACCTCATCCTTGGTAACATTCCAGTAAACCTCCTCCATCTACTTTCTAAGGGCTTTGGATTTTTCCAAAAATGTGCCCAGAATTGTCCATAATACTCCAGCCTGAGCCTAACCAGTGACTCATAAAGTTCTAGCATTTGTTTTATTGTCTATTCCTCTACTTATAAACTCAAATAACCCATTTGCTTTTTTTTTAACTTTATCGGTTTGCCATGCCATCTTCAAGGTTTTGTACATATGGACACCAAGGTTCCTCTGCTCATCCACACTTGTCAAATTACAACAATTGTAATATACTGTCTTTCCATGTTCGTGCTCCCAAGTACATCGCTTCTGGAACGTCTGCTATCATTTTGTCACCCTGCCTATTGTCTTCCTGAAGTCTATCCTCATTACCATCTACTACTTTTCCAGGTTTCGTATCCCTTCTGCAAACTTTAAAATGTTGCTTCCTACATCAAAGAATAGGTCATTTATAAAAATCAAAACTGATCCTGGGCAACATCACTTCAAACGACCTCCCAATCCAAAAAAAATCCATCCTTCACCATGCTTTTTGCTTCCTGTCGCTTTAATTCCATGGACTTTGATCTTTCTTGTAAGTCTTCTGTGTGACACTTTGTTGAATGCCTTCCAAAAATCTATATATACAGCATCTACTGCACTAACCTGATCAACCTTCTATGTTACCCCATCAAAGAATTCAATCCTGCTAGCTGATGTGATTTACCTTTAACAATTCCTCTCCTTGACTATCCGATGCCTTTCCAAATTAAACTTTATTTTTTCCAATAATTTCTCCACCACCAATGTTAGACTGACCAGCCTGTAGCTCCCTGGTTTATCCCTCTTCCTTTTCTCGAATAGATACAGATTATATCTAATTGTCCCTTACAGCTTCTGGCTTACAAATTAGCCTACCAATGAACCCCACTTACAAACAGACATACAAGCATTACTTTTGATTTCTGGTTCGCAAACAACCCAGTTTTATTTAATATTTTATCATGTTTACTTCTATTTGTAAGGTTTTATAACTATTCTCATATTTCCTTCAATCCCTCTACTACCATTATTTCCTTGTATGCACGTTATAATCCTTTCTTAAGGTTCTCCACAGGCCCAAGCAAACCTGCACCTTGGATGATAGAGATGGGACCCTTCTTCTGGCCACTTTTCAATTTTATTAAGATGTAGACTCATCTCTGCCACTCATGTAAGCAGTTAAGAACGTATTGATCTGGCACTGAGTTGACCATGCTGTCAATCATTTATCCATTGTAATCTTTCCCCATGCAGAACAGTTTACAAAGTTCCCATTGACAGGAAAAAGATCAATGGTTGCCACCAGCCATTCCTGCAGACGTGATGACACACTCCTCAGACATAAATAGAACAGAAGTGCAACTAGCTAGCTGTCTCTTTTCATTAATAAAGTGTATGTATAACACCACCTTTTCCCACACCCTATAAAAAACCCACACAGCACTGCAAACATTTCTTCTTTTTATAAAAGAGTATCACATCTGCAATAAACATTTTTTTCTGAAAATGTGGCAAAGTGCCTCTTGATCCACTGTGGTTGTGATTTGATAATGAGTTGAATTTTACCTGTCCTCTGGGGATGGGCTGGAAAGTGGGAAGCCTCATGATATGGGTGTCAGGAAGGGAACCCAATGCCTTCCTACCGTCATGGGATGTTCTCAATGTCAGCAGCACAGCATGTCCGCTGATTGGAGATGGTCAGCCAATAATATGAATTAATTGGCCGATTAATGGCCATTTCTCACCCCCACCCAGCATTTTACCAGCACGGGATGGTTGGCCACATAAGGAGACCACCACATTAACCATGGTAGCCTACCAGCAGATTCCCGGGGGAAGGCAAGGTGAGGTCTTCCTTAATGGCTGAGCTGTAGGGTGGCACAGTGGTTAGCACCAGGGACCCGGATTCAATTCCTGGCTTGGGTCACTGTCTGTGTGGAGTTTGCATGTTCCCTCCGTGTCTGCGTGGGTTTCCTCCGGGTGCTCCGGTTTCCTCTCACAGTCTGAAAGATGTGCTGGTTAGGTGCATTGGCCATGCTAAATTCTCCCTCAGAGTACCCGAACAGGCACCGGAGTGCGGCAATGAGGGGATTTGCACAGTAACTTCATTGCAGTGTTAATGGTAAGCTGAATTGTGACACTAATAAATGAACTTTTGAACTGAACCATGATGCACGTTGAGGCCCCCTGTCACAATGGCCTTTTCAGCAGCACTGCCGCCATCACTGGAAGGTCCATCCATCCAATTGCCAGGGCCGCGATTCTTGTATTCTAGGTCCTTCCTGGCTATATATTTGAGGAAATGAACTAAGTGGAGCCACCAGCTTTGGTGAGCTACATTTAGCAACGTTGTTGGGACACGAAAATATGAAATACAGCAACAGTTTACAAGTATCTAAGAAAAGGAGATCAAATGGTGTAACCAAGCAAAACAGCATGCACATAAAAGACAGCTGATAGAATCCTACATAATAACGGCAAAATACTATGGATGCTGGAATCAGAACCAAAAAACAGAAAATGCTGGAAAATCTCAGCAGATCTGACAGCACCTGTGGAGAGACTCTACTGACAAAGGGTCATCCAGACTGGAAACGTTAGCTCTATTCTCTCTCCACAGATGCTGTCAGATCTGCTGAGATTTTCCAGCATTTTCTGCTGATAGGCTCCTCTTTATTAACAACTGATAAGTCTGCCAAATCATAATTCTTGCTGTTTTTGAAAGCTGCTTCTTCATAATGTATTGTGGTTTAGTTCTGAATAGGGTTCCAAACTGCTGTAAAATCGGATTACTTGCAGCAGTTTAAATGCAAGTTGACGCCAAGGAGATTTTACTTATTCACAACCTGGTAGCTTCTAATCACGCAATGGAAGATGTACGCACAATGTTCAGAACAACTAATAATATTCTGCCATGTCTTACAGCTGGTAAGTTATATGTTTGCAAGTCAATTAAGGCAGCCATTATTAAATTCTGAAGTTGGAAATGCACAGCAGATTTATTGGCAGCTAAGAAACAAAAAGTTAGGTTACTGTTGTGCCTGCCACACAGTCTGTCTTAATTCTTATACGGCGGACAAACAACTACGAGGAGACGTCTTATTAGCACAACCAATATTTATTTAAGACACACAATCAATAATCACCCACCCAACCAACAATAAGTTATCTTTACAGAAAATACAAGAATTCAAATCCAATACAAGATCTTGACTTAACTTTGCGTGACTGGCAAGTACCCAAGCAGATATTGGCCTTTACCTGTGCGTATGTCTCGGTCGTCCTCTGCGTAGTCTGGTCCTTTGGTCTGGTCTGGCACTCTGGCTCTGGTCTTCCTTCCTTCTCGGGTGTGGTGGCACTCCTCGTGCTGGTCGTCGCTGGCGATGGTCACCAGTGTTGTCACTCATCCGTGGGGTCAGAGAGAGAGAGAGAGATTCTTGGTTGTGCAGCACCCTTTATACCTGGGTTTCGCGCTCCTTTTGGCCATAGCCAATCAATCGATCAGGACTTGATCACCCTGATCGATAAAGTCCAATCGGGTGCTGCCACACCAATCTCTGGGTGTGTCCCCAACGGCCATGTCTGCAGGTGCTGGGGGCACGTAGGGTTCACACCTCCCTCCCAAATAAAGGGTTACGGCGCCCTTATGTCTGGTAAACAACCCAGTTTGACCAGAAAGTCTCTTTTGTCCTGGAGATGACCCATATCCTGTGTATTCACCCGTCTGAGTTGCAGCCTGTTTATCTCTGTCTTTTAGGCTGCAACCTGTCATTTTAGTTCTTGCCCAATTGTCCCAGAGTGCTTTACAAATTGCCATTTTAGATGGCCCGTTTGGCCACATTACTGTTTCAGGAGTAGATTCTTTGATTGGAATATTGCTAGTTTTGCTGAAGATTATGTGTTAATCCATCCTTTCTGTTTACAGATGCTGATGCATGTGTTTTGTGTTGGCTAACATTAACAGAGTTTCTTTTAATATAACTATTATTTTCTACCTGGTTTAAGGAATTCGTTTTTAGCATTTTTCAACTGAGCAGTTAGATAAAATATGACTTTGAAATTGTTGATTCCAATGGGGAGAGACTAAAAGTAAGTTGTGCTAACCATATTGAATATTTTTATTCACTTATTATTAGTTTTAATTTATTTATTAGTGTCACAAGTAGACTTACGTTAACACTGCAATGAAGTTATTGTGAAAATCCCCGAGTCGCCACACTTCAGCGCCTGTTCAGGTACACTGAGGGAGAATTTAGCATGGCCAATGCACCTAGCCGGCACACAGTTTTTCCGGATTGTGGGAGGAAACCGGAGCACCTGGAGGAAACCCACGCAGACACAGGAGAGAATGTGCAGACTCTGCACAAGCAGTGACCCAAACCGGGAATCGAACCTGGGTCCTTGGCACTGTGAGGCAGCAATGCTAACCACTGGGTCACCATGCCAATGTCACAAGTAGACACTGCAATGAAGTTACCCCCTCGTCGCCACACTTGGGCGCCTGTTCGGGTACACTGAGGGAGAATTTAGCGTGCGCAATGCACCTAACCAGCACGTCTTTTGGACTGTGGGAGGAAACCAGAGCACCCGGAGGAAACCCATGCAGACACGGAGCAAACGTGCAGACTCTTCATAGTCAACCAAGCTGGGAATCAAACTCTGGCGCTGTGAAGCAGCAGTGCCAACCACTGTGCCAACGTGCTGCTTTCTATCTGATAATTTAGGAGTACGCTTGGCCGCAGAGAACTTTACTTAGTATTTTTTCTCCCTTACTATAGGTGGGGGTGAGGGGAGATTCATAGAAATCATAGAAACCCTACAGTACAGAAAGGGGCCGTTCGGCCCATCGTGTCTGCACCGACCACAATCCCACCCAGGCCCTACCCCCATATCCCTACATATTTTACCCCTCTAATCTACGCATCCCAGGACACTAAGGGGCAATTTTAGCATGGCCAATCAACCTAACCCGCACATCTTTGGACAGTGGGAGGAAACCGGAGCACCCGGAGGAAACCCACGCAGACACGAGGAGAATGTGCAAACTCCACACAGACAGTGACCCAAGCCGGGAATCGAACCCAGGTCCCTGGAGCTGTGAAGCAGCAGTGCTAACCACCGTGCTACCATGCCATGAGATTAGTGCTTGAAGAGTTGTGCCAATAAAAGGGGGAAAAGTACAGATATCTTGTAGAATTGATTTGATTTGATTTATTATTGTCACATGTATTAGCATACAGTGAAGAGTATTGATTCTTGCGAGGTATAAATGAACGTACAGGAATACATCTACAGCCATGCCTTTAAAGACTCACACTTATAAGGATCTCATCTTTCAGAAACATCTTAAGGCACTTCACATAAACTAGAATGAAGCACAGTTTTTGTAGACTAATGCAGCCATTTTGTAGACTAATGCTGCCATTTGGCACACAGCAAGATCCAATGAACAACAATGCAATGAACGATCAGTTAATCTGTTTTTGACGGCATTCATCTTGATCAGGACACTGGAAGAAATCCTTGGTTCTCTTTCAATGGGCAATCCTCTTTGAAATAGTGCCGTGAGATCTTAATGTCCGTATGGGTCGTATTAATATCCTTGGATTTACATCTTATTCAAAAGACAGCAGCTCCAATCTCACAGCATTCTTTCGGTACTGGAGAGACAGCAGAGATTATATGCTTAGATTCTGAGATGAAATTTGAAACCTATACCCTCCTAACACAAACATTCGAAGCAGGGCAACCTCCAGGTTAAGAAAAGAAGAATTTGCCTGATAGTTGCTGTACTTGCAGGTACAACATTGAATTTAATCTTAAAACAGGAGGTACTGGAAATACTCAGCAGATCTACTGAGGCTGCATCTGAGGAGAAAGAAACAGATTTCATTGACTGAAATGTTGGGAAGAATTTTTCCACAAAGGCAGGTTTAGAGTTGGCATGTTGGCACTTTCACACATGCCAATAGCCCGAAATGTCACCTCATTGAATCCCTAGAGTGCAGAAGGAGGCCATTCGGCCCATCAAGTCTGCACCAACTCTCTGACAGAGTATCTTACCCAGACCCTTTCCCAGCCCTATCCTTGTAACCCCACACATTTACCATGACTAATCCCCCTAACTTTCACATCTTGGGATATTAAAGGGCAATTTACCACAGCCAATCCACCTAGCCTGCACATCCTTAGAGTGTGGGAGGAAACCAGAGCACCCGGAGGAAACACGGGGCAAACATGCAAACTCCACACAGTCACCCAAGGCCGGAATTGAACCAGCGTCCAGAGTGCTGTGAGGCAGTGGTGCTAACCACCATGCCACCGTGCTGCCCAAAGGTTTCATGGTCATCATTAGGCTTTTAATTCCAGATGTTTATTGAATTCAAATTTCACCATCTGCCACAGTGGGATTTGAACCTGGGTCCCCGGAGGTCTCTGATTTACTTTTCCAGCGATAATACCACTGCCCCCCTCCACCTCTACAATATTTTTCTGCAGGGGATGGCAGTTATTTTCCTGGTTGTGGTAGTGATTAAGCAAGAACTTCCAAAAAGGAAAAAAATAGTTCTGACCAGTATTCTTATTTCCCGGTTTTTACAGGTGTTCCATATACAAGACCAGTTCAGACTAGTATTCTTATTTCCCCATTTTTACTGTTTTTTTTCTTCTAAGAGGTCTTTTGGCATATCTTTGCTCTTTTGTAAGAAGCGCACAGACCTCACACTGTGTCAGCACCTCTATCTGCCATCTCTGAGTAGCTGCTTCGTCAGACATCTTATGTCATTAACCGTGAGCTACTGGCAGTGACTGCACAAATGAGGAAACTGTTCTAAAGGAGAAAATGCTCTCACCCTCTCTTTACCGGACTCACCTGTCCTGCAGCAACCTGATCAAGGGCTGCCTCCTCCTCGCTCAATGTCGAAGTTGCCATGTTGACCACTCCTTGGAATAACTCCTTCCCTGGGCGTTGGGTGTGATTGTTTTTTTCCTGTAAGGTGTAGATTCAGAGTGTTAAGACCTTAATACGTCCCATGGCAATATAAGGTACGTTCACATGTAATGATCTGCTAATTCTCAGATACTTTCAACCAGTTTACTTACTCCAAGGTTTTACCCCGGTGCCCTTATTTGCAAGATGGACAAAGGACAAACACAAGTAAAGGTTCAACAAGTTTATTAATAATAACACTATTAACCCTTAAATTACCCACATAAAACAAGAGGATACCCCAGCAGATTCAAGTATACTACCCGTAAAGATGGTTTGGTTGAACTGCAGGTCCGATTCTCTGAGTCCCTCTGGTCCATCGTCACGAAGGTGAGTCTCAATAGCAGCTTCTTCCTTCCTTCCTTCTTCGGTCAGTCTTCCGAATGGGCAAGGCCGCCTCCTTCGTCGAGTCTTCGCTCCAGTGTGTCTGAAAATGTGTCCCTTTATCCCCCAGCCTGCTTGCTTTCCAGAAACTTCTCTGGCTTCCAGCCAATGAGGTCCCGGAGGGGGTTCTAATACCCAGTGGATTTCTTGATGTCTGCCTGACAGGACACCAGGGTCCGCCCCCCAGGTGTCCATCTCCATGTTGTTGAACTTGTTATCAGATAAGGTATCTACAGGAACTCTTGGTGACAGAAAGTCTGGCCCGATCTGCGCTTCTAACAATAGGCCGATGCATTTCAATGAGGTGCCATGATCTCCTGCTAAGTCTCAAGTAGAGTGTAATGACCTTTGATGGGTGGTTGATGGGTCAGGCCCAGACACGTTTGTGTATTTGTATAATTGGCCTGCCTGAGGTTTGACTATGTTTGATTTTAATATGCCCAATTCTTTAATTTAGGATATCCAATTTTATCAGCCTTAAAACTAGGCCCTGTTTATATCCCCACAGATCTTACCAATTCACTGCTCATGTGTTTAGTACAACGTCCTCCAAAAGCTAATATGGTGTGAGCCCAGTCCTTGGGGGGAGGTTAACATATGCACACAGTTACGAAAAGAGATTAGATGGACTTGGGTTGTTTTCCTTGGAGCAGAGGAGGCTAAGGAGGTCCATGAGTGAGATGTATAAAATTATGAGTGCCATAGATAGATAGATAGATAGAAATAACCTTTACCTCTTGGTGGAGGGATTCTTGATAATGGGGCATTGACTTAAGGCAAGGGGCAAGAGGTTTAGAGTGGATGTGGGGAAAAACATTTTCACCCAAAGAGTGGTGGGAGTCTGGAACTCACTGCCTGAAAGGGTGGTGGAGGCAGAGACCCTCATAACATTTTAGAAGGCTTTAGTTGTGCACTTGCAATGCCAAGGCAGATAAGACTATGGGCCATGAGCTGGAAATGAGTTTAGAATATTTGGGTGGTTTGTCTTTGACCAGTGCAGATGCGATGGGCTGAAGGGCCTTTGTTTAAGGAAAAGGTTATTTATTAGTCGCAAGGAGGCTTACATTCATACTGTATTGAAGTTACTGTGAAAATCTCCTAGTCGCCACACTCCGACGCCTCGGGTACACTGAGGGAGAATTTAACATGGCCAATCCACCTAACCCGCACATCTTTGGACTGTGGGAATAAACCGGAGCACCCAGAGGAAACCCATGCAGATACGGGGAGAATGTGCAAATTCCACACAGACAGTGACCCAAGCCGGGAATCAAACCTGGGTCACTATGACTCTATGACCATGACTCTATGTCAGGTGTTTTCCCACATGACGCCTACCTTAAAGCCCCTCTGCTTTAGAGGTTGGCTCAGCATGTCGTTACTTCATATCCACCAGCTGGGGGTTGCATCTTATTCACCTCAGAAAGTCTCTGAAGTGCTTCTTGCCCTGGACCCTCAAACTGATCACCACACTGCTGACCTCTTGAAAGACCTCCAGCCATACCTGTTTAATCTGGTTGGCTGACCTCCTCCTGTCACTCTCAGGAAGTAAACTGTTCCTACGGGTTTCTCACTGCCTCTATCAGAACCTCTGGAAAGGTGTCGCTGAATTGTGGGGGGGCGGGTGGGGGCACGTTCCGTATTCCGTGCTGTTACTCTCTGTTCTTGCACATTCCGCAGTGATACAGTCTGTCTGCAGCCACATCAGTAGCTCAGGGGCGCCCATTAAATGAGGATCACCATGTCTAGCTCCCACCTCTTGAATATGCCTGGCATCCTGATGCACCATCAACCGAGCAAAGACTAGTTTGTATGCAAGAACAAAGAGGCTTTTATTAGCAAAAGACTTGGAGCACACCCATGCCGATGAACTGGTCCAGACTGAGGCAGGTGGGTGGGGAGCAGTCGCCTTTATACCTGGACCAGGGGGGGAGGAGTCTCAGGTAGGGCCGGCAGGGATGTGTCCAGGCATGACACATATAGAGGTAATAACCTAACAGTGGTTTACCACACATCCCTACTTAGACATGTGATCACAGAGGCAGAACACCAGTTGGTCACATGACACCAAACATTGTGCAACATCCTTGAACAGGGTGGGATCAGGAAATGGACCAAAGATCTGGTTCACAACACTACCAGTGGAATCCAGCCCATTAACTCTGTTTCCCTCTCCACAGATGCTGTCTGACCTGCTAATTATCTCCAGAATTTTCTCTTTTTAATTGCAGGTTTTCAGCACCCACAATATTTTGGTTTTTGCGTTGGATTGAATTTATTGAGCTGTTAAATGTTGTGAATATCTAGCAATATGACTTTTTAACGAATATTTGACACCAAAAAGTATGAATCTACATGGGCTTGGGTACCGGATGCAGTTATCTCATTATAGGATCTGACTTTGAACTGAATACAGACAGGCAAGATAAAAGTTTTCTCATGCTGACAGCTGTTATGCTTTCCAAATAAAATAATTCTGCACCGTCTCCATACAGCACCTGGGCCATTTAAATAAATTCTCTGGAAATAATGAGGCAACCATAGCCACTTGGCCGCTGTGAGGATTCCAGTTGAGCCAGTAGGCGATGCTTCTCTGCGAGTACTGTCGGGCATGTTCAGGAGACAATATGGAGGACAATTTAAAGCTGCTTCTGATTGAGGGTGTTTGATGCCGGACAGGAAAACAACGCCATTCCCCACTGGATGTTCTTCAGTTTAATTAGCACAAGCGGAGCATAGAAAGAGAGGGGAGAGGGCATACAGAAACCACTTCCATGTCATTCTGTCATAAATGTTGTTGCAAGATCATTTTTGCTGATAATTCTGGACTCATGCAGTGGCAAAGCAGTATTTGTGTGAAAAGGAAACAAGACATTGTTCTGTAACAGATCCTATGTTTACATGAACACAGTGAACCAAAAATCTACTTCAATGGAAATAAATATTGGGAGAAATTGCATGTCACTGACTCGCTAATCGCCCATTTTACCATGGCACAAATTAGGATCTGCCTCATTGAATTTATGGTGTAGTATCAACTTCTGTTCAAATGTGCGAATAGCAAAATTTCCCTTGAATAGAGTGGTTTCCAGCAGCTTTGACTGGCAACTGTGCCAGAATAGGAGGGAAATGAGGAAGATAGGCATGGTGACACAGTGGTTAGCACTGCTGCCTCACAGCACCAGGGATCCAGGTTCGATTCCCCACTTGGGTCACTGTCTGTGTGGATTTTTATACATTCTCCCCGTGTCTGCGTGGGTTTCCTCTGGGTCCTCCAGCTTCTTCTCACAGTCCAAAGATGTGCGGGTTAGGTTGATTGGCCATGCTAAATTGCTCCTTAGTGTCAGGGGGACTAGCAGGGTAAATGCATGGGGTTATGAGGATAGGGCCTGTGGTCGATGCAACGGCCGAATGGCCTCCTTCTGCATTGTAGGGATTCTAATGATTCTATGATAGTGTACAGCACCCCCTCCACCTCAGTGGGATTCTGTGTGGGCCCACAACATCATCCAGTTGGCATAAAATGTTAAGATTAAAGTTATGATATTTTGAGTGGGGAGACGGGGAAGAAAAATTGCTAATTAAGAGTTATGTTCACACAGGGACACTGAAGTGTAATCCCCAACCTGCATAAAAATGATGAGTAAATTTTGCAAATCCATTGGCACCCCCATTAAAAGCATCATGAGTCAAAGTAAAATCAAATTGGGGCTACATAATGTGTCTTGATTCTGGAAGCAACCTTCAAGAATAAAATCTGTATAAAATCCCACAGTGTAAACAGGGTTAACAGAGTAAAGAGTGGGACTGATCACTGCCAATGTCAATGGTGCTCAATTTATTACTGACAATGAGACCTCAAAATTAGCTGTATGTTTTTAAAGGTAGAAGTTACATTCAGTGCACCAATCAGGCATTTAACTGGGTCAAAGATCCCGCAGCAGAAATTCCCAGCCTGTAGAGCTGTTGGCCAATCATAGACTTGCAGCTTGTGCAATGAAAGCACCACCAACAGGAGCAATAGCTACTGACAGCAATGTTTAACTTTATTTATTAGTGTCACAAGTCGACTTACATTAACACTGCAATGCACCATTGATTATGCAAAGACTCGTTGTTGCGAAATAACTGGCTTATATTTACGAAAGAATTGGAGCACACCCGAACCGATAGCTAATCCGAACTGAGGCAAAAGGGGCGGAGAGCAGTCGCCTTCATACCCAGAGAAGGGCGGAGTCCCGGATTGAGGCAGCAGGGGCGTGTCCAGGCATATCACACAAACAGACAATGGTGGTTCACCACACACTGCAATGAAGTTACTGTGAAAATCCCCTAGTCGCCACACTCCGGCTCTTGTTTGGGTACACACTGAGGGAGAATTTAGCATGGCCAATCCGCCTAACCAGCATGACGTTTGGGCTGTGGGAGGAAACCGGAGCTCCCAGAGGAAACCCCATGCAGACACGGGGAGAACGTGCAGACTTTGCACAGACAGTGACCCAAGCTAGGAATCGAACCCGAGTGCCTGGCGCTGTGAGGCAGCAGTGCTAACTACTGCGCCACCGTGTCACTCGGGTGTACTCACCCAAGGTCCAGGATCATCAGGCCACAGGTGAAAGGTGGGAGGATGGGGGTCACAGGGTTAGGGTTAGGTCACGGAGGTAGAGGATTGGGCAACAAGTGAAGGGGCAGTGGATTTTAATGCACCCCTGCTCCTATCCCAATGCCAAGCCCCTCGATCAGGTACTGAGTTCCTTTGAACCCTCCCCACCACCCCAATGCCCACAAGCAAACCTGACAGAGCTACCAGAGTTTCCTTCTATGTAAAATGGAACTGAAATTGGCAAGGCTCCACTGGTGATCAATGTTCCACCCAATTTTCCTTTCTGCACTCTTTCCAAATAATTCTTCATGCCCCAGTGATGCAAATTGAAATCTATTCCCATCTAGCAAAAATGATAGGTCACAGGAGCTAGTCTATTTCCCCCAATTGGTTTCTCTTCCAAATTTCTACACAGTTCCCTCCTGAACTTGCAATACCATCCACCACCACTGCCTCCTTCTGGAACTGGTGTGGAATCGTGGTGTCCAAAATTCCTCGGCCCACTTAGAGTTGTAGAGGTTTACAGCGTGGAAACAGGCCCTTCAGCCCAACCTTTCCATGCCGCCCACTTTTTACCACTAAGCTTGTCCCAAATACCCACATTTGGCCCATATCTGTCTTTACTCATCTTACCCATGTAACTGTCTAAATGCTTTTTAAAAGACAAAATTGTACCCGCCTCTACTACCACCTCTGGCAGCTCCTTCCAGGCACTCACCACCCTCTGAGTGAAAAAAATTAACGCTCTGGACCCTTTTGTATCTCTCCCCTCTCACCTTAAACCTATACCCCTCTAGACACCCCTACCTTTCGGAAGGGATGTTGACTATCTCGTTGTTCTATGCCTCTCATTACTTCTTAGAACCTCTATAAGTTCATCCCTAAGCCTCCTATGCTCCACGGAAGGCAATTACACTTTGCCAATGTAATTGTGTCACAGCAAGCACTCTAACCTCTGCTCTAACCCCTCTGGAGTATCTAAGCTTCGGGCAGGATCAACTCATCAGCATTTACTTATGGAGAACCTCACTTCCATCCATAACACCAACCTACAGGTCAGCTTACACCTGGCATTCAGATTACCCAGCAGAAGAGAGGTAGAAAATTCCCGTTGTGGAAAGCCTCTCCCCACCCCCACCCCTTTTGCTGTTTCTGTACTTATTTAAAACTTGTTACGTCTCTAACATTTCCCAGTTCTGTTGAAAGATCATTAATCTGAAACACTGACCCGCTTCCTCTCTCTGCAGATGCTGCCTGACCTGCTGATTATTTCCAACATTTTCTGTTTTTACTTCCACTTTCCAACATCTGCAGAATTTTGCTTTCGTGTTATAATGGGGCGGAACTTTATAGCCTCACTCGTCCCGAAACCCTAAACTCCCGCCCGAGGTCAACGGACCTTCCTATTGTCAGCCCCTCACCCACTCCAATTCCCGTGGCGGGCAGGACGGCAAAATTCCAGCCAGCGAATTATAACGATGTGTGTACGTTAACCCTTAAATCTCATCGGACCCCTTGTTCCTGGTTTTTCACACCTTTTAAAAAAACACAGGTCTATCCAATGTTGTTCCAAAATGAATCAGTTCACACTGAACTGCATTGAAATCCATCTGCCAGAATTTCACCCACTCATTTAATCTAACAATGTCTCTTTGTAATTTTACGCTCTGGTTTACATTACATACCAGGCCATCAATGTTTGTATTGGTAGACTTGGCTCTCTATTGCATTATCTAACTCATTAATAAGTATGGTTAATAGCTGTGGCCCCAGAACGGAGGACAAGAAGTAGGAGGAAGAGGAAGATGGTCCCCGCAATGCCTGAAGCACTGACTATATTGTTGCCATGTATCCATGGCAACCTGAGCAGCAATATAATCAGCAAGGAGAAGAGACAGCATGGCGGATACTCTTTGAGGGGGGTGGGGGGACAGCAGGTGAGATGTTGAAACGCTTTGAGGTTAGTTCGCATGTGTGTTCCCTTTTTCACCATCATCCTCCTCCTAACCCAAAGTCACATCACTCCCACCTGTCTGCAGGAGAACAACGTGTGCAGAAGATCAGGGAGGCTCATAAGGCTACAGTTAATGTATTTGCCATCTTGTTTAAAGAGGCAGAAATGGTGGGATCCAGAGTTTGCAAGGCCATCATCAGAGCATATAGCGACTGATTACCCTGCTACAATTTAAGTTCCACTATGGAGGTGTTATCTATTTAAAATGGTTGCAGGTTTGACATAAGAGCTAATCTCGTGATTTGATGGTAATGTCATTATTGTCACAGGCTGCGGTTTTGCTTTCAGTTTTCCCTCTGTACAGGCAAGAGCTCCTAGAATAAATCAGCTCACAGCTGATATTTTCAAGTTTTCGATCCATGTATATCTATGACAAGTGTAAATACATGTTTACACAATCCCTTATGGGTGATAGGTGCCTTTATATGTACCACCGAGTGTTCCCTCCACCCACATTGTCTGTACCTTTAAGACCTGGCTGGCTGTAGGATTCGCATTCTAATCAGTATTCTGCAACTTGATGTTGTGTCTCTGTGCACTGTTTGAGAGCACATTTCCACTCCATCTGACGAAGGAGCAGCACTCCGAAAGCTTATGGTATTTGCTACCAAATAAACCTGTTGGACTTTAACCTGGTGTTGTGAGACTTCTTATTGTAAAACAGGACAGGGTACACGGAGGTAGCGAAACAATGTGGCAACAAGAATAAGTATAGGAGGACATGGTGAACAATCTTATATCATGTAGAATGGCACAAAAACGACCCTTGATGTGTTGACCAGATGTTGCGACATCGGAGAGTGTTGAAATCGTAATGTGGTGACGGCACAGAAAAACTTTGAAGACACAGGCACTGATTTTACCGTCACGCCCGCCCCGAAATCCGGGTGGGCAAGGCTCGCAGAATGGCATTCTCCATTGGCCTCAGGTGCGATCATGTGAGCCTGGGGCGGGCATGCCAGTAAAATTCCAGCCACAATGTCGAGTTAGTGCTCGAGTCAAGAGCTGGTAAACTGATAGATCCCTCGTGGTGTGATCGCTGTCAGGTCAGAGGGTGGACAGCCAAGTTTGCCAATAACACAAACATTGATGGCCTGGTATGTAATGTAAACCAGAGCATAAGATTACGAAAAGACATTCTTCACTGGAGGAGAGAAGAAACTGATCCGACGTACTCATCTGAGCGTAAGAATGTTGAAATTATGGTGATAAAGGCAATCCCATTTCATTTTGTGTTGATATCAAGTCAAATTAACCCAGTCTTGTATGAGGCATGGCTCAGAGATATTTAATGCTGTTATCAAGCAGCAATGCGGCCCAAGTCTCCCTATTTCCAGTGTGTAAGGGTGCTCACACCCAGCTTCTCTCCATTGCTTCCTGCTCTGCAGATGTCAACTGGACAATCTGTGGTGCCCATGGCTGGCCCTCATCCTCTCACTTGTATATTGTGATCTTTTCTTCATGGGGACAACAAGAGATTTATGAGGGTCTGTAACACGTGGGCATCTGATGGATGCAGTGCATTCAGTGGGGGTAGATATCAGGCAGGTGCATCAAGAATGACATTGGCATTTCAGGACATATGCTGTGTGGATGAGCTGAGATATATCACATCAAAGTGAATAGCAGTGGTGGATGGAGAAAGGGATAAGTGAAGAATTGCCTCACTGATGCGCGATTGATTCACACGGGAGGCTATGACCTTCCCGGGAATAAAGGCTTTTATTCACGACAAATAGGAGCACACTACTTAACAATATTATCCCAGACTAAAGACTACTAGGAAGTAGCAGTGACCTTTATACTCCTGTAAGAAGGCGGAGCCGAACGGAGTGTACCACATAAACAATAATAACAGGTGGAACACCCAAACCCTAACCCCAACAGTAACAAGAGTAACATAAGTACAAGTACCCATAGTGGTAACCATCTATGGTTCACCACACTCACCTTGACAAGACAGAATAGAGGAAGATGCGCTACTGGGCAGTGGTGAATCTGCAATTCTGCTCACATTTCCTAATCTGGTGAGGTCATTAAATTGCTTCCTACATTGCGTTCAATGTTGCCGGTATCCTATTCAGCCGCATCACACCATGCCTTCTTCCTCACAGCAGGGAGACCTCACTGCACCCAGCGTTACTTCAAAGGATGTCTCATTGAACCAGGAATTAGCCTTTGCCCTTACTGCGTCCATCTCAAAATATTTCTCTCTCCTACGATGTGTCTTCAAATTTTTCTGTGCCACCACCACATTTCGATTTCAACACTCTCCGATGCCGCAAATTTCATTGCAATCTGGTCAAAACATCAAGGGTTGCCTCGTGCCATTTTGCACAATATAAGATTGTTCACCATGTCATACTTGTATTTATTCTTGCTGCCACATGGTTTTACTACCACTGTGTGCCATGTCCTGTTTTATAATCATATAAAGGCATATGAGGTTGATTCATATGATTCATATGAGGTCATATGAGGTTGATTGGCCATGCTAAAAATTGCCCTTAGTGTCCTGAGATGTGTAGGTTAGAGGGATTAGTGGGTAATCTGTAGGGATATGGGGGTAGGGCCTGGGTGGGATTGTGGTCAGTGCAGACTCGATGGGCCGAATGGCCTCTTTCTGTACTGTAGGGTTTCTATGATTCTATGATGATCAATCACTCATAAAGGATTGAGTAAACATGTGTGAGTTTATGTATTTAAACTTGGCGTACATATACATGGATCGAAAGCTTGAAAATATCAGCTGTGAGCTGTCTTCTGCTCAGAGACCAAAGTGAAGTTGTGGCTAGATCACATGACACATTTCCCTCCTCATGATGGCACGCTGCTATTCTCTGAAAGGCATTTCAGAACAGTCCTGACAACAGTTCTCAAGCTGCCTCAGGTTACTTTAAGTTGTATTATGAAACCGTAACATCATTGCCACCAATATATCAGTCTGCAAAAGAGGGTTCATCAACAAATGGTCAGAATATGAACAAGGTCTGAAGTGGTAGATGTGTGAAATAAACTGAGGCTTATTGCACTACACCACTTCAATAAAGCGCAGGGAGAGAGAGAGGTGAGACTTTAATAAAGAGCACGGAGAGAGAAAAGCGAGACTTCAGTAAAGAGCGCAGGGAGAGAGAGGCTGTGGCGGTGGATCTCAGACCTGGGGGAAGAACCCAAGACTTTGGGGACCACAAAAGAGTGGTAAGGTAAGACCTAATCCACTTACCTTTTTGGCAATGGCAGCAGTGTAAATCGATGGTAGTACGGGACAGGTGGCGAGATGACATCAGTTCAGAAAATGGCGTGGGACCAACGGGAGCAGCTGATTGGTGAGAAAGTCCTGGTGGGTATTTTCCAACTATATTTAATTGTATGTCATTGTTTAAGAAACAAAGAAACAAAGAACAATACAGCACAGGAACAGGCCCTTCGGCCCTCCAAGCCTGCACCGATCATGTGTTCCTAACTCGACCAACCATTTGTATCCCTCTAATCCCAGTCTGTTCATGTGGCTATCTAGATAAGTCTTAAATGATCTTAGCATGTCTGCCTCAACCACCTTGCTTGGTAGTGAATTCCAGGCCCCCACCACCCTCTGTGTAATATATATGTCCCCCGCATATCTGTATTGAACCTTGCCCCCCTCACCTTGAACTTGTGACCCCTTGTGTTTGTCATTTCTGACCTGGGAAAAAGCTTCCAACTGTTCACCCTATTTATGCCCCTCATAATTTTATAAACTTCTATTAGGTCGCCCCTCAACTTCCGTCTTTCCAGGGAGAACAACCCTAGTTTACTCAATCTCACCTCATAGCTAATACCCTCCATACCAGGCAACATCCTGGTAAACCTTTTCTGCACTCTCTCCAAAGTCTCCACGTCCTTAAGCAAGGATAAGGACTTATTTAATTTTTTTAAAAGTCTTTTAAAGTTCAAAATTTAAAGAGTTTAGACATGGCAGGAGAGCTCAAAAACGTGGATTGCTCCTCCTGTACTATGTGGGAAGCCAGGCACACTTCCAGTGCCCGGAACTAACATGCATGCAGGAAGTGTGTCCAGCTGCAGCTCCTGGAAGCTTGGGTTTCAGAGCTGGAACAGCGGCTGGGGACACTGTGCAACATCCACGATTCTGAGAGCAACATGGACAGTACGTTTAGAGAGCTAGTCACATCACCTCTGAAGGGACTTGAGGAAGGAAGAGAATGGGTGACCACCAGGCATTCCAAGAGAAACAGGCAGGTAGTTCAGGGGTCTACCAGGGCCCAGTATTCCAGTTTGGAGGATGATGAGGGCATTGGTTCCTCCAGGGAGTGCAGACAGAGCCAAGCTTCCGGCACCACAAGCAGCCTGTCTGTACAGGAAGAGGGGGAGAGCAATAGTAACAGGGGATTCTATAGTCAATGGTATAGATAGGCTCTACTGCGGCCAGCAACGTGACTCCAGAATGGTGTGTTGCTTCCCTGGTGCCAAGGTTCAGGATATCACTGAATGTCTGCTAGTCATTCTAATGGGGGAGAGTAATAAGGCAGAAGTCATGGTACATATTGGTACCAGTGACAGAGGTAGAAAGAGGGATGGAATCCTGCGATCAGGAATTCAGGGAGTTAGGCAGCAGACTAAAAAGCAGAACCTCTCAGGTTGTAATCTCTGGATTACTCCCAGTCCCACAAGCTAGCTAGCACAGAAATCGGAGAATAGTGGGTATGGACACATGGTGTAAGAGTTGGTGCAGGTGGGAGCATTTTAGGATCCTGGATCACTGGGACCATTTCTGGGGACAGTGGGACCTGTACTAGTGGGACAGTCTACATCTGAACCAGAGTGGGACTAACATCCTTATGGGTGGATTTGCTGGTAATGTTGGGAGGAGTTTCAACTAATTTGGCAGGGGGAGGGGACACAGACTGTTAGCAGAATAGGGACATAGCATAATACAGCAAAACAAAAAAGTCAGAGGGGTTGCAGCTGTATTAAGTTTCAAGAGAGTAAGGCAAGGCTGCCTGGCCTCGACTTTAATGCCAGGATTATTATGGGTATAATGGGTGAATTAAGGGCGATGATTGACAAATGGAATTATGATATAGGAGCCATCACAGAGACGTGGTTGAGGGAGGGGCAGTTCAAAATTCCAGGAAAAAGAATCTTCAGGTGGACAGGGGAGGGGATAAAAGAGGAGGAGGCATTGCATTATTGGCTAAGGAGTTAGGTACTGCAGTGAGGAGAGATAATAGGTGCGATTCTCCCATCCCACTGCACTGATTTTGTACCGCAGCAGGCCGGGAAATTAAAGCGGGGCCAGATTAGCACGATCCACGCTGGGCGTCCGGCCCCGAGCGCGCCTCCCAGCGCTGGTTTTCCGGCAGTGTCAGCTCCATGCCTGAAATAGTCGCAGATCTGCATTACACACACAGGATGCAATTTTAATCTATTTTGAATGCAATTAGCGGGCCCGGGACTGAAGTCTCCGGGTCTGCTACCCTCCCCCTACCCCACCAGGAGTATTTCACTCCAGCGCGGTTTACAGTAGCTCCCCACTTGCGGGGAGCTGGTGGCCTGACCCTACTGGAGTGAAAGGGGTCAATCAGGGCCCCTTAGAGGGTTGGGTGGCAGGGGGGTGCCCCTGCAAATTGGCACCTTGGCAGTGCCAGTCTGGGCCCCCTGGCACTGCCCAAGGAGCAATGTGCCAATGCCCAGGGGGCACCTTGGCACTGCCCATTGGGCATGCGGCAATACCAAGGCGGCCGGGCCTAATGGGAGGGGAGGGGGGCGGGATCTAATGGGGTGCCTCGGGGGGTGATCGGTAGGCGTAAGGGGTCCCGCTGCCATTCTGCAATCGGGATCAGTGGGGGAGGGAGGGAGACCAGCGATTGGGGCTGGCCACTGGGGTGGAGGGGGTGGGTGTTCAGTCTGCTGGGGGGTGGGGGGGGGGCAGTTGGCACTGTTGGGGGGGGGTGGTTGGCACTGCAGGAAGGAGTCGGGACTGCTGGTGGGGGGGATCAGGTGAGGGTGTGCTGGAGATCAGAGCAGGCTGGGGTTGTGGGGAGATGTAGGGGCTGGGCCTGGGTATGGTCAAGAGGCCAGTGATCAGGCCATGGGGGGGTCAGAGAGCCGGCGATGCGGGTGTTACAGGGCTGGCCAGCGATTGAGCTGGCAAACAATCGGGAGGCCAGCAGACAGGGGCCACTGTGCATGAGCTGATCTTGACTCTGACAGATCGGACCATGCACAGTGATCCGCTCAGTGCTGTTCTGCCAGCCTCTTGGGCGAGGATAGGCCCTGCCCACTGATTTTCAGCAGGATTTACTCTCGTTCACTCAGCAGTGCACAGAATTTGAGAGATTCGTCTCTGAACTCCCACTGGAAAAAAAACACGATTTACTCCAGTTTTGACACAAATTTGACACTTTGAATTTTTTTGGGAGAATCACAGCTGATATCTTGGAGGGGATCAAATGAAGCTTTGTGGGTCAAGCTTAGGAATAAAAAAGGGACAGCTACATTGTTAGGTGTTTATTATAGACCCCCAGAAAGTCAGAGGAAAATTGAGGAGCAAATATGTGCACAATTTGTAGATGTGTGTAAAACAATAACAATATGGTATTTATATTCAGTGATTTCAAATTTCCCAATATTAATTGGGATCAACGTAGTGTTAATGAGCTTGGATGGAGTGGTTTTCTTGAAAGTGTATAGGAAAACTTTTTAGATCAATATGAGTCCAACAAAGGAGGGAGCTGGACCTGATTCTGGGGAATGAAGCCGGCAGGTGGTTGAGATGGTGATAGGGGAGCATTTTAGTGATAGTGATCACAACATGGTATAATTTAAGCTTGGTATGGACAAAGAAATAGATAGGTTGCTAAAAAAAGTCTTGGTTTGGGGGAGAGTGGATTTTAGTAAAATAAGGCAGGATCTGGCCAAGGTAGTCGGGGAACAGCTACTAAAGGGGAAATCTACTGAAGAGCAGTGGGGGGCATTCAAAGAGGAAATGGGGAGGGTGCAAGCCCAGCATGTTCCCGCGAGGGTGATAGGAAGGAGTAACAAGCCCAGAGAACCATGGATGACCAGAGATATTCAGGAAGCAAAGAGAAGGAAAAGAGAGGCTTTTAGCAGGTACAAGAGGAACAAATCAGTGGAGACATTATTGAGGTATAGGAAGTGCAGGATGGAACTTAATAAAGCAATTAGGAATGCAAAGAGGGGATATGAGAAAGCTCTGGCTGGTTAGAGTAGGAGGGATCCTAAGATATTGAAAAAGTATATCAATGAGGATAACCAGGGAAAAAGTAGAGCCATGGATTAGGATTAGGCCATAGTTAGGATTGGCCATGCTGAATATCTTTGGGTGGAACCAAGGATATTGGTAGAGTGTTGAGTGAGTACTTCACATCCATCTTCACCAAGAGGATGAGGACGATAGTATGGAATTCAGGGAGAGAGACTTTGAGGTTCTTGAGCAAATTAACATAGGGCGGGAAAAGGTATTGAAAGTGTTTGCAGGCTTAAAAGTGGACAAATGTCCAGGTCTTGATGAATTGTGCCCCAGACTGCTGTAGGAGAATCAGAGAACCCCCTACAGTGCAGAAGGAGACCATTCAGCTCATTGAGTCTGCACTAACTCTCTGACAGAGCATCTTACCCTATACTCATAACCCCATATCCAGCTAATCCCCTTAAGCTACACATCTTTGGACACTGAGGGGCAATTCAGCATGGCCAATCCACCTAACCTGCACATCTTTGGACTGTGGGAGGAAACCAGAGCACCCAGAGGAAACCCACGCAGACACAGGGAGAACATGCAAAGTCCACACAGAAAGTGACCCAAAGCTGGAATTGAACCCGGATCCCTGGTGCTATGAGGCAGCAGTGCCAACCATTGTGCCACCAAGGCAAGGGAGGAGATTGCAGGGGTTCTAACCCAAATCTTTAAATCTTCTGTGGCCACGGGAAAGGTGTTAGAGAACTGGAGAACAGCTAATGTGGTTCCACTATTTAAGAAATGTTGTAGCGATCAGCCACGGATCTACAGACCAGTGAGCCTCATGTCAGTGGTAGGGAAACTACTGGAGAAACTTCTGAAGGAGAGCAGCTATCTCCACTTGGAGAGGCAAAGCTTGATCAGGGATAATTAGCATGGGTTTGTCAGGGGAGGTCATGCCTAACAAATTTGATTGAATTTTTTGAGGAAGTGACCAGGTATGTAGATAAGGGTAGTGCAGTCGATGTAGTTTATATGGATTTCAGCAAAGCCTTTGACAAGGTTCTCACATGGGAGACTTATAAAGAAGGCAAATGCATGTGGGATACAGGGTAATTTGATAAGGTGGATTCAAAATGGGCTCAATTGGGTGATGACAGAAGTTTGCTTTAGTGACTGGAAGCCAGTGTCCAGTGGTGTACCACAAGGATCTGTGATGTGTCCCCCATTATATAAATGGCATAGATGACTATGTGGGGGGGAGGGGGGGGGGGGGGGTTGGATTAATAAATTTGCAGATGACACAAAGATTGGACAAGTGGTTAACAGTGAGGTTGAGTGTCTTGGACTACAAGAAGACATAGAAGGAATAGTCAAATGGGCAGATAAGTGGCAGATGGAACTTAAACCTGAAAAGTGTGAGGTGATACACTTTGGAAGGAGTAATTTGACAAGGAAGCATTCAATGAATGGTAGGACACTAGGAAGTTCTGTGGAACAAAGGGATCTTGGTGTATTTGTCCACAGATCTCTGAAAGCGGAAGGGTATGTTAGTAGGGTGGTGAAAAAGGCAAATGTGACGCTTGTCTTTATCAATCGAGGCATAGATTACAAAAGCAGGGAGGTCATGTTGGAGTTGTATAAAACTTTGGTGAGGCACAGCTAGAATACTTTGTGCAATTCTGGTCACCACATTATCAGAAGGATGTGATTGCACTGGAGAGGGTGCAGAGGAGATTCAACAGAATGCTATGTGGAATGGTATATCTAAGATATGAAGAGAGGTTTGATAGGCTTGGGTTGTTTTTGTTGGAGCAGAGAAGACTGAGGGGCGAACTGATCGAGGTGTGCAAGATTATAAGGGGCAGGGTGGATAGGGAACAGCTGTTCCCCTTAGTTGAAGGGTCAGTCATGAGTTAGTTCAAGGTGAGAGGCAGGAGGTTTAGCGGGGATGTGAGGAAAATCTTTTTTATCCAGAGGGTAGTGACAGCCTGGGAGGGTGATAGAGGCGGGTTGCCACACATCTTTTAAAAAGTACCTGGATGAGCCCTTGGCACATCATACCATTCAAGGCAATGGGCCAAGTGCTGGTAAATGGGATTAGGTAGGTTAGGTATTTCTCACATATCACTGTAGACTCGATGGGCCGAAGTGCCTCTTCTGCACAGTGATTCTGTGATTAGTGTTCACCTAACTCCAGTCAATAATAACATCATTGCTGTTTATCCAATCCTACACAGTTCTTTTCTTTCCCAATGTTCCCCACTTGCTGAAGGTGCTGGACTTTTGCTGGCACCTTTCTTGCCCCAGTGGCCATTCTTCAAGTCTGATCCTTAATGAATGATGGTGGACTATTCAACTGTGTATGCCATCACAAACCTGACCTTATCCAAGGGATATATAGAGAAATCCACATCAGTTAGCCTGACACCGACACAATTCTTGCGTGCTGACTCGGAAAGGCGGCCAAGGAGATGAATAAAACACTTCCCTGCAGTCCTGCAGATGGTGCTGTCTGTTTACTGACTTTCATTTCCCACATCTCACTGATGCATGACATCTTCCAACATCACGCCTATTGATCTAATGGGCTTTAACAATACCAGTTCACAGGGTGAGAAAGTTATTGATCATCTTGTCATGATACCAGGCGCAACAATCCTAAATTTTAGACTGAATGAAATGATAGAGGGTTGTACAGCAGCAGGGGCTATAATTTGTGTAAAGAAAGAGTATTTTATTAAAGTAAGGAGGTTTAGACTATCGTATTTATCTTCACACACACACACACATAGCAAGTATTGCAACAACTGTCAAATTGAACAGACATTCTTCTCAGTTTGTGTTGTTGTTCCGCCTGCCTTCTCTACGACATTCCAGTCCCTGTCTGAAAGAACGGGTCATGATGTGGAGATGCCGGCGTTGGACTGGGGTAAACACAGTAAGAAGTTTGACAACACCAGGTTAAAGTCCAACAGGTTTATTTGGTAGCAAAAGCCACACAAGCTTTCGGAGCTGCAAGCCCCTTCTTCAGGTGAGTGGGAATTCTGTTCACAAACAGAACTTATAAAGACACAGACTCAATTTACATGAATAATGGTTGGAATGCGAATACTTACAACTAATCAAGTCTTTAAGAAACAAAACAATGTGAGTGGAGAGAGCATCAAGACAGGCTAAAAAGATGTGTATTGTCTCCAGACAAGACAGCCAGTGAAACTCTGTGGGGGTTACAGATAGTGTGACATGAACCCAATATCCCGGTTGAGGCCGTCCTCGTGTGTGCGGAACTTGGCTATCAGTTTCTGCTCAGCGACTCTGCACCGTCGTGTGTCGCGAAGGCCGCCTTGGAGAACGCTTACCCGAATATCAGAGGCCGAATGCCCGTGACCGCTGAAAAGAACGGGCACAAGACTTGCTCCCAGGTCTGTTCTTCAGACTGATGTTTGGACATGTATTAGAGAGGCTCTTTTTTTTGGGGGGTGGGGTGGGGGGGAAGGGGGGTCTTGCCCACTAGCCTTTCTCCCTTTCCTCGGGTGAATCTTCTGACCTCCACTCATGACTCTGTCTGGTTGAAGGGAAGGAATCACAATCCTTTCAGAATAATAGGAATCTTATTTTTCTTTAAACAAGCCAAATTGAATGTTAGACAAACTTAAACAATTAAGCAAGTCCTGTTGACTTCCATCAATCAGGATGGCATGGTGGCACAGTCGTTGCACTTCTGCCTCACAGCGCCAGGGACCCGGGTTCAATTCCGGCCTCGGGTGACTGTCTGTGTAGGGTTTGCATGTTCTCCTATGTCTGTGTGGGTTTCCTCCGGGTGCTCCGGTTTCCTCCCACAGTCCAAAGATGTGCGGGTTAGGAAGATTGACCATGCTAAATTGCCCCTTATTGTCAGGGGGATTAGCAGTGTAAATATAGAGGGTCACTGGGATAGGACCTGGCGTGATTGTTGTCAGTCCAGGCTTAATGGGCCGATTGGCTTCCTTCTGCACCATAGGGATTCTATGATTCTATGAACACCAAAAGCTGATAGCATTAACATGTGAAAAAAACACTTCAGCGCATGAGGAAGAGCCCTCTAGCTTTGAAATCTTGTCAGTGCTGTTGATCTGCTAAAAACTATCACTAACAAATGCTAAAAGTAGTAAAGCAACTTTTAAGATGAAAATAATGTACCTTTCTTATGGGCAAGAAAAAGCATGCAGCATTTGGCATTCTTTTTAATTTTGCCGATTTAAATTGATGTATTTCAAATTATCATTCATTTTACTGATTTAAGGAACTTGTACCATTAAAATGCTTCCAAAATACAATAAACTGACAGATTATAAACATCAGCCTTAAAATATATTGGCATTATATCATTCCTCTCAATCTCTACAAGTGATGTTGCGAAGTTACCAAGGACTACAAGCATCTCCCAGAAAAAAGAATCTTCCTATATATATATATTCATTGACTACAGAGCCCAAATTTATAACATGATTACAAACAAAGGTTAATGTATTGAAAACAGGTAATAATAAGAAGGATGTGGTGCTAAATGTCAGGTTGCTGTTGGTTTAAGTGCCATCAAATGAGAAGGACTGAGTTCAACCTCCTGCCCTACATATGTCAACCGCACAGACCAAAATGGAGTGGAAACTGTACAGGTTCATCGCAATATGACATGGAGGAAGGTAGAGGAGGTACTTTTTGTGGCAGGTTAAAGTGGATCATTGGTAAAAGTCT
Organism: Mustelus asterias; assembly: GCF_964213995.1. NCBI lineage: Eukaryota > Metazoa > Chordata > Chondrichthyes > Carcharhiniformes > Triakidae > Mustelus > Mustelus asterias. The sequence goes on from NC_135812.1 coordinate 21,053,107, forward strand.
GCAAATGGACTGTCCATCTGCCTTCACAGAAACAGAGGCGTGGCTCTAAGTGAGTAATTTGCTAAAGGGATAATGCTGTGGAAAAAAGCAGATATATTACAGTTGTGGAATAATGAATCAATTCTCTGGATTGGTTATCTGAGCACATTTTCTGAAACACTTGATAGAGGTTTATAATGGCAGGTGAGGGGAGAAATCAATGCAATCTCTTCCTGTAAACACTGTGACAAAAAATGTTTACTTAAAACCACTTGCTTAATGATGGAAAATGACCTTGTTGAACTGTCGCATTTCTTCATAAAATCCCATAGTGCAGAGGGAGGCCATTCAGTGCATCATGTCTGCGCCGACTCTCCGAAAGAGCATTGCACTCAGGCCCTCACCTCTACCCTATCCCCATAAACTCGCACATTTATCATGGCAAATCCACCTAACCTACATATGGGGCAGCATGGTGGCACAGTGGTTAGCACTGCTACCTCACAGTGCTAGGGACCCAGGTGCAATTCCCGGTTTGGGTCAATGCCTGTGCAGAGTTTACACATTCTCCCTGTGCCTGCGTGGGTTTCCTCCAGATGCTCTGGTTTCTTCCCACAGTCCTAAAGACTTGCTGGTTAGGTGGATTGGCCATGCTAAATTCTCCCTCAGTGTACCCGAACAGGCTCTGCAGTGAGGCGACTAGGGGATTTTCACAATAATTTCATTGCAGTGTTAATGCAAGTCTACTTGTGACTAATAAATAAATAAATAAACTTTACTTTACGACACTAAGGGACAATTTAGCATGGCCATACCACCTAATCTGCGCATCTTTGGACAATAAGGGGCAATTTTGCATGATCAATCCACCTAACCTGCACATCTTTGGAGTGTGGGAGAAAACCGGAGCACCCGGAGGAAACCCATGCAGACACGGGGAAAAGGTGCGAACTCCACGGGGAAAAGCTGAGAATTGAACCCTGGCATTGTGAATAAGCAGTGCTAACCACTATACCATCTTGCATGGCTAAAATGCTTATTCTGATTTTCTTTGACAGTTTCATCTTGTAGACTATACACAATTGTACTGTGGTCATTTGCAGTTGCTCTTCCTGGGAGGTTGACAAATCTTGCATTCATGTTGCAATGCTTGTGCTCTCCACATCAGCTACTACACAGAATCAGTATTTCTTTTGTGAAATGATTATTGTTAATCACTGCAACCTGACAGCTTGTGATAATGTGCCATTGATTTAATACAAAGTTGGTATTCTGACAGATTTGCGGTGAACTTTTCTATACAGTGAGTAAATCAGGAATTACCTGACAAGTCATTATAAGAAGTTAATTTTACTCTCTTTTATCTAATTCAGTGCTTTAGTTTTAATTGTTACTATCCAGCATTGAAATGTATGGATTTATTTTCAACTTAATTTACACTCTGCATGCGCCCTGCTACAACTTACCAATAGGGTTGTTAAATGTACTCCAAATAATTTAGAAATCCAACAAAATTGATGCTGATTACTTTGCACCTAAATAGTATTTAATGACAATGACAGTCAACTATTATTATATTGCACAGTCCTTCGGAGACATGCAATCTATGTGTTATAATGTGGTGAGTGAATTGCTCCAACATGACATGAAATTTAAATGAAGGGACCTGTGACCCAGGTCCATTAGTTGTAACCGAGGGAGACTTGGAATAAAGAGCTTTTCAGATTAGAATGTATTTTCAAAAGCTGCACGCCATTACGAAATCTACAATATTGAACTTGAAATATTCTATAATTAGACAGCGTCCTCTTCTGGTCTAAGAGGCATCTGGTTGGGTCCATGAATAGGGAGGGAATAGAGGGCTACGGAGCAAGTAAGAGCAGAAGGTTTTGTTTTAGTTTAGTTAGGGCATCATGATCGGCATGGGCTTGGAGGGCCAAAGGGCCTGTTCCTGTGCTGTACTTTTCTTTGTTGTTCTTTGTTCAATGTTTGATTTTTTTTTTTCGCTGGCACATTAAGAAGCCATTGGAGATGTATTATATGATGTTAACAACGTTATCCTTTGCCTTGGCCATGTTTACCAGTGCCTCTTAATGTTCTGCAGTTTTAGCCCAATGAGACACTATAAAATGTTTTATGGTATTCATTTACAAGGAAAGTGTCATTATTAATTTATAATGATCACCCTGAAGTATGACTGTTTGTAGATTAGTGGTAAAGAACTTGACAACAAAACAGTTTATGTTCAGAAGGAACCATTTAAATATTTTATAATTATTCAATATACCTTTTGTTTCAAAGTCCTTTAAAAGTTTATTTATTAATGTCACAAGTAGGCTTACATTAATATTGCAATGAAGTTACTGAAAATCCTCTAGTCGCCACACTCCAGCGCCTGTTCGGGTACACTGAAGGAGAATTTAACATGGCCAATGCTCCTAACCAGCACATTTGTTCAGACTTTGGGAGGAAATTGGAGCACCAAAAGGAAACCCACGCAGACACAGGGAGAAAGTGCAGACTCTGCACAGACAGTGACCCAAGCCAGGAATCAAACCCAGGTCCCTGGCGCTGGGAGGCAGCAGTGCTAACTATTGTGCCACCATGCCACCCATTCTCCATTTTATTGGAATATAATTGTGAATGTTACACCACAGAGTAATTTTTCACCCATCAATAGTAAGGTTTAAAAGGATTTACTTTTTTAAATTATGGCCTTGTGTATTAATTTCCATAATTATATATTCTGCATTAGGTTTGAACCATGGAAATGTTACCATATAGAAAGAGGCCATTCAGCCTATCGTATCTTTAATCTGAAGTACTTTAGTTAAATGATATATGGAGCATTTTATTTTATCTCTCTCGCAATAAAATTTGTGTCTTAAGTTATACTATGTGCATTCATAAAGCTTTCATTTTGAAATGTCACATTCAATTAGACTGAGGTACATGACCTGTTGCTGGTTGGCCAGTGGAGGATTTATCATGCAGCCCAGTAATAATTGTGTTAATTCAAACTAATTTATTATAAACTTTAAAGAACAATTATTAAATTTTATTTTAAATATTAACATCTGCCTTTTCCCTCGGCCTTCATTCCGTTTGTGTTTCCATTAATATTGCATGAAGTTATTTTATGCACGAAGTGTCTTGTTAATTCCAATTAGATAAAAAAGAAATTACCACAATCCAGTGGGATTTATAAATTATTCTGTGGTGTGATAATATTGAAATTGGAACCACTTTTCCTTTTCTAACTATTCTATTTGTTGGCAGTGCTAATTTTAGGCTTATTGAGGAATTGAAAAGAACCTTTTTTCTTTCTGTAAAACATTTGATTGTTAATCTGCCAATAGTATGGGGGGCGATTTTGAGCTCGTGTTCCCCACCTGCGGGAATGGTGGTGCACGCTTAAAATCCGGAGAGCGCGATTCGCACCGCTGAGTTTCCGAGTTTCGATCTTTCCGGCCCCTCGCCGGTGGAATGGAGTGAAACACGCCGTGGGACCCGCAGAAAGCTCATTTTGATACATTAGCATGTCACTAGCGAGTGCACTCTCCAGGACTTCCTACCTCACCGGATATTCAGTGGGCGTCGGTGTGACGTCACATCATTTATAACAAGTCTTCATAAGCGTCTTCACCTCCGAGGGGGATTTCGGAGATGAGTGCTCAGGCAGCCAGCATCCTCCGCGGTGTGCACTGCTCAGGGTGCACCGGACAGGACTTGGGGGGACACGGATAAGCGCAACGCAGGGCCAGGGGTGGGTTCCCTGTATCGCCATTTTGGGGAGAGGGGTCGGGAGAGGTCACTTGCAGGCCTTACCCTCCCTTCATGTCAGCGCACCCCTCGCTTTAAAGGGGTTGTGAAGGCCGTTATGCAGGCAGTGCTCCCCGTGTCCTTATTCCTGGGTTCCTGTCCATATCACAGCTCAGGGAGTGTCCTTCCTCAGTGGGAGCTGGCAAGAGGGTAGGAGGGACCCAGCAATGCCATGCTCACACTCCACAGCGATGAAGTCCCATGCGAGTGTGGTGGTTCCCCCAAGTGTGGTGGCTTGAACAGGGAGAAGGCTCTGTGGGTGAACAAAGTGAAATTTATTGCCAGACATTCAAAACATAATGGTGACCTATCTACACTAGTGCCTTTATTCACCTTTGCCCACTAAGTGCCGACGGTTTCTTAATCTTCTTCACCCTCCCACTGCGTCTAGGCACTTCCCCAAGATCCACAGTTGAGGTTGAGGCAGCCTGCTGACTTCCGTGCCGTTTGGCCTGAGATGACGTTGGCGGGCATCCCCTGGGGGCTGGGACCTTGAGGGTCCAAACCTGCTTTCAGGCAGCACTGATGCTTGATTGCTTCCCTTCTTGGTGTCAGGGGCTGGAAGGGTGTCGCAAACAGGGAAGGGGGTGTCAGATGGGCTGGAGATACTCTGGGTCCCCTGGCTGGACGTCCCCAGGCTGTACTCCTGCCGATCCTCTTCCCTTCGGATTCCTGAGGAACTCTTCACTCCTCCATGGAATGGAGAGGCAACTGGCGTGAGGTCCAGAAGCCCCTCTGGCATTGACACTTGTAGATTCACACCAGTGCCTGCACCATACAATCGAAACCCTGCACCATGATGCAGACATCTACTGCTATGGACTGCACGTCCTGCACCAAGGTCTCCATTGTGGACGCCAACCTCGCAGTATTGGCCTCGGTGCGCTGCAGTGACGGCACCATCTCCTTGGATAGAAGGTGAAGGGACTCCTCCAATTGGCCTTGCACTTCCAGGAACGCTGCTGAGATCCCTTCCTGACACTAACGACTCTGTCTTTGCAGTTCCAGCAGCTGTAGGATGACAAAATTGTACCCGTCTCGACTACTACCTCTGGCAGCTTGTTCCAGACACTCACCACCTTCTGTGTGAAAAAATTGCCCCTCTGGACCCTTCTCACCTTAAATCTATGCTTTAGGATAGCAAGTTAAGTTCAGAGAACCCCAACAAAACCTCCAAAGGAATGGACATGGCCAGAAGGACAATCAACAGCAGATTCATCACTTGGTCTCCTTGCATCTTCCCTACCTGCCAGTTCAGAATGAAATAAAACCTGGAGGTGCCTCAACCACAAATATAATCACTGGCTAATTAGAGGGTCAATGTTTCCCTGGTGGTTCCATGAGTTTATAAAATAGCATGGGCCTGGTTTTGACCTTTGAGCTATGCTGCAGTCAGTCAACCTCACCTGCGGTGCTGAGAGCAATGGTAGCGTCCCTTCTTTTGCCCCAGATAGGTCCCCACTTTTGGTATTTTATATTTTATCTGCGAAGGTTTCAGGTAATGATGGTCATCCACAGACTATTCTGAGACGTGCTTGTGTGTAGACATTGGATGGGATCATGCTTGCACTCAGTTGTAATGCCAGATAGGCTGCTGACATTTTATGTCAAGGCACATAGATGGTTATTGGGTGACATATCTCGTGGTGAGTGGTGAAATGGTACTTCAACAAGGAATCAACACCTTCAAGGCAGTTGGGGAAAATGGATGAGTAAAAAAGGTTGTGGCGTAAAAAGCTGGTGAAAGGTAAAGTCATTTCAGAAACCAGAGATTTGACATGGATTTGCAATACAGGGCAGCACAGCTCAGAGTCTAGAACCTTAATGCAGAATTTGAAGTGTATACTAATGAAGCATAGCATAAGTTTCTGATCTTTGTAATAAGTACATGCTATACTTCATTGGTAGTTATTTTATGACAAGTCATAATGGCTCAGGCATATAATTTCTAATGGTTTTTGTCAGTAGACGTTGACACTTTACATATTCAAATTTTTATGATTATATAATAAAACTTTTACATGGTTTGTGGCATCACCATTTGCTATGCAATTTGTTCCTAGGTAAATCAATAGAGATTTGCTCCATCATATCATCAATTTTAATGTTAAACAGACCCTGTTATGTTGCTTCCACCATGATTTAAATACATTTACTAATCTCCATTCAGAAGTCATCAGTATTACCAGTAATACTCCCCATGATCTGAGATTATTAACCAATTAATCATGAATTTTATGCTAATGGTGACTCTTTTGTTACATGCTAGTATTTATTAATACTAGATTCTAATCTCTGATTGGATAAATACTCCAAAACGGTCATCTGTTTTGGGGTTGCCAGTTCGATAGCATTACAATTGTGATATTGACTCGACGTAGCCCTCTTTTCTCAGAGTCAGATGGTGGGTTCGAGGAGCTTGAGCACATATTCTGGATGACAATTTACTGTAGTACTAAGGGTGTGCTGTATTGTCAGAGGTGTCTTTTGTTTTGGGATGAAACAGAAAACTGAGGACAGGCGGACATAAAAAATGCGACTGTTTGAAGAAGAGCGAGGGAGTCCTCCTAGTGTCCAACCAATATTCACTCCTCAACCAACATCATCAAAACAGATTAATTGGTCACTTGCCTCATTGACTTTGCTGTGTGTAAAATGGTTGTTATGTTGCTCTACATAACTGGAGGGACTTCAGAATGATTAACTTGCCATGAAGTACTCTGGAACTTCCTTAGGGCACAACACATGTTCCACAAAGACATTTTCCCCCCCTTTTAATATCTTCACAATCCAAGAGGGTTGGAGTGGTAGTGTCTTCAATTTATGTCTTGAGCCTTGCTGAACGTCTTGAAACAAAGAACAAAGAACAATACAGCACAGGAACAGGCCCTTCGGCCCTCCAAGCCCGCGCCGCTCCCCGGTCCAGGATTGAATCCTGAATCCAGGATCCCCGCCCAATTTTCCAGCCTATCTACATACTAATATCCTATCCACCGAGCTGTCCCTCACAGCTATGATGCTTTGTTCATCACAACCTATTAACTCACCCCTACCCCCCCATTCCAGACCATGTGATCTCCAGAGAGAGGCGAAAACCCAGAGTGAAAACCCCAGGGCCAATATGGGGAAAAAAAAATCTGGGAAATTCCTCTCCGACCCCCTGAGGCGATCGAAACGAGTCCAGGAGATCACACTGGCCCTGATCGGAAAATGCTTCCCAACCCTATTCATTTCCACTTCCACGAACACCATATGAATTCCCTGCCCCCGAGACAGGTTCCCAACTATCCGCAGTCTCGCTCTGTACTGGCACCAGCAAGATGATCATAGAATGAAGCCTTGAAACGAGAAACAAAGAACAATTAGCCCGCGCCGCTCCCTGGTCCAAACTAGACCACTCTTTTGTATCCCTCCATTCCCACTCCGTTCATATAGCTGTCTAGATAAGTCTTAAATGTTCCCAGTGTGTCCGCCTCCACCACCTTGCCCGGCAACACATTCCAGGCCCCCACGACCCTCTGTGTAAAATATGTCCTTCTGATATCTGTGTTAAACCTTCCCCCCCTTCACCTTGAACCTATGACCCCTCGTGAACGTCACCACCGACCCGGGGAAAAGCTTCCCACCGTTCACCCTATCTATGCCTTTTATAATTTTATACACCTCTATTAAGTCTCCCCTCATCCTCCATCTTTCCAAGGAGAACAACCCCAGTTTACCCAATCTCTCCTCATAACCAAGCCCCTCCATACCAGGCAACATCCTGGTAAACCTCCTCTGTACTCTCTCCAAAGCCTCCACGTCCTTCTGGTAGTGTGGCGACCAGAACTGGACGCAGTATTCCAAATGCGGCCGAACCAACGTTCTATACATCTGCAACATCAGACCCCAACTTTTATACTCTATGCCCCGTCCTATAAAGGCAAGCATGCCATATGCCTTCTTCACCACCTTCTCCACCTGTGACGTCACCTTCAACAGTTTATGATGTGTGGTTTAGGGCAGGACAAGGTTGTATTTAACAGGTTAATTCAGTAGTTTTTCATTCTTGCCCCAGCTTATTGCACAGACATGTTTCCACATGTTTTCTACTAAACTGTATGTATATATTGTGTTACTCACTCTATTAGCATTTTCTTCTTTGGCACACTCAGAATCCTGTCGTTTATGCCTATTGTCAGACATTTGGTCATTGTTAACACTTTCAGTACTGCATCAGCTATCCTGTAGGCTGTATTCTTTTGCAATGACTACATCAACTGCCTGGACTGTCATACCACCTTTATTGATTTTTCTTGGCAATAATAATTATTTCGTAATTCCTACTGTAATCATCTATAATTGCTGTCTTTCCAAATTGGCTCAAGTATATCCTATTAACCTCAAGTATATCCTATTAACTTCTGCCATTAATTTTAATTGTTTTACCACTCCTACCATTTTCTATGTGGTTCGTTCTAAGATAAATTAAATTATTTGTTCCACTGTTGGACTTTCAATTTCGCTGTTAAGTAGAATCAATTCTGTTCTTACAACAACTGGATTTCAATACAAAATACATTTACAATTTTCAACTTAGAAGTTGTCAGTATTATTATAAAGTTAGCATTATCCATCATCTGGGAGTACTCTCCAACTTTCTGCTTAACTCTACCCTGTAGTTGACTCCTGTTAATTCAAAATTATTTTTTGCTGGAAAGACATTGTATCCTGTGACATAAATGTATAAATCTTAATAAAACAGCAGAGGAGTCTTTGTTTGCAAGGTTTCAATTTGAATTAACAAATAATCTAAATTCAGTAAATTCAAATTAGGGTTGTAGGGGTAGAAATACATCTTGGTCCATGGTATTAAATGGACAATATTACTTTGGCATCTTCTTATAGGTCTCACTTGATATTCAGTTGAAGACAATGGATGGACAGTCGACCAAGTGGCTGATATGATAGTATTCATTTCATATGACCACCAAAGACAAATCTTTAACCTGTAAACTGTGATCTTGAAGATCATGTCTGGATGCAGTTTGAAATGATCAGAAGGCACAATGTAATCTTGCTATAAACTTTTCACACTTGCAAATGCGTCTGTTCTCCTGACTGTCTCACTGAATCGCTGCGTAAAGGGCTGAAAGTATCTTGTTGTGAGCCAACTCCAACAGTACAGTCATTACTTTAGTGGAATTAAGTACACAAGACAGTTATTAGATTGATGATAGGACTCACAATCTTACAAAGCCCTATAACTTTTTAGGGTCATTTTCGATTGATATGTACTTGACGCAGGGATGTCACCTGTTTTCTTGCTATTTTTTTAAGTTCATTCATGAGATGTCAGTGCCGCTGACAAGGCCAGCATTTATTGCCCTTGAGAAGGTGATGGTGTGCTGCCTTTTTGAACTGCTGCATTCCATACCACAGAATCACAGAATTGTTACTGTACAGTAGGAGGTTACTTGGCCCATCATGATGTCCAGGCATCAGAAGCACAGTTTGCTCCAATATGGCCCTGCAGCTGGCGTGCTCTCATTTTACCTCATCTCGGCATCAGATCTTGGCAGTCAAAGTCCTAATTAGTCATCTTTCTAGTGGGTAGCCTGACCACGTAGTAGCCATCCCTCCAATAACATAATAAGTGGGTGGGTCAAAAAATTGGGAACCCACCCACGATATTCAAATAGCAATTGAAAACCCACTCAGGATAATTAACCATCAATCTCACTGCCTCAAGATGGTCAGGAGGCAGTAATACAACTTCAGGCTGAGATTCATGGCAGGTGAATGCAGGTCAGTGAAAAGATCTGGACTCTATAAAATCCTAAGAATATATGTGTTGTGACTGTTGTCCAGGTGCATAGCACACACCTGCATGACCTGCCGATTATAGCTGCACACCAGCTGCACAATGATTGAGTGGAAGTTCCTTCTGTGCATGGCTGACCTGCAGGAGCTTTAATGGCAACTTGCATACAGTCGATGGCTCCCTGCATCCTGGGCAAACCTGCAATGGCTGAAAATCCTTGGAATCTATCCACCTGGCTTTGGACATCCCGCAAGAAGGTGTTGTAATTTCCTGTCCTTCAGAACTTTGCAACTATGAACTCCTTGATGCAATGGTGTAGAATGGTCGGAGTTATCCCATGAAGGTCTCTGCAGGGTGCCTGGGATAAACCTGTTGTGAAGAGGTTCAGCATCATTGTCGCCTTCACCGCCACAGGTATCGAGTTGCAACTGCCCCCCACCACCACCCCCACCCCGCAGCACAGGCAGTTGGATATCTCTCCTGCGAGCATCTCACAAAGTGATGTCAGAGTCGCCCTTGAAAGCCTGAGTCATTTTCTTTACTGAGTCACATTAGTTGCAGGTAGTTAAACCGCTGCCTGTATACCCTTGGGTTGTCATAAGTTCATCAGCGTCTCCACTGAGGGTTTCTGGGTTCCTCTTGACCCTCCAGGTCTGGCATTGCTCCATCCCCTTAGCAAGAAACCACAGCATCCTGAGCCTCCCTCTGTCTTCTTCTTCCTCTTACCCTTCCTCTCCTCTAATCCTTCTCTCCTCCTCTCTGGCAGTTGTGCGTCCAACTGTGACGACAATCCCCATTTGTCTCGGATACTCTTCACCCCTCATTCCTGGGTAAAGGACAGGAAAACCATACCGTCGACAGCACCCTCTGAATGGGAGGAGAGTCAGTCTCAAGATAGAAAAATCCAAAAGATTACTCTGCCCACTCAAATGAGCAACAGTCTCTGCAGTCAATGGAATCTGAACTGCAAAACTGAGAACTTGGCCTCAGCTGCAGTTTGAAAACCCATCCAAACAAGCTCGCTCATGAAAAAGCAGATTCTCTCATATGCCGTCAATCTCAGCCTGAAGGCATATTGCTGCCTTCTGACCATCTTGCGGCAGTGAGATTGGGGGTTAACTATCCTGAGTGGGTTTTCAATTGCTATTTGAATACAATGGGTGGGTTCCCAACTTTTTGACCCTGGTCTGCAGAGAGATTTGGACAGGCTGAGTGAGTGGGCAAGGTTCTGGCAGATGGAGTATAATGTTGACAAATGCGAGGTTATTCACTTTGGAGGAAATAATAGCAAATTGGATTATTATCTAAATGGAAAAAAAATGCAACATGCTACTGTGCAAAGGGACCTGGGGGTCCTTGTGCATAAGACGCAAAAAACCAGTCTGCGGGTGCAACAGGTGATCAAGAAGGCAAATGGGATGTTGGCCTATATCGCAAGGGGGATAAAATATAAAAGCAGAGATGTCTTGCTGCATCTGTACAGGGCATTGGTGAGGCCGCAGCTGGAATACTGTGTGCAGTATTGGTCCCCTTATTTGCGGAAGGATATATTGGCCTTGGAGGGAGTGCAGAGAAGGTTCACCAGGTTGATACCAGAGATGAGGGGTGTTGATTATGAGGAGAGACTGAGCAGATTAGGTTTGTACTCGTTGGAATTTAGAAGGCTGAGGGGGGATCTTATAGAGACCTATAAGATAATGAAGGGGCTGGATAGGGTAGAGGTGGAGAGATTCTTTCCACTTAGAAAGGAAGCTAGAACTAGAGGGCACAGCCTCAAAATAAAGGGGGGTCAGTTTAGGACAGAGTTGAGGAGGAACTTCTTCTCTCAGAGGGTGGTGAATCTCTGGAATTCTCTGCCCACTGAAATGGTGGAGGCTACCTCGTTGAATATGTTTAAATCACGGATAGATGGATTCCTGATCGGTAAGGGAATTAGGGGTTATAGGGATCAGGCGGGTAAGTGGAACTGATGCACTTCAGATCAGCCATGATCTTATTGAATGGCGGGGCAGGCTCGAGGGGCTAGATGGCCTACTCCTGCTCCTATTTCTTATGTTCTTATGTTCTTCTTATGTTCTTATGGTTGTTCATTTGATGGTACTGTGCCTTCAAGAAATGTATTTTTTAAATCATGTTCTCTGCAGTTATAAGCAGGCACCAGGCTGCCTGATTCGATGTTTCTTTTATTGCTGCTTAAATGGTTTAAATAGTGTTTTGTTTATTTATGATGTGGGCCTAATGCGATATCCTGGAATTTTTACGAGCTTACGACCCTTTTGAATTGTTAGGGGAAGAGTGATTGACAGGTCAGGTGACAAGTGTTCTTTTACTTTCAGTTTTTGGCTGCTTGCTGTTTTATAGTCAGAAGCTGTTTGGACAGCAGACTGGAAACAGGTTTTCTTGTCTCTCTCTCTGGAGTGAAAATTCTGCTAGAGGCATGGATTGGTGGTTTGCTGGCTAAAAGCTAGAGGCCACCAGTGGCATTATCTCTACCTCGAGGTCTGCTGGAAGTTACAAGGCCGGGAAGTCAGAGTTTCAATTCTCCAACCAAAGTTCCAGCATCATGTGAGCATTCGTATTTTCTGTGCTAAACCTGTGGCAGGTGTATGTTTATGAGGAGGTTTGTTGTATAGGAATAGTGCATTTAGTTGTTAAGGTTTATACAATATCATGGTTGCTTTTTCTCTTGTTTGAAATTTGTAGAAGTTATCACTAATTTTCTTTCTATGGACAAGATTTTATGGCCCCGCTTGACCTGAGACTGGAAAATCCCATCGGAGGTCAACAGACCTTCCCATTGCCCACCCCTCGCCCACTCCGATTTCCGAGGCAAGCAGGGTGGTAGAATTCCAGTGTATGTGTTAACTGTATTCTTAAATAAACTTTGTTTGATAAAGGCTCCCTAGTGGGTCCTTTAAATCATATCTGAAGTGAAACATCTCATGCTTACCCTAGCCAAATTCAAAGTGAAATACTTATGGTCTAGGCTGACTTCATAAAATACCTTGGAGATCCTCACCTGGATTATAACAGTTCCTGATGGTGGGGGTTTCCAGAACCAGGGGTCAGAGTCTGAGGATACAGGGTAGACAGTTTAGACAGAGATGAGACATTTCTTAACGCAGAGAGTGGTCAGCCTATACAGCTACAGAAACTAGTTGAGGCCAAAACATTGTATGTTGTCAAGAAGCAGTTAGATGGGCAGCACGGTGGCACCGTGGTTAGCACTGCTGCCTCACAGCGCCAGGGATCCGGGTTCGATTCCCATCTTGGGTCACTGTCTGTGCAGAGTCTGCATGTTCTCTTCGTGCCTGCGTGGGGTTTCCTCCGGGTGCTCTAGTTTCCTCCCACGTTCCAAATGAATTGCTGGTTAGGTGCATTGGCCATGCTAAATTCTCCCAGAGTGTGCCGACTAGGAGATATTCACAGTAAATTCATTGCGGCGTTAATGTAAGCCTTCTTGTGACACTGATAAATAAACTTCTAATATAGCACTTGATGCGAAGGGGATGAGAGGATACAAGGGGAAGGTGGGATCAGTCTATTGAGTTGGATGATCAACCATGATCAGAATGCATGGTGGGGCAGGCTTGAAGGGCTGAATGGCCTCCTCCTGCTCCTATTTTCTATGTCTCTATCATCATGCCCTATGATATGCTCTGTGAAGTGGCGAAGACTCCCAGTTTGGGAGCGTATTATATAGCTCCATAAATGTAACCAAGAAGAGGTCCCAGAGGATTGGAGGATAGCCAATGTGGTCCCGTTATTTAAGAAGGGTAGGAAGGATAACCCGGGTAATTATAGGCCGGTGAGCTTGACGTCCGTGGTGGGGAAGTTGTTGGAGAAGATTCTTAAAGATAGGATGTATGCGCATTTAGAAAGAAATAAACTCATTAACGATAGTCAACATGGTTTTGTGAGAGGGAGGTCATGCCTCACTAACCTGGTGGTGTTTTTTGAAGAAGTGACCAAAATGGTTGACGAAGGAAGGGCCGTGGATGTTGTCTATATGGACTTTAGTAAAGCGTTTGACAAAGTCCCTCATGGTAGGCTAGTGAAAAAGGTTGGATCCCATGGGATAAAGGGGGAGGTGGCTAGATGGGTGGAGAACTGGCTTGGTCATAGTGTGCGAGAACCTCTCCGGCTATGTCGAGGGCATCCTGAAACCCATTGTACAAAGAACCCCCAGCTTTTGTCGCGACACGATGGACTTCCTACAGAAACTCGGCACACATGGAGCAGTTGAACCAGGAGCGCTCCTCGTCACAATGGATGTCTTGGCACTCTACACCAGCATCCCCCACGATGATGGCATTGCTGCAACGGCCTCAGTGCTCAGCGCCAACAACTGCCAGTTTCCAGATGCAATTTTACAACTCATCCGCTTCATCCTGGATCACAATATCTTCACCTTCAACAACCAGTTCTTCATCCAGACACACGGAACAGCCATGGGGACCAAATTCGCACCTCAATATGCCAACATCTTCATGCACAGGTTCGAACAAGACTTCTTCACCGCACGGGACCTTCAACCGATGCTATACACTAGATACATCGATGACATTTTCTTCCTTTGGACTCATGGTGAACAATCACTGAAACAACTCTATGATGACATCAACAAGTTCCATCCCACCATCAGGCTCACCATAGACTACTCTCCGGAATCGGTTGCATTCTTGGACACGCGCATCTCCATTAAGGACGGTCACCTCAGCACCTCACTGTACCGCAAGCCCACGGATAACCTCACGATGCTCCACTTCTCCAGCTTCCACCCTAAACACGTTAAAGAAGCCATCCCCTACGGACAAGCCCTCCGTATACACAGGATCTGCTCGGATGAGGAGGATCACAACAGACACCTCCAGACGCTGAAAGATGCCCTCATAAGAACAGGATATGGCGCTAGACTCATTGATCAACAGTTCCAACGCGCCACAGCGAAAAACCGCACCGACCTCCTCAGAAGACAAACACGGGACACAGTGGACAGAGTACCCTTCGTTGTCCAGTACTTCCCCGGAGTGGAGAAGCTACGGCATCTCCTCCGGAGCCTTCAACATGTCATTGATGAAGACGAACATCTCGCCAAGGCCATCCCCACACCCCCACTTCTTGCCTTCAAACAACCGCACAACCTCAAACAGACCATTGTCCGCAGCAAACTACCCAGCCTTCAGGAGAACAGTGACCAAGACACCACACAACCCTGCCACAGCAACCTCTGCAAGACGTGCCGGATCATCGACACAGATGCCATCATCTCACGTGAGAACACCATCCACCAGGTACACGGTACATACTCTTGCAACTCGGCCAACGTTGTCTACCTGATACGCTGCAAGAAAGGATGTCCCGAGGCATGGTACATTGGGGAAACTATGCAGACGCTGCGACAACGGATGAATGAACACCGCTCGACAATCACCAGGCAAGACTGTTCTCTTCCTGTTGGGGAACACTTCAGCGGTCATGGGCATTCGGCCTCTGATATTCGGGTAAGCGTTCTCCAAGGCGGCCTTCGCGACACACGACAGCGCAGAGTCGCGGAGCAGAAACTGATAGCCAAGTTCCGCACACACAAGGACGGCCTCAACCGGGATATTGGGTTCATGTCACACTATCAGTAACCCCCACAGTTGCGTGGACCTGCAGAGCTTCACTGGCTGTCTTGTCTGGAGACAATACACATCTTTTTAGCCTGTCTTGATGCTCTCTCCACTCCCATTGTTTTGTTTCTTAAAGACTGGATTAGTTGTAAGTATTCGCATTCCAACCATTATTCATGTAAATTGAGTCTGTGTCTTTATAAGTTCTGTTTGTGAACAGAATTCCCACTCACCTGAAGAAGGGGCTTAGAGCCTCGAAAGCTTGTGTGGCTTTTGCTACCAAATAAACCTGTTGGACTTTAACCTGGTGTTGTTAAACTTCTTACTTGGTCATAGAAGACAGAGGGTGGTAGTGGAAGGGTCTTTTTCCGGCTGGAGGCCTGTGACTAGTGGTGTACCGCAGGGCTCTGTATTGGGACCTCTGCTGTTTGTGATTTATATAAATGATCTGGAAGAAGGAGTAACTGGGGTGATCAGTAAGTTTGCGGACGACACAAAACTGGCAGGACTTGCAGATAGTGAGGAACATTGTCAGAGGCTACAGAAGGATATAGATAGGCTGGAAATTTGGGCAAGGAAATGGCAGATGGAGTTCAATCCTGATAAATGCGAAGTGATGCATTTTGGTGGGAATAATGTAGGGAGGAGCTACACGATAAATGGAAGAACCATAAAGGGTGTAGAGACGCAGAGGGACCTGGGTGTGCAAGTCCACAGATCTTTGAAGGTGACGTCACAGGTGGAGAAGGTGGTGAAGAAGGCATATGGCATGCTTGCCTTTATAGGACGGGGCATAGAGTATAAAAGTTGGGGTCTGATGTTACAGATGTATAGAACGTTGGTTCGGCCGCATTTGGAATACTGCGTCCAGTTCTGGTCGCCACACTACCAGAAGGACGTGGAGGCTTTGGAGAGAGTACAGAGGAGGTTTACCAGGATGTTGCCTGGTATGGAGGGGCTTGGTTATGAGGAGAGATTGGGTAAACTGGGGTTGTTCTCCTTGGAAAGACGGAGGATGAGGGGAGACTTAATAGAGGTGTATAAAATTATGAAAGGCATAGATAGGGTGAACGGTGGGAAGCTTTTCCCCGGGTCGGTGGTGACGTTCACGAGGGGTCATAGGTTCAAGGTGAAGGGGGGGAGGTTTAACACAGATATCAGAAGGACATATTTCACACAGAGGGTCGTGGGGGCCTGGAATGTGTTGCCGGGCAAGGTGGTGGAGGCGGACACACTGGGAACATTTAAGACTTATCTAGACAGCTATATGAACAGAGTGGGAATGGAGGGATACAAAAGAGTGGTCTAGTTTTGACCAGGGAGCGGCGCGGGCTAATTGTTCCTTGTTTCTCGTTTCAAGGCTTCATTCTATGATCATCTTGCTGGTGCCAGTACAGAGCGAGACTGCGGATAGTTGGGAACCTGTCTCGGGGGCAGGGAATTCATATGGTGTTCGTGGAAGTGGAAATGACTAGGGTTGGGAAGCATTTTCCGATCAGGGCCATTGTGATCTCCTGGACTCGTTTCGATCGCCTCAGGGGGTCGGAGAGGAATTTCCCAGATTTTTTTTCCCCATATTGGCCCTGGGGTTTTTCACTCTGGGTTTTCGCCTCTCCCTGGAGATCACATGGTCTGGAATGGGGGGGTGGGGGTGAGTTAATAGGTTGTAATGAACAAAGCATCGTAGCTGTGAGGGACAGCTCGGTGGATAGGATATTGGTATGTAGATAGGCTGGAAAATTGGGCGGGGATCCTGGATTCAGGATTCAATCCTGGACCGGGGAGCGGCGCGGGCTTGGAGGGCCGAAGGGCCTGTTCCTGTGCTGTATTGTTCTTTGTTCTTTGTTCTTTGTTCTTTGTTCTTTGTAAAAAGAACAAGTACAATAGGGAACAGCAGCTTTTTAAGGGAAGTATGGTTTAATTACTCCTTATAGCTTTCCGAATTGTGAATGTTCTGTGACTAATAATCCAATGAAGAATGCTTTAATGTCTTATTTTTTTCAGTGGTGTGGTCCGGTTTTTACTATATCCAGACTGTATTTTCAACTGTGATTGGAGTTATTGAGTCTCGGGTCTCAGAATTTGACTCTGGATTGCCAGTAGTGTTGAAACTATGAGAGTCTGGAAGTGCTGAAAATGGCAGCTGATTCACTTCCAGCAGGGCCTGGGTGGTGCACTATGCGTGGAAGCATGCGAACGGAGTATACTGTGTGTGTGTGCAGAGTGGGAAGATCAGGACATCGTCAATGTCAAACACCGTTTTGCACCAAAAGTGGTTTAGGCAGCTGTCCTGCCGTTTTGGACCTCAGGTACCGTGAACAGCTTAAACAGCTTCAGTGAAATGGCCCCTCACCAGCACTATCTAAAGGCATTAGCAATAGACGTGAGGTGTTTTTGACATTCCTGTGCTGCTGCAGAGCTCGTGGAACTACTGTGCACTGTGTTATTGAAGATCTGGCAAATCAGAGGTGTGGCATAGTTGATTTTTCCATGGAGTTCAATGGAGCCTGAAGGCCTCGGAGCAGAATGCTTGTTATTAGTCTGGAAGTTAGAGTGCAATCCTGTTTGGGCTGCACCAAACAGGGAGATGGAACGCAGGTAGCAGGGAGAGGAAGCTACTCAGGGGGATGAGGAGGAGGAGAATAAAGGGTGGAAAGAATGAGTGGAAGGGGAGATCTTGATAGAAGGCTAAACTCACCTCAGGGTTTCAGTGAACACTTCTCCTGCCTCCAGTTAGCCTGGAGCAGTGTCTGAGGTGACTACGCTTCACCAAAAAGATGATCACCTCTAACTGGGATCTGCAGCTGCAGAGCAGGGTTAGGATAACACTCCCTGTATTTTAGCGCTGGGCTACATGTCACAATCATTGTGATGAGCAGATAGCACAAACATTGATAGGGCCTGCATAACCTTGAGTAGGTGTTCAACAATGGTGGATCACTTTGCCCTACGTGACCCTTTTGTTTTTGTCATGTTACTTGTGTAGGATCTGTTCTGGCAGTTTTGTAATTATCAGTGCCGTTCTGACTATAACCAGCAATCTGTATTGTTACTGCAGTAGTATAATTGCTTCTAATTGCTAGAATGTTTGTTTTAATCGGGACTAATGCTGTTCTGCTGTTCGTAGTGTTCCCCAGGGGGTTTGAGAATAGGACTTGATCAGGTTGATTGACAGGTAGGGACATATGACTAAATGGAGCCAGGCTTGCATAGAGAATTCAAGCTTAGATGCTGTTTAGATATTGCTTGGAGTTGAGAGGGAGCAGTGCCTCTCTTTTCCCCTCTCTGAATTTGGAAATTGATATCTGCTAGGAGATAAGTCTCTTTCTCTGAGATTCTGCTATGTGAGGATGGATCTTTGTCTAAGAATTCAAAATTTAGTTGCTGTTTGAAAGCTGCAGAGGAGGGTATCCCTTTCTGTCTCTGAAGTCTGGAAACTGCTGTCTGGATCTCTGAGCAGAAGTGTAAAATCTAGCATCATGTGAGCATACTTGTTTTTTATGCTAACTAATTCTGAAGAAGGGTGTATATCTATGGGGATGTTGCTTTGAATTGGAACTACAGAGATCGCTAGTTGTTAAGGATTATACTTTGTCATGTTTAAATATTTTAACTGGTAAAAGTTACGCTAATTCTTTATGCTATATTCTAACTGTGTTCTTAAATAAAGTTTGTTTTGATAAAAGTTTCCTAGTGGGTCAATTGCATCATACCTGGAGCAAAACATCTCATGCTCACCCTATTGCCAAAATCAAATGCAAAAGTTGGAGTCTAGGCTAACTGCATAATATACCTTGGAGTTTCTGGTCTCTCGCAAAAGCTGTCCATTTTTTTGCCCTCTGTCTACATGTTCTCACTCAAGTACAACCCTGTACCTTGGAGCCAAGGCTAAGCTAGTTGTACCTGAGACTGTACATCAAATTCACAGCTCTTCAACTCTCAGCCACTGTACACCAGCAATTGTGGATCCTTATACATTTTGAACATTTTAGAGAAACTAACAGTGGGATATTTTTCAAGAACAATATAATTGTTTTAAAAAATGCTTGTCATGTTTTGGAAGGAGGGAATCATGCAGGAATAGTGTCAGAAGTGAAAGTTTTGTTAGGAATCAGCCAAATCATTTGTTTGCAAGTTGTATTGTGTAACTTGAATGGAGCACAAAAATTATGAGCTGTTAGCTATTATTGCCTTGCTTTGTATTGAAATAGTTAGATTAATTATTCACTTACTAATTCAGTCCAACTTTTCTTCCAGCTAGGAAGTATCAAGTATTAATTTAATACCTGAACCTTATGACATGCACAAGGCAGGAAATAACGGTGGCACGGTGGTTAGCATTGCTGCCTCACAGTTCCAGGGACCTTTGTTCAATTCCGATCTTGGGTGGTTGTCTGTGTCGAGTTTGCACATTCTCCCCGTTTCTGCATGGGTTTCCTCCAGGTTCCACCCACAGTCCAAAGATGTGCAGAAGAGGCGGTGTAGGAGGGAGTTTCAGACTAAAAAAGACTGGAGTATATTTTACAAAGGTACTGTTTGCATAGAGACACATATAATCACTGTTAGAGAGTTTAAACATGTATTTTTGAATATTCTGTACACCTTGGCCAAATTTCACTGCCCCAAGGCATGGTGGGATATAGCTGAGTAAGACAAACCACATTTTTTAAGAACAATACAGCCACAGAGCACAATCTTTATCAGTATGGACTCCAGTTAGTCCTGAATGAATAGGTGAATGAATAGGTCTTACATTACACCAGATAAGAATTGTCTGGTACACATCATAAGACAATGAGAAAGGAAACTTTTGAACTCTACGGACTTATGTATTAAGTTGCTAAGAGACGATGGGAAAGAACTTTCTGGATTTACGTAGTAGGTTGCCAGGAGACAGTGGGCGAAAACTTCCGGGCTTTATTGACCAATGTATTCTCATATTGCCAGAAGGTCGAATGTCATTGGCCAAGGTAAATGACTCATACTAAAATGATTGACTCACCTGGTTAGGAAGAACAGAGTAGGCGGGCAAATGATTTCTGGGAAAAGTATAATTGTAATGCTGATTCCCATGTAATTTAGAGTGGTTTGGAACTGCCCCAAATCACCCTCCTGTGTCGCTGACCAGGCCTAGGCAAATAAAGATACATCTTAACCAGAATACTGTCTCCGTGAGTCTGCGTGTTTTGCTGAACTGCAATTCATAAAGAGAAATCTCTCTCATGAAAGTCAGCATCATACTTAGCCTCTGAAAAAGCTCCTACAGACCGATTGGCCATGCTAAATTGCTTCCTAATGTCCCAAGATGTGTAGGTTAGATGGATTAGCCATGGTAAATGTGTAGGATTACAGGGATAGGAGGGGGGAGAGGGGCTGGGTAAGATACTCTGTCAGAGAGTTGGTGCAGACTCAGTGTGTTGAATGGCCTCTTCTGCATTGTAGGGATTCTATGAACAGGAGTGAACCCATGCCCAACTGTCCTCTGACTTAATGTTTTGAAGTGTTAAAGTACCAAGTTTTTTTTTATAAATAAGAAACAAGGTTCCACTGAAGTAATACATTTAAAATTTAGCAAAGTCAAATTGATGACACTGGAAATGTATTTCTCCATCAATTAACCAACATTTTTTCTCTCACGCTTTATAAAAAATTATGAAGCAAAAAGTTTGTGTAACTACATTAAGAGAAAGAGGGTGCGAAATTTGGCTCAGTAGCGTTGTTGTTTGGATACTACAGGTGTCATTAAGGGAACAAAATTATGTTTGCTGTGCTTCTGTCGTGAATTACACCAAATGGTGGTGAAGGTGTTTATCCACGAACAGCTAACACTCACCAGAAATATGCAGAGTTGGCAGATGGCATCAGTGTGCAATAATGATTTGAAACCAGTGCTACCATTTGGGAGCTCTATTTTCATGGAATCCCTGGAGTGCAGAAGAAGGCCATTCAGCCCATCAAGTCTGCACCAACTCTCCGACAGAGCATCTTATCCAGACACTACCCCTGTAATCCCACATATTTACCCTGCCAATTCCTCTTATACATCTTTGGACACGAAGGATCATGGCCAATCCACCTAACCTGCTCATCTTTGGACTGTGGGAGGAAGCTGAAACACCCAGAGGAAATCCACGCAGACACAGGGAGAATGTGCAAACTCCACACAGTCACCCAAATGTTACAATCGAACCTGAGTCCCTGGTGCAGTGATGCAGCAGTGTTAACCACTGTGCTACCGTGCTGCCCAGCTTATCCTCCAGCCTATCTCCACAACATCCACCGGTTCCCCATTTTACACACTGCTACTACTCAGTGACGGTGGTGGAGGGAGTGGGTGTTTGTGGATGTGGTGCCAATCTAGCGGGCTGCTTTGTCCTGGATGGTGTCAAGCTTCTTGAGTGTTGTTGGAGCTATCCAGGCAAGTGGGGAGCATTCCATGGGATTCCTGACTTGTGCCTTGTAGATGGTGGACAGGCTTTGGGGAGTCAGGAGGTGAGTTGCTCGCTGTAGTATTCTTAGCCTCTGATTTGCTCTTGTAGCCATTGTGTATGTATCAAGTCCAGTTGAGTTTCTGGTCAATGGTAACCCCAAGGATGTTGGGGATTCAGTGATGGTAACACCATTGAATGTCAAGGGGCGGTGGTTAGTGTGTCTCTTATTGGTGATGGTCATTGCCTGGCATTTGTGCAGTACGAATGTTACTTGCCACTTGTCAGCCCAAACCTGGATATTATCCAGATCTTGTTGCATTTGAACATGGAGTGCTTCAGAATCTGAGGAGTCACGAATGGTACTGAACATTGTGCAATCATCGTCAAACATCCCCACTTCTGACCTTATGACGGAGGGAAGGTCATGGATGAGGCAGCTGAAGATTGTTGGGCTTAGGACACTACCCTGAGGGACTCCTGCAGTGATGTTCTGAAGCTGAGATGACTGACCCTCCACAACCACAACCATCTTCCTATGTGCCAGGTATGACTCCAACCAGCAGAGAGTTTGCCCCTGATAGCCATTGATTCCAGTTTCGCTCGGACTCCTTGATGCCACACTCAGTCAAATGCGGCCTTGATGTCAAGGGCTGTCACTCTCACCTCATCTCTGGAATTCAGCTCTTTTGCCCCTGTTTGAACTAAGGCTGTAATGAGGTCAGGAGCTGAGTGATCATGGCAAAACCCAAACTGGGCAGCACTGAGTAGGTTAATGCTGAGCAGGAGCTTCTTGATAGCACTGTTGATTACCCCTTCCATCACTTTACTGATGATCGAGAGTAGACTGATTGGGCAGTAATTGGCCGGGTCGGATTTGTTCTGCTTTTTGTGTACAGGACATACCTGGGCAATTTTCCACATTGTCGGGTAGATGGCTGTGTTGTAACTGTACTGAAAGAGCTTGGCTAGGAGAGTGGCAAGTTCTGGAGCAAATCTTCAGTACTATTGTCAGAATGTTATCAGGGCCCATTGCCTTTGCAGTATCCAGTGCCTCCATCCATTTCTTGATATCACGTGGAGTGAATTGAATTGGTTGGAGACTGGCATCCGAGTTGCTGGGGACCACTGGAGGAGGCCAAGATGGATCATCCACTCGGCACTTCCGGCTGAGGATTGCTGCGGATGCGTTGCAGCTGTGGATACATTGGCAGCTGCGGATACATTGGCAGCTGTGCTATCAGTCATTTAGGCCCAAAGCTCTGAAATTTGCTCCCAAGCCTCTCCATATATTTCTCTTTCTTTCAGACACCCCCTTAACGCATACCACTTGACCACATTTTTATCACCCCCTTTATCCCCTTCATTGACTTGGTGTCAATTTTCTTTCTGACCATGCCCCAGCAAAACACTTTGACATATTTTCCTATCTTAAAGGCATTATTTAAGTGCGAGTTGTCATGGTGAGTGGGGTTAGATTTCAGTAACAGTGGCTGGAAGCACCGCATTATCATTATCTAAATGGGGAGAGACTTCGGGGTGCTCCGGTGCAGAGGGATCTGGGTGTCCTCGTTCATGAGTCACAGAAAACTAGCATGCAGGTGCAGCAGATAATAAAGTGTTGCACCTGTTAATTCTCAGATACTTTCAACCAGTTTACTTACTCCAAGGTTTTACCCCGGTGCCCTTATTTGCAAGATGGACAAAGGACAAACACAAGTAAAGGTTCAACAAGTTTATTAATAATAACACTATTAACCCTTAAATTACCCACATAAAACAAGAGGATACCCTGGCACATTCAAGTATACTACCCGTAAAGATGGTTTGGTTGAACTGCAGGTCCGATTCTCTGAGTCCCTCTGGTCCGTCGTCACGAAGGTGAGTCTCGACGGCCGCTTCTTCCTTCCTTCTCTGATCAGTCTTCCAAATGGTCACGGCCGTCTCCCCTGTCGAGTCTTCGCTCCTGTGTGACTCGAAGTGTGTCCCTTTATCCCCCAGCCTGCTTGCCTTTCCAGAAACTTCTCTGGCTTCCAGCCAATGAGGTTCCAGGAGGGGGTTCCAATACCCAGTGGGTTTCTTGATGTTTGCCTGACAGGACACTAGGGTCCGCCCCCCAGGTGTCCATCTCCATGCTGTTGAACTTGTTATCAGATAAGGTATCTACAGGAACTTTTGGTGACAAAATCTGGCCTGATCTGGGCTTCTAACAATAGGCCGGTGCTTTTCAATGAGGTGCAATGATCTCCTGCTAAGTATCAGCAACGACCTTTGATGGGTGGTTGATGGGTCAGGCGCAGACACGTTTGTGTATTGTACAATTGGCCTGCCTGAGGTTTGACTATGTTTGATTTTAATATGCCCAATTCTTTAATTTAGGATATCCAATTTTATCAGCCTTAAAACTAGGCCCTGTTTATATCACCACAAAAGAAAGCGAATGGAATGTTGGCATTTATCGCTTAAGGAATAAAATATAAAGGTAAGGAAGTATTTTTGCAACACTACAAGTCATTGGCGAGGCCGCACCTGGAGTATTGTGCACAGTTTTGGTCCCCTTATTTGAGGAAAGATGTAGTGGTATTGGAGGCAGTTCAGAGGAGGTTCACTAGATTGATTCCAGAGATGAGGGGTTTGTCATATGAAGAGAAAGTGACCAGTTTAGGCCCGTACTCTCTGGAATTTAGAAGAATGAGGGGAGATCAATTTGAGGTATACAAAATGATAGAAGGTATGGATAAAGTAGATATGGAATGGATGCTTGCGCTGGTGGGGCATTCTCGGACCAGAGACCACAGTCTTAGGATAAGGGGTAGCAAATTTAAAACAGAGTTGAGGAGAAACTACTTCTCCCAAAGGGTTGTGAATCTGTGGAATTCGCTACCCCAAAGTGCGGCCGATGCTGATACAGTGAGTAAATTTAAGGAGGAGTTAGACAGATTTTTAATTGGTAATGGGTTGAAGGATTATGGGGAGAAGGCAGGAAAATGGGGATGAGGAGCATATCAGCCATGATCGAATGGTGGAGCGGACTCGATGGGCCGAATGGCCTAATTCTGCTCCTATATCTTATGAATTTATGAACTTATAAGGAATTATGAACTGGTGTAATTTCAAATATCTGCTCTTGCTGCTTGACTAATTTAGTGGAAAACAAATGAAACAGTAAAAAAAATGCTATCACTTTGCATTCCAGATAGCAGCCTTTTATTGGACTGATTATTAAGTATACGGTGAGGATATTTCTGAAATGCTTAAACTTAAATTGCTCAGGTACCATCTCCAAAAGACTTGATGGCAGAGCTCCAAATTGAACTCAAAAAGTGAAACTGTTATGAATAGGACCAATAAATGCTAATAGCAATGACAAAGTTCTCTCTCGGCTCCAGTTTGGATGATTTGACCACTCAGGTACTCAGAACTTTGACTACAACTCCCAGCATGCCAGACATTTCAGGAACCGCTTACGTCATTGTCTACGGCGAACTCGGCATGAAGCATGCGCAGTATAGGAGGGTGGTGCGTGGGGGAGAGGGGCAGAACGGCGCGCATGCGGAGTGAGCAGGCTTGAAGAGGCTTGCCCTCCCTCCCGTCTCCGCCCCCCACGAAAGGAAGTCGGAGCGGGATTGGCTGAGCCCTCCCGGCGGCCATCACGCGGTGGGACGAGGGGGTGCTCGACGTCAGGGGGTGCGTAACCTCAGCCGAGCGACGTGGGTGGGGGGGGAGGAGGAGGCGGAGAGTGCGCAATGGGCATCAGATCACGCGCCGGCGCGGTGGGAACTCGGTCAGAATTCTGGGCGCCTGCGCAGTCGTCCCTTTTCCCTCCCCGCGGCCCCCCTCCCTCCACCCCCCCAATCGGTGGCGCCTGCGCAGTGCGTGTGATGTGTGTGTGGAAAGTTTGCGCCAACTTGGAGGCAGAAAAAAAATGTGAAGCGAGCAGCGGCCCGGCCTCCCGAGTGTTTGTGTGTGTTCTTTGCGCTGGCGGGCTTCGGGCAGCCCCGAGCGCCTGTGGCGGCCGCCGCGGGCCGCGCCTCCCGTCCAGCCGCCGCCGGATTGTCCGCTTCATGCTGGTGCTGCCTTTGCGCGCGGATGGAAAGCGAGTAGTGGCTCGATGTGATGATGGTCGCCCAGGAGGGAAGGCTTCACGTCGGTTAGGCCGAGGCCTGGCGTCGCTGCTGCTACTGCTGGGAGCTGGAGCCCGTCGAAGTGCGAGCGGGGTGGCTGCGGATTCTCGTGGATTTACCATTATTATTATTGCCGCCGGTTGCTGTCGTCGTCGTCGTTGTTGTTATTATTATTATTGCTGCTGCTTCCCTTCACGTTGAAGCCGCCTGCCTTCGATCGGCCCCGGGGAGAGTGGAGGGGAAGGAGCCCCACAAGCGGGGGTTCAGGTGGAACTCGAACCCACCCCTCATTTTCTTCTCCCCCGACGGATTCTTGTGGGTGAGACGGCTCAGGGGGGGCTGCTTCCTCCTCCATCACAGGGCTTCTTCACCTTAAAGAGAGGGGGAAAGACACACACATATATATACACACACACACACACACACACAGCGGCCGTGTTGGATGTGGGATAAAATGGAGACCAAGACGATTGTCTACGACTTGGATACCTCCGGAGGGCTGATGGAGGTGAGATTTTTTTTTTCCCTTTGCTCCTCGGCCCAAACCAAATCTGCAACCCAGATTGAAATTGAAAGCTGCAGCGAGAAATAATAATAACCCTTCCCTCTATCTATCTCCCCACCCCCCCCCTCTCCTCCTGTACAAATGGCCTCTTTCTTTCTCATCCGTCCTTTTGTTATTTCTGCCTGCAGGGGCTAGAGAGAGAGGGGGGGAATAAATAAACCTTTCAGTTTAATCTTTGATACAGCCGCTTTCTCCTGCCTCTTTCCTTTCCAAAAAAAAACAAAAGGGGATGGATGATGTTTGATCTTTATTCCTCTCCCTCCCTGCCTTGCCTGCAGAAAATCCAAGCGTTGCTGGCCCCTCCGAAGAGCGAGGAGAGCGACAAGAAGGCCAAGAAGCTGGAGAAGGAGCCTCGGCGGAGCGGCCGGGCCACCAACCACGACACCTGCGACAGCTGCAAGGAAGGGGGAGACCTGCTCTGCTGCGACCACTGCCCGGCCGCCTTCCACCTCCAGTGCTGGTCAGTCACTGCTTGCAGCCCTCGGCCTTTCCTGCAGCCCCTCTTCCCAGAGAGGGGGGCGCCTGGCTCGGGGTTGTATTACACTGGTGGGGAGGGGGAGGTTGTTTTGGGTTAGGGTTTAGTTTTGTCCTCATCCTTTCCTTTCTGGTGCTTCCTTGTGATTTCCAAGGTTTGCCTTCAGAGTGTATGGACCTGGCTGTTGTTTGTACTGCAGTAGCTGCGATTAAACCACTCACCCTGACCTGCTTCACACCCCCCCCCCCCCCCCCCCCGTATTGCTAACTGGGGTCTGAGTGAGGCCCGAAGCTGAATCTGAACTTTAGAAAGGTTGAAAGAAGCTGTAAATGTTTAAGCATGTGGTGGCCCCTGTTAATCAAGTGAGGTTCTGCTGTCAGTCGATTCTGATCCTGGCTGTTCTGAGCCATCTCTTCTCTTCCCCCCCCCTTTGACTTTGCAAACAGGGCCTCATGAAGGTAGGGTTATGTATACGTGTGGGGGGGCGGGGGGTGTTACTGACTAAACATTCGTCTGTGCTTCTCTTCACGGCCTCACTTGTCCTCTGAGATCGCTGCCTACTCACAGGCCTGGTCCCTGAACACCCATCTATGCAATGAGCCGGATGCCTTCCTTTCCTCCACTTTGTGTGTGTTTGCAAATACGCAACATGGCGACCTCCGTTTAAATTATATTTTCGATTCGCAGCGCCATTTTAGTTGACTTCTCGGTTCGGGAGGTTAGTGTTGGATTTGGACTGAGTTGGCAGCGTTCTTGGTGATTTTGGAAAGAAGTGTTGGAGTTCTGGGGGCGCTCCGGGACACTTTGGGGTTTATTGTTGTAGCATTTTTAAGGCTTCCTTTTTTAAAAAATTCTCCCTAAAAGTAGCCATGTTATCCTTTAGGGTTAAGGTTATTACTTTGGCTCTTCATGAAAGACATTCCATTCTCCCTGGCAACTCCAATCTTTGTGGCAATGATAGAGATTTAAAACTTTTTTTACTTTTAATGTGTGATACTTTGGTCAGTGTAAATTTATTAAAACCTAATGTTTTTTGTTCAAAATATTATATCAAGTAGAACAAGTAGTACTTTGCAAGATGTTCTCACACCTGAAGCTTTACGGTTGATATTAGAAATATATCTTTTTTCCAGTTAGTTTACTGTCCGAATAATCCATTAAATTCCCCCTGCCCCCAGTCAATAAACTAGTTTGGTTTGTTTCTAGAGCCTCTGCAGTAGAAAAAGGTTTTAGTTAATGGCTTTATCTCTCAAGTAAATGAACTCCATACTTGTCAACCATTAGTTCTCTTGTCAAGTTTTATTTAATTTTGCATAATGGACTTGAAGCATTTAGTAGTATTGAATTTCAGAATTCTTGTGTTTTATTAAAACATGCTGGATTATTCATTACCCTCCAAGTGATGCCCTCAATTGTGTATGGCCCCTGTAAATTTCTAACATATTCCATAATCCAGAGATTGGAATTTGGCATTTATTTTGATGTAGACGTTTAATTGGACTAAATAAATAGATCGCATTTTGGTGTAACGTTTCTATTAATTGTTTTTCTTTCCTCATGTTTGCTCAGTACCAGAAGCTGTGCAGTAAAACAAGAAGATTTTCATTTAGATAGTGCCTTTCATGACCTCAGGATGTCCTAAAAGGTTTAATGACCAACAGGTAGCGTAGGCATTGCAGCAGCCACTTTGTATACAAACAACAATGGTAATGACCAGATAATGTTTGTGTGATGTTGATTGAGCAATTAATATCGCCTAGGGCTTTGTGAATGCTATTCTTTGAAATAGTGCCATGGGATCTTTTAGGACCACCTGAGAGCTCAGGTAAAGCCTCAGTTTAACAGCGCACATAAAAAGTAATACCTCGAAATGTGTAGCACTCCCTCGGTGACCTAGATTTTTGTGCTCAAGATTCTGAACTGAGTCTTGAACTCTCAGAATTTTTGACTCAGGCCAGAGTGCTGCCAAATAAGCCAAGGCTGAAAATACAGTATGTAATTAATGACATATAAACATGAATTGAATTGCTTTATCTACATTATTATGATACTTTTGGCCAGTATACAAGTAGAGTGGCACCTTTTACGAGTTCAGTGGTATTCCTGAATGCAGCTATATTGAACCTAATTTTTTTGTGCAATATTAAAGAGTAGGCTAAGCCTAAATTTTATTAACGTTCACACCCCCTCTCCCCCTCCACAAAAACAAACAGTGATCATTAGTGATTTTACGATATTTGCTTTCGTGCTTCCACTGTGGGCGGTTGCATTTACTAACCAGGACAAGTGAACTTTGGACATTAATGGCAAATTAGGATCGTGCGGGAGAGCGGTATTTGATCAGTTATTGTTATAGGGTAAAAATTCAGTTCAGAAGAACTTCTGTCTTTTTGCCTTAAGTAAGGGACACGTGTGCCAGACCTCAGAGTTATCTCTTTTGTACTGATTATGTACTTGTCTGCAGCCATTTTAATGAATCAGTAAAGGGTTGATTATTAGGTGTTTTTGATCAGTCATAAATTCCGAACCTGGTTCTGTTTTTTTTTTCATATGATTAGCTTTTGCAGTGTATGACTTCATTTTTGAAGTTTTAAGTGTTAATTGGGTATGAAACCCCCGATAGTTTTTGAGTGCAGGAAGTTGCACAAAGCTTCTTGCCGCAGGGGATATGCTGCTATGTAAACAATATCAATTTTATGTTAAGACTCCAGATAACCCGCTCTTTATGGAATTTTGTCAACTGGCATCTCTATGTATATTGAAAAAAATCCAGTGCAGTACTTTAGTGCCTCCATTTAATTATGGATTTTTACTATATACCATTAGATTGGAGGTGAAAATATTCTTGTAGTGTGCGTACCTGCCGATGCCACAGCTGTTGCCAATTGAATGATGTCTTGAGAAGTGGTGATGGACCTTGAAGTGCTGCGTGATAGGGCCCCAAACAATGTTGGCTGTAATCCGCAATGTCATGCTGCATTTATTTAACATTAATGTGCTCTTTGAGGGAGTTTTCCTAAGTAGGACTCTTCCAAGTTCGAGTATCAGGTCACATTCTATAACACTGCATCAAAACTTTTAAAAGGCATTGCACAAGGTCCTTGTTTAAAATGATACAACTGATTAAACCCACAAAATTGGGCTGTACCACATGCCATTTATTGGGGGTTTTTCTGTCATTAGTTCTGGAGGATGTGGTTTACTAGGTGTTTGACTCATCAGTTTTGTGTGATAACTGTACACTACTTGTATTTTGTGCCAATCCTCCTTGTATCAAAACCAAGTAGCGCAGATGGATGTCCGAAACAAAAACAGAAAATGCTGGGAATACTCAAGTCAGACAGCATCTTTGGAGAGGAGAACAGAGTTAACAAGTTGGTCATTGACCATTCTCTATGCATTGCTTCAATATAGGGTGTGACTTAATTAAGCTTCAGTGGATCAAATGGCTACTCTTGCCCTTGATTTTTTTTAAAAAACCTTTTGTTTGTTTGAACCTATAGGTGGTGCTTGTATTTTTGCTAAAAAGAACAATGTAGTTGCAGTAGCAAATTAGGATAGAGTTGAGGTCACTGAAGGTATTTCCCTCATAAAGATGTAGTCTTAACTCCGTTTGAACATACAACTAACAGTTTAATGAATTTTCTTGAATGGGTTTTATCATTTACATGCCCTCACTGCAGTTTGAAAGCTTGCAGAGTCAAGCAGGAAGTTGTGATTTGATGTGCTAAATTTTGAAGGAAATGCACAATAGTTTTAAGCCACTGTTTATGATAAGTTGGCATAACCTTTGCATGATCATGCAAGACTTCAGGTATTCAGGATGAATGAAATCCAAAACATCATCAAACAAAAGAAGCAATGGTGTCATGAGAAAAAATATTTTTGCGCAGGAAATGGTTAGGTTCTGGACTGATGAAAGCAAATTACTGTGGATGCTGGAATCTGAAACAGACAGAAAATGCTGGAAAATCCCAGCAGGTCAGATAGCGTCTGTGGAGAGAGAATAGAGCCAATGTTGCGAGTCAGAAACCAGCTCTGACGAAGGATCATCCTGAGACCTGCTGAAATTTTCCAGCAGGTTTCTGTTTACGTTCTGGAATTGCTTGCAAATGTGGTAGAGGCAAATTCGATTATGGCTTTGAAAAGAGAGTTGGATTGTTATCCGAAGAGGGAAATCTTCCAGGGCTATGAAGAAAAGCTGGAATAGTGGCTTCAGGTGCATTGCTCATTCTGTAACTCATGGAACTATAAATATTTCAGTTCTTAAGTTCTGTCTGTTTAATGGAAGGCACTTATTAATGGCCCAGGTTATGTACTCAATGATATGGAACGAACGTTGGATGGAGTGATTTAATGTTTGGAAAGTTTAGCATTCGATAGTCATGGTCAGAGCATTTCTTTTTGCTGTCTTTTTATGTTCCTGTGTAGTTGGAAACTAGGGATTAATTTTGGTGCTTCTAAGAATTATGACATCCCTTAACTTCATTACACCTAGTGTTTTACTAGTCGCAGAAGCTGATCTGTTCTTTAATTTCTACGTTTGGGATTTTTGAGTGATGTAAAATTATGGTACGAATAGAGGCAGAGGTTGTCTGAAATTTGAATGGAAGTTTCAACTGAGAAATTCTTTAGTTGAGAGGATGCCAGTTGAAATATTTGGGACATATTTAGTGCAAATGATGTGCATGTCAATTTTTGTTTAATAGCACCTACTAATTAGCAAACTTCCCAATAAACATTAATGCAGAGGGAGCAGTGATTTTTCTTTTAATTACTGCATTCTGTTTGCTCTAAGGATTGCAATAGTGCTTCTGCTTTCACTAGCAAAATTAATTACGTAGCCAGATGTTTAGGTCTTAGCCTCAAAAAATAAATGTTCCTTTAGATTATAGTCACTTTCATTTTAAACCTCGTCTTTGGAAACTGATATTTTTTGTGCAGAGTACTTACAAACATTGAGATGGAAAGAAAAATTGGGGTTTGGACTGGAGGTAATCTTGTGGGCCTCTTGGCATAGAGCCTGAATGGCAATGAGCTTGGTAGTAGAAGTAGGCTCGCAGTCACCATGAACAAGGCGAGATTCTCACCTAGTTGGATTATCCACTGAAGAAAATTGAACTGTTACTCTCCTAGCAAGATTTTAACTGTGATATGTCATTGTACAAAGGAACCTGTCTGAAGGTGGCTGCTACTTTTAAGATGTTGTGTATTTCCAACATTTTAGAAAAGACTGATCAGCCGTGACTCTTTTTCCTTGGATTAACCTATAGCGAGATTCCATATGTACTGTTGCACCATTATATAAATGCCCTGTAGCTTATTCTGCATTATAGATTCCCTATTGTACTAATGATAAAGGCAAAATCCAGAAACAACATGGACAATGCTAACACAAATGTCAGGCATTATAAAACTTTGCTTATTCAGAATATAGTTTATATAGACGCACAAACCTGAATGTTTATTTGAAGACAGTTAACATTTAATCCTCAGTCTAGCTCATCATTTATTTTGAGCAACAGGTGACTATAACAGAAGTCGTTGTGATTGTGGGGAAGATAGCGACAGTTAATTGTGTTGTTTCTGTCTGGTACCATTGTCTGTTTTTCATTTATGAATGATACTCTAAACAGTTTCAGTCAAGTCTTTGAGCATTTAAAAAATATCCATGCAGTAAATGTTTTGTGGACCATTAGTAGTGGTTTTCAAGAATTGAATGCCGTGTTGGTTAAGGCTTTTTAAAAGGTATTATTTGGCTATAATATTTAGTAGCTGAAGATATGTATTGGATCATGCAGAATGAGGTTTTATTAGACTATTTTTGAAGCCAGTGGGGAAGCGTTGATTGAGGAAAATAATGAAAGATAGTTCTGTTGTCATTGAGCTAAACAGTATGTTGTATTATTGAAAGTTAATTTGGTGATTATACACTACCTCCAATGTATTTTTTCTACATAGAGTTTTCTAAGTTTAGTTGGAAAGATTGATCCATAGTTTCTTTTGCCTTGACTTTATCGAGGCATGGAGGCACAGTGGTTAACTCTGCTGCCTCACAAGGCCAGGGACCCAGGTTCGATTCCGGCCTTGGGTGACTGTCTGGAGTTTGCATGCTTTCTCCATGTCTG
Source organism: Mustelus asterias (assembly GCF_964213995.1). NCBI lineage: Eukaryota > Metazoa > Chordata > Chondrichthyes > Carcharhiniformes > Triakidae > Mustelus > Mustelus asterias. The sequence goes on from NC_135812.1 coordinate 21,086,046, forward strand.
CGTGGGTTTCCTCTGGGTGCTGTGGTTTCCTCCCACAGTCCAAAGATGTATAGGTTAGGTGGATTAGCCATGGTAAACGCACGGGGATAGAGTGGGTACTAATGTAGCAAATGTCATTTTAAGAAAATGCAACAGTTAGTCTTTGATCCTTTGATATAATGGCTGTTATTTGTAATGTTGGATTTAAAGTTAACACTGTTGGAACCAGTTAGGTGATGAACAATCCTAACTGTCTCAGTTCATTTGAATGCTGACTTTATTTCGAAACTGATGTTTTAATGTGTCACTGCACTGCCATGTGTGTTTAAATATTGCGTCTCATGGTTTAACTAATTTTGTGACTTGTGATGCAGTAAGAGTAACTGCCACATATCAGTATTTATCAATTAAAGACAGGCAATTAGTGAAATGCTTGCTTTAAAGAAAGGTGTTTACTTTGACAGATTTATTTTACGTGCCTTTGGCGAGCCTGTTGGATTGGTGAAACACCTCAAGCTTGTTTGTTTTAAATTGTAATTTCATGAATATTAATAGAACCATAGAAAGGTTGCAGCATAGAAATAGGCCATTCAGTCCATGCACAGCCAAAAAAGAAAACACATCTAGCTGCCCATTCTAATTCCTGCACCCGCTCCGTTGCTTTGCAAGTTACAGCACTTTAGGTGCTGATCTAGGTACCTTTTTAAATAAGCAGAGGGTTTCTGCCTCCACTGGTAAATTCTACTGGCAGAATCCAAACACCCACCACCATCTGGGTGCAGAAGATTTTCCTCCTGTCCCTTCTAATCCTTCTATCAGTCACTATAAATCTGTGCGCCCAGGTAATTCTCTCTCCTGATGAAAGCAGGGCATCCTTGTCTACTCTGTCTAGGCCCCTCATAATCTTGTACCCTCAATCAGCTCATGCCCCAGTCTCCTCAGTTTCAAGGAGGACCGCTTGTCCAATGTTTCCTCAAAGCTGCAATTTTCAAGCTGCAGCAACATTCTTGTAAATTTCCTCTATCTTCTCCAGAGCAATTGTGTCCTTCCGTTATGTGAAGACCAGAACTGTGTACACAATTCCAGCTGTGGCTTAAACAATGTTTTGTACAGTCCTGTCATTGCATCTATACTTTTGTATTCTATGTCCCATAAAGGAAAGGATTCGGTATGCTTTCTTTACACCCCATCAATCTGTCTTACCACTTTCGGAGACCTGTGGACATGCGTTCTGAGGTGTCTCATTTCCTCTACCCCTCCCAATATCCTCTCAATTATTGTTTTCCCTAACTTTATTTGTCCTCTCCAAATGCATTACCGTTCACTTCTCTGGGTTGAATTCAATTTGCCACTTTCCTGCCCACTCAACCAAACCGTTGATATTCTCAAATAGTTTAAGCGGTTTTGACAAAATAATTTTTGTTTATGGTTAATGACCCTCAAGTAAGATTTTGAAGTAGTTCATAAAGATCGGATGGTGGCATTAGGTTCAATTCTGATGAGCAGAAATCAAGCTCTCTTTAACTGCTTTTGTTTTTCCGCGCTTGTAGAATACTTACTACTTGGTTTGACCTGGATTAGCACTTAACTGCCTTTCCTCATCATTTTGTGTATTAATGCAGCAAATAATTTTAGATTACCATGGTTTCAGATCTGAAGTTTGTCAAAACAGTAAGAATGCTAGAATTGGCTTTATTTCCCACATCCTTTGACCTGGTCTAGAAATTTTTTTGAAGCCAATTGTTTTGCTGTCGCTTTCCAAGCCCACTCCTTCACATTACAGCCTGCGCATTAGTAACCCTTGTAGATTGTTGTCTGGCTGGAGATTACAGTGTTAGGGGAGGGTCAGGCCTCAGACTGATTTAGAAACGAAGATGAGAATTTTATAATTAAGGTGGTGCTTAGTTGGGCACTAGTTTAGGTCAGCAAGAAAGGGGTGATGGGTGAACACGATTTGGTGAGAGTTAGGACATGGGCAGCAGAGGGTAAAATGTGGGAAGCTGCCTTGGGATGTGATTGTGCAGTCAATTCTGAAGATAACTAAAGCATGAATGAGCATTTGGTTGCAGAAGAACTAATGCAGGGGTCGAGTTTAGTAATCTTAATATGTGGTTGAAAGTTCATCCTGGGGTTGAGTATGATACGGAAGTAGCAAACTATTTCATTCAGTCTCAGTTGTTGGGGGCCAACAGGGTGGAGTCGGTGGCAATGACAGGGTTTATTGTGGGGGGGATCAAAGACAATGGCTTCAGTCTTCCTGGTGTTTAATTGGATGAAATTTCTCATCCAGCACGGGATGATAGATAAGCAGACTGACAATTTAGAGACAATGGAATGGTCAGGAAGGGGGTTGGTGAGCTAAAGGTTGCATATCATCAGTGTATGTGTGGAAACTGGTGTGTTTTTGAACTCTATTACCGAGGAACAGAATGTATGTGAGAAATAGAGTCCCAAGGATCGATCCTTGGAATGCCAGAGCTAAAGGTGTGCGAGTGGGAAGAGAAGCCTGGTTTTATTTGGATGCAAATTGAACCTGACACTTTCAATCCCACCCAGCTGGATGATGGTGGAGTGTGGTTGGGGGAAGATCATGTCAAAGACTGCAGGCAGGTCAAGAAGGTTGAGGTGCTATAGTTTGCCTTTATCACATTTACATTGGATATAATTTGTGGCCTAGATAAGAGCTATTTTGGTAATGTGGCAGGGTTGGAAACATGATTGAAGGGATTGAAGCATTCAAGGAAAGATGGGTAAGGATTTGGGAGCGGACAACTTATACTGGGACTTTAGAGAGGAAAGGGAGGTTGGAGATGAGCTGGTAGTTTTAAAGGATGGCAGGGCTTGAGAGGGAGAGAGAACAGTTAGCAATGTCAGCTAATATGGGATCTAGGAAAACAAGTTGGGTTTTCAGTAGTTCAGTTGGATTAAAGTTTTGAGAGCAGCAGTTTGGTCTCAAAAGATGAACTAGGACAGAACCTAAAGCAAGGTACAAGTTCTGGGATGGGGGTGGACAGCTTGAGAGGAAGTTGGGCCAGGTGGGCTGGGGAAAGGGAGAAAAATGGCAGAGGCAGCTGATTGGATGGATTCAATTTTGGTGACATGAAACTTGTGCATTTACCTGAGGTGGACATTGAAAGAGACTGGGAAATGGATTTAATAAGGTGGCTTGCAGTAAAGAAGGAGTTACGTTTGCATTTCGGGATGCAAAGAAACCAAATACCACATGTTGAAATAATTGTGGTGAAATATACTTTCTTTTAAAAGGTAAATATCATTTCTAAAGTTGATGTTCATTGTAATGACCAGTATATTATGGCTTTCTTAAGATTTTCATTACCTTCAAACAGATTACAGTCCTCATAGAAGTAAGTTTTCTTGTGGAGAATGTATTTGTTTTGCTAAATTAATGTGGCAAAATAACACATTTGGTTGAGAGTCATTCTGGCAGCAGAGTGCAACAAAGCCAATCTAAACTGAGTACAAATCATGTGGGGAAAAAAGAAAAGGCCGTTAAATAAGCAATTAAGTTTCCTTTTTTCACCTCAAAAGATTAAATGTTCTTCTGACCCCATGGTTTTGACGTCAGAAAGACCGCCTACTTCCTTTTCCAGAACGTCACTCGTCTCCAACATTTCCTGAGCCCATCTGCTGCCAAAACCCTGATCAATGCCTGTGTCAGTTCCAGGATGGACTGACTATCCATGTTCTCCTGGCCAACCTCATCTTCCACACTGCATAAACCATTGAAATGGACATTGTACAAAAATTTCACATGCTCACCATTACTCTAGACTGTAATCCAAAGGTCATCCAAAACTCTCCTCCTTGTTTTGCCTCTAAATGATTCCGTGTTTTTCAATCTGCAGATCAAAAGTTAAATGATTTGGAAAAGTTTGCTGATTATTATCAGTTTCTGTTTTAACTGGTCATTTTCCATCCCAAGTTGTTATTGAGCTCCACTGCAAGGTAGCAAAAACTGAGTGTATCTTCTTGCTTGATATCAGTAGCCTCCTGGTTAGATTTGTTTATATTCAGTTCGATCCAGAGTAAAACAACTGGAAATGGCAATAAATTAATCGGTAGGTTCTCGTGTATAGAAGCAGTAAGATCCTTTGTGCCAGTTTCTCTCTTTCGAGGGCAATTCTGTGTGAACATGTCTGTGATCTAAATCTTGCCACCTAACAATCCTTGATAAATGGAAGTCCTCTGTGATTTGATGGCTTTAGAATTTTTTTTAGTATCATAAATTGCACATTGCAACATTGCATTTGGAAGCGGTAACTGCCAAATGTCAGAGTTTCTTCCACCACATTCCTGACACAACTATTAAGTCAATCGAGTTGTGTACAAAAATGGATGCCAGATTAATAACTATCTGTGCTGTCTTGTAACTATTTACTCAGGTGAGTTTGCCTGCTGTAGCAAAGCCTGTTTGATGCTTCAGGCGTTCTGGCTTTGTGATTAATTTTGTCCAGTGATGTTGTCTGTATTGCTTAGAGACCAGGAACTTCTTCAGAGAAAGTATTTTTCTGTGTCTAGTCTTCTGTTGGAAAACCTGGGCATACAGTTTGTCCATCCTCTTGGTCAATGTATCATGCAAGGGAATTTGGAAGAGGGGAGAAGCGGAATTGCCGTTTTTTTTAGTAGGCAGTTGGGTGTGGCCTTCTGAAATTTTCATTTTTGATATTATTGGGTGTTCATTTCTTGTCCGTAAACCATACTTTCTTGGATGATCAATTTTCTATCAACACTTGCTGTTAATTTTGACAGGTCAGCCTGTTTTGACAGTTGGCAGTTTTTGAGTACCAGGTAATTTTAGTGAGTTTTTGAAGCCTTTTAGATATACCAAAGATAACAAACAAAATAAATTTCCCAAGTGTGACAGAAACCTGTCTTGACTCCTCACTGTTTTCCACAGTCCAGAAAAAATGGCTTGGTGATCTATCTCTAGTTTGTCATTTGGAAACCCTTACTCTGCAAGGGTTTTGTACAATGTCCAAATCTGTACGGTAACCCATGTCATACCTTCACACTTCTACAATGAACTGTGTGAAGGTATGGCATGGGTTACCATACAGATTTGTTAAAGCTATTTTAGTTTTTTAATACCAGGATCTATTCCAGTTGAGTTTACTGCTTTGTGGAACCTAAAAAAAAAAAATCATCTGCTTTAAGATAATATGCATATTTTCATCATTGTTGAAAATATAATTAATGTTATTGATGTAACCAGTTCTACTAATAGTCAGTGTTTGAAGTTAAATTATTTAAATGATGTACCTCTCAGCATTATATTGAATTTGGTTAACTTGTGAGGATTTCATTAATATTAAAAGGAACTGTTAATTGCTAATGAATGGAGTGTCGTAAGTTTTAACATTAAATATTCTCCAAATATGAGGCAAAATATACATTCAATAGTACGGCTTTAAGAACAATTTGAATACATGACCTTTAAGTGTGGTGAGGAGGCATCTCTCCAAGATTACAATCATGGGCAAATTTCAGGACTAGATATTTTGCAACAAAACTTACCATAGTGTTCTAATTTGACTAATGTAATGTGAAAATGTGTTATCACAGCTTGTATTTAATGGGTTGGCTAAATTTCAAATTGTGAGTTGATTCTAATGTAAGCTCAGCTGTTTTTATGCTGGCATAGTTCATTTTGTTTCACTGGAATTCAGGCAACATAAATTACCAATAAGCTCAAATGGTGTCCTGGTGCGGGTTTCTGATTTTACTGATCAATAAACCATGTTTTGTCCATAAAGATAGATTGGGGTTTTCTCATCGCTTGTCCTCCAAGCAGCTGCTCTTACTTTCCCTCCTGAAAGAAACTATTTCTCTGCCTCGTACCTGGGGTTGCCACTTTTTAACTGGGGCTCTTGCTTCTTTTCTTCCAATGCCACGATTCCTTGCTATAATCCTTCACTATTTACAAAGTGCAGCAAAACGTGTCAAAGGCGTGGAGCGAACGTGGCAGGATTTTCCTATGAAACACATATTGGAGTATTGTTGAAAACTAGACATGCTGTTGAACCTGTACCCTGTGAGGAGGACACAGAGGCTGCTAAGCTTTACAGGATGTTTAAGTAGAGGAGAATTTAGTCGATGGAGTAGCATGTGGAGAAGTGTGAAATTATTCACTTTTGGTAGGAAGAATATAAAAGTTTTTGTTTTAAAAGGTAAGAAATCGGGAGACGTTGATATTGGGGAGAATTTGGCTGCTCTTTTCCCAAACATTGAGGTCCAGCAAGAAATAATGGGGTTGGAGTATAAAAATACTATGTGGTGACCTACGTACATCTTTGGTCTCTATGCCACAGAAAAGAATAAACTTGCCTTAGAAGGAGTGCAATGTAAGTTTGCGAGAATGATTCTTGGAAAACGAAGGCTCTCCTATGATGAGAGATTGAGTAGAATGAGCCAAATGGGAGATGATTTCACAGACGTAGATAAAATCCTGAGGATTTGACAGCTGAGGAATTGTAGCACCCTTGCTGGAGAATTTAGGAGACATGGCTTTCATTAAGGCATGTTTAGCCCTGAGATGAGAAATTTCTTCACTTGGAGGATTGAGCATCTTTAGATTTTTCTACTCCAGAGGGCTGTGTACGTTCAGTCATTGAATATAACTCATGACAGAGATTGATAAATTGCACTAAAGAAATCGAGGAATAGATTGGGAAAGTGGAGTTGATGTCCGTTCAGCTGAAATCTAATGAATATTAAAAAAGTTGGAGCAGGTTTGAGGGGGTGATTTGGCCTACTCTAGCTCCTGTTTCTTAGGTTCTTATTGGAAACAGGAGAGTGGTGCTTGGAAATAGCTTTCCCCAGATTGCAATACAGTTGTCATAAAATATACTACTCAACTAACTGCTGGCTTTTTGACATAGAACAGTTGAGCCAAAGTAAACATTTTATACTAGTTTCTTTTATGGCGTTTTTCTTTTATAGTATCACTGACGTTTTTAGAGCCTCTTGCCTTTTTGAATGCCCTTTCTTATGCCTGCACAGGTAACAAATTGGTTGCATGGCATGACCTCACTGGACCCAATATAAACATTTTAACTGCAAGAGTATTAAATCCTACAATGTCTTGTGATTATGATATATTATGTTGGCCAGCTAATTTGTTGGACATTGCTTGACTCTCTTTTATAGATGTGTACTTTTATAGTAGTGAGAAGTTTTTCTAAAACTTTTAACTAGTACACCAGTTATTTTTGGAGGCGTTCAAGTTCATCTGTAGAGTCATACTTGTACCGTTCCATATCATTTCTGCTAATTTTGTTCTTGTATGACGCATTAGCATTTCAGGAAATTTGACCTAAAGACCCACATGTAAGGTATACTTTTATTTAAAATGTTACCTTTAAATAATTAAGCTCTGTCATGAGTTAGTATTTCATCTTGTGTGAAATTCCAGAAGTTGCAAATGTAATCCATATCAAGCCTTCAACAGTACTCCTGGAAGCTAAAATTATTCATTTCGTACAAGTGGATAGATGGTGACCTAATAACGGGGTAAATTAGAGAGTTGGTCAACTTGCATTGAGTTTGTTTGTTGTGTTGTCCATTATGTCATGGTGCCCAGACTAAATGCATATATAGGCAAAAGTGAAAATTCAGAGTACTTTACTGCTCAGTCTCTCCAGACTCCCGACAAAAGAAAAACGGGTAGTAATTATTTTTTTCTCTCATATACTTTATGCAAAGTGGCTTAATAAACAGTTTAAAAATAAGATGAAAAGTTCTGTTTGTTCAGTGTTGGTTTTGTGCAAGTTCACAAAGATTAAAATTCTGTAAACTTAAATTTGTTCAAGTTTAATGCAATTTGGAAAATGCATTTTGTTTAAACTGTCAGAAATCCTATTTTGGAAATAGGTTAACATTTGTATAGGCTGTGCTGTAAGTTTAGGACTTCATTAAGAATTGAGAATACATCCATTCTTGAACGTCTAGTTTGCTTCCTCCCCATGAAAATAGTACTACCCAGTTGAATGCACTGCTAAGCTCATTGAAGATGAATATTTATTCCTTCCTGCTTCCCCCACCAAGTGTACTTGTTACTGGAAAAGTAACAAAGCAGTCAGGTGTTCACTGACTTGTAGAAAAAAGATCTCTAACCGTAGTTGTATTAGTTCCTGCTGTGACATTTTATGGCAAATGAACAGTCTTGTTTTATTAAATGGAAAACTATCATTCTAAATCCTCCAACTTGAATGTTAATGACACAGTCAAGATTCACTACCAGCTAGCATATCTCTGTGTTTGCTGCTGAACACAAAACTTAATGTTTTCCATTGTATGTTGCTTAGTTTCAAAATGCATATTGGCTTCTTCCATGCTGTCTATTAATTGTGGAAGAAATTAAAAATTCTGCACATGCATAAATTACATATAAGCATCAACAAAGCCTTGTGGAAAAATGGTCTTGGGATGTCAAAATTTTTTAAGATTGTAGAAGTATCCTTTTTGTTTAATTATATCTATTCTTAAACAATATTAAAACTTGAGTTTATAATATGGTGTCCGTGATGTTTTGAATTTGGAGTGGAGGAATTTGCACAAAGTTCTTAGGATCTCAAGATTCCTGAAGTCAAAAAATTACAGCCAAGGTTTAAAAAATTTTCTCTAAGAGCGGATGTACACCAGAGGAAATGTTTATGTTGCCACTCTGCTCTCTCGAGGCTGTTGAAGTTCTGTAGCTTGTTTAAATTGAAGAATCTTATTCAAGGACAATCATGGAATCATAGAATTCCTCTGGTACAAAAGAGGGCATTTAGCCCATCGAGTCTGCACCACGTCTCTGACAGAGTATCTTACCTATGCGCTCTCCCCCATCCTATCCCTGTGACCCATGGCTAATACATCCAACCTACACATCCTGGACATTAAGGGGCAATTTGGCATGGCCAGTCGACCTAACCTGCACAATCTTTGGACTATGGGAGGAAACCTGTACACCTGGAGGAAACCCTCAGACACTGGGAGAACGTGCAGTGACGGTCACCCAAGGCTTGAACCCGGGTTCTGAGACTGAGGCAGCAGTGCTAACCACTGTTCCACCCCTGGGAAAATCTAGAGCATTTACTTCAAAATAGTCCTACGTCCCTAAAACAAAATCCATCTGGCATGGAGTTTGACTGCGTTTAGACTTGTCACTGAAGCAGATGAGCATTGATATCATTGAGGAGAGTCTTAAACCCTTGAAAACAATAGGAGCTAGCTACAAGAATCTGTAAAAACCTGTATTTGTCACGAGAAGATTTGAGTTTCATTTAATATAATCTATTTTGATCAATTTCTTCAATGTATAATGGGAATTAGTGCTTGTTCACTGCCATTTTCAGCCAATGAAATACTTTTCAAGTGAAGTCAGTATTATAACATAGGGAAATGCAGCAGCCAGTTCTGCGTGACAAGACCTCACAACAGCAACAAGATAATTAAGAAACAAGTTATTTTAATGATGCTTGTGAAGGTATCAAGTTTGATCAGATCACAGGCAATCTCCCTGCTCCCATTTGAATCATGCTATTAAGTTGGAGAGCAAACTGGGCTTCAGTTTACTATCTCATCCAATAGACAATGCCTCTAACTATGCAGCACTCCCTCAGTACTGCACTGAATTGTTGACGTAAATGGTGTGCCCAAGTCTGTCAAGCGGGCCTTAAAACCACAGGTTTCTGAAGTGGTGTGAATGTTATTGCTAAGTCAAAGCTGACCCCTAGAGGTATATAACGAATTTTTGTGGCTTGTCTGCTAAGAGCTATGGGAACCCCATAGAGAAGTAGCAGTTATGTATCTTCTGCTAGGCAGTTTGTTACGATTTGATTGTGTATGAATGCTGTTGGCTAACAGCCATCAGCAAAAGTGCACCAAATGAGATCCACTCCCCCACCCTTACCTGGGCTGTTTGCTGTATTGCTGTGTGTCCATATCATCTCTAGTAGATGGAAAGGTGCCAACATCTAGAAATTTCAGTTTCAGCTTGAGAATTGCAGAGCTAGAACAAAAATGAGCGGCAGAGGGCAGTGTAAATATTCAGGGTACGTACGCCTTGATTTCAAATATTTTGCCGTCAGTGGATTTTAGCATTGGTTTGTGCACACTGCAGTTTTAATCTATAGTGAATTGTGAAACAATGCAAATGTTATCTATTAAAGTTTACTTTTCTTATTAATGTTACAAGTAGGCTTACATTAACACTGCAATGAAGTTGCTGTGAAAATCCCCTGTCTCCTGATCAATATCTGTGTTTAAGACAGTGCTTCCCAAATGTTTCCTGATATAACTCCATTTTAATGCCACAGACTTTGTGACCCCAGTTTGAAAATAGGAAGTCGAGTTGTTGACTGGATAGGGGCGTAGGGTTGGTGGCTGAGAGTTGTTTGGGGATATATATTGGGGGAGGAAGAGGTTTAAAACTTCATGGTTTTTCCTGAAAAAAGTATAGATCCTGCTTTTTATGGGCTGTGATTGTAGCCACAATTGGAGATCAGGCAATTAAGTCACGCCCACAAACAAAAAAAGTACTAACATTTAAAGGGGCCTTGCCGGTGTCAAAACACCGTTCCAAACTTCACGGTCACCATTGCTGTCTTGAGCTTATGATCACAAAATTCCATTCTGTGGCCCACAATTTGGGGATCCCTGCTCCAAGATATTTTGTATTGTTCTCAAACCATAGAATTCCTACAGTGCAGAAAGAGGCCATTCAGCCCATTGGGCCTGTACTGACTCTGAAAGAGCACCACACCCAGGTCCATTTCCCTGCTCTATCCTCATAACTACACTCATTTACCATGGCTAACCTACACATCTTTAGACACTAAGAGACAATCTGGCATAGCCAGTCCACCTAACCTTCACATCTTTTGGACTGAGAGAGGAAACCGGAGGGGAAACACGCGGAGTCGGGGAGAATGTGCAAACTCCACATAGAATTTCCCCAACTGACTGCCCAGGCTTTCAGGAGAAAAAGAATGAAACCCCGATCAGAAAACTGTAGTGAACCACCATAGATGAAAAGATGGTAACGCTCCATGTACAGCTCTTCTACACACCATGACATAAATCATGACACAAGGAATTTGCAAATTTAAACTTAATGGATAAAAACCAGACAAAGTCAAACCCAGGTGGCTCCCCAGTGGTGTGAGGCAGCAGTACTAGCCACTGAGCCACCCTAATGCTCTAATAAACTATTTCCTACCTCAGGTGATATGGGAGCATCTCCCATTAAAGTATTTGCATCAGAATCCATGATTTCTACAACAACATTTTCTTCCAATCTTTTCCCCGTTTCCCACCACCCTCAAGAAGCTTGCTTAATGTCACCATGGGCTTTCAGGTTATCAGCACTAACTTTACTTCTATCCACTGGCAAATTGACAGTGAGCTTTATGGAGAAGGGAAGATACTGATTTATGCAATAACAGTAATGTACAGGAATTCTTGCTGCATCACACACACACAACTGTTCCAACACTCAGATTGGCATTGTGGAAAGCACAGCATGTTATGCTAACATAGGAATGTAATTGAATATCCACTGCTTTCAGTCTGCAGCACGCAAGAGGTTTTTTTTCTCCCAATTAACTGGCTCCAGTGTTGCTCTGCAGGATTTTGGCAATCAGTTCTAAGGCTTGTGAATTGAGAAAAGTTTTCACAATGCTGCTTGCTCTGCAAGGTATGTCTGGTTTTTATCCATTCAGTTTAAATTTGCAAATTCCTTCTGTCATGATTTATGTCATGGTGTGTAGAAGAGCTGTACATGGAGCGTTACCATCTTTTCATCTATGGTGTTTCACTACAGTTTTCTGATCGGGGTTTCATTCTTTTTCTCCTGAAAGCCTGGGCAGTCAGTTGCAGGCCAGTTCATTTTCAGATAAAAAGTGTTTATAATTGCAGCTTTTTGGGACCGATTTGTATTTTTTTTTAAAAGAACACATGATGTTGGTTGTCTTTGGAGTGTAATGCTGAAACAAATTGATATACTTGATTAAGTGCATCCTCGATGCTTCCTTTCCAATGCAAATCATCCAACCATCTCTCTTCAGTACAGGTTCCTGCAGGTGCCAGTAGTGCCCGTTGATGTAGGGAGAATTTAGAATGTTTCTTCTTTAAAATGGGGAAAGCAGTTGTGTATATCACACTGCCAGTGAGTTGATTTTTTTAAATTTGGGGATTAATTATCTGATTACACCCTAAAATCAGTTTCAGAAGTCTACTTTTTCAAAGCAGCGCGTTGATATAAAGTACTTCAGTAATTCTTCCATGTTTGATCATATCTCCATGAGGTAGGATAGATTTGCAGATATCACCATGATGGATCATTATGCACAAAAAATCACTGGCAACCTTCAGTCCATTTTGTAAGCAAACTTTTCCGTTTTCAGTATGTCTGAGAATGCATATAGCTTGAAACTAAGGCATGTCCAAACCCCTCCATATGTTAGTAGCTTGAGGAATAAATGTTTTATATTGTGTCAGAGACCCAAACTAGTGCAGTGGTCTAATCTTCCTAAGCACGCAACTTCCTAAATGTGAATTCATCTGGTGCTCATTACTCAATATTTGTTGATAGGATGTTGCATTCTTTATCCATTTAGGAAATGTAAAACAAATCTGGACATTGAATGCACACCAAACTTAAAATAGTCCGGGAGGTTCTCCAGGATTGAACAGCAACTTCCTTTTTTGGCATATAGGGCATAACCAGAGAAAAATGCAATGAAGATAAATATTTCATTATGGCACAATGCATCTTTCTCTTTCCTACACCTTCAAAATTTACAAGATAATTACAATTGAGGAAGGTCTTTTGAACACATCTTCATCCATCCACATTGACCTACATTCCCTGCCCAATTGCTGCATCTCTTTGTTGAATGTCTCCAGGATTCATATTGCTACTCCTCTCCCTGGAAATCAATTCTAAGTGTTGATCACTCTTTGATGTCAAGCCTAATTTGCCATTTACTAATTTGAACGTGAGAACTTGTCCTATGTTTCCTGTTTCCACTTCCTAAGCTATTGCTTGTACCTTTTTAAGATCATCTGATTTTTTTTTACAGGCTGAAATAGTCATGTTTCTAAAGGCTTTTTGCATTTCTTTCAACCCATGGACATCTTCCTTGCTTTTCAGTGACTGGATTATGATTTTAGCTAATTAATTGGCTTTGTTAATTAGATTTCCTGTTTGTGTAGGCTCCATTTTTGTTTTTGGTTGATGTATTTGTGTTGGTAAGGAGCTTGAATTGCTGATAACACCAATATTAGGTTTTGCAAACAAATGATTGATAAAAGGTTTCAGGGTTATCAATATTGTTTGTCAGTCTGGTGGCTGTTGATCTTGACGTGTAATATGATAGAAATTGGTACCACTACACGTTCAAAGAAACATACTTGGAGGTTGAAGAGACAGAGTTGACAATGTACATGTTTGATGCATTAAGCATTCTTTTCTGTGACCCACCAAAGGAACAGATGGGTCTTCATTCTTTCTTGCCCCCAGACCTATTAGCATTCTGGAGTGTGCTTTCTAAACAAAGAAATAGAAGCAGGGGTAGACCATCAGGTCCTTCAAGCTTGCCCCGCAATTCAAATCGATCATGGCTGATCTATACCAGCCTCAACTCCTTTTCCCCAAAGCCTTCTATTCCTTGATCTATCAAGTATTTATCTACCTCCACTTTAAATACCTCTAATGATCCAGCCTCCACCACCCTTTGGGGCAGAGAATTCCAGAGATTCACCGCCCTCTCTGCGAGATGAAATTTCTGTGCATCTCAGTTTTAAAGGACCAGCCCTTTATCTTGTAGGTATGTCCCCTTGTTCAAGACTTTCCCACTAGTGAAAACATCTCATCTACCCTGTCAAACCCCCTCAGGATCTTATATGTTTGAATAAGGTCACACCTCACTCTGAAACTCCAAGAAATACAGACCCAGGCTATTTACTTGACAGTACAACCCTCTCATCCCAGGAATTAGGCTGGTGAATTTGTACCGCCTCCATTGTTACTATATCCTTTATAGGGTAAGGGGACCAAAAGTGTATGCAGTATTCTAGGTAAGGCCTGCTTTGTTCCCTTGTCTCTGTTGAGCAGGTTTTTAAAAATGACTGTTTACTAATTATGTAGTTGCTTGATATTTTAAGAAAAAACAAAATAGCCTGTTAACTTTAGACATTGCCAATATTGGGATTACACTCTTCTATAATTTAGTTCTCTAGATAAAGATTTTTGTTGGTTTGATTTTTTTCTTTTATAGTTTTGAATGTATTTAAATAACTGATTTGGCCTGAGGCATATACACTTAGTTTTGTATTTCCAACAAATTGGTTGGATGTCTTTTGTACTCCCAACAAATTGATTGGATGCCTTTTGGTATTAATCAGAGGAATTTCAATGGCAATCTATTAGGTTAACTAGGGAATGTAGATGGTTTAATATGCCTGTGTGTTTTTGGAACAAGGCCAGAAAAGTTTGTGTAATCACTCACGTCTTCTAACTTGGCCTTTCAGCTAAGATCAAGCATCAGGTCAAACCCAAGATGAGGTGCAGTGCCTTTTCTTGTCAGCTTGGATCTCGTGTGCTGATCATGAACTGGATTCAATTTGAATTTGTTTTTGGAGCAAGCAAGGAGATCGATTAACAGATTGCCCTGTCCATTCTGCGCATTGGCTTTGGAATTTTTAAGAATGGCACAAAACCTTTTTAAAGAAGTATCTCTTAAGATGTGGGTTCTTGCCAAATTTCATTTGATCCGAATCCCCTTCTCCTCTACGTCAATACTTCAGTTTAATCAAAGGTCAATTTTTGGATTCCAGTGTGAATTGGATTTTTAAAAATTCACTCATGGGATATATGCATTGCTGGCGAGGCTAGCATTTATTGCCCACCCTTAATTGTCCTTGACAAGTGGTGGCAAGCCACTTTCTTGACCTTGTGTACTTCATGTGGTATAGGTGCACTCAATGCTGTTTAAAAAAACGAGTTCCAAGGTTTTGACTAAGCCACAGAGGAGCAATGGTGTTAATTTTCAAGATGTGGAGATGCCGGCGTTGGACTGGGGTAAACACAGTAAGAAGTTTAATAACACCAGGTTAAAGTCCAACAGGTTTATTTGGTAGCAAAAGCCACACAAGCTTTCGGAGCTCCAAGCCCCTTAAAGCTTGTGTGGCTTTTGCTACCAAATAAACCTGTTGGACTTTAACCTGGTGTTGTTAAACTTCTTACTGTTAATTTTCAAGTCAAGGTGCTGTGTGGGTAGGAGGGGAACTTGCAGTGGTGGTGATCCCATGCATCTACTGCCCTTGTGTTTATAGGTGGCAGAGGTCCTGGGGTTGGAAGCTGCAGTCAATTGAGTCTTGGTAAATTGTTAATACACATCTTGTAGATGGTACACACTGCTGCCACTGTATGCCATTGGTGGACGGGGTGGATGTTTAAGGTGCCAATTAAGTGTGGTGCTTTCCTCTGGGTGTTGTTGAGCTTCTTGACTAGTGTTGGAGCTGCATTCTCCGGGCAAGTGGAGTGTATTCCATCACCCTCCTGACTTGTACCATGTAAATGGTGTCAGGCTTTGGTGAGTCATGATTTAAGTTATTTGCCTCAGAATTCTGGCCAGATTTGCATTGAGATGAAGGAAGAATGGGCCAAGAGTGAGGTTGTTTGAGCATAATAAGCTTAGTTGGATCTTTTGAGGGGTTGGGGAGGCAGGGAGGTGTTGTACATCAAACATACATTTGAAGACTCACCATAGAACCGTTCACCATACCTGTGACTAATTTTCAAAGCATTGATTTAGCAGTGGAATGTTTTTTCCACATGAGCTTTAGATGCCAGGCCTTCTGGGAGATACCAGCTACATTAAGCCAAATCAATTTTAAGGTTTCATTTCTTCCCTGTACCTACTTACCTTTTAACTACTTATTCATGCCCCTCCCAACCCCTATCTTCGCTAGTTAAAGGGGCTCCTTTGTTTTTTTTCCCAAGGAAAATTAATGTCAATATCAGTTGTATGCATGAGCAATTGTTTATGCCATGATAAAGACCTACCCAAAGTATTTAAGAACTTATGAGCAGTTTATTAGTTTGATTTCAGACAAATGAAGTTGCATTGTGGAAGGAGTTAAAGGTGACGTGAGAAGATTTGGTTTATTTGCCTGTAATTCGTCTCTCAACAGTATTTGGCGGTCCAAATGTAGGATGGTAACCAAAATCAGGCTTAAAAAATTCATTTTCCAAATTCAAATTGTTTATTGCATTTCGGTGTGTTAACCAGCAGGAGGAGTAGTTTTTCTGTTTGCCGGCACGTCTGAAAGGTAGCTATATCGCAGTGGGCTGTTTGTGATGTTGTATTTTACTGCACTTGGCTTTTTAATGCACAACTTTGTATATGCTGTCTGCATATATAAACTTCACTTATTAATTGTGAAAATATTTCACTTTTTAAGAAACATATAATTATGTAATTTACCAAACCTATGTAAATCCTTCTGTTTTTATAAGTTGACTCTCCGTATTAGAGATCAATTGAACCTGTATAGACAAACTTGTCAAATGACTCCTTTTCAGGCTTCTCTGATTTTTTGCTTTCTAAAAACAAAGGAAACAAACAAACATGTGTGGCGAGATATTTGCATTTTATTCTATTGGAATAGAGCGTTGTTTTTCAAACTGGAGGTCTGTGACCAGCAGTGTGTCTCAGGGTTCAGTGCTGAGTCCACTGTTGTTTGTTATTTATATTAATTATTTGGATGAGAATTTAGGAGGCATGGTCGGTAAGTTTGCAGGTGACACCAAGATTGGTGGACAGTGAAGAAGGTTATCTAGGATTGCAACAGGATCTTGATCAATTGGCCTAGTGGGCTGATGAATGGAAGATGGAGTTTAATTTCGATAAATGTGAGGTGATGCATTTTGGTAGATCGAACCATGGCAGGACTTACTCAGTTACTTGTAGGACATTGGGGAAAGTTATAGCACAAAGAGATCTAGAGGTACAGGTGCATAGGTCCTTGAAAGTGGAGTCATAGGTGGATAGGATGGTGAAGAAGGCATTTGGCATGCTTGGTTTCATTGGTCAGAACATAGAACACAGGAGTTGGGACATCTTGTTGAAGTTGTACAAGACATTGATACGGCCACACTTGGAATACTGTGTACAGTTCTGGTCAGCCTATTATAGAAAGAATATTATTAAACTAGAAAGAATGTGGAAAATTTGTACTAGGACGTTACCAGGGCTTGATGGTTTGAGTGATAAGGAGAGGCTGGATAGACTGGGACTTTTTTCCGTGGAGCGTAGGAGGCTTAGGGGTGATCTTATCGAGGTCTGTAAAATAATGAGCGGCATGGATGAGGTAGATAGTCAATATCTTTTCCCAAAGGTCGAGGAGTCTAAAACTAGAGGGCATAGGTTTGAGGGGAGAGATACAAAAGGGTCCAGAGGGGCAATCATTTTCTCACACAGGGTGGTGTGTGTCAGAAACGAGCTGCCAGAGGTAGTAGTAGAGGCGGGTACAATTTTGTGTTTTAAAAAACATTTAGACAGTTACATGGTTAAGATGGGTATCGAGGGATAAGCAGTATGCTTGCCTTTAGTTTTGTTATGATTGGGAAACTGGGAATAGCTTAGTGGTTAAAAACTGGGCAGCATGGACATGTTGGGCCGAAGGGCTTGTTTCCATGCTGCAAACCTCGATGACTCTTAAATTGGGAAATAGATTTATGCTGCACACACAACTATCTTCTGCTATTGGTTAGACTAATGGAAATGATGTTACTTGTACATTTCTGAGTTTTATAAATTGCATGCTTACAAAGATTGAATAGCCAGCTCAAGAACATAAAATGCTTTTTGTGATCTAAAGTGAATGTCCCATTCGGCTTGTAAAATGCAGCCCTTGCCAGTTCATTTTTTTGCTTGTACACAAAACTGATTTTCTGACTTTCACTCCTGGAACTTGAAAAAGCTGGAAGAAAGGAGAATGCTGCTTCCTAACTGGATTTAAACTAACTGGATGCACCCTGGACATTTTCTCTTCCACCTTCTTCCGTCAGGAAAAAGATGCAAAAGTCTGAGGTCACGTAGTAACCGACTCAAGGACAGCTTCTTCTCTGCTGTTGTCAGACTTTTGAATGGGCCTACCTTGCGTTAAGTTGATCTTTCTCTACACCCTAGCTATGACTCTAACACTACATTCTGCACTCTCTCAGTTCCTTCTCTATGAATGGTATGCTTTGTATAGCACGCGCGAAACAATACTTTTCACTGTATGCTAATACATGTGACAATAAATCAAATCAAAATTTTGAGAAATTTGGATCAAATTTAGAATCACATTTTACAAGTCCTTGAGGCCTGAGTCAGCCTCAATGGCATTCTTTATTGTGTGGTTGAACAAGGTATTACTATTATTGTTTTGGGGGAACCTCTCTTTGTGCGCAGGTTGGGTAGTCTCACTGTATTGGGAGGCTCTTTTGTTTTGGCTTTGGGAAAGTCTTTCCTTTTGTTCTCTAATTATGTAATTTGTTAAAGCAAGTCTCATAGGTTTTTTTCTCTTTGATTTAAATAGTATTGTGTTTTTGGTTTCAGTCCTACAGTGACATTTGCTGACGCTTCATTGTCCTACTTCATGCTGTGACTGGTTGATATCAGCACCAACAGTAGATCCTGGCACTATGTTTTTGCACGGACTTTTAAAAGATTGGGTACATTGTGTTCAATTATTGAAGTGTTTGCATTTTGTTTTCCGGTATTTGATTCCCTTTAGAATAAGCTATTTATTTCCTGATTTTTACACGTCTTTCCTATCATAAAGATGTTCCCTATCATAACAAAACTAAAGGCAAGTGTACTGCTTTTGTGGTGAATGTTTAAATAGGTACTGGGATGTTTTTAATGCTTTTGAACTGGTCAAAAACTACCAAGCAAAGAAAAGGCGCATACACTTTGTTTGGCCATGTCATAGATGGAGGGCTTCCCTCGAGTAGACTTTAAAGCAAGCTTTAATAGCTTGGTTGTATTTAGCATTGTGCTGACTATTTGAGAAAGTAGCATTTGCTCTGCTCAAAAGTCAGCCTTTAAACGTAGGATTACATTTGTGGAAGTTGGACAAAGTCAGTGCTTTCGATATGTTTCTATAATTTGTATTTCAGCCATTATGTACCAAACTTTTCCTCCTTCTTCAAACATTACCCAACATGGATTGCCTGATTTTATTTGTTTTAATTATTTGGAGCTTATTATTTTTATAGTGTCAACATCATTGCATCTGTTACCAGATTGTTTCTGCTGCCATCACAACTATAAAAGATTTGAGATGCAGATCCAGAACAGAGCCTTATGTATATATTCCATGGCGAGGGTGAGACTATTTTGGCACTCATCAGCTTAGCATTTTTTTGGACAGAATTATCTCTTCATGTAAGGGGGAATGGCTGATGAATTTGAAATCTGTAATACATTTCCTGAGTGGTAGATTGTGAGACAAACAGCTGAACGGGCACAATGTTGTTCAGCTGTACAAATATGATTTTCTTTTGGCCATCGATGCATATTGTTTGTCTAGCTTATCAAGAGTAAAATGATTCTCTGCATTGAATAAGACATACTGTTGAGTTACTTGGATCTAAATTACTTGCCTGTCAAACTTAAGTGGAAGTTATATATTTGCCTGCAAGAAAGATGAATATTGAATGGTTAAAGATCACTTAAATGAAACTTAGCTGCCATCAGATAGCTGTCGTTCAGTTTTCTATTTTTAAAAAGCATTTGAAGGGCAAAAAGCAGGCAGGTGGTGTGTGTTTAGTAGTGTAAATTAAACTCCTTTATTGCTGACCTGCACTTTTTTAGTATATTGTTACCTGTAGATTAAAAAGATGCTCATTGCATTGTGCAATGGGCATTTGCCGTAATAGAACATTTGTCATCTCTAAGCTCCAGATGTTGAAAATTTGAAATCGAAGCAGAAAGATTTGGTTTCACTGCAAAATGGAAGTGTATTATATATTTCAAGTATAAGTTGATGAGCAGGAGAAGACCAATAGGTTCATCAAGTCTGTTGATGGCCGAACTGTAATGACTTAAGTATTTCAAGGGGGTTCACCATCCCATTTAAGATGGAAATGAAAATTGTATTTTCTACCTGAGGGCCATTGGTCTGAGCAGAGAAGGCAGGTAATTGAATATTTTTAAGGGGTGGTAGATTCTTGACTTGGATGGGAGTCTATGGGTAGAGGGGCTGACAGGAAAATAGAGGCAACAAGCAAATCGGCCATGATCTTATCAAATGACAGAGCCAAATGGCCTACTCCTCCTTATTTGTATGTTCTATCTACTGAGAGAGATTAAATGCACGGAAAACATCAGGGAAATTGGTGGAAAAGAAACTTTTAAAATTCTTCTGTGAACCCCATTGACGGTCATACACAACCTGAAGGCCTCATGGAGCAGGTTTTATTTGCAACTTCTGTACGATGCTATCTTTGACCCAGTCAAGAACCGATCCAGCCTCCCGTTGATCTCGCCAGTGGACCGTGTAATCTGTTAAACTGCAATAATCTATCAGTAGGGATATCAGCCATTTAATTATTTTGCAGGCCTCCACCAGGTGGCTTCAAAATCTATGTTGTAAGATAAATAGACCAAGGTTGTTGAGTCTATCTGAGTGGTAGCTGAGGTTTGTAAAGCTAGATATGATTCTTGCAGCACTCTCCCAGACCTTTTCCTAAGTCACTAAAACATTCACCGTGCAGAGACACCAAAATGGGTGTCAGTACTCTAAATTCAGCAGCCTTCTATAATGTTAAAATTATGTCCTTGGATTTATACTACAGTTCTATTAATCCAATCCAATACCCTATTGGCTTCAGTTACTATACCTCCACTCTGGGCATGAACCTTGAGTGACTTATGCACAGTAACACCTAGATCTTTTTCTCTCTCGGCTTCTTCCATGTTT
This sequence comes from Mustelus asterias, assembly GCF_964213995.1. Taxonomy (NCBI): domain Eukaryota; kingdom Metazoa; phylum Chordata; class Chondrichthyes; order Carcharhiniformes; family Triakidae; genus Mustelus; species Mustelus asterias. The sequence continues at coordinate 21,107,010 of NC_135812.1, forward strand.
CTGCAAATGGTAAGTACTCTTTGTTGGCTTTACCAATATGCATGACAGTATGTTTAGCTATATACCTCGCTCTTCTAAAGGAACAAAGTCATTGTAAGAACATTTGCCTGTGTTTCAGCACTTGGTAGCAACTGTCATAGATATATTGGGATTCTTGTTAATCCCAGAACAACACTGTGGGCATTCTGACACGGTGAATAGTGGTTCAGGAAGGAGCTGACCCCACCTTCTTGAGCAAGGGCAGTATGAGGTGGGCAATGAATGTTGGTCCTGCCAGTTATGTCCACAGCCAGTGAACAAAATCAAAAATGAAATAAAAGTCTCTTGGCACCCCTGAGCGACTCAGTTTACTCAGTGAATAGCTGAACTGTGACTCTCTTTAGCAAATTCTTCTCTTTGCTGCTGTCATATGCTTCAGGTCATCAACAGAATGTCTCCTTGCATACCAAATGTGATACTTCTCTGCCTTGCTCGCCTGTGATGCACCAAGTCCTCAGAGTTGACAAAGCCGCACAAGCATTCCATATTGAGGAACACCTTCAGCAGTAAATGAGCAAGCACTCTCATGCCTGTAAAGAGTTTGGTTTGACCATCAGCACGAGACAGATGATTCTGCATTCTGTCAGTGTTGACATTGTGATGCTGGAGACTGTTGATGACTTCACATATCTAGGTTTTATAATCGTCAGTAATCTATCAACTGATGCTGAAATCAGATTGCACTTTGCAAAAGCTGCAGATTAGCCAAGTAAAAGATTGTGGAACAACAGCAACCTTCTGATAACACCAAACTGTGTAAGTCTTACGAAGCTTGCATCTCAGTGCACTACTCTAGTGCTGAGATCTGGGCAGCGTATGCCAGATAGGAGAAAAGGTTGAACAATTTCCACCTTCACTATCTCAGATTGTTCTCGGCAACCCTTGGCAAGATAAGGTCACCAGCTAAGCAGTTTTGAGTTCCATCAGCATACACTCGTTGCTATGCCAACTAAATCTGCACTGGCTTGGTCATGTTCGTCAGATGATGATGATTCTATACTGAAAGACCTTCCGTATGGTGAACTGGTCACTGGGTCACAACCTCTTGGGCATCCATATCGCTGTTCCAAGGACACTTGCAAGTGAGATATAAAGATTGTGAACATTGACACTGACAACTGGGAAGCAGTTGCTGATCGCCATGATCTTTGGAAGAGGCAAGCAGAAGTGAAAAGCACAGCTGGCTGAGAATAAGGCCTAGAGAAAACAGAAGCTGGAGAATATGTACCTTCTAAGCCCTTTGTCTTCCACTACAACAAATGCGGCAGAAACTGCAACGCTAAAATGGGGTTCCTGAGCCACACTGGCCAGTGAAAACCAAGAGCTGACCACCAAGGCGTAAGTCATTATCTTGAGATGGAAGACCACCAGCTGAACTGTACAGACCAATGAAGTTGCAAAATTCATTGCTGATCTCTGCTGAGTTCGTTGGTCTCAGTGGAGGCTTTGCAGCAATTAGTTTTAGTATTTTTGAGTTGGAAATAGAAAAATGAACCATCGTTCGTTTTGTGTTGTTACTCGTAGTGACCCCAACTGGAAGCATTATTGTGTGGATGTCTGGTAAGTTGTGATATTCTTGCGCATGAATTGCATTCTGATTATTTATTGCCACAACTTGTAATGAAAAGTGGAGGGGAAAACGGCTAGGTTTCAATTTCATCTTTGTCTATTGAGTGGGCTTGCTCAATTTTAGCAGCCTCAGTGTGGTAGGGCTGTGTTGTTGGAATGCTTCACCCTGAAAACAACTTGAATTTATGTAGAGTTTCAGCATACCAGAGAAGCATTCCAATTTCAACGAATTCTGCAACATCATGCAAAGCCTTGTCTGAAAGACAGTATCTCAGACAGTCTGCCATTCTAACAGTATTGCATTGGAATGTCAGACTGGTTTTATGCGCAAGTTGTAGAAGAGAATGTAAACCCTCAGTCTTGAATCTTAGATTTGCACGTGTTGTTTGTAGGACCAAGCTATCATCTTGGGGGTAGAAGAATAAGCAGGCAATAACGCTGCTTTTTAGAATGTCAGCTCCTGTAGAACTGGTTGTAGTTCCATGAGTTTCTGGTTTCAACCTTGGCCGTGTTAACAATTTTTTGTTTTTTACCAAATTTCCCTTGTATATTTTCAGCTACCTACAAGGAATGCCATATGTTTGAATGTGGCTTTGTACAATAGCATTTTGATATTTAAACTCTTAAGTTCTAAATGCAACAAACTGATCTACTTTCTTCTTTGTTACAGTAACCCTCCACTCAGTGAGGAGATGCTTCCACCTGGAGACTGGATGTGTCACAGGTGCACAGTTCGCAGAAAAGTAAGTAGATTCATCTTTTTAAAAAATACACCAAGCTTTACTGGCAGTAGAGGGAATATAAATTATTCCTCTACCGTTATCATCTCTCCAAAAAGATGAATCTAGCTTCAGCAAGCTACCCTTTTCATTACATAAGATATCATGATTAAAGCCTATTCAGCTATCAAATGATTTATGTGTGCACTCACTTTCTGACAACTTCTCTGCCCTTCAGCAGTGCGGAGTGGTTTCCCGTATGGGCGGCTGCTGCTGCACACCTTTCACTTCCTTGCCTTTGCCTGCCAACCAAACATACCCTGGCGTGCCTTGTTGCCATCAGGTGGTGGAGGTCCCCAGGAACAGGGCTCCCGACGTGGAAGCCCTCCCGCTTGTCATTGAGGACCTGGGGTGGAGGTGTGTTGCACTCAGGAGTCCCATACAACCTCGGGTTGCGTTGGTTCACAGACTCCCAAGATGCATGTGTCTTTTGCGACCTTGTGGAGTCCATGGTCTACATATATGCAAATTGTCCTAGGCTACAGTCCCTTTTTTAGTTTTCTGAAAAACCTGTTATTTTCTTTTTGGTTGCACTTCAGACCACTTCAATGTCATCTTTGAGCAACTGATGCAAAGGGCTCGGGTTGGTAGAAGGCCCTGCTCCTGGGAATAGCCAAGCTGGCCATTAAGAGGTCCAGACAACAAGTGGTCGAGGGGATCAACCATCCTGACTGTGCCCCTGTTTTGCAGCTATATTTGCTGCTGGGTGTCCTTTGATTTTGAATTGATTTGATTTATTATTGTCACATGTATTAACATACAGTGAAAAGTATTGTTTCTTGTGCGCTATACAGCCAAAACATACCGTTCATAGGGAAGGAAACGAGAGAGTGCAGAATGTAGTGTTACAGTCATAGCTAGGGTGTAGAGAAAGATCAACTTAATGCAAGGTAGGTCCATTCAAAAGTCTGACAGCGGCAGGGAAGAAGCTGCTTTTGAGTCGGTTGGTATGTGACTTCAGACTTTTGTATCTTTTTCCCGAAGGAAGAAGGTGGAGGAGGGAATGTCCGGGGTGCGAGAGGTCCTTAATTATGCTGGCTGCTTTGCTGAGGCAGCGGGAAGTGTAGACAGAGTCAATGGATGGGAGACTGGTTTTTCCTTGGAAAGGGAGCAGTCTCTGCTTGCACCAGTGTCTTCTGTGCCCGGTGGGCACCTGGGGGGCGTGGATGGGGATGCATTATCAATCCTTTTAATCACATTTTGTTTTGATGTTTCAAGTTTCCTTTGAGATTCTGCTCGCTTTGGTGTAGTATCCCTTTAAGGAATTGCGTCTTTAATTTATCTTACAGTTTGTTGATTTAGATTATTCGGTTCACAAAAAGAAATGCAGTTTAAGTTTACTTATTAGTGTCACAAGAAGGCTTATATTAATAATGCAATGAAATTACTGTGGAAATCCCCTAGTTGCCACTCTCTGGCGCCTATTCGGATACATCTGAGGGAGAAATTAGCATGGCCAATGCACCTAACTGGCATGTTTTTCGGACTGAGGGGAAACCGGAGCACCCGGAGGAAATCCACGCAGACACTGGGAGAATGTGCAAACTCCGCACAGATAGTGATCCAAGCAGGGAATCCAACCTGGCTCCCTGGCACTGTGAGGCAGCAGTGCTAACCACAGTGCTACTCCTATTCTGGCAGCAATTACCAGAAGACTATCAACTTTTTTTTTCCTAGAATGCTTTCTAATTTGGGAAGACAAAGTACACTCATATATATATCCATCACTATCCTATCTCTCTCTCTCTCTCTTCCCCCCCCCCCCGCCTCCCTTGCACATGTATACTGTTTGCATAATTAAAAACCACTCAATTTTGGTTCAATTTGTTACTGCTTTAATACTTTTTATTTCTGTTAGCAGTGTTCTCTCTTTTGGCAAATCATTAAAGTATTCTCCCTTCTTCTAGAAACAAGAGAAAAAAGAAAGACTCGGCCAAGTAAATGGAGTTATGGACAAGCAGACGGTTAAAAGGACAGCATCCCCTACTGTTGACCTGGAATTCCCTGACAAAACTTCCAGTAGAGCACTGGATTCCAGGATGGACAGTAACTGTAGGTCATTTGCACAAACAAAAAGTTTAGAAAGGCGTGTTAGCCGGCCCGGAACGCCAACGTCAAATGCAAGTACTGACACGCCCACTTCTGAGCAGAACGAAGTGGATGATGACATGATTGACGTGGACGACGAAAATGCTGCCATGGAGATGGACTGCTCCCAATTGCAAATAAGGAATCCATTTGAAATACTTATAGCCGCAGCAATGGAGCGAAATCCAACTCAATTTCAACTTCCAAATGAACTAACTTGTACCACAGCACTTCCAGGTGAGGGAGTCAGTGTTACTACACTTATGAGTTGCTTATTTTCTTTGTGAGAATCATCATGCCTTCTCATCCTGCACGTTCCAACATCACGCTTGCAATCTGTTAACAAATGCAAGCGTAATTAAAGATTGCAGCCTCTATACATTTGTACAATTATAATCATTAGATGGTTATTCCAGATAACTATTTCAATGTGACTGCCACTTTGAGGTGTTACCAGGTGTATGAATAACCGTGCATCAATAGAGGTGTTATTTAACTGCATCTTATTTGTTTATGGATTTTATTTTGGACGATTGAGTCATGGCAAGACGCCCTCCTTGAATCAGCTATGTATTTATTCAACCTTCTCTTTGAATCAGTAACACTTTGCAATATTAACCTAATGTGCCCATCAGCGTAGAAGTTCCAAACTAAAGGTTGCTAAATGGTATGCTGATGAGACTCGTGAAGGTGTAATTCCTGACTCCCATATTTGTGCTGCAAATTCAAAAGGGAACTTTCTCCAATTTGGATGCATTCAGTCTAAAGAAATGAGCACTAGGTTCTAGATTAAATTTGGCAGTGTTGCGGTTTTTCACATGGAGATTTTAAATGGGTGTAAGGAGTCTCTTTTCAGTCCATGATTTTAAATGACTTTAAATGTTTTGTCTATTGATGTTTTATTTAATTACAGCCTCAAACTCCACACAAGACTGATAATTTTATAGTAATTATTGGTTGCCCATCTGTATAGGATAAGTGTGTCATCAGCTTCAACATTTGTGGGACGTTTGTGGAAATTTAATCTTTTGTCAGAGGCAATACATTGCCAAATGGTTAATCCAGAATTGTTGGGGTAGTCTTTACATGTGCAGGAACATTAGAAGACTTCATGGAGCTGAGTGTCACTGCAAGGTCAGGCCAGATGCCAAGGGTACAGTTGTAGAGTACTTTTCTTGAAACATTTACAGCAGATAAACAAGAAATATAAACAAGAACTGTAACGTAATGAATACTTGTGCAAAGCAGGTGACATTGGCATTAGTCTAGCAATGTGAACTTCTAGGTACGCTAGCCCCTTCACAAAGAGACCTTTTAGGAAGTGTTCACATTTCAGTAGAAACATGCATGGTGTCTTTGTGTTATGTTCTGACTACCTAGTAGAACCTTTGCTTGTAGTCAGGTCAGGCTCAGTTACCGTATTTAAACATGCTATTTGCAGCACAGACTGGACAGCACAGAACAGTAGGCATGGGAAGTATTCTACAAAATTACTGACGAGGCATTATATGTAGGCCAATGTCCTACACTTTTTATGTAGGGATAATGTGTGAACAACTAAATTAATTGAACCAGACTTGTTTGAGTTCTTTAGTAGCAGTCTGATCACTGGCCTCAACATGGAATGAAATCAGTGCTTATAATTTATAATATCACATTTATGGTTGAGTTGATTTCAAGCTCTTCTCTTTTCCCCCCTCCCCACATTGCCTCCAATAAACTCTACTTTTTGTTGATGTAAAACAATTAGCAATGGAATAGAGGCCTATGTTTTACTAAAATTGTAGGCAAATACCAAAATAAAACACATTTCTAATAGCTAACTAACATAGTGAGGATTCATCTCTGGATGACTTACTGGAATTACAGATGTATAAATTAACTAAATATTTTCCATGTTATTTCCTAACAATCTTGGGAAATAATATTCCAATCAAGGAATGATTCATTTACAGTGCAGCTGCAGAGGGGAGATGTGAATCTCTTGGCTATACTACAAAATGCTTGTTGACCAGAGAAAAGGTTACAACCGAAATGGGTCAAATATTTTAACATTTTGGGATTTTGAGTGGAGAATTTCTTCTGTTGCATAAAGAAGCACTCTGTTTTAATTACATCCTGAAATTAGAATCCCCACATAACTTTTCTAAATGTGTTAAAAAGCCGCATCTGGTGTTAGATGTTTAGGCACAGGTTTAAAGGTTGCCATGAGAAGAAACTGACAAACAGCAAGAATGTCGATGAATTGATTTGTACCAACTCAGTCTGTGCACTTGTATCAATTTTTTCTTCCTCCCCAGTCCTCCTTGGCTGTTTTTTAATCAGACCCTCTGAAAATAAGCTGAATCGAAGTTATAAAGCAGCATATTTTTGTTGGCTGCTGAGAAATGCATGGAAAAGGTATTGGCTGAATTCTGCTTCTGATTATTCGCCTTTCTCACTGCTGCCGCTGTCAGGCGTTTCCATTAAACCTGCATTTTCATGAACAAAAGAATGGCTTAGAAAGCCAGTCATAGAGTAATGGCCAGATAATCCGATTGTATTTTGTAAAGATGACCAGATCGTTTCAGCATGTTTCATGTGATTTTTCTATCCTATTGTTGCATGTGCAGCAATACCAAGTGTTAATGTACAATAATATAAAGAGTGAATGATTATCTATATCACATCTATATTTTTGAGATATGTCCCTAAAAATCGAGTTCAAGGCCTGTTTGTCCTTCTCCCATTGATTGGTTAGAAGGCAAGACTGGTAGAGGCCTACTGCTGCAACTGATTTTATGTGAAACAAATTTGTTGTATTAGTCTAATAATTGTGGGAGGAAATAATCTTGTAATCCCATGCTGAAATACTCTAGTCTCTTGTCTTTGCTCTTGTGGTATGGAATTCAACCAGACAAGTATGAGGTGGTGCGTTTGGAGAGGTCAAACAAAGCAACGGTTTGTATAATAAATGGGAGGATACTGAGAAGTAGCGGAAGTGAAGGACCTTGGAGTGAATGTCCTCAGATCCCTAAAGTTAGCAGGACATGTTGAGGTGGTTAAGTAGACATATGAAATCCTTTCATTTAGTAGTGAAGATTTGGATTATAAGAGCAGGGAATTTATGCTGGAACTATATAAAACTTGTAGTTAGGCCACAACTTGAGTAGCGTGTGCAGTTCTGGTCACCTCAATACTGAAAGGATGTAATTACACTGGAGAAGGTACATAGGAGACTTACAAGGATATTGCCAGGACTGGAAAATGTAGCTATGAGGAAAGATTGGATAGGCTGGGGATTTTCTTGTTGGAAGAGAGAAGGATGAGAGCAGATTTGATTAAGATGTTTAAAATTATGAGGGGTCTAAATCGAGTGGATGGAAAGGGCATATTTATCTTCGCAGTCAGTGACGAGAGGGCATAAATTTAAATTTTCACCCACAGAGTGGTAGGATCTAGAACTCACTGCCTGAAAGGTTAATAGAGGTAGAAACCCTCAACGCATTTAAAAGATGTCTGGAAATGCACCTTGAATGCCATTAACATGCAGGGCTATCGACCAAATGCTGGAAAGTGGGATTCGGCAAGGTGGCTCATTTTTTGGCTGGCAGCGACACAATGAATCAAGTGGCCTCTTTCATTGCTGTAAGCTTTCTATGAAGCCTGGCAAAATTCAATCTCTGCCTTTGTCACTTAACTCAATAATGGGCCTTACTATATATTTTAGAGTTTTACTACCTTGGCATATATTGTTTTTAAAATGCATTGTAATTGATTTTAGCAGATTACTGTTTCAAAATACATTTTATGATCTCTCCATTAAGTAATTTGGTTTAATGTATCGGAGCCATTGACATCCACAGCATGAAAGGGATTATTCAATCCATTGTGCCTGTGCTGACTTTACTGGAGTAATCCAAGACGAATCCTACTCCCCTGCCTTTTCTCCACAGCATTCTATCATCCTCTGCTTCAAATATTAATCCAATTTCCCATAAGACTTGGTAATTTCTGTCACTTGGTGGCAAACCATTCCATGCTACAACAGCCATCTGTCGAGACATTTCTCCTAATCTCTGTCCTTGTTCATTTAAATTGATAAACCTTCATCTTTGACTTTCAATCAGAGGAGATGCAGTAAATCCTCACTTAAAGCTGTAGTTGCATTTCAGAAAAGTGCAACCTTATGTGGAAGAACTTGTAAGTGAATTAGATATTCCTTTTGCAACCAGTGTAAAGCTGTAGTTAGTGTCTATAGCACCTTTATCAGAAAAAATATTAGAACAATATACTCTGTACATTGAAGTACTTTACTAAATTCTAGCATTGGTAAATGAAATAATTTTTAAAGTAAAATAAGTTTAAAAATATAAAATAAATATGCCAACTTTCTACTTCCAGCTTGCTGCCGATCCTGTTCGCCAAACCTTCTGTTTACCCTGCACCCAGATCCCTGCTTTTCCTACTTGCTGATTCCCTCTCCCAAACCCTAGCAGTGCCCGAGGTCTCTGGGGATAGCAGCGGCAGGCAGGAAGAGCAGCTTTTTGACTTGCTGGAGAGATGCGAAGAGGGAGGGTCAGGGAGCAGGGGAGGCCACTCCAAACTGGCACCGATTGGGTCATGCAGCCCTGTCTCAGACAAAGCACAAAACACCAAATTATAAATCTAGGCTCCATTTCCATGAAAGTGGAATTACTTAAAATGGGGCAGTTTTAAATGAGGATTTACTTTGTCTTGCCCTTTCACTATTAATTTTTTTATCCTCCGTTAAATCTCCTCATAGCATTCTCTGCTTCAATGAAATGGTCATTCTTTAAAGCTATAGTTTCCCATCCCTGGCATCAATCTCTTGAATCTATGTTTGTTATTTTTATGGTATATATAACTTTACATTCATGCTGTAATGAACTATCCAAACTGGTATATTGTTTTCTCGCTAATGTCTTGAATAATTCATGATTACATCTTTATTCCACTGTATGACTTTATCTGCTTGCATTTTTAGAGAATTGCTTATTTGAACCCATAACTGTGTTCATTCCAGATTGTTTCCAGATTTAGTTTGGATTTCATGTATAAAATGAGGCTTGGCTCAAATGTAAAACTGTCCTATTGCCCCCACAGTAACACAATTTTACAAAGCCAACAAAGTTCTCTCAATTTTGTATAATGAGTTTATCTCAATCATGGTTCAGATAAACATGATTTCGGGTGGGTGATGGGGAAATTACCTGTTTTTGATTTTCTAACAGTAACCCAAAGTATGTTTGTATGTATCTATTAGTAATATGATATATTTTATGTTGGGTATCCATTGAGAGGCTGAATTCAGGCTTGTTGTGATTCCCTTTCCACACCCACCAGATCTATCACCCACCAATACTCAACAAGACTTGCACAATGGCCACCATGGCAGTGCGTTAAAGGGCACCTATACAACAGCCTAGCTAGGAGTCAGTGTCTAGGGGAAGGGGGGAAATTTATTGAGAAATAAGTTGAAGTTTAAAACAAATCAGCTTCTGCCATTTTACCTACCAGAAGTGAATTTCTTTGAGTGCAATGTCTTTATTTGATCCATAAATTATTAACTCCATATTCTCTGAATCTTTACGTTCATTTTAAAATAGTCTGCGCATAGCCTTGAAACTGACTTTTGCTTTAACATAAGGAACTGTTATTTTGTAGACGACAAATTCTCAAAACCTAGCGATCTAACAATTTAAAAACAAGTTGGATTTGTATCGCATCCTTGTTCAAAGGACTTCACAGCAGCATTAAAAGTAAAAATTTGACACCAGCCACAAAGGTAGGTACTAGTACGAATAACCAACAATTTAGTCACAAAGGTGGATTTTAAGAAGTACCATTAGAAGAAGGAAAGAATGACCAAGTGTTTTAAGAATGGAATTCCAGATCTGAAGACCTTGGCTGCTGAAGGCTTGGCTACTGATGGTGAAGCAATTAAACACTGGGGTGAAGAACTAGAATTGGAGGAGCGCAGATTTGTGAGGCTGGGGGAAATTAGAAATGAGGGGCGTGGCCCATGGAGTAATTTGAAACCACGCTGGTTGTCGAACTACGAAGAATTCCCTGCTTCCATCTGCTTGCCTACCTTAACTCTGCGTTGAAACAAAAAAGGTTAAAGGCAATCTAACCGTAGGATTAGAAACAGGCGCATAATCGAAACCAATCTTTGCTGTAGATAATGACATAAAACTGTATTACACAGGTACCAGTAAAAGGAGAAGAAAAGAGGAAACAACAGGGAAGAATGTGAAGAAGGCACAGCATGAACTAGACCACAATGGCCTAGTCCCATTGCCTGTCAAAGTTTGCTTCACTTGTAACAGGTGGGATTTAATTTCTACTTTTTTCTTCTTGCAAAAAAAAAGCTGAATCCCGAAAAATAAAATTGAACATGTGAAAAAAGTGGGCTGCAAAAATCTTTCTGCAGTGCTGAACACGCAGACTTGACTTGTTCAACCTTGACGTTATTGATTTCCTAGATAATTTTCCAGTTATTGCAATTTTGCTAAGATTCCTTTGTCAGTTATAAATTTAGTTTGTATCTGCATGATAATAGCCCACCTGTGTCTACTGCGTAATGCTCAGGAAACTGTGCAGCTGGCAAACTGTAACTGGTTAACTAATCTGTTATGATGCTTGGCAGGTGCAGTTTTTTCTTTGAGTACCCCACCATCTTACACTAGTTGTAATCTTATCATCTTGAGAATTGCAGGTAAAACTGCAGCCTCCACCTTCTGCTCAAAGTAAACCAACACATTTGAGCTACTAAACTACTGCAATTGAATGAATGCTAGGTGCTCATTTTGCATGTTAAAAATCCACTAGATGTTCCAACTGTGGATAAGTCTGTAATTGTATTGAACCCAATTAAGACATTCTTCTGCGATGGTTTTAGAAATGGTAATCTTAAATGTTCTATTTTGAAACATGATTTCTGAAGGAATTCCAATTTTGTTTCAGTGGACATGACATTATTCCTCAGTGCCTTCTTAAAAGCTTTCTCATTTAAACATAAAATTGATGGGTGATTTATTTTCTTAAAATGCTAGATCCTCTTTTGGAAAGAGGTATCTGAGAAAATACAGTAAATCATGATAATGTCATTGGAACATTTAATCTGGGTTTGATTGCACTACTAGTCCTGTCCACAGGATAAATGTCTGATCTAATCTAGTTCAAACTGAGAATCAAAAGTCAAAAATTGACCTCACCACATTTGTGACATGACATTTGATTCTTACAGGCATGATCCTCAGTTGGCTGAAGAAGTAATTTTTGGGTCATTAAGCTCAGTTTGTTTGAAGAGATCACAGAGAGGCTCTGGAAATGTTTCAGTAATAAATGTAAACTTTATATCTTTATATTAATATAAGAAAACAAAAGGCGAACAGTGCTTTTTTAAAACAAAAGGGGGAAAGGTATGATTGGCCAAACAAATTTTTGAAAAGTTCAGTTTTATTGTCTGAAGCATATAGTTAATGTCTTTAAGAGAGGGTATTACAAGAAAAGCTACTTTGATTATCCAGAATTATTTTGGTGTCATAGTGATACTAAATGAGAGAAGCTGGAATTTTCAAGAGTTTCCATCGAATAATTTCTTTAAAAATCATATTTTATTTGCCTGAATTTCACAGGCTTTTACGTGTTGTAATTTAACCAGGTGAATTGTATTTTAACAGAACCCTGTCTATGAATGAGTCTGTGAGCTTTAACTGTCTAAACTCAGAATCCCTTCTCCATTGTCATAAAATCTGGGCTATAACTCCATTCCTATATTTAACTTTCCTTGCCCCCAACTCTCTCCCCCCAACCCCCTACCAATGTTCACTTATTCTGATGGTCTGCAGATTTTCTTTAAACAGTGCTGACCTGTCACTTGAGTCACCCAAAAAGCAGTTTTTCAACTAATTACATGATGCTGTTAATTGCCTGTGTGTGTGTGTATATATATATATATATATAATATATCTCAGGGGTATAAGTCATTCAGGTGCTCGAGTGACTTCTCTTTGAAAAAAAATTAGGAATCGGTGATTCTTCTCTCTCTCTTTCCCCTTTCTCCTCCCCCCCCCCCCCCCCCCCCCCGCCTTCTGAAAGCCAATAAAATATATCGAGAACCCTTGACCAGTCAGTGACTGCTGCTTCATTGACTTACATTTGGCCCCAGTTCCCAGCTCACCAAATTTAGAATTCTTGTGTTTAAATCACTTAATCAGTAACTCCCTCTAATCATTACAACCTTGCCTCCTGAATATTCCATTGCTCTGACTCCAGTCAATCTGTCCTCCTTTACGCCATCATTTTTACTTTAGCTACCTGGGTTCCCATCTCAGGAGTTCCTTCCCTCAGTCTCCAACATTCACTACTATTAAAGATATCACTTGACTGAGTTTCTGATAAATTCTCCTGATCTTCCTTCATTTAGCTTGATGTCCATTTTCCTCACTAATTTGAAAAAAATTATTTATTTATTAAAAATTAATTAAATTTGAAAAAGCCTTTGGATATTTTTCTACATTCAGCGCAATATAACTGCAAATTATTGTTAATTGTATAAATTAAGATATTATTTTGTGTTTTTTAAAAAAGGCCGGGGGTGGGGGGGGGGGGGGGGAAGAGAAATACTTTGTGCAATTAACAATCCAGTCCAATTTGCCAGAACATTCAACTTGTCAAAAGACAGGACCAAAACTCTGTTGGAAATATAAAATTGGAAGAATCTGACTGGAAATGCACATCAAGCAAAACACTTCTGTTGAATTTTTCTGTCTCGACATGAACTGTTAATTGCTCTATCCTTTTTCAGATGTCAATCCACCTGTTTATTTCCATCATAGTGCACTGTTAACACTTGAGAACCAACCCTTAACTAATAGCATATCTTTATGAATAAAAATGGAAACTAATGGAACTGCAAAACAGTTAGCTTCTGTAAAATGAAATGAGTTATGACAGTTAGATGTGTACCAAGTGTTTGTTTGATTTGCGAACTTGTGTATAAAACATGCAGAAATTGTCACTATAGCTACAAAATACCATTGCTTTCTGGCAATACTGATGTATATTTCCCAGATCTTATTTGTACAGTTGTTACTATTTTCAGTTTTTCATTTTGGACTTTATAGCTGTAAATACACTTTCTTTTAGCTCCTTTTTAAGTTGGGTCCTCAGTGCCTATTTCATCCCTTGTACATATCCTTTACATAACAGTAATATAGTCAATGTGTTTTGAGCTGTATTTTGGCCTTTTAAAATTGAAGAACAAAATAACTTTGCCAAACAATGGTGTCTTGTAGGAATAATCTTTGTGAACATGGTAGAATTGTATTGTTGTTTAAAGAGTCACTGTATATTAACTTGACTAATTATGTCCAGGACTTTGTAGATTAACTGTTCAAAAGTTCTGTTTCACTGCTAGGCACCTGTACGTTACCATGTTGTTGGTTACTTATAATTGTTTCCCAATAAATTTGTAGTTCAAAAAGAACTTCTTTTGGAACCTGGAAGGTTGTCCTCCTTTTATAAGGATCTGCAGCTGTGACACATAGTCAATCTGATTCATATTTCCTGCCCACAGCACCTCTGTTCCCTTCCTCCCCGTCCCTCTTCCTGAGCAGTGATACGATAATAGTTTAATTCTGGACAAAATTTGAATGTCTTTTGTCTTAGACTGAGTGAACCATTGTTGGCCGACTCTGGATCATCAAGGTGTTCAACTGAAATTCTCCTGGCAATTGCTAATTGTCTGTGTGGTACTTCACAGACTCCAAAGGATTTTTTCAGCTAGTATTTCTAAGGAGATAAAGAAACTAAACTAGTCTGGAACACATACATGCCTGTTCTTCTGCCCTTTCCTTTAACCTTGCATTTAAGCTTTTATACTGGATTGTGTAGGTAGTTTGGATAGAATTTCACAGCTGTGTTGTGTTAAAAGCAGGACAGAGACAGTTCGCATGAATCATTTCTGGGGTGAAGAGCTTATCCTATGAAAAGGTTGACCAGGTTGGGCCTATACCTGTTGGAGTTTAGAAAAATGAGAGGTGATCTTATTGAAATACAGAAGATCCTGACGGGACTTGATAAGGTAGACACTGAGAGGTTGTTTCCACTTGTAGGAGAGACTAAAACTTATAGACAAAGTTTTAAGAATAAGAAGTCTCCCTTTTAAGATGGAGATGAGAATTTATTTCTCCCATCGGGTCATAGTTTGTGGCGACTGTGTTATTGGATTTATTCAAGGCACAGTTACACCGATTATTGATAGACTGGGAGTCTAGGGTTATGGAGGGGGCAGACCAGAAATTGGACTGGAGACCACCACCAGATCAGCCTCGATCTTACTGAAAAGCAGAGCAGGCTCAAAAAAGGCCTGTGTTGCTATGAATGGATACACATTCTAAATGAAAGTCCATACTAACCATTTCATCAACTAAAAATGTGAAGTGTGTTGCCTTTTTCCTGTAAATATAGCAAGCCAACAAAGTTAGGAAAAGTCACCTCTTGGAAGTAAAATATCTGAATGTAAAAACACAACAATTTGATATTTTGAAAGTTTTTTTTTAAATAAACTTGTAGCAAATTATAATTAGCTGCATGCTGATTTGCAACGTTACAATGTAGTAAACTAGTGAAAATGTACGAATAAAACACCAACTGTTTTCTTGGATCATTCACACTCCCAATTGTGGCGCAGTAGTCCACACCTGCTTTGCTAAGCAAAAATGAATTAATTAGTAATTGAAAAAAAATTCAGCGTGGAGACATTTTTGTTCGATTTCAATTCTAGTTGGTAGATAACTCAAATGAATCAACTTTTAACCGGAAAGCAGACTACTTGTAATTCATGCTAGACCAACTGTTGTTTTTGTAGTTGTGTTTTGAAGCTGCTGTGCGACCATTGCCTGCTATAGGTGATTTTTTTTTTTCTCGAGCAGATCAGAGACCAATGTCAAGGTTAGATCCTCTCTTGTTGGAGATGGTCATTGCCTGCCATTTGTGTGGGGCGCATGTTACTTGCTACTTGTCAGTTCAAGCCTATATATTGTCTAGGTATTGCTACATTTGGACGTGAACTGCTTCAGTATCTGAGGAGTCGCGAATGGTGCTGAGCATTGTGCAGTCATCTGCGAACATTCCCCACCTGACCTGATGGAAGGGAGGTCATTACTGAAGCAGCTGAAGATAGTTGGGCCTGGGACACCAGCTTCAGGAACACATGCAGTGATGTCCTGGAGCTGAGGTGATTGGCCTTCAACCACCACAATCATCATCTTTTGTGTCAGGTATGACTCTAATGGAGAGTTTTCCCTCTGATTCCCATTGACTCCTTGTTGTTCAGGGCAATTGCTCTGACCTCTGGCATTCAGCTTTTTTTGTCCATGTTTGAACCAAGGGTGTAATGAGGTCAGGAGCAGGGTGACCCTGGTGGAACCCAAACTAAGTGTCCATCAGCAGCTTATTGCTTAGAAACTTGTAGCATGACTGTCCTTCACCAAATGACTGCTCCTTGAGCAGGTATTATTAAATGCAGAAGTATTTTTGTCACTATATCACCAGAAAAACGGGGGCTCCGCTAAAGTTTCTTGAGTAAATGAAAGACCAGGTGAGGTGATCAGCATCACACAGCAGCAAGTTACCAGATTTGATTCCCATTTTGCTGTAACTTTCGTGGTTTCCGTATTCTTTATAGGCAAAAGACTGTTTAAACTCAACCATAGTTTTCATGCTTGTTTACTATGCAATAAGCTGTTTCTAGAAAGGGTATATATGTGGTGTTTTATGTTGGGCACAAGTGTAATATTACCTGTGAATACTGTAATCCATCTGTGTTCACTGTCCACAGTCACATAAAAACAGTGGTCACTTCGGAAAGTAATGTAGGCTCTCTAATCATGAAACATGAGTTGACATCTTTGGGAGATGAATAAAGGGGAAAAAATAGATGAACAGTTTGTTTTGTCAGCAGTTCTGGCATGCTGCCTCACATGGTTGGAATGTATAAAGGAAATTTTGAACTGTGCAAATGCACTTTGAGACTGAATTTAATCAGGTTTGCATTTTTCTTGAATATGTAACAGATGACGAAGTAGTTCAGTTGCTCACTGAGATGCAGGTATAAACCTGATGGGGCAGTGAATCATTTTGTGGCATATAATTTAAAAACAAATTTTGGATTAGTAACAGTATCGCACACACGCCAGTATATTAAACATCTGGCACATGGTAATCAATAGCAAGTGGATTAACATACCCTATTGATCTTTCTCCTCTGGGACAGAGAGCACACTGGACGTTTTAAGTACTTGTCTGATGTTTTAAATTGATGATCAAAATTTGTGGCTTTCATTCTGATCAATTAACTTTAATTTTTAATGACAATGCCAGTTTAGTTGAAATCCGGAAAGATTAAAGTTAAACTTGGTAACTGTCGGCTCAGCGGATACTGGGTTAATGTATGCATTAGCCATGCTCCATATCTGAAAGAAACTCATTTGCTCAAACAAAGTAATATTTTCAAAAGTAGGCAAGTCCTTTGTTTCCTGTCCTGAGCTCCTTGTCAGTGTCAGTCTGTGTTGTATTGTTCTTGGGTGAATATTCGGTGGTTTAGATAGGAGTCACAGAAACTTAGAAAATAGGAGCAGGGGTAAGCCATTCAGCCCATCAAGCCTGCTCCACCATTCAGTGTGATCATGGCAGATCCTCTTTCCCAATGCCATATTCCCACTTTCTCCTTGTGTGCTTTGATGCCATGAGTGTCTAGAAGTCGTATCTATTTCTTAAACACATTCAGTGACTTGACCTCCCAAGCCTCCTGTGTTAGAGAATTCCACTGGTTCACCAGCCTCAGAGTGAAGAAATCTCTCTTCTTCTCTGTCCTAAATGGCCTACCCTGTATCCTGAGACTATGACGCCTTGTTCTGGACACCCCCAGGGGAAACAACATCCTTGTATCCAGTCAGTCAGAATTTTTATATTTCAATGAGATCCCCTCTCATCCTTGTAAACTGCAGTGAATATACGTCTAGTTGACAAAATCTCTCCTCCTATGACAATCGTGCCATCCCAAGAATCAGTCTGGTGAACCTTCACAGCACTCTCTCTACGGCAAACATATTATTTCTTGTGTAAGGAGACCAAAACTGCGCGCACACGTGGTCACCAACGCCCTATACAATTGCAGTAAGACATCATTGCTCCTGTACTCAATTCCTCTTGCAATGAAGGCTACATACTATTTGCTTTCCTAACTGTTTGCTTGATTTCATGACTGGTGTACAAGGGCACTCAGATCATCAACTTTCCCCAATCTATCACATTTAAATAAGACTCTGCCATTCTATTTTTCCCACCTAAGTGGATAACTTCACACTCATGCACATTATACTGCATCTGCCATGTATTTCATTGAGTCATAGAATCCCTATAGTGCAGGAGGAGGCCATTCGGCCCATCAGGTCTGCGACGACAACAACCCCACCTAGACCCTATTCCCGTAACCCCACATATTTACCCTGCTAATCCCGCTAACCGATGCATCCCAAGATATTAAGGGGCAATTTAGCATGGCGAATGCACCTAAGCTGCACATTGTTGGATTGGGGGAGAAAACCGGAGCACTCGGAGGAAACCAAGACAGACGCACAGGGAGAACGTGCAAACTCCGCATCGACAGTGACCCAACCAGGAATCAAACCCAGGTCCCTGGAGCTGGGAGGCCACAGTGCTGACCACCATGCTGCCAAAGTTAACTTGTCTAAGTTGCCTTGAAGCCACTTTACTTACTCATTTCTCTCAATTCCACCTTGTGGGATGGAGTTCCATCTCCATTTTGAATATCATGATCATCCTGCTGGGAATTTGACAGGCATTCTTTTGGCTTTTTACCATTACACAGGCCGGGTAGCATAACACTTTCATACATGTGAACATTTAATTATGCTGGAGTGGTTCTTGTTGAACCTTAAGGATCATCCTCTAACACTTTTTTTGTAAAAATATGTAAATTTGGATCTTTCTTGACTCGAAACATTAACTGTGCTTCTCTCCTGATGGATGCTGGCAGACTTCCTGGGGCTGCTTCCATCCAGCTTCCTTTGTTCTTGTTTCAGATTCCAACATCTGCCTTATTTTTGCTTACTCTTACCTTCTTGTTTGTTAACTTCATCCTCTTGACATTCAGGGAGGCAGTGGCATAGTGGTCATCTCACTGGATTAGACCCAGGGTAATGCTTTGGGGACCCGGGTTTGAATCCCACTACAGCATTGTGAAATTTGAATCCAATAAAAACAAGTCTGAAATTAAAAATTTAACAATGACCTTGAAAGCATTGTCAATTGTTTTTAAAAATATCTGAGGGAAGGAAACCTGCCACCCTCACTTGGTCTGGCTTACGTGTGACTCCAGGTCCATTGCAATGTGGTTGATCTTTAAATGTCTTCTGAACTGGACATTTTCAGTTCAAGGGCAATTTGGGACACCCACATCCCATGATCAAATAAAAAAATAAGTTTCTGCTGAATTGATATCAAGTCCGGATTCTCATTATATGAGACATGTTCTTTAAAAATAAGATAGAAACTTTTGAAGCCTAACTGGATTTGTTTTCACGAGCCCTTAAGGATACTGAAGATTGTTTTAGTCTCCTTGTTAACTGCCTTAGCAATAAAATAAAGGGAATATGACCAAATTGTGAGGTGAAAATTAAAGTGTGCACACAAACATTTTAATTTTACAACATTCCATTGCAAAGTTTTGTTTTTTGGCTCTTTTTGTACATTTGCAGACAAGGAAATCCAGAACTTCTGGTGGTGCTTTTGAATACATTTTCAGTCCTGCATTCAATTTTACTGCAGGGCTTTTGAATTTTGGGTCAGTTTGTCTTTCTAATACCTTTTGCATCTTCTGTGTAATGAAGAGCTTTGCCCAATTTTCCTATTTTCCGGTATTACCATGCGAATGTAATGTTTGAGATTTCAGTCTGATTTCTGAAGTAACTTCAGTTGTGTTTTAAATCGTACAGGGAGCAAATTCTGTCTGAGCAGCCTGTTGGTATGCTTTCATTCTTTTGCCGCAGTCAAAAAACAGAAGCTGTTCTGTTAGTTTCATACTCAACTGGTCATCCTGAAGCTTTATTTCTTAGTATAGTTTTAAAATTCTTTTTGCCTCTCCCCATGAATCAACCGTTTTCTCCTTTGAATTTAACCACAAGAAAGTGCTTGTGGTATTTTCTTCCCCACTTTTCTCTTTGGTCCTGCATGTCATTTCTCAGTCAAGACTGTTTTGCGAACCCAGTTCTCTGGATGTAGTGTGTTGTGCATTAATCTGATGTGTCTTTTTATTGGAAGTTTTACTCATTTAATAAATGTCAGTGGTATCTCAGTAAATTAGAGAACACTCTACAATGAAATAAGTCAATTTTATTGCTTAAAACTCTGTCACAACAGCATTTGCCTTTTCCTTTTTTCAATATCATACACTTGGGATGCAAACAGATGAATTAGGAGTAGGTCACTTCCCTCAAGCCTGCTCCGCCATTCAATAAGATCATGGCTGATCAAATTATAACTTCAATTACCCAATAAGCTTTCACCCTTTCGTAGAATCATAGAAACTTACAGTGCAGAAGGAGTCTTTTCAGTCCATCGAGCCTGCACCCAACAACAATTCCACCCAGGCCCTATCCCCGTTACTCCACTTAATTATCCTGCTAGTACCCCCGATACCAAAGGGCAATTTAGCATGACCAGTCAATCTAACCTGCACATCTTTGGACTGTGGGAGGAAACCGGAGCACCCAGAGGAAACTCGCTCAGATACAGGGAGAACTTTGTTTACCACAAATGTATCTCCTCCTACTTTAAAGATATTCAAAGATTCTGCCTCAATCAACTTTTGAGGAAGAGGATTACAAAGTGTCGCAATCCCTTAAAATGGATTAGTTCCAGATTCTCCCACAAGAGGAACCATCCATTCCAAATCCACCTTGTCAAGTCCCTCAGGATCTTGTTTCCATCAAGTTGATCTTACTCTTCTAAACACCAGTGGATACAAGTCAAGCCTGTCCAGCCTTCCTCGTAAGACAACCTGCCCATTCTAGGTATTAATCTGCTAAACTTTCTCTGAACTGATTCAAATGCATTTAAAGTTTGAGTAGGCCAGATGTGATCTCAACAATGTTATGTATGTTTGAAGAATAACCTCCCAATAAACATCAGTCTATTACTTTCTGCACGTACAAGCTAACCTTTTGCAAATCATTTCCCTGCATTTCAGGTCTGGAATCTTAACTATTTAGATAGTATGCTTTTTTTCTTACCCTGCCCAATTGGACAACCTCACATTTTACCACATTATACCCATGTCCCAGATTTTTGCCCACTCACCTCAACCATCTATATCTTTTTGTAGTTATGTCCTCTTCAGAACTTAATTTCCTCTCTATCCTTGTTGCAGATCTAGCAACCATTCTATCAGTTCCTTCATCCAAATCATAAACTAAAAAGTTGAGGCCTCAACACTAATCCCTGTGGCACATCCTGCCAAACAGAAAATGACCTTTATGCCTACTGTTTCCTGTTAGCTAGCCATATATTACCCCTGCACCATGAGCTGTTATTTTCAGCAATAACCTGTGAGACATCTTATCAAATGCCTCTTGAAAATAAAATCTAAATTCGGAACATCCACCAGTTCCCCATTATCCACAACATATATTGCTACTTCAAGAAATTGGTTATACACGATTTCCCTTTCACAAAACCATGTTGACTCTGCCTGATAGCCTAAATTAATTAAAGTGCCCTGTTACAACCCCTCCAGTCATAACTTCCTTATTTTCCCGATGCCAATTATTAAACTAACTGGCCTATGGTTTTCTGCTTTCTGCCTTCCTCCCTTTTTGAATAAAGGATTGACGTTAGCTATTTTCCAATCTAATAGAATCTTCCCTGAATCTAGTGAATTTAGGAAATGAGTAAGCTTAGCTGAATTGATTACATTCTCACGTCAGGATCAGAGACCATTATTTTCATGGCTGTTGAAATTTCTTCAGCAACATCTCGCCCTGTAGAAACTTGTAGCATGGCTGTCCTTCATCAATTGAGTTTGCAAAAACTCCTTGAGCAGGTATTGTTAAAGGCAGAAATTCAATGCTGCTGGAGTATTTTTGTCATTACATCACCGGGAATACATGGTCTCCTCAAATTTCTGAGTAAGTGAAAGATCAGGTGAGGTGCTGAGCAATACAGAGCAGTAAATCACGAGGTTTGATTCCTAATTTGTTATAACTTCTGTAATCTCAAAGATATTGCATGGAATTAGTTTGAGAGTTTTATAGACAAGAGACTATTAAAATCAACTATAGTTTTCATTGTTGATTACAATCCAATAAGTTGTTTCCAAAAAGAGTGTATATGTTGGGCTCAAGTGTGATATTATGGTGAATACCGTAATCCATCTGTCTTCACTGTCTAGAGTCACATAAAAGCAGTGGTCAATTCAGAAATCGGTGTCGGCCTTCTGATCGTGAAACATGAGCTGACACCTCTGGGAGATAAATGAAGGGAGAAAAAAATAACTGGCTAGTTTTTTGTGTGAGCACTTCTGGCGTGTAGCCTCACCTGGTGAGAAAGCACTTGTAGTAGGTTTGAACCAATACATGTGCCCATAATCTGTGTTCATACTTAAGTATAGACTGAGGTTAAAGGGGTACTGTATGTCTAATAGCAACAGTGACTTCTGTTTCTTATAATATTTAGAAACATTCTTGTTTTTATGAATGTCCCTTCCAAAAAAAAAAGCTGAACATTTAGTAGAGATCTTATCTGCTTGGTTATGGTGGATGTTCAGGTTCTCATGAGATTATTTAAAGAGAAATGGGGAGTTCTGTTGCCCTGGGCAACCTTGCACAATATCAAAAAGCAGATTAATTTGTCATTCACTTCTTTGCTATTTGTTGTATTTTATGTACAAAATAGTCGTCGTATTTGCCTGCATAATAATCTCAGGCTGCCCCCTTGGGTGGATGGAAAAAATTCCTTGCCATTAATTTGATGAAGAGAGAGTGATTTTTTTTTTCCCCCAGAGTCCTGGCCAGCATTTATTATTATGCCATCGTCACTCAAGCAGACTATTTGATGGTTATCACGTTGCTGCTTTCAAGAACTTGCATGCAAATTGACTACCAACATTACAATAGTGACTACACTTGAAAGTATTTGAGGGCATCCTAAGGCCACGAAAGGTGATGTGCAAATGCAAGTCTTCATTCTGTGTAATTGACACAGTGCTTTTGGACTTGCTAGCAAAATGTGTTGTTGCTTTTTAGATCGAGTCAGCATTGGTCCAGGATCTCGAATAGTTATTAGCAAATGCAGAACAGAAAAATTGGCGTACAGATCTTTCTATTTCCTTTTGTTATCACACTGCTGAGAACAGGCAGAAATTGCTCAAAAAGCTGATTGCTGTTTCATGTAATTATCAAACGATGTCTTGAGGAACAACATTCTAGTCGCCCCAACTTGTCTCAGAAATATTCCATTGAACCAAACCTTTAAATTGTCCCCCAATGCGGTGAGGGGACCTGCATTTCTTTTAATGTGGCATTTGTTTAAAACTTGTTGCTTACTCATCAAGAATTGATCTTGGTGCTCAGCCTTTGCCTGCTTGAACACAAATAATGCCAGACCCATCACCTTCCAATCTCCAAACT
Source organism: Mustelus asterias (assembly GCF_964213995.1). Taxonomy (NCBI): domain Eukaryota; kingdom Metazoa; phylum Chordata; class Chondrichthyes; order Carcharhiniformes; family Triakidae; genus Mustelus; species Mustelus asterias. The sequence continues at coordinate 21,130,204 of NC_135812.1, forward strand.
TGGAGGAGGGAAAGGGTAAGCATTCGCCTTGGTTCAGCATCTGGTCCAGTCTGATAAGAAACTTGAATGATTCACCATCAACCATTATCTTGGATTTTCGGAGTGTGGGTATCTTGGTCAGCTTGCACCATCTTGGAAGGGACATAGTTTCCCATTGTATAAAACCTTGAAAAGCTAAACTGTTTTGCAAGCAGGAGTGAAGTGGCATACATAACTTGGTGTTTGTTAAATAATAGCACCAAGTTTAATTGTTGCATAATGTTGTGCAGGGTTTTGCTTCCTGATCCTGCTGTTTATGTCAAGAACTGCAATTCCAGGCATTTGTGTTGAATATTAAATTGTGCAGTCCTTTTCAGGACACCAAATTAAGGTAAAGGAAAATGCTTAAATTCATATGCATGGGATTAACCCCAGGGACAATATCCTGGTGTGTTAAAAGACTGAATCCATAACCTATTTGTAACAGAAAAAATAAAGACTACCAATTCCTCTCTTGTTAACTCTCCCAGTGCTCCCCACCCCCCATGACTCCCGAATGCCTTGATGAGATAAATAATCACAATCCGGTTCTACCTTGGAAGCTGTACAACCTAAAAAGGACACGGTAAAATACAAGATATTATCTGGTGTAGAGAACATAACCCAGACCAGATGCATCAAAGGAGCAGGACAACAGGGGATAACTTCAGTGTGATAAAGGGCAATTTCAAGACCGTGAACAGGAAGTATATTTTCATGGCAAAGCATGATCATCAGCTGAAATGTGATGCTTGGAAGAGCATTTTAGTCTAGGACTGTTCAAGAAACAGCTGGATAATATAACCAGATGACAGCAGAATCAATATCCTGGAAAAATGAAATCAAATGGAGTAAAGAGTCAGCTTCATCCAAACCTTGTGATTTATTCTGTCTGTTTAAAAGAGCTGCTATCACATTTCAAAGGCATTTTGTCATTAGCTTTATGGGGCTTTCTCCAGGTAACTAAATAATGCATGGAGGTAAAAGGCAGAAGTGCTCTTTGGGGAAATTCTCCAGAGATCAGCTACTGGAGCAGAAGAGTTGAGTACTGATAATCATTCAGTACTTGGCAGGCACGGTAAAATTTGGTGTTGTAACTGTTGAACATGGGTGCATATCCTGTATGTGAACTGTAAGAGAGATGCCTGATATTGGAAAATGGAATACATTTCATATCTACCGCTTAATTGGCTGATATCAGAATTTTAGTGCCATACCCCAGACTGTATAGGAATCCTTTAATTCATTTACTTGAGGATAACATTTTGGTCATGGGACAGCAATCTATGATTTGTGTTTTAATAAGATAGCTCGGTGGCATCTAGATTGCTTCATTTAATAAGAGTATTGTATGGACCTATGAAGACACATTCCTCATCTTGCTTATTAATAATCCCTGGGGTCAATCACATGAAAGTAAGTCAACAGGCTATCTTGTATGCCAAAACATGAAACTGAGTTTCCATTTATTGAAATAAATGGATAAAACGTTGAGAAGGCTTTCTAAGGTGTACAATTCTCGCCATCCAATTTTTCTTTGTGCACTCTACCCATGCAACCCTCTCCCTTGGTGTATGGAAGGGAAAACCTGTCCTCTTATTTTCATTTTCTCCTTTTTCCCTTCATGGTTTATCTGTAAGTAAAAGTTTTATAAGTTGCTATCTAAATTTAGATGAACTACATTTGTCCAGTTTTCTGCCTTTCATGTTTCTGCTTGTACCTAAGAGATGGCATAACAATGTGATATTTGCTTCCTAGGAGTTGTAGAGTGGCTCCCCTTGTCCAGTGTGATTACTGCCCATTATTATTTCACATGGACTGCCTGGAACCACCTCTAACTGCAATGCCAACAGGGAGATGGATGTGCCCCAATCACATCGAACATGTGGTAGTAAGCAATTTTACATTCCTGTCAAATATCCAAATCTTCTTTAGTTTTGTATTTTATGATGAATTGAGAGTGATCATCATTTGTGCTATATACTTTTAAATTACTATATTGTTTGTGTAGGCAATACACGTTTGCTAATGCTTGAGAAAGGAATACCCAAATAATTTACAAGCAGGTTTGAGGACAGGTATTGATGCTTATTAACCTTTTTTTAAAAAAATAATGTGTTGAAAGCACTTCCAGTATATATATTTTTTTCGAGGCTTGGATATCCTTCCTCGTAGAAATGTATTCTCATTTTCGATCTTCATTCTCATCCTCCTAGCTTAGAGGCATTGCATAAAGTGACTCTGGTGTACTTCATGAGAATCAGGAGCACTTTCAAAAGGAAACCTAGAAATTGGCCTTTTTGAGTAACAAAAGTAGCTTGTCCTGTCTTTTCCAAGTTCAGATACATTAAAATCAGCATCCATGATAGCACTAGCATGCACTTTTAAATTTCCTTGTGTTGGTTTTGCAAAAGATTCTTCCGGGTTTTTGTAAACCTGATATTTTATTTTGGGGCACCTGCCACTGCTGTCTTGAACTGATCATAAAGAGGCAAGGGAGGGGGTGAGTTGGGCATCACCTTTACTCTGATTTATTCAGCCTCCCTAGCACCATTGCACAATCAATAAAACAAAAAATTCAGTAAGGATTAAAAATGTATCCCAAATTGATGATGCAATGTATTGCGTCTCTTCCTGAAACTTGTGGTATTTTTCCACCCAGTGAGTAGTGTTTATGAATTAAATCACCATAAATGCACCAGAGCAAGTTTCAGTTCACAATCTAGGACCAGAATTCTAACCTCTTCTAATCTCAGACCTAACCTGCAGGTTGGATTCTCCGGCCCCGCTGCAATGAACGGAGATTTGGCTGAGCACCAAATTCTCCATTCTTGCTGGCAGGGTGTACAAGACCGGAGAATTCCGCCTTGACTTCCTTATATTTTAGAAGTGAGGAACTAATGAAGTTGAAGGAGGGAAGATATGAATTTACACCATGTCCTCCTTAACATGTCTGAACAGTGGTTTTTAATTTTCTTATCTACTGAAAACATAGTTCTAGTTGTGGTTGTTGTAATGACGTTCTCTAATGCATGCACTTCATGTGTTTTACTTAGAAATGAGAAATGCAATTCAAGTGAATTATTAATTGTCTGAGTCAAATAGAATCTTGTTCAACTTAATTTAATTTCCATTCAGCTTAATCAGAAGAACATGACATTAAGCAATAGGTGCAGGATATTTGACAAGTTTCAAGACCGTATATCACAGCACGCAGTCAAGATAGACTTTCTAAACAAGATCCACAGGAAGCATCCACCCAATCGCCGACATACAAAGCCAGTGAAGAGGAAAAATATGAAAGTAAGTGATATGCTGATATAGACTTCTTGTGCTGTACTGTGCAATTTTGCATAAGAAAATTAAACAATCTACTTGAGGTGCTGTATTGCTGCCCAGTTAGATTGAATTACCTTGCGTTTCATAAAAAGAATGAAGTTCTGAAGTCAGCTGTTTCTTTTCTGTCAATGTGTGGGAGGTTTTCTAAAATTTCAGCACTATTGATGCCATCTGAAAATGTCAGTGACTAAGCCCATTATACAATCCAAGAATATGTGAAGAATGTTTTTTTCTATATGCATGAAGTGCCAGTGGCTGCAGAGTAATACATGTATGTATTGAGCTCTGAATATTTAATATTCCTTTCCGTCTCATCCCTAATGTGACTCAGCACTGACCAGAAATTTATCGGAACTTTCTATTCTGTGAGACATCATTGCAGAACTGTCTGGGAGCAAAATATTAAAATTTTAACAGACTTGTAAAGAATGCATCAGTGAATTAATGGTGCAATTTGATAGCATTCTGTATGTCTTCGTTTTTACAGACTTTTTTAAGACAAACAACTCTTAAAACTCCTTGTGTAGCCTTCCTAGTTTGAACCACGATCTTCACTATATTCTTGATGTGTGTGGACATGGGCATATTTTCTTGGTTACCTCCATTCAGTTTCCACATTGCCCGGTGAGTGCTAGAAATAGGGTTCAGTGGGAACTAGCTATTTTATTTTAGTCCACCCAAAACACAGTAAAGATAGGAAACATCCAGATTAAACATTCATTGTTCATGCTCCTTCCATTTAATTTAGTTTGTATTAAGATGCTGTAGCACTGTTTGCAATTAATATTATACGCCTGCTCAATGTTAGGAACCTTTTGAAAGATGAGCTAATATTTTGGTGTTTATATAAAATAGGTTTAGCAATTTATTGTCACTTTTTTATTCAATTCCAGCAGGATAGTGCAGATGGATTAACATCTGCTGTAACTAGAAACATAAGTGCTGGTTTCTTGAGTATTATTATGCCCTTTTAAGGGTCCTAACATTTGCAGAGGAACTAAACGTCTGAGTGGAATTCCTTTTGTTGCAGTTAATATTTTCTCCATTCAGTTACTGTGAATGTTTAATTATTGTTCCTCTGATCTAAGCACTCTATGATCATTTATTTAGGCTACCTGGGTTGCCATGACATTTTTCCTGCTAAGAATTATGGGTAAGTGATCAAGGACACAAAGTCCTGTGCAAGTCCCCTTCCCTTCTCTTCCTCCCCCCCTCAAATACTAAGTAATTTAATCAGGTTAGCATGGTGGTCACAAGAGGAAGAATTTATACATTAATTGTGGGTTGGCTGTGATACGTCTAGCAATCACTCATAGCAAGTGTAGATATTCCAAGTCAGGTTGCCTAACCAAGTGAGTGCTTTTACCAGAGGAATGAAAAATGGCTGAGAAGGGAACTAAGGAAGTTGTTTTGAAAAGTGGCACCAATCTGACTTCCTAGTTCATTTGTATTATTTTACCTCTTAAATAATCGATTTGACTTTCATTGGAATTTCTTAATGTATCAACTTCAGTTTTGTATGGAACTGTTAAAGTTTCTTCGGAAATTTGAATATTCTTAGTGGTCTAAATCTTTCCACTAGTCTGTTTTTAAGCCAAGTATTGGTAAAATATGTGTGGGAAATAACTGAATCTCTGCTTGCTTAAATGCAGAGCTGAAGTAATACATGATCTCACCGAGTATCAGATCGCACTGAAGGTTGCTCCTTACTCTTTCCTGGTCAATGAATCAGTATCATGATCTTGAAGGGAGGTTGTTAATCTGCAGATGCACTCAAGTGAAAATTGTTTGTGGGTTTTCTTTCACCTTCAATATTTACCTTATAAATGAAGAGCCTGGGCTAGAAACTTACTTTTGAAGTTCACGGGACCCAAACTAACATTGGCTAGACTGAAAATTATTAGGTGTTTGTGTGAGTAAACCAAGGTGGCATTAGAAATTGCCTTTTCCCCTTTCCACTTGCAGAGGAGAACCATCTTGTCTTGGTGTATCTTTAGGTTAAAAAGTTGGATGGGTTGGAGTGGTGCAGTTATTGTATTCCAAAGATGGTAGCTACCCAGAAGTCTTCAGTATTATGCAGACACAATGCAGCTGAAATTAATGTAAATATCTTGGAGATTGAATGGGTGGGGGCATGAATTCTAGTAAATTTGGTGTCAACTTTAGGAAGTTCTTGACTCCTATCTACTGACTTAATGTTGGTAGATGTTTTTCATATCAGGACTGAAAAAAATGAAATAGCTGTAATACCTGGTTGGCTTCCATATAACTTCAAATATCAGAGACTTACAGGCTGGATTAAAACAAAAGTTGTCAATTGCAGCAAATGACTTTTGAATCTGTATTGCAGCTTCAGTTTGGTTTGGTGGCCCTTTAAACTCAATTCAACATGTGACCGATTTCATTTATCTTTCCTTAAGGTCCCCGAAGCAATTAAGGCCCAGTACCAGTATCCACCTCCTCTCCTTCCACCGGCAGGAATCCGTGATGGAGAGCTGATATGTAACGAGACTCCTACTGAGTCACAAAAGCACCTTTCCAACTATGAGCACTTTGCTACTGAAGAAGAACAACAGGAGGTAATAAGTTCAGCGTTATCAATTGACTGGCAGGTTTCTTTCTATGAAACCCTGAGAAGTTTTCGACTAATTGCTATGCTCAGCTGAACATATACCCTCTAAATCTGTAGTTGAATGGAAAGCTATGACTCATTATATGATGTTTACCTGTGAACCATGTTTCCCTTGAACCATTTCTCTTTTAACAAGTGTTTTTTTATTTTCCTTTAGTGGCTTCGTAGTGTTGTTGCACTTCAATGCAGCATATTCAAACATTTATCTGCTAAGCAGATGCCATTATTTTGGGACAGTGAAAAGGCTGATGTTAAGCCTTGTGTCACAGTCCAGTGTTCAGCGGACAGCTCTTTAAACACCGCGCATCAGACAGCTGGAAAGAAACCATCATCCTCCCCTTCTCCGACGACATGCAATGTTACATGCACCTCAGGGACCAATAGCCAGAATTCTTCAGGTTCCTCTGTATCTCAGCAGCCTGGTGCTGCCACGGCACAGGAAGAACATGCCCATAGTTTATATTCAGAGACCTCATGCAAGACATCAAGTAGTGGGACTTCTAATGGACCTTTGTCAGCGGAGGTCAAAGTAAATGGACCTTTCCCATGCACCATTTCATCAGAACCGTCCAGACAGCTGGCAGACACACAGAGACCAAAGGGACCATTAACACAGGTGCCAAGCCAGATATCTGGACAAGCCTGGCTGCATTCTCAGCTGAGACCAGCTACACCACCAGCAGCCAGCAATCTCCAAAACCATTTTGTGGGAGCGCTTGTCAAATCGGAGAATGTAGGAGGACCTGTTTCATGCTTGCAGCGAATTCCTGTCAGTGTGACAAGTGTGCCCGCTTCTTTATCTACTTCGTGTGCCAGTTCTGAGATCACCAGCAGCTCACAATTTAAGAGCACCGCCTCAGTTCAGATTGCTGGGCGACCTACCACGTTTATGGCAAAGGTTGTTACAACATCCTCCGCTATCGCCAGGGCCATTACTCCTCCAAGAGCAACAGTAGATAGTGTTTCAACAGCATTGGGACCTTCACGAAACCTAATTTCACCAGCAGCTACAGGTGAGTATCATCTTTGTTAACTAGCAAATTCTCATTTTGTGTGAACAAAGATGTTTCAACCACAAAACAAGTTCTTAAAAAACTAATTAATTTCATGACATTTGAACTGTTTCTTTCAATAAATCTGGATAAACCTATCAAGCTAGAGCTTTGAAAAATGTAAAGTGAATCCTATTCCTAAAAATCCATCCCATTTATGCATCATATCCATAAATATCTCTACATGACAATTTTTCAGTGTAAGATATCCTCCTCCGACTCATCATATCAGTTACAGTGATAGGCCACTTGCATTTTGAAGCAACTCTGTTCTCTTCTTGAACAGACGTAGGAGCTAATCTGTAGTAAGGGTGTGGAATGCCCTGCCTGCAGCAGTAGTGGACTCGTCAACATTAAGAGCATTCAAATGGTCATTGGATAAACATATGGATGATATTGGAATAGTGTAGATTAGAGGGGCTTTAGATTGGTACCACTGGTCGGCGCAACATCGAGGGCCGAAGGGCCTGTACTGCGCTGTAATGCTCTATGTTCTATGTTGTTGTCCATCCCAAAGAAGCATATTACATTAGAGTATATGGACAAATTGTAGCATTCCTATGTAATTAATGTGTGCCGTTTTTCAAGTATTGAATTTAGTTGCAGACCAATGTTTTCAATGTGTGTTCACTGTGAGGCTATATTATGAGCACAATGTAGCTAAAGTAAGTATGGGGCTTACACTTTAGAATGAGAGGAGCATGTGGGACTAGTTCACAAAATCCTATGATTCAGTTTGTGTAGAAAATTTATGTTTGTTAAATCTTTGCAAATTTAGTTATTTGAATCTAAATTCAAGCACATATTCTCAGCACACTAGCATAATGAATGGGAGTTGTTAAATTGGAATACAAACAGAAAATGCTAGACATGTACAGCAGGCTTGGTGACATCTGTGGAGGGAAAAGCAAAGTTAATGTTTTCGATCTCTGATCTTCAGAATTCATCTGTTATTTCAGATTTCCTGTGTCCATAGTATTTTGCCTTTGGATTAGTTGTTAAACTGGGCTTGGAAGGTATAGAATAAACACAAGTTTTCCACAGTAACAAATTGGCAATTCTATCCAGTAATAATTGTCAATATTCTTTGAATTCTTCAACGTTAACAGATCCTGTCATTTTAAAAAGTTTTTTTTCGTCTACAATTCAAGGACATTGTACACTCGTTGTGTTAGGATGTATCTTTCACTGTACAAGTAAGATGACTGATTCAGAGGCTGGAATGTTAGTTAAAATACTGGATATACTGAAGCCACTGAGTTGCAGTAAATTGACTTTTCTCCTCTTTGACTGCTAAGAGTCTAGTGCAAATTTTACTTTGAATAATAGTGTATGTTGCCTGACATGTTTGGCTGTGTTGAAGTTTGACACCGAACTTGCAGTTTCTGTTCCGGGACTGGTTATAAATAATATGTATATTTTTCATAATAGGTAAAGTGAGTCCAACTGTACTATCTACAAGCATGTCCTTGGGAAACAAACCAGTTCCCTTGACAACAACTTCAAACTCTGCAATCATGTTTGACCTTGCAAACTCCCTGCAGGCAGCTATGGAAGGAAGTGGAGGTAAATAAATACTTTGTAAATTCCTCTAAGAACTTATTTTCTCCTGTTGGCTTACTATTTAGCAAATGGTAGGCTTTGAGTTTGGGTTAGAAATGCATTGCACACCATGCCTACCAATTGGTCCAAGACTTGTAGAAATGCACATGACACTTTTTAAAATTTTGACTAACAAGGTTTCTTCTTGGAAGCTATCAGTTAAGGGAGCAGCTTGTGTAATGGATGCACCTTGATACACTGTAAAGTAATCTCTCTTAATGTCACCAGGTTTACAAAATTTATCAAGCTTGATGCATATTGCATTGTTCACTTTTGGATTTTAAAGTACCTATGCAATTCACCTCTGCTGTCGCTGAGTTGCCATGAAATTAGTTGTGTATGAAATGCTGACATGCTCTGAAACATCAGCCTGACACAGACTTCTGTCTACCTGCTGGTCTCATTATTGCTTTCCACACTGATATCAATGGAGGCACAACCAAGTGTGTTTGAATTTAGCAAGCAGATGGAAGAAGCCCCATGTAAGACTTCAGCTCCCTGACTCCAGTACTGCTCGTTCACAAGTTCTGTCTTGGGAGGTCAAGACATTGTTCTAGAAACCTCTGTGGGCTTGTACTCAATTGATTTGTTTTATTCTCCAGTATTAACTTGAAGCAGATATATTTAGTTGTACATGTACCAAATGACCGAGCTATTAATTAGCTCTGCAAAAACGGAGGAATTTATTGGAAGTATTCTCCAATGCTCGTGTACAAGCTACTCATCCACTTTATGTTAATTTGGGGAAAAGATGGCTTGCCAAAAACCATATCAAAACTAAATTTCTTGCTGTAGTTTACAGAGCATTCACGTAGTAGTGGGTAGGATGGGGTGTGACATGCCAGAGAGAACTTTGTTTAATGAGTGATCTATTTTTTTTCTTTTTGTATTCAAGATTGGTAATTGTTAGTGAAAAGGAAATCTGTTCACGTTTCAATTGGAATTTTATATAGAGAACTGAGAGACAAACTCCAAATTGATTTGTTTCTTCTTCCTTTGGTAGAAATTGAACTGAGTAAGCTTGATGAAAAGTTGATCCAGGTACTGGCTTGGCAGAGAATTCAGCAGCTGTTTCCTCCCAAAACATCCTCTTTACCATCTGTACTCGGCACCTCAAAAACCCAGACGACTACTGCTACAACGCAGACGGACGGTATGCATTTTTCTTTGCCATCCCTGTGACATTATTACTGCTGCTACTATAGTGCATCAATTGCTAAAACACTCACCGTACCTTTGTTGCCTCTGGAGCCACCAGCACTTTCCTGACCAGCATATGTTCCCCCGCCTTCTGATCGTCCATTTCACCATCTCCACATGCCACACAGCTGTAATGGCTCATGATCCCCCATATGGACCTCAAACCTAAAATTCTCACCCTTGTATTTATATCCCTTCATCACTTACTTCTATCTCTAACTTTCTGTACAGAGAAAGTCATAGAGGTTTACAGCATGGAAACAGGACCTTCAGCCCAACTTGTCCATGCCGCCCTTTTTATTTTAAAACCCCTAAGCTAATCCCAATTGCCTGCATTTGGCCCATATCCCTCTATACCCATCGTACCCATGTAACAATCTAAATGCTTTTTAAAAGACAAAATTGTACCCTCCTCTACTACTACCTCTGGCAGCTTGTTCCAGACACTCACCACCCTCTGTGTGAAAAAATTACCCCCTGGACACTTTTTTGTATCTCTCCCCTCTCACCTTAAACCTATATCCTCTAGTTTTAGACTCCCCTATCTTTGGGAAAAGATATTGACTATCTCGCTGATCTGTGCTCCTCATTATTTTGTAGACCTCCATAAGATCACCCCTCAGCCTCCTACTCTCCAGAGAAAAAAGTCCCAGTCTATCTAGCCTCCCCTTATAACTCAATCCATCAAGTCCCAGTAGCATCCTAGTAAATCTTTTCTGCACTCTTTCTCGTCTAATAATATCCTTTCTATAATAGGGTGACCAGAATTGCACACAGCATTCCAAGTGTGGTCTTACCAATGTATTGTACAACTTCAACAAGACATTCCAACTCCTGTATTCAATGTTCTGACCGATGAAACCAAGCATGCCGAATGCCTTCTTCACCATTCTATCCACCTGTGACTCCACTTTCAAGGAGCTATGAACATGTACCCCGAGATCTCTTTGTTCTGTAACTCTCCCCAACGCCCTACCATTAACTGAGTAAGTCCTGCCCTGGTTCAATCTACCAAAATGCATCACCTCGCATTTGTCTAAATTAAACTCCATCTGCCATCCGTCAGCCCACTGGCCCAATTGATCAAGATCCCGTTGCAATCGGAGATAACTTTCTTCACTGTCTACCATGCCACCAATCTTAGTGTCATCTGCAAACTTACTAACATGCCCCCTATATTCTCATCCAAATCATTAATATAAATGACAAATAACAGTGGACCCAGCACTGATCCCTGAGGCACACCGCTGGTCACAGGCCTCCAGTTTGAAAAACAACTCTCTACAACCACCCTCTGGCTTCACGCGTACTGCAAAATATTTGAGCCTATGTGCATCCCAGTCTTCTGTCCACCTCATCATAGGCAGACATACTTTCAACTACCCACACCCCACACGCTGGACTTGTCTCCTATATATCCCTCCTTCTCTACCTTCCTGTCCACCTTTAAGACCCACTACTTTTGACTTCCTTTTCATCTGTCCTTCCATAGCGTGGCTTCCCTTTTTTGAATTCAGCTCCTGTGAAATACCTTGGAGGTTTTTCGACATTAAAGTGCTTACTAAATGCAAGCTATTCTTGCTGTAGTTTCTGTCATTCAGTACTATACATCATTTAATTCGAATGTGTTTCCTTACTCTTGTCCACCCTTGAGGGATGTGATAGAATTGTGCAAATATTTAGCAAGTTGCACAGCACTTTCTCACGCAGGTCATGAGCAATTTGGTGCCACGTTTTTTCCTCCTCCCTACGTCCACCCCCTCCAAAATTTGTGGAGAATTACGTTATTCGGGTATAATACTAGTGACCAAAATCCCACTGTGACAAGTTGTGAACTTGTCAACAAATCTGCTAACTAATGGCTGGTTGATTCCCGGATTGCCTTAACCCATTTGAGAGCGTTTAACTCCAACCTGATCTTGCCTCCATGTGACTTGAGTTGAGACTGTGTTATTGACTCTTGATGTCCTGTAAAGTGGCCGACCTAGTCACTGAACAATACCAGTTAGTGAAGTTAGCAATAAGCAATAAATTATTAACGCGCCGGCATCACTTGCAGACCAGACGGCAAATTTGCGCACACTTGTTGTGCTTGCTTAATATTGTTACTGTTTTATGAAGCGGTTTGTTAGTTGCCAATTATAGTTTTCAGATGAATTATCTTTTGGTAACTGTTTCATGTCCAGCACAATGGCCAAAACTGTGTTTTCTCACACCATATGAATAATTCATTTTGCCTTTTTCTATCTAGTCCCCGTGAAGGAGGTTCAGGCACGAGCAGTGTTTTATCCCCTGACGGGTAAAGGCCAAGCCATTAATATGTGCTACAGAACACTTTACATAGGAACAGGTAAAGAAAACTTACACGAACAGTTACTTGCAAGTGACTTTCCTTACTAATGGTTGATTATTGCAGTTTAGAGTGATCTGTGCTGCCTTCTACAGCCACCCTTTGTCACATTGTCTTGTGACCATTGGTTAATAAATGCACTTGAAATGTAGGGGAAACTTACTGTTGCTATCCTTGCACCGCCCCCCCTCCAAAAACTGTTTCCTGATGATATGATTTGTCAATGAATACATTTTGCAGCAGTAGACTACCAAACCCAAAATCGTACCATTTTGTTGGGTGTTCAAAATAAAAAGTCTTTAAGTTATATTATTCCAACTGAAATGTCCAAAACAGTAAGTCTCAGAAAATTCCTACAATGCTAGGAGGCATTCTTTTAGCTTGACAATATTAGGCTAAAGTGAATTACAGCCGGATTAAATAAAAATGTATATGGAGATGCTGATGATCCTTTTGAGAAAAATCAATGAAACATGCTAAACTTTTACCATTTGGCAATTTGTCTGGTTTACCTAATTTGCCTAAATTAAGCCTGTCCAATATAACTGGAATATCTATTTAATAAAACCAGTTTATATGCCAGTCTGTAGATGTATTGCATGCTTTCTCCACTCCATTCTTCCTCATTATTGAGCTATTTTAGTTCTGAACTTCAGGTTCTCCCCTTTAATCTTTCAGCCCTGGCAGAGCTGGGGGTGAGATCATAGAATCCTTACAGTGCAGAAGGAGGTCATACCGACCTCAAGTCTGCACCGACTCTTACCAGGCTTACCCTGTAACCCCACGTATTTAAAGTTTATTTATTAATTACAAGTAGGCTTACATTAACACTGCAATGAAGTTGCTGTGAAAATCCCCTAGTTGTCACACTCCGGCGCCTATTCAGATACACTGAGGGAGAATTTAGCATGGCCAATGCACCTAACCAGCGTGTCTTTGGACTGTGGGAGGAAACCAGAGCTTCCGGAGGAAATCCACACACAGACACAGGGAAAAAATGCTGACTCCACACAGACGGTGACCCAAGCCAGGAATCGAACCCAGGTCCCTGGCACTGTGAGGCAGCAAACCATTGTGCCACCATGCCGCATGCCGCTCCTATTACCCCCCCCCCCGACATATCTTGGGACACTAAGGGGCAATTTAGCCCCCCCCCCCCCCCCCCAAACTATCTTGGGACGCGAAGGGGCAATTTAGCCCCCCACCCCCCGACATACCTTGGGACACTAAGGGGCAATTTAGCCCCCCCCCCCAACATATCTTGGGACACGAAGGGGCAATTTAGCACGGTCACTCCACCTAACCTGCACATGTTTGGAGTGTGGGAGGAAACCGGAGCACCATGGGGAAACCCACGCAGACACTGGGAGAACATGTAAATTCCACACAATCACCCAAGGCCGGAATTGAACTCTTGTCCCTGGTGTTGAGAGGCAGCACTGCTAACTACTGTGTCACTGTGCCTCCCGGAAGGGAACGACTGATCCAGAATTTGGAGTTCGGTCATGTCGGGAGGGGATGCAAAGTTGGCTTGGACTGAGGGGCCAAGAAACCTTGCCGTGAAGTCATATTGATTGTGAAATTTGTATTAAGAGCAAACAGGCTGTCGATGTAAGAGGGTTAAAAAGGATAAGAGTTCAAGAATTAACAGAAAAGTAGGGAAAATATGAAAAGTATAGATAGTGTTACCACCAAAAAGAACAACTACACTATGTTTGGATTGATTAGCCTATGATGTGATTAGAATATACAAATTAATAATGATGGAGGTAGTCTAATCACACAATGAGTGCTTTCCTCCTTTAAAATGCTATTTAAAATGTACCTACTTTCACCAAGCATTTGGTCATCTGATCCAATCTCCTTATGAGGCTCAGTGTTATATGTTGTTTTATAATGCCGCTGTGAAGTGCCTTGGGGCATTTTATTACATGAGATATATAATTTAAGTTGTTGATAGAAACATAGAAAACTACAGCACAAAACAGGCCCTTCGGCCCCACAAGTTGTGCCGAACATATCCCTACCTTTTAGGCCTACCTATAACCCTCCATCCTATTAAGTCCCATGTACTCATCCAGGAGTCTCTTAAAAGACCCTATTGAGTTTGCCTCCACCACCACTGACGGCAGCCGATTCCATTCGCCACCACCCTCTGTGAAAAACTTCCCCCTAACATTTCCCCTGTACCTACCCCCCAGCACCTTAAACCTGTGTCCTCTCGTAGCAGCCATTTCCACCCTGAGAAAAAGCCTCATGAGAGTCCACCCGATCTATGCCTCTCAACATCTTATATATCTCTATTAGGTCTCCTCTCATCCTACATCTCTCCAAGGAGAAAAGACCGAGCTCCCTCAGCCTATCCTCATAAGGCATGCCACTCAATCCAGGCAACATCCTTGTAAATCGCCTCTGCACCCTTTCAATCTTTTCCACATCCTTCCTGTAATGAGGCGACCAGAACTGAGCACTGTACTCCAAGTGGGGTCTGACGAGGGTCTTATATAGCTGCATCATTATCCCCAGACTCCTAAACTCAATCCCTCAATTGATAAAGGCCAGCACACCATATGCCTTCTTAACCGCCACCTCCACCTGCGGGGCCGATTTTAGAGTCCTATGGACCCGGACCCCAAGGTCCTTCTGATCTTCTACAGTACTAAGAGTCTTTCCCTTTATATTGTACTCCTTCATCCCATTTGACCTGCCAAAATGGACCACTACGCATTTATCTGGGTTGAAGTCCATCTGCCACTTCTCCGCCCAGTCTTACATCCTATCCATGTCCCTCTGTAACTTCTGACATCCCTCCGGACTATCCACAACCCCACCAACCTTCGTGTCGTCGGCAAACTTACTAACCCATCCCTCCACTTCCTCATCCAGGTCATTTATGAAAATGACAAACAGCAAGGGTCCCAGAACAGATCCCTGGGGCACACCACTGGTGACCGACCTCCATTTAGAAAAGGACCCATCTATACACACTCTCTGCCTCCTTTGGGCAAGCCAGTTCTGGATCCACAGGGCAGCTGCCCCTTGGATCCCATGCTCCCTCTCTTTTTCTAGAAGCCTTGCATGGGGGACCTTATCGAACGCCTTGCTAAAATCCATATAAACCACATCTACCGCTTTCCCTTCATCAATGTGTTTAGTCACATTTTCGAAGAACTCCACCAGGCTCGTAAGGCACGATCTGCCTTTGACAAAGCCATGCTGAGTATTCTTAAGCATACTAAACCTCTTTAAATGCTCATAAATCTTGTCCCTCAGGATCTTCTCCATCAGCTTACCAACCACTAAGGTTAGACTCACTGGTCGGTAATTTCCTGGGCTATCCCTATTCCCATTCTTGAAAATAGGAACCACATCCGCAATCCTCCGGCACCTCTCCCGTTTCCATCGACGACGCAAAGATCATTGCCAGAGGCTCTGCAATCACTTCCCTCGTCTCCCACAGTAACCTGGGGTACATCCCATCCAGACCCGGCGACTTATCTATCTTGATGCCATTCAAAGATTCCAGCACAACCTCTTTGTTAAAGTCCACGTCCTCAATCTTTTCAGTCTACCACAAGCCCACAGTACATCCACCCATGTCCTTCTCCTCTGTGAAAACCGAGGCAAAATTCTGTACAGAACCAGTAGAAATGGCAGAGGTGCTTAATTTAATTAAGCACCTCTGCCATTTCTACTGGTTCTGTACAGATTTTCCCGCCTTCACCTTTTATAGGTCCTATTCCTTCACGTCTCATCCTTTTACTCTTCACGTATTTATAGAACGCCTTAGGGTTTTCCTTAATTCTACTTGCCAAGGCCTTCTCGTGACCCCTTCTGGCTCTCCTAATTTCCTTCTTTAGTCCCTTCCTACAAGCCGTATACTCATCTAGATCCCTGTCTTCGCCAAGCTCTCTGTATCTTTTGTACGCTTTCCTTTTCTTCTCGACTAGGTCCCGCACAGCTTTCGTGCACCACGGTTCCTTTAACCTACCAACTCCTCCCTGTCTGCTCGGAACATTGTCCTGTAGAACCCTAGACAGACATTCCTTGAAAAACTGCCACCTCTCTTCAGTAGATTTCCCCGAGAATACCTCCTTCCAATTTACTCCTCTAATTTGCTGCCTTATGTCTTCATATTTCCCCTTACTCCATATAAACGCTTTCCTAGCTTGCCTGATCCCCTCTTTTTCCAATGCAAGCATAAAGGAGATAGAGTTATGATCGCTATCCCCAAGATGCTCTCCCACTGAGAGATCTGTCACCTGTCCAGGCTCATTGGTCAGTATCAGATCAAGTACAGCCTCTCCTCTTGTAGGCTTGTCCACATGCTGTGTCAGGAAACCCTCCTGAACACACCTAATGAACTCCTCCCCATCCAATCCCCTTACCTTGGGGATATTCCAATCTATGTTTGGGAAATTAAAGTCTCCCATCACAACAACTCTGCTATTATTGCAACTCTCCAGGATCTGTTTCCCAATCTGCTCCTCCACCTCCCTGTCACTATTGGGCGGCCTATAGAAAACTCCCAGCAAAGTGATCGACCCCTTCCCATCCGAACTTCCACCCACAGAGACTCTGTAGACAATCCCTCCACAGCATACACCTTCTCTACAGCTGTGACACTATTCCTGATCTGCAGTGCCACTCCACCCCCTCTCTTGCCTCCCTCCCTGTCCTTCCTGAAACATCTGAATCCCGGCACCTGTAGTATCCAGTCCTGTCCCTGAGACATCCAAGTCTCCGTAATGGCCACCACATCACACTTCCAGGCATCGATCCACGCTCTGAGCTCATCCCCTTTATTCACTATACTCCTGGCATTAAAGTAAACACATGTCAATCCTTTGGCCTGAGCTCTCCCCTTCTCTATCCCCCGTCCATCCTCCCTCTTGCACCGTCTATAACCCTTCTCTGTTTGCAAGCTAACTTCCTCGCTCCCAGTCACCTCGTCTTGATCCCCTCTTTAAGCTAACTTTCTAATACGGATAGGTTGAAGGCTATGGCTTCATATCATGTTTATTAAAAGAAAAACATGCAGTCATTGAATCTATGCGGTTTTGTTCATGGTGCTGAACCTCAGTGTTCCAAGTAATTTAAGAACATGTGGTAAAGTACACACTACTGTAACAGATTTATTTTCTTGTGTTTCTCAGGTGCTGACATGGATGTGTGCCTTATAAATTATGGACATTGTAATTATGTTTCAGGCAAACATGCCTGCATATTCTATGATGAGGTAAGGTTCATGAGACTGAATTCTAGCCTCGTTGTTACAAAAAGAAAATAGAAAAATAAGTTGTTAATTGTACCATTCTCCAGCTGCGACAGCATCTCAAATTACTTGGATTTTTTGTGATTGGAACACTTGCTGGGTTGGCAGCAAGCTGATGTCATTCATGCTAATTAAATTTGATATGACGGAAGTGTAAAAACCCAATTATAATGTCACAATAATTAAGGACATAATAAATAGGAGCAGGAGTAGCCCCTCGAGCCTGCTCTGCCATTCGGTAAGCTTAATGGCTAATCTTCTATCTCAACTCCACTTTGCCAACTCATCCCCATATCCCTTGATTCCCTCATCTTACCTTTACAGTCCTTTATATTAGTTCTTCTTATAAAGGCGAAATCAGAGATTGTCAGAGTGTTCTACAGCACAGAAAGAAGCTCTTCGGCCCATCGTGTCAACACTGACCATCAAGCTCCTATCCATTCTAATCCAATTTTCCAGCACTTGGCCCATGGCTTTGTATGCTTTGATATTTCAAGTGCTCAGCTAAATAACTACTTAAATGTTGTGAGGATTTCTGCCTCTACCACCCTTTCAGGCAGCGAATTCCAGATTCCCACCACCCTCTCGGTGAAAAGGTTTTTTCCTCACATCTATAAACCTCCTGCCCCGTAACTTAAATCTATGTCCCCTCGTTTTTTAAGCCCTCTGCAAAGGGGAAAATTTCCTCCATAGCGACCCTATCTATCTATGACCCTCATAATTTTTAAGTTTATTTATTAGTGTCACAAGTAGGCTTACATTACAACACTGCATTGAAGTTACTGTGAAAATCCCCTAATTTTATACACCTCAATCCGGTCCCCTCCCTCAGCCTCTCTACTCCAAGGAAAGCAACCCCAGCCTAGACGGTCTCTCTTCTTAGCTGAAATGCTCCAGCCCAGGGAACGCCCTGGTGAATCTCCTCTGCACCTACTCTAGTGCAATCACATTCTTCCTATAGTGTGGTGATCTAAACTGCACACAAACTCCAGCTCTGGCCGAACCAGTGTTTTATTTCACTCCATCATAACCTCCCTGCTCTTATATTCAATGCCTCAGTTAATAAAAGTAAGTATCCCATGAGATCTATGGACATGCACATCAAAGTCCTTCTGATCATCTGTACTTCTTGAGATCTGGCAATTCACTGCATATTCCCTTGCCTTGTTAGTCCTCCCAAAATGCATTACCTCACACTTTTCAAGGCTACGTCCATCAAACCAACCCTTCTATATCATCCTGTAATCTAAGGCTTTGCTCTTCACTATTTTTGTGTCATCTGTGAACTTACTTGGATCATTAATGTACATTACAAACAACAAGGGACCCAGCACTGATAGCTGCAGAACACCACTGGACACAGGCTTCCAGTCACAAAAACAGCTGTCTACCATCAACCTCTGCCTACTGCCTCGAAGCCAGTTTTGGATCCAGTTGGCCAAATTACCCTGGATCCCATGGGCTCTTACCGCTTTCATCAGCTTCCTATGTGGGACCTTGTCAAAAGCCTTACTGAAGTCCATGTAGACTACATCAACTGCATTTGTAATTGCAAATTAAAAGAATTATGTGCAAAGGAACTTTTTGCTCAGCGACTTGTGCTGATTACTCAACTGCTCATCCTGTGTACTCTGTGCTGTCAGAATAACAATTCACCTTGATGCCACAGGGTAAACTTCAAAATATTGCAGCACAGTAGCACAGTGGGGGTTGCTTCACAGCTCCAGGGACCTGGGTTCGATTCCCGGCTTGGGTCACTGTCTGTATGGAGTTTGCACATTCTCCTTGTGTCTGCGTGGGTTTCCTCCGGTTTCCTCCCACAGTCCAAAGATGTGCGGGATAGGTTGATTGGCCGTGCTAAAAATTGCCCCTTAGTGTCCTGAGATGCGTAGGTTAGAGGGATTAGCGGGTAAATATGTAGGGATATGGGAGTAGGGCCTGGGTGGGATTGTGGTCGGTGCAGACTCAATGGGCCAAATGGCCTCTTTCTGCGCAGTAGGGTTTCTATGAATCACTTTCTATGAATATAATTGGTTACCAAATTTAAAGTAAAAAATGTTGTTTCAAAGTTGCACTTAAAAGGTGAGATCATAATTGACTTAAATATGATATTGATGTACTAAACATACACTGATTAGGATTTGCATTTGGGCTGCTTCTAAGATGGTTGAAAATGGTAAATTTAAAAGGGTTGCAGGTTGCTTTAAGAGCTGATCTGATGGTGATGTCATTGGGGTGTTTGCAGAGGCTGCTGTTTTAGTTTTGTATTCTGTGCAGAGCAGAGACCATCTCTTCCACTAAAACCAGTTGTCTGTTAGTTTGAATCTACATGTGCACACCAAGTCTTTTCTTTCTGTGTAAAACCCACACGTAGTTAGGACATTACAGAAAAGAACTGGATATATTTGATAGTCAGTGTTCTGGGAAAATCAAATTAACTGACAGCACATTGTAAGTAATATGAGGCCCAAAGAATTGGATAAATGCTCAGTGGTAGACTAAAATAAAATCTCAGAAATAGTGATCATCTACAGAATGGGATTGCACAGCTTGTGACAACAATATATTGGTGATCAAATGGAACAAAGGGAAGGCTATAATTATCCTCTGAAACTGAAGACTAACTCTCATGGGAAGATTCAGCTGGCTAGGTGGTGTTAACTCATTAACCATACCTGTGCTAAGAACCATTCGTTAAGATTTTAAAATAGTAGGGTTGCAGTCACTAGAACAGAAAAAGGTCAAGGAAGATAAAATGGTAGAGTGATTCAAAATTTTGAGAGTAAATAGTGAAAGCTGATTTTTAAATGATTCCTGAATCAGTAATGAAGTTGTTATAGGAAGATAAATGGATTAAATAGAACTTTTTGGGAAAGTGTAATTAGAATATGGGATATGTTTCATTCGGTTAGCAAACAAAGATATAAATAGTTGTAAGATTGGAATAGTCTTTTTTATTTGCTCATGAGATCTGGATGTCACTGGCTAGGCCATTATCGATTACCCATCCCTGTTCGCCCTTGTGAAGTTGGAGGTGAATCGCCTTCTGTAACCACTGCAGTAGGTACACTCTCAGTTGTGTTAGGGAGTTCCAGGATTTTGACCCAGTGACAATGAAGGAAGGCAATATAGTTCCAAGTCAGTGGTGTATGGCTTGGAGGGAAACTTGCAGGTTGTGGTGCTCCCAGGCATTTGCTGCCTTTGTCCTTTCAGGTGGTAGCAGTTGTGGGTTTGGAAGGTGTTGTTGAAGAGCCTTGGTAAGTTGCTGTGCATTTTGTACATGGTACACTGTATGCCAGTGATGGACAGAGTGCCAGTTTAGTGGGCTACTTGTCCTGCATGGTGTTGTGCTTCTTGAATATTGCTGGAGCTGCGCTCATTCAGGCAAGTGGAGTATTCCATCACACTCCTGACTTCGCGCCTAGTGGATGGGCTTTCGGGAGTCAGGAGGAATTCCCAGCCTCTGACCAGCTCTTGTAGTCACTATGTATATATCTGGTCGATGATGATTTCAGGGTGTTGATAGTGAGGAATTCAGCGATGGTAATGCCATTGACTGGCAAGGGAGATGGGTAGGTTCTCAAAGGTTAGATTACTCCAATGGGGAATTAGTGCTGGCACTAGTGACCCAACCTCCGAAGTTCTGTTTGTTGGGGGTGGCAGTGGAGGGGAATGGAGTGGTAGTGTTCAATACAACTGGTCTGCGATGCAAAAATGTATTTTGGTGATGTTTTAAATCTTCAGAGTCTCATACTTAATTGCTGGCTGCCATTTTATTTGAGTAGAGATTTGTGCTTAATAAGCTCAGTAAATGTCCAATTCACGGCATCTTGCCAGAAGTTCAGTAAGGTAAATATGAGCTGATGAGCTAATGTAGTTTGCTACTATAAATACGCAGCTTACGATGTTCTGTCCTGTAGTATCTTGACTTTCTTTTGAAGAGACAAAAGATACATGGCCAGTGAAATCCAGGGATTTGGGTGATATAAAAGCGACTTTGTCTATCTCTCTGATCTTGCTCTTGAATTTCCTCAGAATATTTTTAGCTTGAAGGTACTTTAATTTGCTTCCCAGTGACTAGCTCTCTGCATGGCAAACGTTGTCTAATAGCAGTGAGAATGCCACCTTGTGTGTAAAAATACAAGCAAGCAGAAAGATGATGTATCAACAGGAATAAATTTTATATTAACTTTTTAGTGGGGGGGACAAAGTAAATAGTACATCAATATTGAGGTATCTTTGCTGATATACTTGAGTTATTAAGTGAAGTTGCAAATGGAAGAATCATAATAATCGAGACTAATGTCTGAATTGAAAGTGACATTCGTCTTGTGGCCTGCAGTTCAGAAGTACCAGTTTTGTTTGAGCAGAGGAAATTAAAACTCATAATAGACCATTTATAGTGGAAACTAGATAAGTAAAGCAGCTTTTGTTTACAGAGGGTTTACCTGCTATCTGTCCATTTACTTTTCCTGAGCTGAGCCAGATAAACAGCTTACGCTTGACTTGTAATGATTTTGCCCACATTTAACACGAGACTTTGGATACCTTGAATCCTTGTAGAGTGGTAGAGTGGCACAGTGTTTAGCACTGCTGCCTGACAGTGCCAGGGACCCAGGTTCGATTCTGGCCTAGGGTCACTGCCGGTGTGGAGTTTGCACGTTCTCCCTGTGTCTGCGTGGGTTTTCTCTGGGCACTCTGGTTTCATCCCACAGTCCAAAGATGTGCGGGTTACGTTGATTGGTCATGCTAAATTGCCCCTAATGTCAGGGGGACTAGAAGGATAAATATACGTGGGGTTACGTGGATTGTTGTTGGTGCAGGCTCGATGGGCTGAATGGCCTCCTTCTGCACTGTAGGGATTCTATGAATCCTTGAAGTATGGAATACTTTAATTGCCAATAAACGTTAGCCATGCCTTATAAAAAGCATGCTGTCCGTCTTAAATTTTTGTTAAATTCTTATCTTTGTTTTTAGAACACAAAACACTATGAATTACTAAACTACAGTGAGCATGGGACAACTGTTGACAACGTTCTATATTCGTGTGACTTCTCTGAGAAAACTTCTCCCACTCCACCAAGCAGTATTGTTGCCAAAGTTCAAAGTGTAATAAGTAAGTACACTGTTTTACATCTTCCAAATTTAAACTAAGTAGATAAATGATAACTGTCAGCACTTGGTACTGTAATAGTATACAACAATATCATCCAGCCTTAAATCCACTAAGCAATTTTTCAGTGGAGTGAAGCATTTTAAACAGTGAAATAATTAAGGAAACCAAATATATCGTACAACAAAATATCTGTGTTCTGGGCAACAGAAGCATAATTATATTGATGAACGCCGTGACTTAACAGAAACAAGATTCTTTGAATTCAAACTGTTTGGATGGAGAGTAGCCCATTCTTGTTCAATGAGTGCCCATGTTGAAGGAAGCAACAACAAAGACACAGGATCTCTCTTTAAGAGTGATTGGCATCTACCACTGTGTGTAGTTCTTCCCAGTAAGATTTAATAGCAGTGCGTAAACAACAAAATTGTCCAATGTTCGAGAGACCAACGTCAGTTGATCACAATACTTGGAGATGTGCAAATATTCAAATCCATAAAATGGAACTCACTTAGGGACTTTTAGATAAGCACATGAATATGCAAGGATTAGAGGGATACGGACCAAGGGCATGCAGAAGGGATTAGTTTAATTTGGCATCATGGTCCGCAAAACATCGTGGGCCAAAGTGCCTGTTCCTGTCCTCTTCCATATCTTGTACCATAATATATTTATAATGAATTGAAGTCAATTTTAAGTGAGGTTTTCTTGTAGACCTTTTAAGTATTTCAGCACAGTTTGGAAACATTAGGCAACATTTTAATTACGGTAAATATTTCTTGATTTTTTTTGCAGAATATTGTAAGAGCAGAAAGGAAGAGGAAGAACAGGAAGAGACAGTCATGAGTTCCCAAGGCCAGGGAATGCATGGTAAAACCTGTAACTGCAAGGCCAGCAGCTCTAGTCTAATAGGTGGCAGTGGAGCAGGCTGGGAGGGGACTGCATTGTTGCACCATGGGAGTTACATCAAGCTTGGTTGCCTGCAGTTTGTGTTCAGCATCACAGAATTTGCAATGAAGCAGCCGAAAGAGGAGGAAACCTTGGTACACGATGCTGACTTGGAACAGAAGCATTTGATGAAACTTCATCAAGTGCCAGTGTTACGATCCAACTCTGTTCCGTGAGTTTTCTGAAATGTACATAGGACTAAACGGGGAACCATGAACCGAAGAAGCTGTCTTTATATTGCATGAAATGAAGTATCTTCAGCATTTTTTTTCTTTTTTGCTCAGATTTTGTGGGCAGTTGCACATAGAATTTGTATAATGACTTCTCTTTTAAATATGTAACTTGTCATAGTTGTAAATGTTGACTGAATGAGAAAAAGAAGCAAGGTCCTATTTGAAGGTCATGGTAAAGCCCTTTGCAGAACGAACTGGAAAAGCTTAGGATACATTCAGACTGCATCCCTAAACATGTAAAAATAATCAAAGACTTGTTATATTTTGTGCCAGTGACAATAGTTTTTATAAATATGTGCAAAGTTTTCATAAAAGGATATGTTTATCTACTCTGATCATTGTTTTATTTAATGTATCTGGAATCCTATGACCCAGATGTTTTCTGCTACTTTTGCACTACAAGTAGCTGCTGTGTACTGATTAAAGAGGAAAAAAAAACCCTTTCAAATATCAATGGTATTTTATTTGACTGAGAAAGGAGAAGTGTTAAAGTAGAGTCTGTGTTAATGCACCTTTAATGGTGTCAGTGGTTTTTAAATGTCTAACATGCTAAAAACTTGTGGTATGGCACCAGCTGCCGTTGTGTTGTATTGTAGCGTAAAAGTTTGTCGTAAGCTTGTTAAGGTCCTTTTTCACACAGTAGTTCAAATGTAAATAGTTAATGTATTGTTTCAGATTTTACAACAGACACTTTCATGTATTCTGTATATAAAAAATTGACTCCAAATTCCTGTCTCTGCCTGTCTATTATGACTGTAAATACATCAGATTTTTTAAAGAAAAACTCCTTGTTGCAGTTGAATATTTTAATGGTACTATCATCATTCTTCACCTACCCTCTTTCACGTCTGGAAGATATTGATATCAAATAAGGTGGACATTTTTTTCCCAGGATTTTTACTGCCTTGGAACCCTACAAGCTGATCATGTGACTTGAGAAGTGCAATTCTATACATACATATAACCAACTGTACACTATCCTCGGTTTTACTTCCTGCTCTGTTTTGCTTTCCCTTTGGACCACACTAGTTTTCTGAGCTTGACAATTTTCTATTTCC
Organism: Mustelus asterias; assembly: GCF_964213995.1. NCBI lineage: Eukaryota > Metazoa > Chordata > Chondrichthyes > Carcharhiniformes > Triakidae > Mustelus > Mustelus asterias. The sequence goes on from NC_135812.1 coordinate 21,155,024, forward strand.
AGTCATTTCAAACATTTTAATTAACAGGAAGGACTTGTCATCGAATGTAATGGCTGCCAACCAGTCTTGTCTGCCAGTCCATTGAGATTGTGCATTATAGTAATTCTGCCATATTTCATGGAAGTTTAAAAAAAGAAAAGTTAAGCTATTATAAGATTGGAAGTGATCCTAAAATCAACCACAAAAGGGATGCCTTAATGGCCTGTTGCTTAGAAATTACTCCGTTTACTCAACTGCTGTTCCTTTCAGATGAGAATTTAGGTTATGTTGGAACCACGACATTAGGCAAAATAAAATTCCAGAGTAAGGAGAAATGTAGACTGAAGCATTTTAATCAGTTCCATTCTTAATGCAGATTGACAACATTACAGCCAATTGGACTGGTTGTAAGCCAGTGATTATGGAAAATGCTGACAACACAAAGAACTGCCCTAATCCATATCTGGATCTTGTTATTGAATTGTCACAATAGGCAGCAACAGGGGGCTTGAAGCAGTGGCTTACAACCTACCGACAAATGCAACTGATGAGCTCAAGCTCAGTGGTTTGAAGTAAGAGAATTGATAGTTTACTCAATACCTCTCGATAATGTTGCTCAACGTCAATTTGTTCCTCCGAAGCAATAGGATTTGAGGGCAGGTAGTTTGGATGGCCAAATGTGAAGTTGGCACAGCTTGAGCTGAGATGTTAATGTTCCTAGGCCAATTTGATTTGCAAGTCCAGTGTTTACTGGCAGGACTAGAATGACTAAGTGCACTTGCAGCATGAACAGTAGAAAGGGCCCAATCTGTTCACATCCACCTCATTTTTGACTGCACAGAATTACCTAGCCGATCTCAAATAAAAGTCTGGTGAAAAGAAAGATGAGTCTTTCCCAGTTTTTGGAAGGAAGAAATGATCAATGGTATTTTTAACAATTGTATGAAAGGAAATGTTACATTAAATGGATTGAGTTACGTATCCTTAATTTGGGTCAGGGTGGGGGGAGGTGGTGAGATGATCATTCAATCCTTTAGACATTATCTTTAGAGATCAAACAATCCAAATTCTTGAATTGTCGGAATTTAAGTCATTTGAAACTGGCAGATTCACTGAAAACATTGGTAACCCATGCTCCAAGCTCCACACATCTACGTGAAGAACAACAGTTTAATCAGACAAAATGTTTTAATGAAATACCATACATTTGAAGTAATGTTTGTCAATAAAGATTATTAAAATATAATTAGTTTTGTAATTTCTAGCCCTGAGTAGACCAAAATTTTAAACCTTGCAGACTCCCAGTCTTCTGAGACATTGGACTGAAATATAGCCTCAGTTGTCTAAAAGAAATTGAGCAAAGGTAGCATTGCCTCATATATCCCCTTAAGGGAAAGAGTAGAACTAGGGGACATGGTTTAAAAATGAGGGGTCTCCCTTTTTTAAGACAAAGATGAGGAATTTTTTCAGAGTTGTTAGTCTGTCGAATTTTCTCCTGTAGAAAGCAGGCTAGGTCATTTATTCAAGACTCAATTAGATTTTTAATTGACAAGGACTGTGGTGGGGGTGGGAGGAAGAAAGAGTGTGGAGACCTGAAAGAAGACTGCAACCAGAATCCCTACAGTGCAGAAGGAGTCTGTCAGCCCATCGAGTCTGCACTGACTCTGGTACCTTTTCCCACCCTATCACTGTAAACACATACATTTGCCATGGCTAATCCATCTAATGTACATATCTTATCACAGCTAGATCAGCCATGATCTTACAGCATGGTAAAGGTCCAAACAGTGCACTCCTAAGCTCAATGTACATTTCCATGTTAGGGAGGTGGTTCCAGTTTAGGAATTGTATTGGTATTGTGCTGTTGGTGTAATTAGTTTTAAGAATTCTGCTGTCATGGACTAAGTTACCACTTCAAAAAGTGAGATGTTGAGTAAATGTTAACATTCTGGTATATTGGAGTGCAGATTAATGTACAGTCTGAATATCATGTACTGCATTCAGCTTAGCTACTGAGAGATATTTTAAGGTTTTGGTTGATTTGCTGATGTATTAAGTATGATGTAATTAAGTTATGACTTCAAAACATTTACATTATTTCTGGTCATGATTCGTCAGTTACACCTGCATATGCTGTCACTTGTGAGAGTTTAGATTCAATCTTGTGCCCAACTGCTACTCCAATTGATCAGGGAGTTGAGTTGCAAAAGATCAGAATGGAAATGTCAAATATCAGCACCTTGTAAATTTTGCAGTCGTCAATCAGATGGGCTTTGGTGGTGGGAAGTCGAGCAAGACCTGACAACCTTCTGAACAATAAGTGCAACATAGAAACCCTACAGTACAGAAAGAGGCCATTCGGCCCATCGAGTCTGCACCGACCACAATCCCACCCAGGCCCTAGCCCCATATCCCTACATATTTTACCCGCTAATCCCAGCATCCCAGGACACTAAGGGGCAATTTTTTGTTTTAGCACAGCCAATCAACCTAACCCGCACATCTTTGGACTGTGGGAGGAAACCCATGCAGACACGAGGAGAATGTGCAAACTCCACACACACTGGCCCAAGCCGGGAATCGAACCCAGGTCCCTGGAGCTGTGGAGCAGCAGTGCTAACCACTGTGCTACCGTGCCAATGGATTTGGAGTGTTATAATAATTAAGCTTCCTTTTGCTTTACCACTTGAAATATTTTAAATTCAAAATATAGCAAGTTTGTCACATATTTATTGTTAATGACAATCATTGTATTTGAAGGTTGCAATAATGTTGAAAAAAGTAAATGGTAGTAATTTTAATTACTTGTCGGTATGCATTAGCCAGGGCATCACTTGTACTGTGCCTTGGTGTCTTCCATCAGTTTAAATATTTTTGTTGGATTGAACATTTTGACATTGAAATAGGGGTCTGGTTGTTTGGCTCCACCATGATTGAAAAGTAAACTCTTCTAAACTGTACAACTGAGATATGCATTGCAATTTTACAAATTGCTTTCAATAATTTGGACTAAGTTATGTTTGCATGTTTTCGAGACTTAATTTTTTTTTAAACTCCATTCTTAAAGTTATAAAATGAATGCTCAAATTGGTCTAGGTGGACCCAATCCATCCAAAAACCAAATTTTAATTGAATTCAATTCATGGTCCCCACAACCAGCGAGACAAACAGGGCAGCATGGTGGCACAGTGGTTAGCACTGCTGCCTCACAGCGCCAGGGACCCAGGTTGCTGTCTGTGTGAAGTTTCTACTTTCTCCTGGTGTCTGCGTGGGTTTCCTCCGGGTGCTCCGATTTCCTCCCACAGTCCAAAGATGTGCGGGTTAGGTCGATTGGTCATGCGAAATTGACCCTAGTGTTAGGTGGATTAGCAGGGTTATGGGAATAGGGCCTGTGTGGGATTGTGATGGGTACAGACTTGACGGGCCTAATTGTCCTGTACTGTAGGGATTCTGTCATATGCATTGCACCCCATCTTGAGCTTGATTCAACACTTTATCTGAGCCAGAAGGCTGGGTTTCCAGGCTGAGAAATTTTAAATGTTTTTCACTCTATCCTTAAAGTTACAAAGTCAATGCTCAGAATGGACCAGGCCAACCCAAATCTATTGCTTGCTCCAAAAACCAAATTCAAATTCAAATTGAATCCAATTCATGGTCCCCACAAGAGAGACTGACAAGTTAAGGCATTGCATAGGGAATATTTTTTGTTTAGCTATATCCAATCAAAGTCAGGATCAAAATCTCAACCAATGAGACATTACATAAGAACATAAGAAATAGGAGCAGGAGTAGGCCATCTAGCCCCTCGAGCCTGCCCCACCATTCAATAAGATCATGGCTGATCTGAAGTGGATCAGTTCCACTTACCCGCCTGATCTCTATAACCCCTAATTCCCTTACCGATCAGGAATCCATCTATCCGTGATTTAAACATATTCAACGAGGTAGCCTCCACCACTTCAGTGGGCAGAGAATTCCAGAGATTCACCACCCTCTGAGAGAAGAAGTTCCTGCTCAATTCTGTCCTAAACTGACCCCCCTTTATTTTGAGGCTGTGCCCTCTAGTCCTAGCTTCCTTTCTAAGTGGAAAGAATCTCTCCACCTCTACCCTATCCAGCCCCTTCATTACCTTATAGGTCTCTATAAGATCCCCCCTTCAGCCTTCTAAATTCCAACGAATACAAACCCAATCTGCTCAGTCTCTCCTCATAATCAACACCCCTCATCTCTGGTATTAACCTGGTGAACCTTCTCTGCACTCCCTCCAAGGCCAATATATCCTTCCGCAAATAAGGGGACCAATACTGCACACAGTATTCCAGCTGCGGCCTCACCAATGCCCTGTACGGATGCAGCAAGACACCTCTGCTTTTATATTCTATCCCCCTTGCGATATAGGCCAACATCCCATTTGCCTTCTTGATCATCTGTTGCACCTGCAGACTGGGTTTTTGCGTCTCATGCACAAGGACCCCCAGGTCCCTCTGCACAGCAGCATGTTGTAATTTCTTTCCATTTAGATAATCCAATTTGCTATTATTTCTTCCAAAGTGAATAACCTCGCATTTGTTAACGTTATACTCCATCTGCCAGATCCTCGCCCACTCACTCAGCCTGTCCAAATCTCTCTGCAGACCTTCTACGCCCTCCACACAATTCACTTTTCCACTTATCTTTGTGTCGTCTGCAAACTTTGTTACCCTACACTCAGTCCCCTCCTCCAGATCGTCTATATAAATGGTAAATAGTTGAGGCCCCAGTACCGATCCCTGCGGCACGCCACTAGTTACCATCTGCCAACCAGAAAAGCACCCATTTATTACAGCTCCAAGCTGACAAGACAGGCAAGCTTCTTCGTGTCTTGGGCTTGAACTACGTGATTCGAGCTGATAGGAACAAGCATTATACCCCCTTCAGTACTTGGTCTCATTTGCATCTTAGCCAAAAGGCCGAGATGCACTTTTAAAACATTGGGCTTGATCTAGCAGCTATCCAATATTTGTATTGTCTTCCTTCTTGAAGTGTTACTCTTTTAAGTTTAATCAGTTCTGAAAGTTGTAACAAAATGTGCAAGGTGATTACTGTTAGCTAAGCGACCTACATTTTATCATGCAGCCCTAACCCACAGGCTATACAGCCAGTTAAATTGCTGAAATGATATTTTGGGAATGCAGAATCAAATATTGTATTCAAAAACAAACTTGGCAGCCATTTTGTTGCAATTCCCACACTGCATGTCATTGGTCAGCGTGAGATTAAGGCCATGACATTTATGGAAGAGATGCATTTCAGAGTGTCACCCTGGGAGTGTGTTTCCTGCAAGCCCTGACCCTGTAGTTACTAACTGCATATTAAAGCGGTGCTTGAATTTATTTTTCTACAGGATTCCTGTCCAGGAAAGACTCTAGTACAGTGTGAGACCGCAGTGGGGGGTGGGGGTGGTTGTGGACAGTCATAAACAGCGCACGGTTAGGAGGTGTGTATGGGCTGTGATTTCACACTGCGGATGAGCGTGGAGGAAACAGACTGTTGGGCTGGGCTAAAACTCCTTTAGCTCCTCAAGGCTCACAAGTAGCGTTATTAATACACGTCACTTATAAATCCACCCCCTCCGGCCTCCTTTTACCTGCCGGCTTTCCCAAGAAAACGAAATAGATGTTTTTAAAAAAGCAGGACAAAATTGAGGCAGCAGGCAAAAGTTGCAGAAATAAAATGCTGGATAAAATCAGCAGGGCTTGCAGCATCTGTGGAGAGACAAACGAGTCAACGTTTTGAGCCCTTTTACCTTAATATTGACCACTCAGTCCCTTGAAAAAAAAAGTGGGGAGGGTAACTTCTCCCGTGACCTAAACTGCTTTTTTAATAGGGGTTAAAATTGACCCTATGCTTTGAGAGTGCAGTCACGTTGCAAAGGAAGTAAGTCGAAGTAGAGGAAACAGGCGGGAAAGGCAGAATTTAAGCAAATGGACAAAAGTGAGAGAAAGAAAATAAGTTTTAAGTTGATTTATTAGTGTCACAAGTAGTCCTACACTAACACCAATGAAGTTAGAGGGGGGCAGAGGAATGCAAAACAGGCTGAGTGTGGGCAAAATTATGGAAAAATTGTAAAGAAAAATGGAAAATTCCATGTATTTGAGCCAAATAAATGATAGAAACGTAATTATCTCCAGCATGTTTTTTTGTTCCTTGTTGACTGGTGGAAACGCAAGTCTTTTAACAGCAACCTGCAGAGGGCAGTCATTTAGAGTTGTTTCACTTACACAACCAGAATTATTGACATCAGAGGGGGGCGAGCCAGTTGGTGGTTTGTATTTCAGTGTGTTCAGCGGATAAAACCCTCAAAGCGGACTGGCAGTTTGATGTGAGCCGTGTGACTGGTTTTCTCTCTGTGTTTCACATCAGTGGAGCCATGGTTTCCTACATAGTGGCTGCTGCCATACTGGTGGCCCTATACATTTTAACTTACTACAATTTCCTGAAAGGGGCTCGCTGCAGGAGCGACACTTGCCTGCGGGGCAAGACGGTGATAGTCACAGGTATTATTACCTCGCTTCTGCTTCGCCAATCATGTTTTATTTTCAATGAATGAACGCCGGGCTTCTCGGGCCCGCGGGGGAAGAGGTTACAAGAGTAAACGTGTAACCCTCGCACTCTGCAATAAGTCAAACTTTTTATTTTCAGTGGCTGAAATGTATCAGGCGTTCCGAGCGCGGTGGGTTCACACCTGGCGCACGAACCTGGTTTGTTTAACACAGTTCCCGCACTGACTTGTAATGTTGCATTTGTATGTGTCTCAGGTGGAAACGCGGGGATCGGTAAGGAGACCGCTCTGGATATGGCCCGCAGAGGAGCCCGAGTCATCCTGGCTTGCAGGAACAAGGAGCGTGCAGAAGCGGCTGTCTTCGACATCAGGAAGGTGATGTCTGTGCCTTCGGACACCCTTTTTGAACAATCACTTGCCTGTGCAACCCCTCCAGTGCAACCCTTTCGCCCTCCTTTATATTTTAATTTTTGCATTGAAACTTGCTTTTAGTGAGTTTGATTATGTTTCAGCTGAAGCCTGGGATACTCGCCTTCTTCAACAACAACAGAAAATGCTGGAAAATCTCAGCAAATCTGACAGCATCTGTGGAGAGAGAATAGAGCTAACGTTTCGAATCTGAAACCAACTCTGACCAAGAGTCCTCCAGACTCTCTCCACAGATTCTCTCTATTCTCTCTCCACAGATGCTGTCGGACCTGCTGAGATTTTCCAGTACTTTCTGTTTTTGATGCAGATTCCAGCATCCGCGGTATTTTGCCTCCATATTCTCCTCTTCACCCTGAATGCTTCCTCATGCTCTCTTGCCTTCCAACTTTGCCCGGGAAGGGGTCGCCTTTACCTCCCGCCTTCCCCCAGCTCCGGATGACTCTCCCCCCGGAGCTTTGCAGCCCTTTTGAGTGCTGTTGTTGTGCAGTCACTTGCAATCATAGAATCCCTACAGCGCAGAAGGAGGCCTTTCTGCCCATCGAGTCAGCACCCACTCTCCGACAGAGCATCTTACCCAAGCCCTATTCCATAACCCCACACATTTACCTTGCTAATCCCCATTGCACACCTTGGGACACTAAGAGGCAACTTAGCTCTACCAATCAACCTAACCCACACACCTTTTGACTGTGGAAGGAAACCGGAGGACCCAGAGGAAACCCACGTAGACACAGGGAGAACGTGCAAACTCCAAACTTGCAATGTAGGAAAGACTGCAGCCAATTTTGCACAGCAAAGTCCCACAAACTGCCAATGATTCCTTCAGTGTTGGGTGAGGGATAAGTATAAGAACATAAGAATTAGGAGCAGGAGTGGGCCATTCAGCCCCTCAAGGCTGCTGCACCATTCAGTGACATCATGGCTGACTTGATTGTGGCTGACTTGATTGTGGCCAACTGCAATTTCCTGTCTACCCCCCTAGACTCCCGTAACAATTAAGTATGTAACTAACTGGGCCTTGAAGATATTCAATGATCTTGCCTCCAGCGCTTTCCAGGGAAGAGGGTTCCAAAGAGTCATGGCCCTCTAAAAGGTGGCATGGTGGCACAGTGGTTAGCATTGGTGCCTCACAGCGCCAATTCCGGGCTTGGGTGACTGTGTTGAGTTTGCACGTTCTCCCCGTGTCTGCGTGGGTTTCCTCCCACAGTCCAAAGATGTGCTGGTTAGGTGCATTGGCCATGTTAAATTGACCCTTAGTGTCAGGGGGACTAACTAGGGTAAATGCATGGGGTTATGGGAATAGGACCTGGGTGGGTTTGTGGTTGGTGCAGACTCGATGAGCCAAATGGCCTCCTTCTGCACTGTAGGGATTTTATTCTATAAGAAAAAATTCTCATCTCCATCTTAATTGGGAGAGGAGACCCATTATTTTTAAACCGTGTCCTCCAGTTCCAGTCTCTCCAACAATGGGCGGCATGGTGACACAGTGGTTAGCACCGCTGCCTCACAGTGTTAGGGACTGAGGTTCGATTCCACCTTGGGTGATTATGTGGAGTTTGCACATTCTCCCCAGTGTCTGTGTAGGTTTCTTCCTGGTGCTCCAGTTTCCCCACTCAGTCCAAAGGTATGCAGGTTAGGAGGATTGGCCATGCTAAATTTCCCCTTATTGTCCAAAGATGTGTCGGTTAGGGGCATTAGTGGGGTAAATGCGTGGGGTTATGGGGTTAGGGTGGGAGCCTGGATAAGATGCTCTGTCAGAGAGTTGGTGCAGGCTTGATGGGCTTAATGGCCTTCTTCCAAACAGTGGGGGTAAATGGGTGTTTTTCTGGTTAGCGATCAGTGGTGTGCTTCAGGGGCCACATTTGTTTACATTTACAAGATGATTTGGGGACCAAATGTGTGTCAAAGTTCGCAGATGACACTAAGATGAGTAGTGGAGTGAAGTGTGCAGAGGACACTAAAATTCTGCAAAGGGATATAGATAGTTTAAGTGAGTTGGCAAGGGTCTGGCAGATGGAGTACAATGTCGGTAAATGTGAGGTCATCCATTTTGGTAGGAATAACAACAAAATGGACTATTATTTAAATGGTAAAAAATTGCAGCATGCTGCTGTGCAGAGGGATCTGGGTGCCCTTGTGCATGAATCACAAAAAGTTGGTTTGCAGGTGCAGCAGGTAATTAAGAAGGCAAATGGAATTTTGTCCATCATTGCTAGAGGGATGGAGTTTTAAAACAGGGAGGTTATGTTGCAGCTATGTAAGGTGCTGGTGAGGTCATACCTGGAGTGCTGTGTGCAGTTTTGGTCTCCTTACTTGAGAAAGGATATACTGGCACTGGAGGGGATGCAAAACAGATTCACTAGGTTGATCCCGGAGTTGAGAGGGTTGGCTTGTGAGGAGAGACTGAGTAGACTGGGACTATATTCATTGGAATTCAGAAGAATGAGGGGAGATCTTGTGGAAACATATAAGATTATGAAGGGAATAAATAAGATAGAAGCAGGGAGGTTGTTTCCACTGGCGAGTGAAACTAGAACTAGGGGGCATGCCCTCAAAATAAGGGGGAGCAGATTTAGGACTGAGTTGAGGATGAACTTCTTCTCTCAAAGGGTTGTGAATCTGTGGAATTCCCTGCCCAGTGAAGCAGTTGAGGCTACCTCGTTGAATGTTTTAAGGAAAGGATAGATAGATTTTTGAACAGTAAAGGAATTAAGTGCTATGGTGAGAGGGCGGGTAAGTGGAGCTGAGTCCATGAAAAGATCAGCCATGATCTTATTGAATGGCGGAGCAGGCTCGAGGGGCCAGATGGCCTACTCCTGCTCCTGTTTCTTATGTTCTTCTGCACAGTAGAGATTCTATTAATCTTTTCAGCGTTCACCTTGCCAAATCCCCTCAGGATCTTCTATATTTCATAATATCACCTCTCATTCTTCTAACCTCCAATGGCCCAGCTTGTTCAACCTTTCCTTATAAGGTAACCACTGCCACCCCCTCCCACTCTTTAACCAATCACAATAGTTCACTGCAGAGGGCAGATGGGCCTCAGTTTAACATCTGCATTGCCAGAAAGATGGTACCTCTGGCAATGCAGCATTCCCTCAGTACTGCACTGAAGTGTCATTATAGATTATGTGCTCAAGACCCTGGAATCGGATTTGAACCCACAAACCTCTGGTTCAGAAATGAGTGCCATTCAGCCCATCGAGCCTGATCTGTCATTCAGTGAGGTCATGGGTGATCTGTGGCCTCGCTCCACATACCTGCCTTTGGTCCATAATCACTTCATAAGTTTGCTGAACAAAAAAAATCTATCTCCGATTTAAAATGAGCAACCGATCTAGCATCAACTGCCGTTTGTGGGAAAAAGTTCCAAATCTCCGCCATCTTGCGTGTGAGGAATGGCATCCTGGGTAAGAAATGTGGTGGCGCACCCGTGGAACAGTAACTCAGCACAGTCAGTGCTGCCAGGGGAGGGGAAGAGAACAAAAATAATTATATACATAGAATAAGCTTTGCTTAAAAGTATTCAGCTTGCTTATTGACCATGTTTTAAAGCCCATTACTAGGAAATGTGAAACAGCAATTTCTAAATCACAGAATCCCTACAGTGCAGAAGGAGGCCATTTGGCCCATCGAGCCTGCACTGACAACAATCCCACCCAGGACCTCAACCCCACGCATTTACCCTGCTAATCCCCCTGACACTAAGGGGCAATTTAGCATGGCCAATCAATCTAACCTGCACATATTTGGACTGTGGGAGGAAACCAGAGCACCCGGAGGAAACCCACACAGACACAGGGAGAATGTGCAAACTCCACACAGTGACCCAAGGCCGGAATCTAGCCCGGGTCCCTGGTGCTGTGAGGCAGCAGCACTAATCACTGTGCCACGGTGCCAACTAAACTTCCCCTCAAACTCACTTGTGAGCTACAAATAACACTTGACATTCGAAAATTTTCTTTTCGTTAGTACTGTTTGCTAGTGATTTGCAGGATGCTTTAATGCATGTATTTATCTGTCATCCACAGAAGAGTGGCAACAACCAAGTGATCTTTATGCAACTGGATCTTGCAAGTCTTAAATCAGTGAGGGCTTTTGCAGAGAATTTCCTGAAATCAGAACCCCAGCTGCACGTGCTCATCAATAATGCAGGCAAGAATTTAAACATTCTGTTACGATCAGTGTGTAACCTTGGGAGCGCTCATCTCATTGGGTTGGGAAACAGTTTCAAATTATTACAATAGGACAGGGAGCTTACGATCAGTGGTTAGCTTGCTTTTCTTTTACTTGTTCATGGGTCATATCAAAGTCAACCATATTGCTGTGGGTCAGATGAGGATGGCAGATTTCCTTCATTAAGGAACCAGATAGATTTTTTGCAACAATGGAACTGTGCCACCGTGCTGCCCCTATCTATGAACCCTGGTTCAGCCCCTCACCACAAAATGTCAATGTTTTTTCAACTTCTCCATAATTTTAAAGACCTCTATCAGGTTACCCTTGTCAGAATTTGCTTTTTTAGAACAAAAAACCCGAGCCTGTTCAATCTTTACTGACAGTTATAACCCCTCAGTTGGGTTTGATGATGAGATTTCCACCCTTGAAATTATTCATCTGGAGCACACGATGCTTTTTCTATGAAGCCTGAAAGGACCCAGTGTCTATGTGCTGTCCCAAAAGTTATCAGAGACTCTTCTGGTATTGTCAGGCCTGTTTCAGAATAGTTATGATGTAGAGTTGTTGGACTGGGGTAAGCACAGTAAGAAGTCTCATAACACCAGGTTAAAGTCCAACAGGTTTATTTGGTAGCACAAGCTTTCGGAGCGCTGCTCCTTCATCAGGTGAGAAGAACCCTGATGAAGGAGCAGTGCTCCAAAAGCTTGTGGCTTGTGCTACCAAATAAACCTGTTGGACTTTAACCTGGTGTTGTGAGACTTCTTACTCAGAATAGTTAACAAAGAGCTGTACAAAAGTAATGTGACAGAAACAGGCTATTTCACCCCACACGTCTATGCTGCAAACCTCCTCCCACCCTACCAGCATTAGATTTTTTTAATATTGAATTGGATTCATTGAATTCAAATTCAAATTTCACCATCTGCCATGGTGGGATTCAAACCCAGAGCATTGCCCTAGGCCTCAGGATTCCTACTCCAGTGATCTAGCTCACCTCACCACTGGAGCTCAGTTGTGTTATTTCCTGAGCCCTTCAGTCAGCTTATGTTGGCTGGACTCTGATCAGATCTTGCATTTTCCATTTATTTCCATGCAATAGGTTTTGTTTTTGCATCTGTTCCTCAGCGGCGGACACGGACTGGAGGCTGTAGTTTACCGAAAGGAGCCTCACGACGTCTGAAGTGAGAGATACAATTTTCTTCAGTGTTTGGTGGAGGAGGTGCTCTGTAAAGTGTGTGTGTGTTCACAGGATAAGCACATGATGGAGAAAGGATAAGAAGGTCATGCTGGGTGAGAGGAGGTTTGCAGCAAAGACGTGTAGGGCGAAATAGCCTGTTTCTGTCACATTACTTTTGTACAGCTCTCTTAACTATTCTGAAACAGGCTTGGCAATACCAGAAATGTCTCGGATAACTTTTATGGCAGCACATAGACACAGGGTCCTTTCAGGCTTCAAAGAAAAAGCATCGTGTGCTCCAGATGAATCATTTCAAAGATGGGCAATCCATCATCAAACCCAACTGAGGGGTTATAACTGTCAGTAAAGATTGAACAAGTTGCGCTTTTTGTTCGAGAAAAGCTAGTTCTATCAGGGTAACCTAATAGAGGTCTTTAAAGTTATGAAGACGTTGAAAAAACATTGACATTTTGTGGTGAGGGGTTGGCATCAGAACCAGGGCTCATAAATAGGGGCAGTACAGTGGTTAGCACTGCTGTCTCACAGCGCCAGGGACCCGGGTTCAATTCCCAACTTGGGTCACTGTCTGTGTGGAGTCTGCACGTTCTCCCCGTGTCTGCATGGGTTTCCTCCAGGTGCTTGGTTTCCTCCCGCAGTACGAAAGACGTTGGGTGCATTGACCAGGCTAAATTCTCCCTCGGTGTACCCGAACAGGAGTGTGGCGACTAGGGGATTTTCACAGTAACTTCAATGCATGCGTTAATGTAAGCCTATTTGTGACACTGATCAATAAATTTAAACTTAAACTAAACTTAATATTTCCTTCTTGAGCTCTCTGCCTGAAGACAAGTCCTTGGCAATTATTTGCTGAACCGTGGCAAAATGTGGTGTTTTTTTTTTACTGCAGGTAGGGCACGGAGGCTGGCCCTGAGTCTGCTTGAGCCTAAAAGAGGATCAAATCCCATGTTAGTGCCATTAATCTGATTCACAAGCTAACCATCTGACAAACAGCTTACTGTCCCCACCCCCTCAAGTATAATATAGTCTAATTATCAATTCAGCATTAGCTCCTTAATCCAGAGAACGGTTAGGAATGCAGCACTTACTAACACACGACCTCAGGATAACCTGCTGTCCAAAAGACAGCATCTCTGACAATGCAGCCTTCTCTCACGTGAGATTGTATATTACTGTGATGATGCATCATATGTATTCTGGAATGGCCTGGCTTGGACATCTGACGTAAAAAAAAGTGTTGTCGTCTCGAAAAAATAAGTGACAATTCAGTGTTAATTTTGAGTGTCAGCCATGGCACAGTTGATTGCACTCTTGAGTCACATGGTTGTAAGTTCAAATGGGCTTGAACACAGAAATCTTGGCTGACGCTCCAGTGCAGTGGTGAGGGAATATTGCAGTTTACTCCCACAGTCTGAAAGATGTGTAGGCCATGCTAAGTTGCCCCTTAATGTCAGGGGACTGGTGTGGGTAAATGCATGGGGTTATGGGGATAGAACCTGGGTGGGATTGTTGTTGGTGCAGGCTTGATGGGCCAAATGGCCTCCTTCTCCACTGTAGGGATTCTAAGATCAGTGGAGTTCAGCCTGGTGTCCCGGCCAATATTTATCCCTCATGGAACCTTACAAAAACAAATCATTATCACATTGCTGTAAGTGGGAGTCTGTTGTGCACAAATTGATTGCCACATTTCCTATGATTGTTACACTTGGGGAAATACTTCATTGGCTGTAAAATGCTTTGGGACATCTAGTGGTCTTTAAAGGCGCTAAATATAAATGCAAGTTTTTTTTATCTAGAATGTTGAAAATAGGATCACAAATAATAAAAGTTGAGTATATTTATCGAGGATTTTGTTTCCTTTGAACCCTGAAGAATGCCACCAAGTTAAATCACTAGAGCACAATGGCTTTATCAGAATTATTGATGAGAGAATTTATCAATTCAACTGGCAAAAAAGTCCAAAAATCAGGGTTAAATTTTCATGTCTTGACTGGCAATTGGTTTTCAGCCAATTATGAACAAGATGGAAGAATCACAGAATCCCTCCAGTGCAGAAGGAGGCCGTTCGGCCCATCGAGCCTGCACCAACATCAATCCCATCCAGGCCCTGTACCCGTAACCCCCATGTATTTACCCTGCTAACCCCCCTGATACTCAGGGCCAATTTAGCACAGCCAATCAACCTAACCCGCACTTCTTTGGGCTGTGGGAGGAAACTGGGGCACCTGGAGGAAACCCATACAGACACGGGGAGAATGTGCAAACTCCATACAGTCACCCGAGGCAGGAATTGAACCTGGCTACCTGGCGCTGTGAGGAAGCAGCACTAGCCACTGTCCCACCATGCTGCCCATGGTGATGGGAAAGAATTTAAAAGGTTGGTAAAATTGGTTTAGAGAATTAATGGAGGGGGCTAAGAGAAGATCTCAAGCTTGAAGCTTTTAAGTTTGTTGAAGTTGTTATTTGCTAACATAAGTGTACGGCTTGCAAACATCCAAGTGCTTTTATTAAAAACAAAGTGTAGGGTTTGTATCAGAATTTGGAAAGTGAGCTGACTATTTTTTTTCACAGTAAGAAGTCTCACAACACCAGGTTAAAGTCCAACAGTTTTTTGCTACCAAATAAACCTGTTGGACTTTAACCTGGTGTTGTGAGACTTCTTACTGTGTTCACCCCAGTCCAACGCCAGCATCTCCACATCATATTTTTTTTCACAGCAGTGAAGCTGGGTTTCTCGACTTTGGTGATTTTAAAATGAACCGTAATCCTTTGAAATGGATTGTGCTTTTTATTATACTTGGAGATTTCCTTATTTGGCTTTTCCTGTAGCACGAGACTAAGTATTTTATTTAATTACATAATAAATAAAATCTGACCATAGTTATAATGGAAACTGTATGTAAACGTCTCAAGATGTCATTAAAGTCTCGGCCAAATTGGGGGCACTGCAGTGTGAGCATTGGCATTTGTTATAGTGGGATAAATTGTGTATAGAATTTCCAGTATAAATGTGGAAATGGTGATATAAGCTTAAGGACAGTGAATGGATGACCTTAAAACAGGCACCAGATAATGTCTGTCTGCCTGGCTTAAATAATCTCCAGCCTTTTAATTTGAAAATTACACGTGGTCTTCAGTCCCAGAGCCCTGAGATATTGATTAATAGATATTTGAAAGTGTAACACTTCAATATATTTATATATGTTTGCTTTCAATATTATACCTATTTTCAAACATGCAGGCAAATAGAAATAGTCCCTTTTGAATAAACAGAAAATGTTGCCTAAACTCTGCATGGTGGCACAGTGGTTAGCACTGCTGCCTCATGGCGCCAGAAACCCGTGTTCGATTCACGACTTGGGTCACTGTCTGTGTGGAGTCTGCACATTCTCCCCGTGTCTCCGTGGATTTCTTCTGGGTGCTCCGGTTTCCTCCCACAGTCCAAAAGACATGCTGGTTAGGTGCATTGGCCATGCTAAATTCTCCCTCAGTGTTACCCGAACAAGCGCCGGAGTGTGGCGACGAGGGGATTTTCACAGTAACTTCATTGCAGTGTTAATGTAGGCCTACTTGTGATACTAATAAATAAACTTAGGTACAGAAAGTGCTGGATATACTCAGCAGATCTAGCAGCATGCGTGGAGAGAGAAACAGAGTTAACGTTTTGAGTCCAAATGATCCTTCATATTGTTAACTTCCCTTTATAACGCAAAGGGTTAATGTTCTACTTCCAAGTGAAACATGATCTCATTCCAAACGAACAGCTTCACAAGTTCAAGCCTGATCTTTGCATGGTATGTTGGTAATTAATTACACCACATAAAAATATCGTTTTTCATTCATCACTTTCTCTGAAAATAACATGTCACGGTTCACCCAGTGGAATGGGACACAATTGGAAGCGGGTTACAAATATTTTGCTTAACAGAGGAAAGTTATTGGTTAGGACATGCCCCAGTTTGTCAGAAACTAGCAACGGCTGGGCCAGAGTATAAAAATGAACCATTGCATAATATGTGCTGTCCAGTGGTTCCCAAACAGTGCACTGGTTTGCTGTGACATGAAGACCACTCACCAATTGTGTTTTAAGTTTGTTAGATTTGTCATTTGCTAACATAAGTGTACAGCTTGCAAGCATCCAAATGCTTTTATTAATAACAAAGGTTTGTATCAGAATTGTGGAAAGTGAGCTGACTATTGTTTTCACAGCAGTGAAACTGGATTTCTCGAGTTTGGTGATTTTAAAATGAATCGTAATCCTTTCAAACTGATTGTGTGTTTTTTTTTTATATAGCTTTCCTTATTTGGCTTTTCCTGTAGCAAGAGACAAAGTATAACTTTCCGAACCTGATATTTTACTTAAGTCAATTACATAAAAGTGTCTATGTAAAAAAAAAAAATCTAGGTGAACCGTGACATGTTATTTTCAGAGAAAGTGATGAATGAAAAACTAAAAGATCCAAAATGATTCAACATTCATGTAATTAAACTAAAACTAACTTTCGTCTTCTGTGGTTGGCATCTCCCAAGACCTGACAAGTTTTGGGCGTCCCACATGTGCCAGCTGGGAAAGAGCTGCGCATGAACGATTTTGATTTTATTTTAATATGTTGGTCAGGCCCATGTGCATGACCAGCGGGACTTAGAGCAAAAGACCAAGGGCTCAGGCAGCTGCAGAAAAAGCGGAAACTCAAAGGGCACAAAGAAAGAGAAGTGAGAGAGACAGGGACGGTTTAAAAAAAAACAGGAGAGGGGACAGGGAAAAGTTAAGAATGAAGTTCCATGTAAGGGAAGAAGTCAGAGAAAGTAGGAGATGTGCCTCAAAAATTCTTTTAGTATGGAGATGAGCCAAAGAGTGGAAACCACTGCTCTATTCTAATGGTGAATGAATCATGCAATTGGGAAAAAAATCCAGCACCCTCTTTTCCAGCAACAATAGGGAGCAATTAATGACTAATGTCGACTTCTGTTGCAATATCCTCTTCCCCGAACAGCATTTAATAAAAAGGAATATCTTGTGAAATGCTATAGATGAAAAAGAACGACTACCAATTCTGCTCCTTTTACTTATAAGTCAACATTTGTGGGAATCCAGAATAGAATGTAGGATTGGATAGGAAACAGGATTTAAACAAATCCAAAATGGAACTTGTGCAAGGTGTCACGTGGGGGAGGGGTGAAGGGAGCATATTTGCTGAGTGGTGATCTTTATGGCGGACCTGGGAGGGTTCAGCGAACTTCTCTCACTTTCTTTGCAAAGATTCTTGCCTTAAATAACCCCATCAAAAATATTATTTGGTTTACTTATTAAATCGTTTAATTATGAATTTATAATTAATTATTGCACCTTCTGTTGGTTTCCTATCGACATAAATGATCTGAATGCAGGAACTTGTTAAATTTGTTAAATTTATAACTGACAGTCGGAGAGCAGCACGGGTGGGAGACACAGTCTCGGTGCGACAAAAGAATGCTGATCTGTTTGATTTGTTATTGTCACATGTATCGGGTTACAGTGAAAAGTGTTGTTTCTTGCGCGCTATACAGACAAAGCATATAGCTAGGGTGTAGAGAAAGATCAACTTAGTGCGAGGGAGGTTCATTCAAAAGTCTGATGGCAGCAGGGAAGAAGCTGTTCTTGAGTTGGTTGGTACATGACCTCAACTTTTGGAAGAGAGTATGTCCGGGGTGCATGGCTGGCTGCTTTCTCGAGGCAGCGGGAAGTGTAGACAGAGTCAATAGACAGAGCCAATATTCACTTGGGTGGTTGAACAGCAAATTGCATTTAATATTGGCAAATTCATATACAATACTGCAGACTGGAAGTGAAAATGAGCAACATTGGGATGCGAAACGGAATAGGATTACCATCAGGAGACTTTGAAATGGGCCTGAAGTGATAATGAGCATCTCACTTTCAATACCGAGACAATGTGGGAAAGCATATAGTATGCATTTACACATATAGGAATGGTGTATGTTGTTGTTTCTTGCACGCTATACAGACAAAGCATACAGAGGTTATGATGAGGTTTTACCAGCACACAAGTCAGACCTCATTTGGAATACTGTGCAAACCAGGTTGTCGCACTTCGAAAAAGACATAAATGCATTAGAAAGGAAACAGAAAAGAACAAGAAGAAAGTGTGAAGGGGATAAGCTGTGTTTAACAAGAGCAGAACTCTTGGCAGTTTGGGGAATAGTTTAGAGGCAGTTTCATTGGGAAGTATTAAATAGCGCAGCTAAGATGGATACCATTTTTCTCAGTCAGGCCAGCAGACCAGAGACAAAAGTTTAAATTAAAGTGCAAAATACATTAAAAACACATCTTAGAAAATATTTATTTGCTTAAACGGGCGATGAATGTCTGGAATGATCTATCAAGGAATTAATGGCATGAGGCAAATTTCAAGATCCAGTTAAACAACGATGGTCAGTTGAATTGGAATACCAGAAACTGGCATTTTCTTGATCATTTCCTTTGCTCGTGCATCGTTCTGTATTATTTCTTCATTATTTACCCTCCCTGAATGAGTTCTTTCTGGGGTACAGTACACAGGGCACCAGCAACTCTCTGGTGCCTCAGGCGAGTAGCTATTCTGCTTTGTGACCATAGAAAGTGGTTGAGGGCAGGATATTTAACCATGGCAAGCATAACAGATTAGTGTAATCCTGATCTTGCCAGACACACGCTCTTTCCATCAGGAACTTTGATTTATGCTTTTACCCTTTCAGTGGTATCTGAGAGAGACTCAGGCCAATTGTAATATCCCTGCTTTTCCCCTGCCTGAGATCAGCTAAATGACAGTCTAAGAATCGTACATGGGACTCCAGATTTCTGCTGATTAAGTTTTAAAGTTTATTTATTAGTGTCCCAAGTAGGCTTACATTAACGCTGCGGTGAAGTTACTGTCTAAATCCAATCACACTACATGATGCATTTCCCCCACTGAGCCATCAGGGCACATTGCTGCTGAATACTTGCAGTACATTATTTAATCCAAGATTCAATCCAAGCATAATCTTTAAAAGAAATAAAAGCAAAAGCCAATGAATTTATTTATATGAACATTTATAAAACATGCATGGGGCGACACAGTGCTTAGCACTGCTGCCTCTCAGCACCAGCGACCCAGCTTTGATTCCCGTCTTGGGTCACTGTCTGTGTGGAGTTTGCATATTCTCCCCATGTCTGCGTGGGTTTCCTCTGGGTGCTCCGATTTCCTCCCACAGTCCAAAGATGTGCGGGTTAGGTTGATTTTCCGTGCTAAATTGCTGCTTAGTGCCAGGGAGACTAGCTAGTGCAAAGGCATGGGGTTATGGGATAGGGCCTGGGTGGGATTGTGGTCAGTGCAGACTCAATGGGCCGAATGGCCTGCTTCTGCACTGTAGGATTCTAGGATTCTATGCAATGGATTCCTTCCAAGAGTGGGAAATGTTGTGCGGGCAAACACAGCAATGGTGTTGCACAAACAGCAGTGAGTCTGAGTAAATAATTTATCTGTTTTTGATGGGATTGTTTAAGGCAAGAATGTGAGCAAGAAAAGTCAAGGAAGTTCCTCCTCATTGACAGATTCATCCTGGATGAATTCCATAAGGTTTCACAATCATTGAGTCAACAAAAACATCAAAAACAGATAAATTATTTACTCAGACTCACTGCTCTTTGTGCAACACCATTGCTGTGTTTGCCCGCACAACATTTCCCACTCTTGGAAGGAATCCATTGCATAGAATCATGTAGTGTGATTGGATATAGACAGAACAGACCTGCAGGGGCTTGCTTTAACTTATTCCAAAAGCATGATGTCTCCAGCACCTTTGCTTAAAGTTGATTGAAGAATAATGTGACTTTTTTAAATCCTGCAGGTATTGGGATGCATGGCAAGACAGCTGATGGATTCAACTTGGTTTGGGGGGTAAACCACTTGGGCCACTTTCTCCTCACTCGCCTTCTGTTGGACCGACTGAAGCTGAGTGCCCCAAGCCGCATTGTCACCGTTGCTTCCACAATGTATCGTTTTGCCAAAATAGATTTCAGTAACTTGAATCCTCCCGGTGAAAACTTCTCCCAGCAGATGCAGAACTACTGCTGCAGCAAGCTGAGCAACATACTCTTTGTGAGGGAGCTTGCTAATTGTCTGGAGGGCACTAATGTCACCTGCTATTCTCTTCATCCAGGTGAGCAGAGAATTGGTTAACGGATGTATTTTACAGACTTCTTTTCCATGTGACCATAGAAATAGGATAGTTCTTGTTCCATTGTGTGTGAGGAGTCTCTCTCTTTCCCTCCCCCCACCCCTCCCCACCCCCCAAGCTTTTGAACAATGTTGAAACAACCAAAAGAGCAAAGCATTGGTCAACATTAGAAGACCACCATTTTGTTTTCAAACTGTTTTTTATTAATTTGTGGGACATGGACGTCGCTGGGCTGGCCAGCATATATATCACATTCCCTAGTTGCTCTTGGAAGGCAGCTGAGAGTCAACCACATTGCTGTGGCTCTGGAGTCACATGTGGGCCAGACCAGGTAAGGACGGCAGATTTCCTTCCCAAAAGAAACATTAGTGAACCTGATGGGTTTTCCGCCAGTCGACAATGGTTTCATAGACATCAGTAGATTTTTAATTGTAGATTTTTTTAAAATTGAATTCAAATTCCACCATTTGCTATGGCAGGATTCAAACTCAGGTCCTCAGAACATTAGCGGAGTTTCTCTATTAATAGTCTAGCGATAACACCACTAGGCCATCCCTCCCCTGTACGTACGTGTGTGTGTGTATATAGTGCAGGTCACTACAGCTCTTCACCATTTCATCTTTTAAGGATAATTTCCAGTAGTTAGGAAAAGCATGGGAAAAACCTCAAACATCTTGCATTGTCCATGGGCATCAGTGAACAGGGAGCTGCAGATTTTTTTTTGGGGGGGGGCGGTGAAAACAGCTATTCTCCATCTATCCACCAGTCAGAGATGGTGACTGGCATGCAGGTTAATGGAACCGTAAGTTTAAAAAATAGAGTAAATTGCTGGGGAATGGTAGGGGGTGGTGGCCCTTTGCGTATTGGTCTGGTTCTGCTTCCACAGGCCTGTGACGTGTGTTGGACCGTTCCTGTGCGGGTGGGAGACCTCATTTTTGAGACTAAAGCAAAAGTAATTTTGGAAAAAAAAAATCACCATTTCTGTTTACCACTTATTGTTTTAAAGTTTATTTATTAGTGTCACAAGTAGGCTTACATTAACACTGTATTGAAGTTACTGTGAAAATCCCCTAGTCGCCACACTTTTGCGCCTGTTCGGGTACACTGAGGGAGAATTTAGCGTGGTCAATGCACCTAACCAGCACGTCTTTTGGACTGGGAGGAAACCGGAGCACCTGGAGGAAACCCACGCAGACATGGGGAGAAGGTGCAGACTCCGAATAGACTCAAGCCGGGATTCGAACCCGGGTCCCTGCCTCTGTGAGGCAGCAGTACTAACCACTGTGCCACCGTGCTTGTGTGTTGCTTCCCGATTTTCTCCTCTGATTTTTCCTCCCATGTTGAGGCACACACAAGTAACAAAACCCTTGTACCTTCAGGTAAGTGGTCACGATTCGTCCGGGAACCTCAACAGTCCCGTTGGACTATTTTTCTCTAATTGTCCCTCGGCACATGTGCCTTTTCCAAATAAGGTCATTCAGTAGCTGTTTTCTCTTTCTCTCATCCAGGGAAGATTCAAAGAATCCTACAGCACAAAAGGAGGTCCATTGTACCTGCTCTGGATCTTCAAAAGAGCTGTTACTCTTGCAGCTCCGCTTTCTTCCATAACGCTGCAAGTTAGTTATCTTCAAATGCCTGTCCCGTTGCCTTTTAAAAATTCCTTTGGAATCTGAGTGCGTGAACTTTTCAAGTAATGCATTCCAGATCACCACAACATCGACAACTTGCCTTTAACCTAACAAAAGGTTCCACCCAAGTCATGGTGTTAGCAAGAGAAATGTTAACACTGAGCCTCAGAAAGGGATATCAGGACAGGTGACCAATATCTTAGTACAAGAGGAAGGTTTTTCGGAGCATCTTGAAAGAGGAGTGAAAGGTGGAGAGGAGGTAGAGGGGTTTAGGGAAGGAATCCCAGAAACTTAGAGAAAAGATAACTTGAAACAGCTACCATTGATGGAATGATTAAAATGATTGGGATGGAAGAATTGAAGGACAGGGGGAATCTTGAAGCCTTCATAGAATTATAGAATCCCTATAGTGCAGAATGAGGCAATTTGGCCCATCAAGTCTGCACTGACCACAATCCCACCCAGGTCCATATATTTACCCTGTTAATTCTCCCTGACACTAAGGGGTCAATTTAGCATGGGCAATCAACCTAATCCACACTTTGGACTGTGGGAGGAAACTAGAGCACGCGGAGGAAACCCACGCAGACATGGAGAGAATGTGCAAACTCCACACAGACAATGACCCAAGGCCGGAATTGAACCCGGGTCCCTGGAGCTGCACTTGTAGTGCAACTGGACGCTCCAGGTATGGGGAAGGGAATGAGAAACCAAGGATGAGAATTTTAAAATTAAGGTGTGCTTAACTAGAATCCAGTATAGTTTAATGAGCACAAGGGCGATGGATCTTGTTGCAAGTTAGGACACGGCAGCAGAGGTTTGGCTGAGCTCAAGCTTATGTGGGGTGAAAAATGGGAGTTGGCCAGGCATGTGTTGAATTTGTCAAGTCTCAAGGTAACACAGGATCAGCTGGCGGAGGTATTCGCAGACATCTTTACAATAATCTGAGCTCCCTATCTGCTTCAAGAAGACGACCATCATCCCGGTACCTAAGAAAAACCAAGCAGCGTGCCTTAATGTCTATCGGCCGGTGGCTCTGACATCCATCATTATGAAGTGCTTCGAAAGGTTAGTCATGGGATGAATCAATTCCGGCCTCCCGGACTACCTGGATCCACTAGTTTGCCTACCGCCACAACAGGTCCACAGCAGATGCCATTTCCCTGGCCCTACACTCAACCCTGGAACACCGTGATAACAAGGACACCTATGTCAGACTCCTATTTATTGACTACAGCTGAGCCTTCAACACTATTATTTCCACAAAACTCATCTCCAAACTCCATGGCCTGGGCCTCGACACCTCCTTCTGCGACTGGATCCTGAACTTCCTAACCCACAGACCACAATCAGTAAGGATAGGCAACAACACCTCCTGTGTCCTAAGCCATCTACTACTCCTTATACACCTATGACTGTGCGGCCAAATTCCCCTCCAATTCGATTTTCAAGTTTGCTGACGACATCACAGTAGTGGGTCGGATCTCAAATAATGGCGAGACAGAGTACAGGAATGAGATAGAGAATCTGGTGAACTGGTGCAGCAACAATAATCTCTCCTTCAATGTCAACAAAACAAAGGCGATTGTCATCGACTTCAGGAAGCGTAAAGGAGAACATGCTCCTGTCTACATCAATGGGGATGAAGTAGAAAGGGTCGAGAGCATCAAGTTTTTAGGTGTCCAGATCACCAACAACCTGTCCTGGTCCCTCCATGACACTATAGTTAAGAAAGCCCACCAACGCCTCTACTTTCTCAGAAGACTAAGGAAATTTGGCATGTTAGGTAGGACTCTCTCCAACTTTTACAGATGCACCATAGAAAACATTCTTTCTGGTTGTATCACAGCTTGGTATGGCTCCTGCTCTGCCCAAGACCGCAAGGAACTACAAAAGGTCGTGAATGTAGCCCAATTCATCTCACAAACCAGCCTCTCATCCATTGACTCTGTCTACACTTCCCGCTGCGTTGGCAAAGCAGCCAGTGTAATTAAGGACCCCACACACCCCAGACATTCTCTCTTCCATCTTCTTCCTTCGGGAAAAAGATACAAAAGTCTGAGGTCACGTACCAACCGTGACCAACAGCTTCTTCCCTACTGCTGTCAGACTTCTGAATGGACTTGCATTAAGTTGATCTTTCTCTACACCCTAGCTATGACTGTAACAGTACATTCTGCACTCTCGTTTCCTTCTCTATGAACGGTATGTTTTGTCTGTATAGCGCGCAAGAAACAATACTTTTCACTGTATGTTAATACATGTGACAATAATAAATCAAATCAAGGATGTGGATGAGGTTATGAGCAATAGGTGAAATGTGGTAGAGGTTCAGAGAGGTTGAAGCTTTGCCTTGGGTCAAATACAACACTAAGATTGCAAACATCCTGACTGTCGCCACAGAGGACAGTTAGATAATGGACGCTGTGGCAAGCCAGTTGTAAACTGCTGTAGTTGTTTGTGTTCAGGTAATTGAGCAAAGGCTGCAGATCACAGATGGCCATCTGCTGAGTATGGTTTCCTGTTAATGGTGCATTCAGCCACTAATTTATCGCAGGATAAATTCTCATTCGCTATTGTTTCGGCAAATCCACGATGACACAATTTTTGCTCCTGGACGTTGTGCTGTACTGTAGTGGCTATAGGCTTTTCCAGTGAAACTCTGTGCTGACAGGTACAAACACTGGAAACAAAATGGATGATGTGAAAATGCAGGTAAAATGGTTTTAAAAATATGCAATTGTTCCACGGTCAGACCAGCACCCACACAGTCAGGTGAGAAGTGATTTGGAAGATACCATTTCTAATACAAGGAAATCATACAAAACCTGATATTTAGCTTTTTGGATTTGTGGGATTTTTGAATTTTGAATTAATTTATCTATTAGCACTTGTAAACCAAATAAAACAAAGCAGATTTTTCTTTTACGAGAAGAAGACAAAATATGAATAGTTTTCGCTTATAAATTTCGAATATGAATTCGATTCCCGGCTTGGGTCACTGTCTGTGTGGAGTTTGCACATTCTCCTCGTGTCTGCGTGGGTTTACTCCGGGTGCTCCGGTTTCCTCCCACAGTCCAAAGATGTGCGGGTTAGGTTGATTGGCCAGGTTAAAAATTGCCTCTTAGAGTCCTGGGATGCGTAGGTTAGAGGGATTAGCGGGTAAATATGTGGGGGTAGGGCCTGGGTGGGATTGTGGTCGGTGCAGACTCGATGGGCCGAATGGCCTCCTTCTGCACTGTAGGGTTTCTATGATGATTTCTATGATTCCGATCGAGTTCCTCATGTGCGTGAATATAGGTTTGAATGATCCGCAAACTGGACACTCCAGTCCGGGCATTTCAGAAACTTGCTTCAGAACTTATAAAAGGCTGAAGAGTTGATATGAAAATTATTTTTTGCACATTTCTTGATGTACAAGTTAAATATTTTCATGATAAAACACGTGTTTGATAAATGTTTTTTTTTCTCTCTTTCCCTCTTACAGGCGCTGTGAAAACTGACATTTTCCGCACTTTGAAATGGTGGATGAAAGTATTTTGCATCCCTGTCATTGCCCTTTTCTTTCGAAGCCCGGTTGATGGGGCTCAGACCTCCATCTATTGCGCTGTGCAAGAAGGCATTGAGAAATTCAGTGGTAGATACTTCGCTGACTGCAAGGTTGAAGAGGTCCTGCCTCACGCACGAGATGATGCAGTGGCCAGAAAGCTCTGGGAAGTGAGTGAGAGGATGGTTGGACTCAGTAGTTAACTAGTGAGGAAAGTTGTTTTGGAAGTGACAGCTTATTTGAAAAGACCTGGGAGCATTTGGACCAACTTGTATGTGAAAACATTTTGTGCACGTTTACAGAAGAGAAGCTTTTTCTTTCTCACTTCCTTTAGAGGCTTCCAAAATGTCAATAGCACGAGAACTAAAAGGACCTATTAAGAGGAAAATTAATTTCGAGGGATAGTCTCTATTCGCACTGTTCTGAATTCAAGGTACTCTTAGACATTCAGTTCTCTTCAGGATTAAGAACTATAAACTGTGATAGAAGACAGGTAGAAAAATAAATTTTAGACTAACTCTTTAGTAAATGCTGTAAACCTCTGACTCTATGAACATGTTCCAAAAATAATAATTAATCACATTCCTTCAACTCTTAATTCAAGTGATTAATAGAGGAATATTGAGTTATTTTGCTTTCTACTCCACTTTTCACAAGTTTCACAGCAATCAATAAGACTATTGGAGCACTTACACACGGATGAATTATAAGACCATAAGAAATAGGAACAGGAGTAAGTCATTTGGCCCCTCAAGCCTATTCCGCCATTCAGTAGGATCATGGCTGATCTGACATTTCTCATGTCCACTTTCCTGCCCTGACCAATAACACTTGAATCCCTTACTGATCAAGAATCTATCTATCTCAGCCTTAAATATACACAAGTACTCTGCCTCCACACTTCGCTGTAGCAAGGAGCTCCAAAGACACTCAACCCTAGGACCAGAGGGCATAGTCTCAGAATAAAGGGGTGCCAATATAAGACTGAGAGAAGAAATACCTCCTCATCTCAGCCTTAAATTGGCACCCCTTTATTCTGAGACTATGCCCTCTGGTCCTAGACTCTCACGAGGGGAAACACCATCTCAGCATTTATCCTGTTAGGCTCCGTAAGAATCATATATGTTTCAATGAGATTACTTCTCATTCTTCTAAATTCCAATGAGTTCCAACAGATCCCAACCTGTTTAACTTTGCTCCCTCCATACTGGGGATCATCCCAGTGAACTTTCTCTGAACTGCCTCCAATGAAATAATATCTTCCCTTAAATAAGGGGACCAAAACGATACTCAATACTCCAGGTGTGGTCGCAGTGAGACTTCCCTACTCTAATACTCCAACCCCTTTGAAATAAGGGCCAACATTCCAATAGCCTTCCTGATTACCTGCTGCACTGAGGGCTAGCTTTCTGTGTTTTATGCACAAGTACCCCCATGTCTCTTTGTGTTGCAGCTT
This sequence comes from Mustelus asterias, assembly GCF_964213995.1. NCBI lineage: Eukaryota > Metazoa > Chordata > Chondrichthyes > Carcharhiniformes > Triakidae > Mustelus > Mustelus asterias. The sequence goes on from NC_135812.1 coordinate 21,182,177, forward strand.
TCTGCAGTTTTTCTCCACTTGTGCAGTGCGACTCATTCTTTAGTAAGCGTAAGAATCAGTGCGAGCAGACACCCAAGTCCAATTCAGTTCACATTCTGTAACCCCATTTGCCGCTTTTCTGCAAGGTTGCTGCATAGTGACAAAGGATGAATTCATTATTGTTTTATTCCCCCCTCCCCTCTCCAGTCCACTGTGGCCAAAGTGCACCTGCAGCACTAGTGTAATCATCGAGTACACAGAAAAGCAATTGAGATTCATGTTTGTCTTGCAATCATCTAAGAAACTTTTCATGAAGGCTTGTTTTCTGAGAAACTTTACAGGCCCAGACCAAAGGAAGCAAAATAAAGATTGATAGGCCAACAAAAAAAGAAAATACCAGGACCACTGACATACTATCCATATATTCCTTCACAGCACGGTGATTAGCACTGCTGCCTCACAGTTCCAGGGAGCCAGGTTTGATTCCAGCCTTGGGTGACTGTGTGGCGTTTGCACATTCTCCCCGTGTCTGTTTGGGTTTCCTCCAGGTGCTCCAGTTTCCTCCCACAGTCCCAAGATGTGTAGTTTAGATGTATTAGCCGTGGTAAATGTATGGGATTACAGGGATAGTCATGATGTGGAGATGCCGGCGTTGGACTGGGGTGAACACAGTAAGAGTTTTAACAACACCAGGTTAAAGTCCAACAGGTTTATGGTATTTGCTGTTGAACTTTAACCTGGTGTTGTTAAAACTCTTACTGATTACAAGGATAGGACAGGGGAGAGGACAAGATACTCTGTCGGAGAATCAGTGTTGACTAGATTGGCCTCTTCTGCACTGTAGGGATTCTATGAATCACTGTGTAATATTTCATTTCAGTACAATTGTTAATATGCCTATTTTAGACTACTATAGAGATTTCTAATTGTTATTAGTGCTTCAAGAAAATATACTTTCCTGATTGTTTCAGAGGAACTGATGTTACAAATCATGTCTTCTAGTTTTTAAAAATTCCAAATAATGAATCTAAGTAACTCTAACTTTACTGTAGGTACATCTTTATCTGCAACGAGGGCCGTGAGCTAAAATACGCTGGGGTCTTAAAACATTGTTTTCTAAAATAAATACCTAATTTCTCACTAACCTGTGATCTCTGTTTCAAATTGTAAGCTAAATGTATATAGGAGTATAAGATTTAAGAGCAGGAGTAGGCCATTTAGCCCTTCAAACTTGCTCCATTATTCAGTAAGATCATGGCTGATCTGATTGTGTAAAACTTTTTTGTCTGCCCTCCGCCCCCATTGGTTTCGGGGAGAGAGAATTGCACAGACAAATGACCTCCTGAGAGAAACTGTGTCCCCTGATTCTAGCCTCCCCCACAAGAGAACATGTCCTCCCAGTATCCACCCTATTAATTTCCCTGAGGGTATTGTATCCTTCAATAAGATCACTTCTTGATCTTCTAAACTCCAGTGGGTAATGACTCAACCTATTCAACATTTCTTCACCAGATAAGCCCTTCATCCCAGTAATGAGTCAAGTGTGGACCTTTGAACTATTATCGTTATTATGTCCTTTTTCAGATGAGATGATCAAAATTGTACACCGCACTGGGACTTAAATACATATATGTGGTGCCAAAGGAACATGAGCTGCTTGTTTTGCAGAAATACTGAACTTGCTGATACTAAACTTTTCAGCTTTAATTGGGTTTAATCCTAGGGGTGGCATGGTGGCACAGTGGTTAATACTGTTGCCTCACAACGCCAGTGACCCAGGTTCGATCTCCCAGCTTGGAATCACTTTCTGTGCGGAGTCTGCACGGTGCTCCGGATTTCTCCCATAATCCGAAAGACGTGCTGCTTAGGTGTGTTGGCCATGCTAAATTCTCCCTCAGTGTACTGGAACAGGCGTCCGTTATTTAACTGTCCTCTGTGGCAACTGCCTGAAACAGTCAGGATGTTTGCAATCTTAGTGTTGTATTTCACACTAGGTAAAGCTTCTGACCACACAGTCAATCCATCACCAAAACATACCTGTTTCCATCTCTCTAATGTTACCTGACTGAGCCTCTACCACAGTTCACCTGTCGCTCATAACCTCATCCATGTCCTTGTTACCTTGAGACTTGACAATTTCAACACATGCCTGGCCAACTCCCATTTTTCACCCTACATAAGCTTGAGCTCAGCCAAACCTCTGCTGCCGTGTCCTAACTTGCACCAAAAATCCATCACCCTTGTGCTCGTTAAACTATACTGGATCCCAGTTAAGCACACCTTAATTTTAAAATTCTCATCCTTGGTTTCTCACTCTCCTCCCCATCCCTGGAGCTGCCAGTTGCACTACAAGTGGCACAGTGGTTAGCACTGCTGCCTCACAACTCCGGGTTCAATTCCGGCCTCGGGTCATTGTCTGTGTGGAGTTTGCATGTTCTCCCCGTGTTTGCATGGGTTTCCTCCAGGTGCTCTGGTTTCTTCCCACAGTCCAAAGATGTGCGTGTTACGTTGATTGGCTATGCTAAATTGCCCCTTAGTGTCAGGGGGATTAACAGGGTAAATATGTGGGGTTACAGTGATAGGACCTGGGTGACCTTGTGGTTGGTGCAGACTCGATGGGCCGAAAAGCCTCATTCTGCACTGTAGGGATTCTATGATTCTATGAAGACTCCAACTCTGCCATCCCAATCATTTTAATCATTCCATCAATGGTAGCCGTTTCAAGTTAACTTGACTCTACGTTTCTGGGATTCCTTCCCTAAACCCCTCTGCCTCCTCTCCACCTTTCACTCCTCCTTCAAGATGCTCCGAAAGACCTTCCTCTTGTACTAAGATATTGGTCACCTGTCCTGATATCTCTCTCTCGGGCTCAGTGTTAACATTTCTCGTGTTAACATTTCTCTTGCTAACACTATGACTTGGGTGGAACCTTTTGTTAGGTTAAAGGCAAGTTGTCGATGTGGTGATCTGGAATGCATTACTTGAAAAGTTCACGCACTCAGATTCCAAAGGAATTTTTAAAAGGCAACGGGACAGGCATTTGAAGATAACTAACTTGCAGCGTTATGGAAGAAAGCGGAGCTGCAAGAGTAACAGCTCTTTTGAAGATCCGGAGCAGGTACAATGGACCTCCTTTTGTGCTGTAGGATTCTTTGAATCTTCCCTGGATGAGAGAAAGAGAAAACAGCTACTGAATGACCTTATTTGGAAAAGGCACATGTGCCAAGGGACAATTAGAGCAAAATAGTCCAATGGGACTGTTGAGGTTCCCGGACGAATCGTGACCACTTACCTGAAGGTACCACGGGTTTGCTACTTGTGTGTGCCTCAACATGGGAGGAAAAATCAGAGGAGAAAATTAGGAAGCAACACACAAGCATGGTGACACAAATGGTTAGCACAGCTGCCTCACAGAGGCAGGGACCCGGGTTCGATTCCCAGCTTGGGTCTATTCGGAGTCTGCATGTTCTCCCCACGTCTGCGTAGGTTTCCTCCGGGTGCACCGGTTTCCTCCCACAGTCCAAAAGACGTGCTGGTTAGGTGCATTGGCTATGCTAAATTCTCCCTCAGTGTACCTGAACAGGCGCCGGAGTGTGGTGACTCGGGCATTTTCACAGTAACTTCATTGCAGTGTTAATGTAAGCCTACTTTTGACACTAATAAATTAAAACTAAACTTTTTCAGATAAGACAACCAAAATTGTACACCATACTGGGATGTACATGTATGTGGTACCAAAGGAAAATGACCCGTGTGTTTTGCAGAAATACTGAATTTGCTGATACTAAAGTTTTCAGCTTTAATTGAGTTTAACATTCAATTGAAGGAATTTAGGTGGATTGAATTGGATTTAATTCTAAAATTGGATAATATTTTTAAATTTAATGAGAAAATTGGAGCTTTTTCAAACTATTGAGGGAATTAAAAGGAGTATGAAATAAGCAGGGTTGGGGAAAAATACATTATGTGGAGATGCCGGCGTTGGACTGGGGTAAACACAGTAAGAAGTTTAACAACACCAGGTTAAAGTCCAACAGGTTTATTTGGTAGCAAAAGCCACACAAGCTTTCGAGGCTCTGAGCCCCTTCTTCAGGTGAGTGGGAATTCTGTTCACAAACAGAACTTATAAAGACACAGACTCAATTTACATGAATAATGGTTGGAATGCGAATACTTACAACTAATCCAGTCTTTAAGAAACAAAACAATGGGAGTGGAGAGAGCATCAAGACAGGCTAAAAAGATGTGTATTGTCTCCAGACAAGACAGCCAGTGAAACTCTGCAGGTCCACGCAACTGTGGGAGTTACAAATAGTGTGACATAAACTCAATATCCCGGTTGAGGCCGTCCTTGTGTGTGCGGAACTTGGCTATCAGTTTCTGCTCAGCGACTCTGCGCTGTCGTGTGTCGCGAAGGCCGCCTTGGAGAACGCTTACCCGAATATCAGAGGCCGAATGCCCGTGACCGCTGAAGTGCTCCCCAACAGGAAGAGAACAGTCTTGCCTGGTGATTGTCGAGCGCTCGACAATCACCAGGCAAGACTGTTCTCTTCCTGTTGGGGAGCACTTCAGCGGTCACGGGCATTCGGCCTCTGATATTCGGGTAAGCGTTCTCCAAGGCGGCCTTCGCGACACATGACAGCGCAGAGTCGCTGAGCAGAAACTGATAGCCAAGTTCCGCACACACAAGGACGGCCTCAACCGGGATATTGGGTTTATGTCACACTATTTGTAACTCCCACAGTTGCGTGGACCTGCAGAGTTTCACTGGCTGTCTTGTCTGGAGACAATACACATCTTTTTAGCCTGTCTTGATGCTCTCTCCACTCCCATTGTTTTGTTTCTTAAAGACTGGATTAGTTGTAAGTATTCGCATTCCAACCATTATTCATGTAAATTGAGTCTGTGTCTTTATAAGTTCTGTTTGTGAACAGAATTCCCACTCACCTGAAGAAGGGGCTCAGAGCCTCGAAAGCTTGTGTGGCTTTTGCTACCAAATAAACCTGTTGGACTTTAACCTGGTGTTGTTAAACTTCTTACTGTGAAAAATACATTGATATTGTTAATGCTGCCAAGAGTCACCTGAACCATCTGAGCATGCCTGCCTACTGATACTGCGCAGGCGCACAGAGCTGCTTTCTGATTGGAAGGGGAAGGACAACGGTGTCATCCATCCGGGTATTAAGCTGGATTTCCTCTGTTGCTCCTCTTCCCCACACACCGGAACCAAAGTGGAGGGAACGATGGTCTGTCCGGCACCCTTTTCTGAAGGGACGCCGTTGCTCGTGGCAACGGTCGCCGCCCAGAAGGTTATCGGCCGGGCACCAGTAAGGAAGCCTCGGCTCCATTTTTCCGTAAGAAGTTTAACACCTGTGGCTTTTGCTACCAAATCAACTTGTTGGACTTTAACCTGGTGTTGTTAAACTTCTTACTGTTTTTACCCCAGTCCAACGCCGGCATCTCCACATCCGTTTTTCCGGCCAGCGACGGCACATCATCCCCTAACAGCCGGCCGGCTCCCCGGCATCAATGTCAGCAGCGGGCTACTGGTGGAGAGGTGAATGGGGGCGCGGGGGAAATGATGGGATTGTCGATCTGTCTCCCCCCCCCCCCCCCCCCCCGCAAGAGGAATTTCCACCTCTATAACCAGACTGCCCCCTTCCTCAGAGATTTACAGCACAGAATGAGGAGGCCCTTTGGCCCATCGTGTCTGCACCTAACTATTGTAACCCCATTTTCCAGCACTTAATCCAGCACTTTGAAAGCTATGGCATTTCGAATGCTCATCTAAATAAAAATGTTGTGAGGATTCTGGCGTCTGCCACCCTTTAAGGCAGTGAGTTCCAGATTCCCACCACTGGCTGAAAAAGCTTTTCCTCCAAATACCCTCAAAATCTTTTGCCGCTCCCCATAAATCTATGCTGCCTGGTTTTTGACCCCCCCCCCCCCCCACTTCTAAAGGGAAACATTTCTTCCTATCTATGTCCCTCATAATTTTGTACACCAGTTTTCCCCTCAGCTTTCACTGCTTTTTAAAAAAAAAACCCCAGCCTCTCTTCATAACTGCTTCAGTCTCTTCATAAAGCTCCAGCCCAGGCAACACCCTGGTGAATCTCCTCTGCACCCTTTCTAGCGTAATCACACTATCCCTATAGTGTGACAACCAGAATTGCACATGAAACTCTAGCTCTGGCCTAACCAGTGTTTCATACAGCTCCCGTCAACATCCTCAGAGTTACCATTGACCAGAAACTCAGCTGGACTAGACACATAAATACAGTGGTTGCAAGAGCAGGTCAAAGGCTAGGAATACTACAGCGAGTAACTCACCTCCTGACTCCCCAAAGCTTGTCCACCATTTACAAGGCAAAAGTCAGAAGTGTCATGGAATACTCTCCACTGGATGAGTGCAGCTCCAATGACACACAAGATGCTTGACACCATCAGTACAAAGCAGCCCACCTAATTGGCACCACATTCACAAACATTCACTCCCTCCACCACTGATGCTCCGTAGGAGCATAGATGCACTGCAGAAATTCACCAAAGGTTCTTAGATAGTACCTTCCAAACCCACGACCACTTCTATCTAAAAGGCAAGGGAACAGATAAATGGGAACACCACTAGTTGCAAGTTTCCCTCCAAGCCACTCACCATCCTGGCTTGAAAATATATCACCATTACTTCGCAGTGGCTGCATCAGAAGCCTGGAATTCCCTCACTAACTGCATTGTGGGTCAACCCACAGTACTTGGACTGCAGCTTTTCAAGAAGGCAGCTCACCACCACCACCTCAAGGGCAATGAGGGATGGGTAATAAATGCTGGAAGTCAGTGATACCTATGTTCCACGGTTGAATAATAAAAATAACCATAACCTCCCTGCTTTTATATTTACACCTTGGCTAATAAAGGCAAATGTCCCATATGCCTTCTTAACCACTTTACCTACCTGTCCTGCTGCCTTTCAGGGATCTTTCAACATGCACTCCAAGGTCCCTCTGGTCCTCTATGCTTCCTAGCATCCTACTGTTCCTAACATTATACCATTCATTGTATATTCCTTTGTGTTGTTAGCCCTCACACTTTTCTGGGTTAAATTCCATTTGCCACTGTTCTGCCCATCTGACCAGCCTGTCTACATTATCCTGTAATCTAAGACTATCCTACTCACTATTTATTGTGTCATGTGGGAACTTACCGATCGTATATCCCATGTTCACATCTAGATCATTAATGTATCTACAACTCATCTGCTGCTAAAATCCTCAACCATGCCTTGGTCACCTCCAGACTATTCTAATGCTCGCCTGGCTGCTCTCCCACATTCCACCCTCTATCAATTTGAGGTTGCCCAAATCACTGCTGCCCATCTCTTAACTTGCAGCAAGTTATATTTCCATTATCCACGATTCTCATTGTCCTATGTGGCTCCCAGTCAAGCAGCTGAGATTTAAATATCCTTGTTTTCAAATCCATCTGTGGCTCCTGTCTTTGTAATCTCCTCCAGCCCTCATCACCCTCCGGTAACTCTGGCCTCATGTACATGCCTATTGATAATTGCTTCACAATTGGTGGCCATGCCTTCATTTGCCTCTGCCGAGCTTTCAGGAATTCCCTTCCTAGACCTCTCTAATTCTCAACCTCACTTTCCTCCTTTAAGACATTTGTTAATGTCTACCTCTTTGAAGCTTTTGACTATCTGACCTAATCTCTTATATGGCTCAGTTTTATACTTTGTTTTATAATGCTCCTGTGAAGCATTTGGGATATATCATTACGTAAGGATGAAAATTAATTTAGAATCATAAAATCCCTACAGTGCAGAAGAAGGCCATTCGGCCCATTGAGCCTGCGCTGACAACAATCCCACCCGGGCCCTAACCCCGTAAACCCACTTATTTATCCTGCTCATTGCCCTGACACTAAGAGGTATTTGAGCATGGCCAATCCAACTAACCCGCACATCTTTGGACTGTGGGAGGAAACCGGAGCACCTGGAGGAAACCCATACAGACACGGGGAGAATGTGCAAACTCCACACTCCGAGGCGGGAATCGAACCCGGGTCCTTGGTGCTGTGAGGTAGCAGTGCTAACCATTGTGTCACCATGCCACCCTATGATTGGCTTATGAGGAAGATCTCCAGTGGAAATAGTGCACAACTGCCAGAGGAATTAAACAGCAATGTAAAACCAATAACCTCTGCAATGGCTGCATGCTTTATCGATGGGGATGCATACGGAACCCGCCTATCTCCACTGGCTGCCAGGAACAAGTACTTCCAGAACCGACTTACTGAAGAAAAAGCCACTTCCAGTCAGGAAGAAGCAGTGGAGCTGACAGTAAAGTTAAAGTTTATTTATTTGTCACAAGTAAGGCTTACATTAACACTGCAATGAAGTTACTGTGAAATTCCCCGAGTCGCCGCCTGTTCGGGTCAATGCACCTAACCAGCACGTCTTTCAGAATGTGGAAGGAAACCAGAGCACCCGGCGGAAACCCACGCAGATACGGGGAGAATGTGCAAACTCCACACAGACAGTGACCCAAACCAGGAATTGAACCTGGGTCCCTGGCGCTGTGAAACAGCAGTACTAACCACTGTGCTACCGTGTCGCCCTGGTGAACAGGTGAACACAGCAGGGAAAATCAAATGCTAAAATCACTATAACTAAAACTACTTCTCAGCATTTTAATCTGTTTGTCTTTTCCATTCCTTTCTCCACTTTTACAATAAGAGCTTCTTATTCTTATTTGTTTTCTTTCTCCTGAAGAGAATTATTAGTGTATTTTTAACTCCCATTTTCAGGAAGTAGTGTGATTTTGCTATCCTTTAGTGTATTATACCCATTAACTTTTCTGATGTCCAAATTAGCACAGTGTCCAGTTACAGTAATAAAAATACTTTATAAAAAAACAAAATTGTTGTGTTGCCTAAAAATTGGTAAATTACTTCCAAAATGGGAGGGATGTTGTAAACAATTATGTGCTGTTCCGTTTGATATTTAAGAGACACCTGTGACTAGATGCAGCAATATATTGAGATCATACAATTGGTGCCCCATGCAGTAGTCAAGTGCAGATTTTATTTTCCTGTCCTACATATGCTGCAAGACCTTTCAGAAAAGCCAAGAGAGAATATGAGACCAAATTCCCCAGGTCTTGTGCGACTCATCTACTTTTACAGAGGCGTGCATGCTTCCTATGTAACTCCTAAATGAGATGACTATTTCTTTTATCCCTCTCGTATCATTGCCATTCCACCTCTTGCCTACTGAATGAGATCCCTTGCCATTTTCTCCTTCTGTGGCTGATTGCTAGGTAGCAGGAGTGCCACTGGTATCTTACTGAAGTCCTTGTCTTTCAGCTGTGTGCAGCAGTTTGTGTGTTCAAGGGCTTCTCAACTATGGGCAGACAGCACAAGAAATCCTAGTTCTGCCCTTAACTGATGAATGTATGGATGTATGTTCCAACAAGAGGCCATAGAAAAATCATCAGGAGTATGAGTCATGGCTGTTTCTGAAGACATAAAGACATTTAAGAGCTCAAGAGTGCTGTATTTTTCAGGCTGGAGAAAGGACCTTTGCTTTTCTTGATATAAATGATCTAGGCCAAGGTGTGCAGGGTACAGTTTCAACGTTTGTAGATGGCACAAAATTTGGAAGCCTTGTAAACTGTGAGGAGGACAGTGCAGACCTTCAAAGGGGCATAGGTAAGTTGATGGAGTGGGCAGATAGGTGGCAGATTAAGTTCAGTGTGGAAAATGCATTTTGGTAGGACGTTAGACCTCAGCTGCGGTATTGTGTACCGTTCTGGGCACCAGAATGGTCATGATGTGGAGATGCTGGCGTTGGACTGGGGTAAACAGGGCATATAAAGACACAGACTCAATTTACATGAATAATGGTTGGAATGCGAATACTTACAGCTAAGTACTTACACTTACACTGGCTGTCTTGTCTGGAGACAATACACATCTCTTTAGCCTGTCTTGATGCTCTCTCCACTCACGTTGTTTGTATCTTAAAGACTTGATTAGCTGTAAGTATTCGCATTCCAACCATTATTCATGTAAATTGAGTCTGTGTCTTTATATGCCGTTTGTGAACAGAATTCCCACTCACCTGAAGAAGGGGCTTGGAGCTCCGAAAGCCTGTGTGGCTTTTGCTACCAAATAAATCTGTTGGACTTTAACCTGGTGTTGTTAAACTTCTTACTGTGTTCACCAGAATGGTCCCACGGATGAGGAACTTCAGTTATGAATTTAAATTGGGAATGTTCTCCTTGGAGAGAGGAAGGTTAAGAGGAGATTTGATAAAGATGTTCAAAATCTTGAGAGGGCTGAATAGAGTAGATAGGGAGAAACTGTTCCTGCTCGTAAAAGTATCGAGAACCAGAGCGCACAGATTTCAAGTGATTTGCAAAAGAAGCAAATGCGATATGAGAAAAAAATTTCTCTCACAGCGAGTTGTTCAGGTCTGGAATGTGCTGCCTGGAAGTGTGGTGGAGGGAGGTTCAGAGGGCATTAGATAATTATTTGAATAGAAACAATGTGCAGGAGTACAGGGAAAAGGCACTAAGTCGTAATGCTCATTTGGAGAGCAGGTTCAGAAATGATGGGCTAAATGGTTTCCTTCTGTGCCATAACAATTCTATAATTCTGTGATAGTGTAGATAGCTATCTGTATCATGTCAAGATATTCAAAATTCTACAGTTAGAACTTTAAGAGAACTAAACTGAGAAAAGTGTTGGGGGCACATCTGTGGCAAACCAGTCAAAGAGTCATCGTACGTGATGCAACAAGCTTTTCTCCTCTGTTCACTCTTTCACTCAACTTCAAGTGAATGCCTAAGAGAGAGAGAGAGGCAAGGTCTTTAGGGAGATTGTATCTGGATAACTCTCTTCACTTATGGAAGGATACACTGGAATTGGAATCAGTTCAGGGAAGGTTCAGAGCTGATACTTGTTGAGTTTGAGATCTGGTATGTAGGGAATTAAAGATAGTGTTGACGTAATCCCAGATGGCCATAGGCTGCTCTCCCCTTTGAGGGAAAGAACTGATTGGTGGTGATTTAACCTGATTATTAGCAGACCTCAGGCAAGGGGCAATGTGAGTCTTCATGAAAAATCTCAGCTGGTACAGGAATTGAACCTGCGTTGTTGGCATCGCTCTGCATCACTACACAGCAGTCCAGCCAACTGAGCTAACCGACTCCCAATAGGGAATTGCAGGTATGACAGCCCACCTGGTTAACAGTAGTGCCATTGATTCACTACCATCCGATATTTAATCTATTCTTCAATATTTTAAACTTTGACATTTGGCAGAAGTTAGGCAGTGCAAAATCATGAACTGTGGGAAGGCACATTTGTGGGTTCACCATCTTGGATCTGTTTTTGGTGGGGGGAACAGGTTTAAAGTTGCTTTGGGAATTAGTGTGACATTTCTTTAGGAGCAGATGGGTTTAAGATGCCTAGTTTTTTAAAAATCTTAAGACATCCAAGTGTTTACCATAACCCAGGATAAAAGTAAACTACTTTTCATTTTTTTTGGGGGGGGGGGGGGGCATATTTAAAGTTGCTTTGAGAATTGGTGTGATTTTTTTTGGGGGGTGAGGAGATGGAGCAGGTGTTTACCATTACTGTAAACTTTACTGTTTTTTTGGTGGGGGAGCAGGTTTAAAGTTGCTTTGGGAGTTAATATGATTTTGTTTTTGGGAAGAGGTAGAGAGGGCACCTTAAAAGTTGCCCAAGTGTTAACCATAAATGTAAACTTTACTGTTTTTTTTGGAGGGGTGGAAGCAGGTTTACAGTTGCTTTGGGAGTTAGTGTGACATTACTTTGGGAGGAGATGGGTTTAAGGTGCCTAGTTTTTTTAAATCTTAAGATATTCAAGTGTTTACCATAAACCCAGGATGAAAGAAACTACTTTGGTTTTTTTTGGGGGGGGGCATATTTAAAGTTGCTTTGGGAGTTGGTGTGATTGTTTTTGAGTAGAGAGGGCAACTTGAAAAGTTGTCCAAGTGTTTACCTATAACACTGAACTTTACTGTTTTTATTTGGTGGGGGTTTAAAGTTGCTTTGGGAGTTAGTGTGACTTTTTTTTGGGAGGAGATGGGTTCAAGGTGCCTCGTTTGTTTTGGTCTAAGAACATCCAAGTGTTTCCCATGACCCGAAATAGAGGTAAAGTTCATTGTGATCTTTATGGGGGCGAGCTGGGGGGTCAGCATTGTAACAAGCTGCATGTTGCAAAGGGGAGGTTGTCCTAAAAAGAGGGCAAAGGGGAGGTTGTAGTTCACAGATCCGGGCACCCATGGACCCCAGGCACCCGCTGACCCCGGAACGGGATGCAGTGCAGTGGGCGGGGGGTGCGGACGGCGGCTGCTAGCTTCTGTGTGGCCGCGCCGGGGCGGTGAGGATGACCAGCGCCGACAACTACCGGGCCATCGTGCGCTACCTGACCCACAGGAAGCAGCCGTACGCACCGGGCACGGCCGAGCACACCAAGCGGGCCATCCGCAAGGCGGCCGCCTGTTACGTGTACCGGGACGGCCTGCTGCTCTACCAGCGGCGGCGGCGGGACAGCGGGCGCCTGGACGAGCTGGAGGTGGTGGTGGAGGAGCCCCGGCGCCGGGACATCTTCCGGCGCTGCCACATCAGCCCGAGCGGCCGCCACTACTCCCGGGAGATCACCGGCATCAATGTCAGCAGCGGCTACTGGTGGAGAGGTGAGTGGGATGGGACTGGGGGGGGGGGGGGGTCTATCTGGAACACCATCAACCCAAGAGGACAGGGGCTTGGGAACACCAAACACCCAAGAGGACAGGGGCTTGGGAACACCAAATACCCAATGAGAGCAGGGGCTTGGGAACACCAAACACCCAAGAGGACAGGGGCTTGGGAACACCAAACACCCAATGAGAGCAGGGGCTTGGGAACACCAAACACCCAAGAGGACAAGGGCTTGGGAACACTATCCACCCAGAAGGAAAGGGACTTGGGAACACAAACACCCAGGAGGACAGGGACTTGGGAACACCAAACACCCAAGGAGGACAGGGGCTTGGGAACACCAAACACCCAAGGAGGACAAGGGCTTGGGAACACCAAACACCCAAGAGGACAAGGGCTTGGGAACACCATCAACCCAGGAGGACAAGGGCTTGGGAACACCAAACACCCAAGAGGACAAGGGCTTGGGAACACCATCAACCCAGGAGGACAAGGGCTTGGGAACACCACCACCCAGGAGGACAAAGGCTTGGGAACACCACCACCCAAGAGGACAAGGGCTTGGGAACACCAAACACCCAAGAGGACAAGGGCTTGGGAACACCATCAACCCAGGAGGACAAGGGCTTGGGAACACTACCACCCAGGAGGACAAAGGCTTGGGAACACCACCACCCAAGAGGAAAAGGGCTTGGGAACACCAAACACCCAAGAGGACAAGGGCTTGGGAACACCATCAACCCAGGAGGACGAGGGCTTGGGAACACCACCACCCAGGAGGACAAGGGCTTGGGAACACGATCCACCCAAGAGGACAAGGGCTTGGGAACACCATCAACCCAGGAGGACGAGGGCTTGGGAACACCACCACCCAGGAGGACAAGGGCTTGGGAACACGATCCACCCAAGAGGACAAGGGCTTGGGAACACCACCACCAACAAGCTCCCCTCATCCCCAGTCTACCTCCATCATCACTGGGTCAAAATCTCTCCATCCACATCCACCTCCCACTAATGATCCCTCCCCCTCTTCAAATAGAGGATTAATGAACACACACAAATAGAACATAGAACATTACAGCGCAGTACAGGCCCATCGGCCCTCGATGTTGCGCCAACCAGTGAAACCAATCTAAAGCCCATCTAACCTACACTATTCCAATATCATCCATATCTTTATCCAATGACCATTTAAATGCCCTTAATGTTTGCGAGTCCACTACTGCTGCAGGCAGGGCATTCCACGCCTTTACTACTCTGAGTGAAGAACCTACCTCTGACATCTGTCCTATATCTATCACCCCTCAATTTAAAGCTATGTCCCCTCGCGCTAGCTATCACCATCCGAGGAAAAAGGCTCTCACTATCCACCCTATCTAATCCTCTGATCATCTTGTATGGCAGCATTCAATACAGGTCTGAGGTAGCACAGTGGTTTGCGCTGCTGCCTCACAGTGCCAGGGACCCAGCTTCAATTCCAGCCTTGGGTGACTGTCCATGTAGAGTTTGCACGTTGTCCCTGTGTCTGCATGGGTTTCCTCTGGGTGCTCCAATTTCCTCCCACAGTCCAAAAATGTGCAGGTTAGGTTGATTGGTCATGTTAAACTGCCCTTTATTGTCCAAAGATGTATAAGTTAGGGGAAATTATTGGGGTAAATACATGGGGTTATGGGGATAGGGTCTGAGTGAAATGCTATTTTGGAGAGTCGGTGTCAACTCGATGGGACAAATGGTCTCCTTCTGCACTGTAGGGATTGTGTGGTAGGGAATGTAACAAGTGCAGATATACAGAAGCTGAGAGCAATTCCAAAATTTACGATCTTTGCGATCGCAATCAGGCGATTTGTGATTTGCAGCCCACAGACTGCCCAACAATTTGTTTCCAAAGCTGCTGTTTGATTGATGCTAACTGATCCACTCCCAATCTGATTCTGAATTGCTGTTTTCACTTGTTGAAAAATACTGATTGACCTTATTTGAAGTAGCAGATCAAAATTTTGGAGACACATGTCTCTTTGTAAAATACAAAGTTAAATCTGTAAATGTCAGGTCGGTCAGCATCTGTGAAATTGCAGGTTTTAGTTTTAATCATCATCGTTGATCGGGACAAAGATATTGTGTTCCTCCAGTAGTGAGGCGAAGTTCTTTGTCATAAGAACTAGGAGCAGGAGTAGGCCGTCTGGCCCCTCGAGGCTACTCTGTCATTCAATAAGATCTTTTTGTGGACTCAGCCCCACTTACCTGCCCGCTCACTGTAACCCTTAATTCCTTTACTGTTCAAAAATCTATCTATCCTTCCCTTAAAAACATTCAATGAGGTAGCCTCAACTGCTTCACTGGGTAGGGAATTCCACAGATTCACAACCCTTTGTGTGAAGAAGTTCCTCCTCAACTCAGTCCTAAGTCCCCTTATTTTGAGGCCATGCCCCCTAATTCTGGTTTCACCCGCCAGTGGAAACAACTTCCCTGCTTCAATCTTATCTATTCCCGTCATAATCTTATATGTTTCTGTAAGATCTCCCCTCATTCTTCTGAATTCCAGTGAGTATAGCCCCAGTCTACTCAGTCTCTCCTCATAAGCCAACCCTCTCAACTCCAGAATCAACCTAGTGAATCTGCTATGTACCCCTCCATTGCCAGTATATCCTTTCTCAAGTAAGGAGACCAAAACTGTAATGTTGTGTTGAAATATCTCATCTGCTAAATCATTTTCGAATCCCCTCAATGCAGTATTAATTGTTGTTTGATAGGAAATATATAATTTTTAACTTGAATGCGCCCCCCCCACCCCAAAATGTATGCTTGCTTGAAAATCCATCAAAGGTTCAGGTTTAAACTGCAGCACCTAATTTACTTTGTCGACTTGTGGAGGATTCACGCTTCAAATTTAGCATTGGTGTAAAGCTGTTTTATGCTTTGCATTAATGTTAAAAAGTTGTGGCGTGATATTGGACTGTGAATCCTGAACCAACTGCAAAATGAGACCTCCTTCCTCCGGGGAATCATGACCTGCTTCTTCCGATATCAGGGATAGCTTCAGATGCCAGATTCAGACTCTAGTTACACTCTGGCTGCAACAGCACACCAAGCCATAGTTACAGTGTAAATGCATTCGAAGATAATACAGCTACATTGAAATGGTTTTGCTTCTGTTGGTGTTTAAAGAAACGATTGCATTTGCTACCTCTACCTAGTCCCACTAATATCTCGTCTGCATTCTAGAACAGGTTGGGTCAATGGGTGGGTTGTTAATTGAATGGCTAATCATGTGATAGTTTTTCCTTTTGTTTAAGTTGTAAATATTCTTGGGATAAAATTCTGTTCTTTTAACAGGAATTTTGAGCCAAATCTCTCAGTTTGTCAAACAGTGCGAAGTGTGCAGGTCGGGTGCTGACAAAATCCGCCATCTGTCAGTAGAGCTGCCCACAGATTCAGAAATAGGCCATGAGACTGTCAAAACGGAAGAAGCTTCAGCAGTAAGATCTAACCAGAGTAACCAGGAAGACTGTGTGGGAGCACGACACACTCAGGGAAATGAAAAACACTTGACAAATCAACACTCTAACCGGGTGAGTACAGTTTGGGGCAGGTGGTATAAATCTCTTTTGAGAGGAAGTTTGCTATCTTCTGAGGGCAGCACGGTGGCATAGTGGTTAGCACTGCTGCCTCACAGCGCCAGGGACCAGGTTCAATTCCCGGCTTGGGTCACTGCCTGTGTGGAATCTGCACGTTCTCCCTGTGTCTGCATGGATTTCCTCCGGGTGCTCCGGTTTCCTCCCACAGTCCTAAAAATGTGCTGATTAGGTGCATTGGCCATGCTAAATTCTCCCTCAGCGGACCAAACAGGCACCGGAGTGTGGCAACTGGGTGATTTTCATATTAACTTCATTGCAGTGTTAATGTAAGCCTACTTGTGACTAATAAAGAAATGTTACTTTCATTTTAACTGGAATGTTTCACAATTATAAAATACTGAAAATTGAAATCAGTTTGATCAGCTTTCAAGGTGGACCATTTCAGCACAGTGCCAGAGGCGGATTTGCAGTTCACGGGACTCTGAGACCATCTTCAATTTCCAAGCCCCTCCGATCAGAAGGTTGAAGCCACTCCTCGCTCACACTCTCTCTCTCCCCCTCCCACTCCACGCTCACACTCTCTCTCTCCCCCTCCCACTCCTCGCTCACACTCTCTCTCTCCCCCTCCCACTCGTCGCTCACACTCTCTCTCTCCCCCTCCCACTCCACGCTCACACTCTCTCTCTCCCCCTCCCACTCCTCGCTCACACTCTCTCTCTCCCCCTCCCACTCGTCGCTCACACTCTCTCTCTCCCCCTCCCACTCGTCGCTCACACTCTCTCTCTCCCCCTCCCACTCGTCGCTCACACTCTCTCTCTCCCCCTCCCACTCGTCGCTCACACTCTCTCTCTCCCCCTCCCACTCCACGCTCACACTCTCTCTCTCCCCCTCCCACTCGTCGCTCACACTCTCTCTCTCCCCCTCCCACTCGTCGCTCACACTCTCTCTCTCCCCCTCCCACTCGTCGCTCACACTCTCTCTCTCCCCCTCCCACTCGTTGCTCACACTCTCTCCCCCTCCCACTCGTCGCTCACACTCTCTCTCTCCCCCTCCCACTCGTCGCTCACACTCTCTCTCTCTCCCCCTCCCACTCCTCGCTCACACTCTCTTCCTCCCACTCCTCGCTCACACTCTCTCTCTCCCCCCCCACTCCTCGCTCACACTCTCTCTCTCCCCCTCCCACTCCTCGCTCACACTCTCTCTCTTCCCACACTCTTTCTTCCCCCTATCCATCATGCGCCCTCGTTTCCTCCCCCCACTGGCCGGAACTGATGTAATGGAAAAATTTGAGGCACACGAGTTGTAAGAAAATAGGCTGGTGGGAAGGGAGGTCGGGGGGGGGGGGATGAGGAATGGGGATGAAATAGAGGGGGTTAAATAGCTCTGATCCTAGTTCCTGCCGCCCGGGGCTCAGAGTTACAGGTCTGCACCTCCAGTTTCAACCCTGCCCACATGAGTGTTGCTCGGGCTTGCTTATTCTCATTCAGATTTCCTGGCGCTAGGTGCCAACCGCTGATAAACAGGTCATAACAACAACTCCCATCAGGGACTGCGGGCTGAGTCTCCCCTGATTACATACTGTCACTCCTCACTGCACAGACGCACAGCCCCACAGAACCACATGGGTAATGTAGTTCTGACTGATGATTATGTTAAGGAAAGAGCTGCCCCCACACCCCCCTCCTCCTCCTTTGTGATTGGCTCAGCAGAATGATGGATATGTGAATTCTGGAAGGGATTTCAATGTAGTTCTGTCCTTGATTGGCTGTGAGAGACTCGCTCATCATTTTGGGACCCTGTGTCTGAGCATGATGTGTTTCAATGTAAATCTGCCCCTGAATAGTGAAGCATTCCAATTCAAATGGTGAAGCCAGTGAGGTTCTCTGTCTCTTCTGCCACTTCTAATGGTAAAATGCGTGCCTTTTAGAAAAAAACCATCAGTAACTTTAATATCTCTATGCAGCCAACTAAACAAAACTATTAACAACAGTCACAAGGGCGATAACATAGTAAAAATGCATTTAAAACAATGGGTTTAAAATATACAATTCTAAGTCTTTGCAGGGTAACTAAGTATTTCAAGACAATTTTGTCTGACTTGTTTAGTATTTGGTTGGTGCTTATAAAATGTTCAAGCTGATGTGAAATCAGTTTATAGTGGGGTTTGAAGGTGCTTTTCATTATGTTCAAATGTACGCTTGGAAAATCTTTAGGCTGAGCTTCAGAGGATTGTAAGGCAGACCTCCACCAGACACAGCCAAATCGTGCTGGACCAGCTGAACGAGCAGCGGAATCTGAATAAGTTTTGCGACGTTGCCCTGCTTATCGAGGGAGAGGAGTACCGGGCACACAAGTCTGTGTTGGCTGCCAACAGCAAATACTTCCAGGATCTCTTCACCGAGAAAGGTGCCACCTCCAGTCAGGAAGCAGTCGTGGAGCTGGCAGGTAAAGAAAATACCGATTCCTGTCATGAGTTTAGAATATTTTTCCTTGTGGCTCTTCTTAAAAAAAAAAGTTTCGCTTCTGCTCAACAGTGACTCCTGGTAAAGATGAACCTTGATACACTATCATTGTGTGTTGTGTTAGCAGATGGTTGATGAAGACTTGTTGCACTCACAAGTATTTGCAGTACACGCTGGGAGGGAGAGGGCGGTTCTTTCTCATATTTCCAGTGATGCATACCGAGCCACGAGAAGACCGGGTTCTGAGCAAAACTGGAGAAACTTGGGCTGTTCAGTCTTGGAAAGCACGTCACCAAGTGGTGATCTCGGTTAGTTATACAGCACAGTGATTGATACAGAAATTATTAATCCAGTGCAATACTTCAGATTAAAATGTGGACACTGGGACACAAGACTACACAAACTCAAACTGGCAAAAGTTAAGGCTAATGAAATATTAAGTTCTTCCTCATCTCAATCTATATTTTGAAAACATTAGAATTGGCATTGACCTAACTGCTTTTAGTAGTCTGAAGTGAAATAAAATTGGGTGTTAGCTAGCTGTCTAGTCTTTTGATCAGATTAAGCTGCTGGTTGACCCAGTAATATGCTTAGACTAAAATGAGTGTCTATGTGTAACAAGTCTGCGTAGGCAGAAGTCCCTCCACCAAAATCCCTTTATTTACAAACTCTAACACCAGTACATAGAGTGCTACCAGTCTATCTCTGGGGGTGTCAAAGGAACTGGCACTCCCAGTTAAGTACAAGGCAAAGACTCCCTGATTGGCCCATCAATTGGATCCTTAATCAGGGAGTTCATACTCCAATAGGCCAACCTCAATGCCTGATTGAAGTCATTACATTATGGAGGGGAAAAATGTTTAGTCACACCAGTGAAAAGCTTGCATTTATATGGTATCTTTCACAGCCTCAGGATGCCCCCCAAAGCACTTTACAGCAAATGAAGTACTTTGGAGCATCGGCGACTGTCGGAATGTTGTGAACAATGACTTTAGTTTGTACAATGTGAAGCTGAGTTGCTATGATTGTAAGCCACAATTACAGTTACAATTTCTATTCTTCTTGGTCTTGACTTAATATCAAAACTTGAGTTTCCACCAATGGCTTCACCTCCAACAAGTTAGAGAGGGGAAATAAATCAAGATTCCTTTATGCATGTTGGGTAAGGGGGGAAAAGATTTGGTTATGATACGCACCACAGTGAAGACCACTTGAGGCTTGGGCTGAGAACGGTTTATATTGGACATTTTTGAACGAAAAAGTAGGAGGTTTACAATAACGTGAACCAATCACAGTTTTGCTAATGTCTCTGATAATAAAGTTGAGCTATTATTTTTTGACCCTTGAACTTATTGTTCTTTTTCTTTTGACCTGAATTTGCAGGCTTTACGAAACCAAGTTTTTTACCTTTGTTGGATTTCTGTTACACATCCTGTCTGGCGATTGAAATGTTTCACCTGGGGGATATCATTAGTGTTGCTGAGCACCTCAAGATGGAGGAAGTTGTCAGCCTGTGCAAACAGATTCAACTGGAAGTGAAAATTAAGGAAGAAAGCTGTGAAAACAGGCCGTGTAATTCAGCGAGCAAAGCCTATGCTTGGGCTTCGAAGCAAATAAACATGACGACTGGTAAAGCTGCAACTAAAAGGGCCGGTGGGAAAGAATCTGCTCTAATCTCTCAACTCTTTGAACCTCCTATCAAAGCAGGTGGTAAGGGCAGCACAGTCGGAGCTGATCAATCACACAGAGTCGATGAAAGAGGAAGCATTGTCAACAAAGAGCAGGAAAGATTTGACTGGAGAGCTTCAGATAATAGAGATGCTTTGCGAGCATTTGATGCTGAAGTCTATTGTGTGACGATGAGTGGCGATGAGAATGTGAAAACAAATGTGGGAAGCCAGTGTGACCGCAGAGCTCAAAATCCAGAGGTAGAAGTAACGCTGGGGGTGGACTGCATCCCAGCGAGCGACGACAACCTCATCACTGGCAGCCTGAAAAGATCAGGAGTGATCAGGTCTGCAAACCAGGAGGTGAGTTGAGGCTAACTCTTTGATTCAGCAGTGGTGGGGAGTTTTGGGACCGTGTAAAGTCGGAGTGAGAATTAACATTAAAAGTGACTGAAGAACAGGAAATCCAACAGCATAACTTGTGATTTTTCTGCTGCGTAAGGGTCTGACATTTTATACATTGGGCAAAGAAAGTAATCAGAATGGTGGAATTTAAAATCTTCATTTGAGTCTGGAAACTTCATTTTCCATAATATGATGCCCAGTAATAGCTTAGATTATATGTGCATCAAAAATATTGATTTATCCAAACTAGTAGAAAGTAGTTATTCGTCCTTTGGAAGTAGGGTTGTCCCAAGATAGAAGAATGGTCTTTTTAGATCTTCTGTCATTATTGGTGGAGGATGATGTCCTGTTCCTTCGTGTTGCATTTATTCCATTTCGTTAAATATGATCGGTTTAAAATTGGCTGTTTTAACATTGTATTTTGTGCTTTAACCTGTAAGCTTCTTTCTTTGCTCGATTGCACCCTGCCATATCATAGAACCTATATTCTTGAGGAATTGCTGTTTGCCCGTTCCTTTCATTAGGCTCATCAAAGGCGGCTAAAGCGATGGAAACATTTGGCCATCCAGTCACTTACCAAGGTAAAAGATGGAAGCCTTGCCAGTTTTACCTGTACCGAGTGCAGTGAATCATTCCAGTCAGCGTGGAACTTACAGAAACACGTGGAAATGCATGGGAAAACAAAAGGATTCCAGTGTGCAGTAAGTCCATCCTGACAATTACACAACCTCCCCCGCCCTTACAGTATAAATCTCGTTCTATTTTTTTTTCTCTTTAGCTCTGATGAAAGATCATCCAGACTCAATGTTGGCTCTATTCTCTCTAGATGCTGTCAGACCTGCTGAGATTTTCCAGCATTTTCTGTTTTTGCATTTTGCTTTTATTTGAGAATTCTGACCCTATTCTTAGCAATGAATCATTGTGCTCAGTTGTAATCAGTGATCGTCAGGGAAAGAGACCAAGCATGACCCGACATCCTGCACATTTTCACATTAACTTCAGACGTGAGGGTTTGCTGCCTGGTGACTGCAGTTTCATATAAAAAAGCCATGAGGCAGTGCCAGTATGGAAACACTAACAAACAAGGGAAGGAGGACACTAAGTGGTACATTGTTTTAACTCAACATTATTACAATGAAGCAGCTCTTTCTTGAGAGCAGCATGGTGGCACAGATTTCTGGCTGAGGTAACTGGGTGGAGTTTGCACGTTCTCCCTGTGTCGACTTGGGTTTATTCCGGATGCTCCGGTTTCCTCCCACAGTCCGAAAGACGTGTTGGTTAGGTGGATTGGCCATGCTAAATTCTCCCTCTGTGTACCTGAACAGGTGCCGGAGTGTGGTGACTAGGGGACTTTCACAGTAACTTCATTAATGTAAGCCTACGTGTGACGCTAATAAATAAACTTTAACTCAAAAAAAAACTTTTTAAAACTTCATGCTTTTTTTCTTCCTGGGTGATGCTCTGTAACTGCAAAGCTGAAAAAATAAATATTTTTATTAAGAGCTGCCCTCACACTTGAAGGGGCTTCATGGCAATCAACATTCAACACCCTGCTCTGAAAACTCTGCACGCATTTTGACAGCTGTGACAAATTGCACCACAGCAGCTGATACAATCCACAATATTCTAAATTTTAAAAACCCCATAGCATTCTTAAATCAATTTGTCCTATCTCCCATTGTGAATAGATCCATTAGGGTCTGGACCGGATCCAGATCTTTGCAAAAGCACATCAGTTCTTCCTTGGGCTATAGCTTATCTCTGCACCAAGTTTCGTTGAAATTCGTCCAGCGCTTTTTACAGATAAACAGACTAACAAATCTACAGTGGTGGAGCTAATGACTTGCCCTACAGCTCCACCTACTGTGTAAGATTTCTCTCTTCTTTGCAGTTGTAGACAGTTTTATTACTTGTGTAGCTGTTTCAGTGGCCCAGAGCTGTCAGCAAACCAGTCCAGCTGTGTAATTGAGAACACTTGGAGCCTGCAGAGTTTTGATTTCTTAAACTCAAGTGACCTTCTCTGACATGGTAATGAATAGCTGTTCTCGGGTAACTTCTTGGGGAAAATTTGGCCCGTGGCTAGGAGTGTGGAGTCATTATTCACATCTTTGTTTTTTCTTCTTCGGTAAGAACCCTAGGGCCCACCATTGCATGTCCCAGCGCAACTCCTTGGAGGAGGCTGGCCACCGGCCTTTATTACGACAGTGACCTTGGGAGTGGGGCCGGGACGATATCTCGGGAGTGGGGTCGGGGCAATATCTCGGGAGTGGGGTCGGGGCGATACCTCGGGAGTGGGCTGAAGTCTACACTGACCGTATTCTGGTGCAGCTTGCAAGTGGAAACCATGACCCTTTGTGTGCTAATGATGAATCTTAAAACATTCTGTCCTATTGTACCATGAGAAATATCCTTTTGAGCTGTTGGGGCCACATCCTTAGTGTTATCTTAGTGTTTTCAGAATTTTGCAGTTGCTGGTATTGTGACCTAAAGATTGATAATATATTGTTTCCAAATGTTTCGTAACCAAACTGATGATTTGATCTTTGAACGTACTGCTCTGTCTGTTGGCTAGGTGGTACTCCTGCCAACTGAAGTAACATCTCAGTCAGTTAATGTTATCTCCTGGCTAACCGTGCAATGCATGGCAGTCACATGTTTTGCCAAGTTAATGGGGAAAAAATGCTCCTTACAGATTTCTGGCAGGTTTCAGGATCAAAGATTTACAGAAAATTTATTGTATGCAGTAAATTTTAAGCAGTGATTTCACAGGACGGAGTTTGTACCGGTTGAGATGGCTGATTCCATTGAGAATGGTACAAATTTTAGCAAATGGTTGACTTCTGATTTGATCCCCTCTCTCATTCCTTTTCCTATGAGAAACATCCCACTTTTCTTTGAAGCCTCCCCTCGCAACAGAGTCAAAATCAGAAATGTTTGTTCCCACTGTGTCTCTGTGGCAAAAAATGATGGTGCCAGAACGAGGCGACTTATTGCGAGCTGTCCCCAGCATACCCTCAAATGTTACTCCCATTTTGCACTTTTAAAACTTAACTCTAACCCTTCTAAACTTTCTAATAATGCTCTTTTGTTGAGCTTTCTCTTCACCCTGCCTGTACCTGCAACATTATATTCTGCACCTTCTCCTTTCCCTCTTACCTATATACTCTATGAATGGTATGCTTTGTCTGTATAAGCGTGCAAGAAACAATACTTTTCCTTGTATCCCAGTACATGTGACAATAAATCAAATCATTGTAGTAGTAAACAATGAACAGGTTATTTGCTGCTTTAAGACAAAAAAGTTTAATACTACGCTTTCATGCTTTCACTCCATTTTGTTTTCAGATCTGCAGTAAGGAATTTTCTTACACATCTTCACTAAAGACTCATTTGAAGAGACATGTCCCTGACAGACGCAGGTCCTGCTCTGGTCTTGTGAAGCATGAGCAGCAGAAATTTATATGTACCACGTGTGGGAAACTGAACCGCAGCCTTTGTGAGCTGGAGATGCACGAGCTGAAGCATGCTGGGGACAAACCACACAAATGCATGGTACAGTTGTGACTTTCTCTTAACTTTATCCAATGGGCGGCACACTGGTTAGCCCTGCTGCCTCACAGCGCCGGGGACCCAGGTTCGATTCTGGCCTCGGGTCACTGTCTGTGTGGAGTTTGCACATTCTCCCCGTGTCTGCGTGGGTTTCCTCCGGATGCTCCGATTTCCTCCCACACTCCAAAGATCTGCGGGTTAGGTGGATTGGCCAAGCTTAATTGATCCTAGTGTCAGGCGATAAGCAAGGTAAATATGTGGGGTTACGGGGATAGGGCCTGGGTGGGATTGTGGTCGGTGCAGACTCGATGGGCCGAATGGCCTCCTTCTGCACTGTAGGGATTCTATGTCATGGTTAATGAAGCTGATTCCATATCTAATAGCTAAACCATTGTTTATATCACCCGAAAAGATACTTACACGGGTCTCACAAACGGTTACTAAAATGTTCATCTGACTGAGGTTGCTGTGGCCCTGGGATCCAGTTGGTTATTTTGATCGAATCGGAAAGTTCGGTTAAATGCAAAGTGTTTAGCTAATGAGGTTAGACCAAGTGTGGTGACTTTTCTGTTCCCAACAGAACAGCCAGAGAATATACCTCGTGGATATTTTCTTATTTCTGTCACAGTTGAAATCGTTTTGTAGTTGGGACACTTGGGAAAAGTGATTTTTTTTTCCCCTTCGCAAAAGTGATCTAATCTTCAATTGTTGAAATACTTGGCACAAAATATGCTGGGTAACGATGGGCAATGAGGTCCATTGTGACGAGGTGTTGTCCTCCTCTGTCAACTATGCTTTGCCTATTCGCTATATGCCACATGCTTAATTGCTTTCCATTATTTGTAAATTTATACTTGAAAAAAGACTTTGAATTTGCATCATGATATTGTTTTAAGTGGGGCATTATCAGTGTGCACACATACATGAATCTGCATCTGTAATCAAAATCATAGAATCCCTACATTGCAGAAGCAGGCCATTCAGTCCACCGAGTCTGCACCAATTCTCCGGCAGAGCACCTTACCCAGGCCCAACCCCCTGCGCTATCCACAAACATTGATCCCACTAATCGCTTAATCTACACATCTTTGGATATTAAGGGGCAATTTATCATGGCCAATCTACCTAGCCTGCATATCTTTGGACTGTGGGAGGAAACTGGAGCACCCGGAGAAAACCCATGCAGACACGGGGAGAATGTGCAAACTCCACACAGACAACCGCCCAAGGCCGGAATTGAACCCGGGTCCCCGGCGCAGTGAAGCAGCAGTGCTAACCACTGTACTACCATGCTGCCCCATCTCATCCTGTAAAGGATTATAGAACATTACAGCGCAGTACAGGCCCTTTGGCCCTCGATGTTCCCCCGACCTGTGAAACCAATCTAAAGCCCATCTAACCTACACTATTCCAATATCATCCATATGTTTATCCAATAACCATTTAAATGCCCTTAATGTTGGCGAGTCCAACTACTGTTGCAGGCAGGGCATTCCACGCTCTTACTACTCTCTGAGTGAAGAACCTATCTCTGACATCTGTCCTATA
Organism: Mustelus asterias; assembly: GCF_964213995.1. Classification (NCBI taxonomy): domain Eukaryota; kingdom Metazoa; phylum Chordata; class Chondrichthyes; order Carcharhiniformes; family Triakidae; genus Mustelus; species Mustelus asterias. The sequence continues at coordinate 21,208,097 of NC_135812.1, forward strand.
CCTATCACCCCTCAATTTAAAGCTATGTCCCCTTGTGCTAGCCATCACCATCCGAGGAAAAAGGCTCTCACTGTCCACCCTATCTAATCCTCTGATCATCTTGTATGCCTCTATTAAGTCACCTCTTAACCTTCTTCTCTCTAACGAAAACAACCTCAAGTCCCTCAGCCTTTCCTCATAAGACCTTCCCACCATACCAGGCAACATCCTGGTAAATCTCCTCTGCACCCTTTCCAATGCTCCCACATCCTTCCTATAATGCGGTGACCAGAACTGTACGCAATACTCCAAGTGCGGCCGCACCAGAGTTTTGTACAGCTGCAACATGACCTCATGGCTCCGAAACTCAATCCCTCTACCAATAAAAGCTAACACACCGTACGCCTTCTTAACAACCATATCAACCTGGGTGCCAACTTTCAGGGATCTATGCACATGGACACCGAGATCTCTCTGCTCATCCACACTACCAAGTATCTTACCATTAGCCCAGTACTCTGTATTCCTGTTACTCCTTCCAAAGTGAATCACCTCACACTTTTCCGCATTAAACTCCATTTGCCACCTCTCAGCCCAGCTCTGCAGCTTATCTATGTCCCTCTGTAACCTGCAACATCCTTCCGCACTGTCCACAACTCCACCGACTTTAGTGTCATCCGCAAATTTACTAACCCATCCTTCTACACCCTCATCCAGGTCATTTATAAAAATGACAAACAGCAGTAGCCCCAAAACAGATCCTTGCGGTACACCACTAGTAACTGAACTCCAGGATGAACATTTCCCATCAACCACCACCCTCTGTCTTCTTACAGCTAGCCAATTTCTGATCCAAACCGCTAAATCACCCTCAATCCCATGCGTCCGAATTTTCTGCAATAGCTTACCGTGGGGAACCTTAGCAAACGCTTTACTGAAATCCATATACACCACATCAACTGCTTTACCCTCATCCACCTCATTGGTCACCTCAAAGAACTAAAGGTGTAAATCTTTGACATGGCAACTTGAGAGCACTTCACCTTGAGCTATTTCTCTGCCTCCTCTCATTTTTAAATATGCTATTGCTGAAATGGTTTGACTTTGCTCCCTGAAGTTGCATCTCGAGTCATTCAAGTATTACGTTTTTAAGCTTACTGCTGCTTTATGTTTTGCCTAATTCCTAACCAATGCATTCCATCCTAACCTTGCATATTCCTGAATGGCCTACTCCTATTTCTTATATTCATTTTGTTAGATCACGAATAAGCTTCAGCCTGTACACTGCTGGTGCGGAGTCATTTACTACACACAGACTGGTTCCCATTGACAGGAACATTGCTGTTGGGCAGTAATAGATCTGCCAAATCTGTTCACCATGCAAATGAAGCCAAATCATAAAACCATGCGGCCCAGAAGGAGGCCATTTTGTCCATCATTCCTGTGCTGGCTCTTTGAAAGAGCTATCAATTAGTTCCACTCCTCCCCTCTTCCCCTGAGCCCTGCAATTTCTCTTTTGCTCTTCGAGTATATATACAGCTCTCTTTGGTTTACTATTTACTATTGAATCTGCTTCTGACACCCACTGTCACCTGATGAAGGAGCAGCGCTCCGAAAGCTCGTGATTCCAAATAAACCTGTTGGACTTTAACCTGGTGTTGTGAGACTTCTTACTGTGGACACCCATTTGGGTAGTGCGTTCCAGACTGTAATAATTTTCATTTCCAAAGCTGGCTTCTCAATCTCATGGATTTCACCTTTTGAAGCACACTCCATTATGAAATTCACCTGTGTAATTCTTTATAACTTACAGTTGGAGTTTATGATTGGTTTTATTCAAGTGGTCTGTTTTATTGCTTGTCACAGACAGCAACAGATTACAGGGCTGTAAGCATTGAACCGTGAGTTAAGCTAATATGATATTTTGTTAAGACTTTGGGAAGCAGCATACTCTATATTGTTTTATACTCTGATCTAGATGAGGAATGACAGTGGTGGATAATGGAATAATTTTCCATGTAGTACTTGCATTAAACACTAAATCAGATATGGAGCAGCCAGATACACAAAACTCCCATTTCTCTGCTCTTAAAAAAATAATTTAATTCTAACCTCAACACTTGAGCACAAGGGTGATTTTACTTCCACGCCAGCTATCCTTTTACTGGATGAGGGACAATGTGGGCTCTTGGTGCTGGAACCCTTGATCTACTAATTTTATTTCACCCTTACAGCCACAGGCAGAGAGGGAACTTTGATCTCATTTTGGGCTGAATTCAGAATCATATCTGAAGGTGGATGGGGGCAAGGCAGTGGACGTGGTATATATGGATTTTAGTAAGGCGTTTGATAAGGTTCACCATGGTAGGCTTCTGCAGAAAATGCAGATGTATGGGATTGGGGGTGATCTAGGAAATTGGATCAGGAATTGGCTAGCGGATAGGAAACAGAGGGTGGTGGTTGATAGTAAATATTCATCATGGAGTGCGGTTACAAGTGGTGTACCTCAGGGATCTGTTTTGGGGCCACTGCTGTTTGTAATATTTATTAATGATCTGGATGAGGGTATAGTTGGGTGGATTAGCAAATTTGCTGATGACACCAAAGTCGGTGGTGTGGTAGACAGTGAGGAAGGGTGTCGTAGTTTGCAGGAAGACTTAGACAGGTTGCAAAGTTGGGCCGAGAGGTGGCGGATGGAGTTTAATGCGGAGAAGTGTGAGGTAATTCACTTTGGTAGGAATAACAGATGTGTTGAGTATAGGGCTAACGGGAGGACTTTGAATAGTGTGGAGGAGCAGAGGGATCTAGGTGTATGTGTGCATAGATCCCTGAAAGTTGGGAATCAAGTAGATAAGGTTGTTAAGAAGGCATATGGTGTCTTGGCGTTTATTGGTAGGGGGATTGAATTTAGGAGTCGTAGCGTTATGTTGCAACTGTACACAACTCTGGTGCGGCCGCACTTGGAGTACTGTGTGCAGTTCTGGTCCCCACATTACAGGAAGGATGTGGAGGCTTTGGAGAGGGTGCAGAGGAGGTTTACCAGGATGTTGCCTGGTATGGAGGGGAGATCCTATGAGGAGAGGCTGAGGGATTTGGGATTGTTTTCGCTGGAAAGGCGGCGGCTAAGAGGGGATCTTATTGAAACATATAAGATGATTAGAGGTTTAGATAGGGTGGATAGTGATAGCCTTTTTCCTCTGATGGAGAAATCCAGCACGAGGGGGCATGGCTTTAAATTGAGGGGGGGTAGTTATAGAACCGATGTCAGGGGTAGGTTCTTTACCCAGAGGGTGGTGAGGGATTGGAATGCCCTGCCAGCATCAGTAGTAAATGCGCCTAGTTTGGGGGCGTTTAAGAGATCCGTAGATAGGTTCATGGACGAAAAGAAATTGGTTTAGGTTGGAGGGTCACAGTTTTTTTTTTTAACTGGTCGGTGCAACATCGTGGGCCGAAGGGCCTGTTCTGCGCTGTAATGTTCTATGTTCTATGTTCTATGTTCTATATCTGGAGGTGAACAAACGGTGGCTTTCTCTCACTGCACCATCTGGCCCTTGGCCCCACACCCTTGGTGTTACATCATGTTTCATGGCATGCAGGTGGTGAAATGATCCATCTTGGAACAGTGAGCAGTGGGAACAATCCCATGTGCCGTTTTCAATAATGAATGAATTCGTGAAATTCAATTCAGTGTCAGAGTTTTGCAAATGTGAAAACTCTAGGTTGACTGGGACATGAAATCAATTCCTTTTTTCAATTTACTTCATAGAGAATCATCATCATAGAAACCCCACAGTGCAGAAAGAGGCCATTTGGCCCATCGAGTCTGCACCGACCACAATCCCACCCAGGCCCTACCCCCATATCCACCCGCTAATCCCTCTAACCTACGCATCTCAGGACTCTAAGGAGCAATTTTTTTAGTATGGCCAATCAACCTAGCCCGCACATCTTTGGACTGTGGGAGGAAACCGGAGCACCCGGAGGAAACCGACGCAGACACGAGGAGAATGTACAAACTCCACACAGACAGTGACCCAAGCCAGGAATCGAACCCAGGTCCCTGGAGCTGTGAAGCAGCAGTGCTAACCACTGTGCTACCGTGCCGCCCTTCCACTGTGCTACCGTGCCGCCCTTACCGAATACTTACCGTATTCATCTGAAAATTGCACGTAAACTTGGAAGGTTAGAGAGTAGAATATTTGGAAGAAGTTTTCCACAGGAATAATTGATTAATAACTGTGATCTCAGAATCCTACTGGCTGCTTCACTGGCAGATCACAAATGGGTATTTTGTTTCAAGGATATTTATCAAAATATATCTGCAATATGATGAATGATTATTAAGCTTAATTAGTCATCTCGAAGAACTAATCCGGACAGCAAGTCAACCTTCTAAATATATTAAGGCCAAACAATTTGTCGCAAGGTAATATCCTATGATAAATCCCACTTGCCGTGTACTGTGCAGTTTATTGTCCAAGGACTTTTTCTGCATAGAAAATCCAAAAGATATGTTTATGAGTGAACATGATAATGTGAGCAAGTGAAGTTGAGATAGCTGGGGGAGTCGCGAGGCTTATAATGAATATTAGAAGACAATCTGTGCCCAGAAACGGTGAGGAAGAGGTCAAAGAAGGGAAGCTAAGTGTCAGAGAGAGATCATGTGAGAGGGAGGGAAGGGTGGAAATTGGAAGCAAAGTTGAAGAAGTTTTCTAGTTCCAGCTAAGATGAGGAAATGGCACTAATGCAGTCATCAATGTACAAAAATGTTCACCACAAATGATGGATGGAATGAACTACAATTTTTGTATTTCAGTTATGATATTTAAACTTTTTTTCCGTTTTACTCTCTCAAACTAATTTAACTGAGTTAGATACTTTGGCAAAGATTAACCGAAGGTTGCTGGTACTGCAGAATTGTGGCGCAGGATGATGAGACAGGCTTTTGTCTTTCTGTACAAGGAACGGAGGTTGAATGAAGGTCAAGCTTTCTCAACAAGGAGATAGAGGATTACAGAAAGCAAGTCATTTCTGCGCTGTTCTTGTAAACTCTCCTAGCAACCAACTCGAAGAACACATTCGATGGAGGCTAAATGGTCATTTGCTTGCCTGCCAATTAGAGTTGCTGAGTACAAGTGGCTCAGTTCTGGATAAATGTCAGGTTTTATAAACTTCCTAAAGTTTCTGTTTGTGCGCTGTTGAAGGATTTTTAAAATTCATTCCTGGGATTTGGGTATAACTGGCTAGGCCAGCATTTATTGCCCATCCCTAATTGCCCTCGAGACAGTGATGGTGTGCTGCCTGCTTGAACCGCTGCAGTCCATGTGGGTGTAGGTGCACACATAATACTCCAGGATTTTAGCCCAACGACAGTGAAGGAATGGTGATATATCTCCAAGTTAGGATGGTGAGTGACACCGAGAGGAATTTCCAGGTGGCGATGTTCCCATGTGTCTGCTGCCCTTGTCCTTCTAGCTGGTAGCAGTCATAGGTTGGAAGTTCTGTTGAAGAAGCCTTGGTGAGTTCCTGCAGTGCATCTTGTAGATGGTATCCACTAGTGCTAGTGCGCGATGGTGGTGGAGGGAATGAAGGTTTGTGGATGGGATGCCGCTCAATGAGCTGCCTTGTCCAGGATGGTGTGAACCTACTTGAGTGTTGTTGGAGCTGCATTCGTCCAGGCAAGTGGATCCATCACACTCCTAACTTGTGCCTTGTAGATGGTGGACAAGCTTTGAGAAGTCAGGAGGTAAATTACTCACTGCAGGATTCGTAGCGTCTGATCTGCTTTTGTAGCCACAGTATTTACATGACTAGTCCAGTTTCTGGTCATTGGTTAACCCCTTGGATGTTGATAGTAGGGAGTTCAGCTATGGTAACGCTGTTATATGTTAACTGGCAATGGTTTTTGATTTTGATTTGATTTATTATTGTCACATGTATTAGCATACAGTGAAAAGTATTGTTTCTTGCATGCTATACAGACAAAGCATATCGTTCATAGAGAAGGAAATGAGAGAGTGCAGAATGTAGTGTTACAGTCATAGCTCGGGTGTAGAGAAAGATCAACTTAATGCAAGATAAGTCCATTCAAAAGTCTGACAGCAGCAGGGAAGAAGTTGTTCTTGAATCAGTTGGGACGTGACCTCAGACTTTTGTATCTTTTTCGCAATGGAAGAAGGTGGAAGAGAGAATGTCTGGGGTGTGTGCGGTCCTTAATTATGCTGGCTTAATTATGGTTAGATTCTCTCTTGTTAAGGATTGTGATTGCTTGGCACTTATGTGGTGTGAATGTTACTTATCAGTCCTCCCGCAATGTCAACAAAATGAAGGAGATAGCCATCGACTTCAGGAAGTGTAGTTGAGGACATGCCCCTGTCTACATCAGTGGGGAAGAAGTAGAAATGGTCGAGAGCTTCAAGTTTTTAGGTGTTCAAATCACCTACAACCTGCCCTGGTCCCTCCATGCCGGCACTATAATTAAGAAAGCCCACCAATGCCTCTGCTTTCTCAGAAGACAAAGGGAATTTGGCATGTCCGCTACGACTCTCATCAACATTTACAGATGCACCACAGAAAGCATTCTTCCTGGTTATATCACAGCTTGGTATGGCTCCTGCTCTGTTCAAGACACAAGAAGCTACAAAGAGCCGTGAATGAAGCTCAGTCCATCACTCAAACCAGCCTCCCACCCATCGACACTGTCTACACATTCTGCTGCCTCGGAAAAGCAGCCAGCACGCCGGACATACTCTCTTCCACCTTCTTCTGTTGGGAAAAAGATACAAAAGTCTGAGGTCACGTACCAACCAACTCAAGAACAGCTTCTTCCCTGATGCCGTCAGACCTTTGAATGGACCTGCCTTATATTAAGTTCATCTTTCTCTACACCCTAACTATGACTGTAACACTACATTCTGTATTCTCTCCTTTCCTTCTCTGTGAACGGTATGCTTTGTCTGTATCACATGCAAGAAACAATACTTATCCCTCTATACTAATGCATGTGACAAATCAAATCAAAGTGATTCCAGTTTTGATGGGATTCCTTGAAGTCGCACTCGTCAAATGCTGGCTTGATGTTGAGGGCAGTCACTCTCACTTCACCTCATATACTTCATGATAAAACATTCAATTGCTTTATTCAAAATAATTCTGCAAAAGATACTACTAAATTTTTCCAAAAATCTGATCTTCCAGTCGTGACCTTTTCCTGTACCATTCGGCAAGTCCTATTTCCAAAAGTCACTCTGAGCTTTAGGTTAAAAAAATAAAATTATTAACCACTGTTTATCTCATAGATCTTTCAGCATGAGGAGTGAAAGATCAACGTGTGATCTTCTGACTGCAAGTCAGCATATCCATTTAGCTTGCAGCAAGTTGCTGACTTGTGACAGTCTTAAAATAATTTTCCAAGAATCATCTTCGGTTTAGTGGTTTTATTGGTACAAGTGTGTATTTGTACCGGAGACATTTACTGTTGTGTCACAAGAATTATTCCTATGTAGGCTTCATGGTTATTATCAAAGCAAAATAGATAGCCTACAACTTGACTGGTGAGTCACAACAGAGCAAATCTTAACATCCCATATTGATGCCTATGCTCTGAATCAATACAAAGATTTGTTGCAATTAATCAGGATTCAATATGTATTCCCATTGTGATAGCAATGAAATGAAAGTCACCAAAATCCCAGAGGACCATATGCTGCTCTGCCCCTTTTTGAGAGAGAGAGAGGGAGATCTGACGTGGTAATTTAACCTGAAGGTCACCACACCTCAGGAGAGGGGCAAGGTTGAGAAGGCAGGGCCTTCATGGATAACCTCAGCCTGTATTGGAATTGAATCTATGCTGTTGGCATCACCACGAACCAGCCAACTGAGCTAACCGACCGGCGGTGTGATACCAGTAACCTCCAATTTAACATTGTTAATTAGCCTTTTATTTCCTACTTCTTACTTCCCAGGTATAATTTTGAACACTGCAGTCAGATTTGTGGTTGTTTTGACAATGTCATAATTACAGCACAGAGTCTACCTCATGTCATCAAGTTTAATTCAGTATCTTGTTCTATTATGATTTATAAAGCTGACCTAGCCTATGGTTTATGTTGTATTCTTTCAGACATCTGTATTGTGTTGCACCGTTGCAGCAATTCTGTAGAAGAAGGCCTCTAGCCTGAAGCTCTCTGTGCCTCTTGTAAGCAGTTCAAAATGGGCTGAACACTCTTAATTACTTTGGCAGATCTGTGACAAGTCTTTTGCCTACATCCACATCTTGAAGCTTCACTTGAAACATCACCAAGATGCAAAAGACTATCGCTGTGAATTGTGCGGAAAAGAATGCAGCAATGCCAGTTCATTGTGGTGCCACAGATTTACTCACTCGGGTATGTTTCCTGGAATGCTCATTCACTTTTTTGTGGAGTGGGCTCCTAGTTCACAGAAGTTGATGAGCCTCCTGTTCTTCAATGCTGTACCGTATTAGCAGTGCAATAAATAAATGGTAACAGGTATGGTCAAACTGGTGATTACACCAAATGATATGCAAACTTTAAAGTTTATTTATAATCAAGTTATAATTATTTTGTAAAGAATGAGCTTGCATTTATAAAGTGCCTTTAATAATCTCAAGATTTCCAAAGTATTTCACAACCAGACACCTGTTTTTGAAGTGCAGGAAGAGATGTTTTATAAACAAATCCTGCAGCCACTTTGTGTACATCAAAGCCACACAAATAACAAATGTGATAAATGATCAGTTAGTCTGTTTTAGGGTCAGAGTTTTACAGCACAAAAAGAGGCCCTTCAGCTCATTGTGTCTGCACCAGCCATCGAGCTATATTCTAATCCCATTTTCCAGCACTTGGTCCATAGCCTTGAATGCATGGTGTTTCAAATGCTCATCTAAATGCTTCTTAAATGTTGGTGAGGGTTCCAAACTCTGCCACTCTTTCAGGCAGTGTGTTCCAGATTCACACCACCCTCTGGGTGAAAAGGCTTTTCCTCAAATCCCCTCTAAATCTCCTGCCCCTTACCTTCAATCTATGACCCCTCTACTAAGGGCAAAGGTTCCTTCCTATCTATGTTCCTCATCATTTTGTAAACCTCAGTCAACACCGCCCTCTCTGCTCTAAGGAAACCAACCCCAGCTGAAAACTTAGCTGAAAACTCACACGCTCGAGTTCAGGAGTGGGACTTGAACCCAGGATCTTCCCGCTCAGGGGCAAAAGCATTACCAATTGAGCTAAACTGCTGTGGGTCTGTCATCCAGTTGTTCAAATTTATATCTAACTTTGCAGTGCTCATTTAGATTATTCTCCGCTTTCTTTGGACAGATGAACTGCAGTATTGCTGTATTCTGTGTGGAAAGAGATTTAAAACGCCTTCCGGCTATAATCGGCATAAGAAAATGCATCATTTGTCAGAAGAGACGCTCCCCTATAATCAGTTGAGTATTGCTATTTTCAATATCATGAGAATGTACATGTGCCCGTAAAGCGCTTGTGTCACTATTGACACCCTATACTTCAAACTATTTAAAATAAATAGTTTTTCTTTAAGCCATTAAAAAATAAATGATGTTGCTGGTAATTTTTTACTCATTAACAAGCCACTTTTCACTTCTTAGGCCTTTTGCTTTGTTATAAAGATGAAAATATTATGGAAATTAGCATAACCATGTTTCCAGCGTCACATGCAATCTGCAAATTCATTGAGTTGAAAGCCTTTCCAGTTAATGCAGGTGTCAGCCTTCCTAGCAGTCAATCAGATGAATATGTCATTGCAGTTATTTGAACACTGGATAGATAGGCTTTGGAAAATTGCCAGCGGAGCAAATGCTGACTGATTCTCGACCGCTGCTCTTGAGGTGTAAAGTAAAGTTTATTTATTAGTCACAAGTAAGGCTCACATTAACACTGCAATGAAGTTACCATGAAATTCCTCTAGTCGCCACAGTCTGGCGCCTGTTCGGGTCAACGCACCTAACCAGCACGTCTTTCAGAATGTGGGAAGAAACCGGAGCGTCCGGAGGAAACCCACACAGACACGGGGAGAACGTGCAAACCACACAGTCAGTGACAGTTCGAACTAACTTAATATAAGACCCTTCAAACTAGCAGAAAGAGGAGTCTTTCAGACCATGTCTGGGCAGGATTGGAGCCAGCTATTCAAGGAGAAGTTGCAGTGTATTATCCCACTACCAGTCTCCTTGAGCTTGTTTATCTGCTGCTGTAATTGAAGATGATATCTGCATCCATTGTCATTATCATTATCATAGCTAACCTGTCTTTTTAAAACTACATTTTTAAAATTAATACACACTCTTTACATTAAATAGAGTCTGCTAACAGTGTAGAATGTGGGCATATGCATGTTTTAAGGATGTTTCTGATACCTGTATTACCAATTGTAGTCTGTTACTTTGAAATTAAGAAGTGTGTTTCAGATCCATTTCATTCCCTCATTATTTAGTCCATCAGCTTCCCTGTTCCTATACGTTGCAGGATGTGATTGCTCACACTGAGTGACACTGATGGTTGCTTCCTGCTGACCCAGTTATGTATGCCAGTTGAGCAGTTCCTTTTCTGGCTTTGATAATCATTATGGTAAAGTTCATTCATGGATGTTCTAACAGGTAGAGTAGGTCTACCTACTCCTTTCTCTCCACTTCTACCATCATAGATGTTCATTACAACCTGCACCTCAGAGTGGGTGGCTGCTGATATTGCCAATCTGAGCAACCCAGCAAAGACCCATTCTCCCGCAACTATCTCTTTTACAATTTCCGCTGTTTCCTTCCTTTGGGGAGACGTCTCACCATCACACAGCATCTTGCTGCACTTGAGATGGGAGACCATCTGGAGTGGAGGGAATCCTCAGCTCCGTAATAGAACACACTGGTGCTACTCTCTAACTTCTCGAGACAGACTCGACAGGTCTTATGTCATGCAGACAAGAAGCTGTTAGATATGCTTCCCTGAGTGATGAATTGGCTGATCAGTACTGGGCCCGCAGTTACAGCACTGAATAAACAGACGTATGTGAATATTGGCTTCTTGAGTAAAGGGCTGCATGTGACCAAGCCCAAGGCAAAGCCTCAGGTTGGAGGGGGAAGAAACTGGTTTAATAAAGTGTACAGATTTTGGATAACAGTCTGTGGAGATTCAAGGCACAAGTGTAGTCTTCAGGTGAACTGGAGATATAGAGGTCAGGGATAACTGGAGCAGATGTAGTTCAGTCTGCATTTTAAAATCATTAGTGTTCCCTAATTTTTAATATGTGTGTTGATTTTTATGTTGTGTAGTTAAATAGCAAAACTTCCAGCATTTCAGGAAGCAGGGAAGTTGATGGAGCATTGGAGTTTTTCAACAGGACTGGTTGACAACCCTGAAAATGATTAACTTAGTCACAACAAGTGTTCCTAGTGACGAGAGGGTGTAAAAAGCGACCAGTTAACATAGACAGTTTCCATCCTAAATATGGATGCAGGAATTTAAAATGGAAAAAAAATGACTAAGATTTGACAACAGGAAATGCATAAATAGTTCATCAGGGTTCAAAGTGCATTTAAAACATATTATTGAATGTTACTCTACTCAAATTAAGTGCATTTTTAAAATAAAAAGGTGGTATTGTGACACAGTAGTGTAGTTTTAATTTTTTCATCGTGGCACAATAGTGTAGTGTAGCGCCCAAATACATTGTGGTAAGGATTTTAATAGGAAATGGATTTCTACTACAAGTTCTTGATTTTAGTTGTGCAAATGAAGGGAGGCCGATTATAGCCTCAGTGAACGAGTGAATTAAAGGTCACATCAGCGGGGAAAGACCCAGAGTGGAACTCTCCAGATAAATACGGTAGCACAGTGGTTAGCACTGCTGCTTCACAGCTCCAGGGACCTGGGTTCGATTCCTGGCTTGGGTCACTGTCTGTGTGGAGTTTGCACATTCTCCTCGTGTCTGCGTGGGTTTCCTCCGGGTGCTCCGGTTTCCTCCCACAGTCCAAAGATGTGCGGGTTAGGTTGATTGGCCGTGCTAAAATTGCCCCTTAGTGTCTTGAGATGGGTAGGTTAGAGGGATTAGCGGGTAAAATATGTAGGGATATGGGGGTAGGGCCTGGGTGGCATTGTGGTCGGTGTAGACTCGATGGGCCGAATGGCCTCTTTCTACACTGTAGGGTTTCTATGATTCTTCTATGATTCTTAAATCTTTAAGCTTCTTGATCCTGTACAGTCGTTTCTCTCATTAACCATGACAAAAAAAATGGGGTGTTTTGCTTAGGTGCGAAGCATGCAGCAAGGCATTTTGTGACTGCAAACAGTCGGGAACAGCACATTGTGAAGACAAACCGCGAATCAGTCGAGCTGTAGAGCACGTTTGCAAGCATTGTGACAAGATATTCAACCAGATTGAGGATTATCGAAGGCACATGACTCAGCACACAGGTACCACCTGAGTTCAGCAAATGTTGAGCTGTGTCTAAAGATAATTAACTTCTCCATCTCTTTGGTGTTGACCAGAATGAAAGGTAGTTTACTTGTAAATGTGAACCTCTGAGGTGTAAAACGATGTTATGACAATCAATGCTAATTTTCCAAGATAAGTTGTAAACTCTCTAACTTCACAAAGTCAGACCCTCTGTTGGGAGTCATTGACGCAGCCGAACTGTGTTGCTGTCGTTGCATTGCTGTTAGATACATTGGTTTACATACAGTTCTCACTCCCAAGTATTTGACCCTTTGACAGTGTGCATTGTCTTTTCTGTATTTATTTTGATGCAGGCCTAAAACCATTCCAGTGCCTGACCTGTGGATTGTCCTGGGCCGATCCCCGCTCATTACGGCATCACATTCGTGAGCACACTGGTGAAAAGCCTTACGTCTGTTCCATCTGTCTGGATCCTCACATTGACGCCCGGAGTTTGCGGCTACACATGAAGAAGCTCCATGGAAACGCCGTTCCAAAGCGTATTACGCTTAAAAGGGAGCCACTGCCTCTGCACAAGTACTCAACACACTTGACCCATGATATGTTTATATCACCAAGAACAGACCAGAAGCAGGGAGATGATGATTCGATGAGTGAGATAAAGCAATAGGGTGAGGCTGCTGCAGGAGATTGGAAAGCAGTTCCAACCATTTCTCATGAGCACTCCAAACTCCATCGTCCCATCCTGTCTAATCGAATTTTCAAACTTTCTTGAATGAACCAAGTTCTGCCTCAATTTTAGAATGGAAAAATCCAGGCATCGAAGTGTCTGCAGGATCACTTGAACAGCAGGTGTTTTGTATAAAGTTAAACTTCTTTTCAGTGCCCCGTGAGAAGATAACTTTTTCTGTGAAGCAAATGGTTTTTGACAATTTTATAATATATACTTTGCGTTTTAAAAAAAAACTTCTGAAGTAGTGAGGACATGTTTAAGACATAGTAAATATAGTTAGAAACTTCAGAAGGGTAACTGTACTACACTACTGCTTTGGGATCCAAAGCAAGAGGGAGACAGAAGAGAAGTTTGAGGACAGCACGGAAGTTAAAGAGAGCACATTAAGTAGTAAAGGCAGTGTCAGTAATCCTAGTACCAGACAGATCAGGCAAAAGCAGGACAGAGAGCAAGGGAGGTCCAGATTAAATTGCATTTATTTCAATGCAAGAGGCCTGACGGGCAAGGCAGATGAACTCAGGGCATGGATGGGTACATGGGACTGGGATATTATAGCAATTACTGAAACATGGCTAAGGGAGGGACAGGACTGGCAGCTCAATGTTCCAGGGTACAGATGCTGTAGGAAAGATAGAACAAGGGGTAAGAGAGGGGGGGGGGAGTTGCACTTTTGATTAGGGAAAGCATCATGGCCGTACTGAGAGGGGATATATCCGAGGGTTCGGCCACTGAGTCTACATGGGTAGAATTGAGAAATAAGAAGGGGGAAATCACTTTGATAGGGTTGTACTATAGGCCCCCAAATAGTCGGTGGGAAATTGAGGAGCAAATATGTAAGGAGATTACAGATAGCTCCAAGAAAAATAGGGTGGGCATAGTCGGAGATTTTAACTTTCCCAACATTGACTGGGACAGCCATAGTATTAGAGGGTTGGATGGAGAGAATTTGTTGAGTGTATTCAGGATGAATTTCTCATTCAGTGTGTGGATGGCCCGACTAGAGAGGGGGCAAAACTTGACCACCTCTTGGGAAATAAGGAAGGGCAGGTGACAGAAGTGTTAGTGACGGATCACTTTGGGACCAGTGACCATAATTCTATTGGTTTTAAGATGGCTATGGAGAATGATAGGTCTGGCCCAAAAGTTAAAATTCTAAATTGGGGCAAGGCCAATTTTGATAGTATCAGGCAGGAACTTTCAAAAGTTAATTGGGGGAGTCTGTGGGAAGGCAAAGGGACGTCTGGTAAGTGGCTCGCTTTCAAAAGTGTGTTAACCAGGGTTCAGAGTAAACACATTCCTCTTAGAGTGAAGGGTAAGGCTGGCAGAAGTAGGGAACCCTGGATGACTCGGGATATTGAGGCCCTGGTCAAGAAGAAGAAAGAGGCACATGACATGCATAGGCAGCTGCGATCAAGTGAATCCCTTGAAGAGTATAGGGAGTGTAGGAGTAGAGTTAAGAGAGAAATCAGGAGGGCAAAAAGGAGACACGAGATTGTTTTGGCAGATAAGGCAAAGGAGAATCCAAAGAGCTTCTACAAATACATAAAGGGCAAAAGAATAACAAGGGAGAGTATTTATACAAATCAGTATTTACTGTTGAGAAAAGCATGGATGTTAGAGAACTTGGGAAAATAAATAGTGATGTCTTGAGGAGTGTACATATTACAGAGAAGGAGGTGCTGGAAGTCTTAAAGCGCATCAAGGTAGATAAATCCCCGGGACCTGATGAAGTGTATCCTAGGACATTGTGGGAGGCTAGGGAGGACATTGCGGATCCCCTAGCCGAGATATTTGAATCATCGACTGTCACGGGTGAGGTGCCTGAAGACTGGAGAGTGGCAAATGTTGTGCCTTTGTTTAAAAAGGGCTGCAGGGAAAAGCCTGGGAACTACAGGAACTACATTGTTGGAAGGTATTTTGAGAGACAGGATCTACAGGCATTTAGAGACGCAAGGACTGATTAGGGACAGTCAGCATGGCTTTGTGAATGGAAAATCATGTCTCACAAATTTGATTTGAGTGTTTTGAAGGGGTAACCAAGAAGGTAGATATGGGGCAGTGCAGTTGATGTTGTCTACATGGACTTTAGCAAGGCCTTTGACAAGGTACTACATGGCAGGTTGTTGCATAAGGTTAAATCTCACGGGATCCAGGATGAGGTATCTAAATGGATACAAAATTGGCTTCTTGACAGAAGCCAGAGGGTGGCTGTGGAGAGTTGTTTTTCAAACTGGAGGCCTGTGACCAGCGGTGTGCCTCAGGGATCAGTGCTGGGTCCACTGTTATTTGTCATTTATATTAATGATTTGGATGAGAATATAGGAGACATGGTTAGTAAGTTTGCAGATGACACTAAGATTGGTGGCATAGTAGACAGTGAAGAAAGTTATCTCCAATTGCAATGGGATCTTGATCAATTGGGCCAGTGGGCTGACGAATGGCAGATGGAGTTTAATTTAGACAACTGCGAGGTGATGCATTTTGGTAGATTGAACCAGGGCAGGACTTACTCAGTTAATGGTAGGGCGTTAGGGAGAGTTACAGAACAAAGAGATCTCGGGGTACAGGTTCATAGCTCCTTGAAAGTGGAGTCACAGGTGGACAGAGTGGTGCAGAAGGCATTTGGCATGCTTGGTTTCATCGGTCAGAACATTGAATACAGGAGTTGGAATGTCTTGTTGAAGTTGTACAAGACATTGTTAAGGCCACACTTGGAATACTGTGTGCAATTCTGGTCACCCTATTATAGAAAGGATATTATTAAACTAGAAAGAGTGCAGAAAAGATTTACTCGGATGCTACCGGGACTTGATGGATTGAGTTATAAGGAGAGGCTGGATAGACTGGGACTTTTTTCTCTGGAGTGTAGGAGGCTTAGGGGTGATCTTATAGAGGTCTATAAAATAATGAGGGGCACAGATCAGCTAGATAGTCAATATCTTTTCCCAAAGGTAGGGGAGTCTAAAACTAGAGGGCATCGGTTTAAGGTGAGAGGGGAGAGATACAAAAGTGTCCAGAGGGGCAATGTTTTCACACACCGGGTGGTGAGTGTCTGGAACAAGCTGCCAGAGGTAATAGTAGAGGCAGGTACAATTTTGTCTTTTAAAAAGCATTTCGATAGTTACATGGGTAAGATGGGTATAGAGGGATATGGGTCAAATGCGGGCAATTGGAATTAGCTTAGGGGTTTCAAAAAAAAAGGGCGGCATGGACAAGTTGGGCCGAAGGGCCTGTTTCCATGCTGTAAACCTCTATGACTCTACACTGCGCCCTTAAATGTCAACAACAGAAATCCACTACTAATATAGTCAGTACTGAGAAGGAACAAGCCTTTTGGCAAAGATCAGGCAAGCGCAAGATGGGGTGCAATGCCCTATCTTGTCAGCTTGGATATTGTTTGTCTCTCTTGTGGGGACCATCAATTGGATTCAATTTGAATTTGGTTTTTGGAGCTGGCAAGGAGGGCTTACCCGGTCCATTCTGCGCATTGACATTGTAACTTTAAGAATGGAGTAAAACGTTTTTTAAGAAGTTGGTAAGTGATTTGCAATTTTGAACCAGTATACTACAGAGGGAAGCAGTTGTGTATTTTCTTTTTCATTTTGTTGTCCTAGTTCACATACTTTGTTTTTATTGATGAGGTTGGTATTATTCAATTCAATGCTGATGTTCCAGACATGGTTACCTTTTAACGGCTTAAAATGTTTTATTTCACAATTATGATTGGCTCTCAAGTATTTCCTTTTTGGCATACGGCCTGTTAGTACATCTGTGTTAAATAAGGAAACAAAAGTTCTGACTTTTCATTGAGGACATAGCATGCAAGGTGATTCAGAACTGCAGGTTTTGTTTCTTTGCCATGAGTAGTTGGAGCCAGTCGTGATTTTTCTTTTGATGAAGGGGTTGATCATTTTAATGTGTTAATTGAAACAAATGTTCGCAAGCCCAGTGAAACATGCCCTGAGGCAACAGAAGCCATGTCTGGACAACGTCAGTGTTTGGGCTGATGGCCATAGTTATAAAGGAATGCAGGTCTGCTACACTGCCAGGGATTCCTGCAGGCATCTAAAGAAAGTATATACCTCAGCAATTTGAGAGAGTTTAAAGTGTTTCTTTTTTGAGTGCTGAGCAGGATTTATTTTTTAATAGGGAATTTTAAAAACTTTTTTTCCTGGATGTATCATGTACTTCCATACCTATCAAACTTTCGACATCTCTGCGGCACGGTAGCACAGTGGTTAGCACTGCTGCTTCACAGCTCCAGGGACCCGGGTTCGATTCCCGGCTTGGGTCACTGTCTGTGTGGAGTTTGCACATTCTCCTCGTGTCTGCGTGGGTTTCCTCCGGGTGCTCCAGTTTCCTCCCACAGTCCAAAGATGTGCATGCCATCTTTGGATTGGCCATGCTAAAAATTTCCCTTAGTGTCCTGAGATGCGTAGGTTAGAGGGATTAGTGGGTAAATCTGTAGGAATATGGGGGTAGGGCCTGGGTGGGATTGTGGTTGGTGCAGACTCGATGGGCCGAATGGCCTCTTTCTGTACCGTTGGGTTTCTATGGTTTCTGTTTTAATGGTTGCTGCAATAAGGTTGAATTGTGCACATTTTAAAATGCCATTTCGTATTATACTGCAACACATGAAAATGGCAGAACCAAAGTGCTGCTAAAATGGTAAAGTGTCTATTATATTTGATGGTACTTTTCAGGAACTTTTAAGTCATTTAATCTTCTAAAGTATTTGTGAGCTCGGGAATTTATGTTTACCAGATGAATGACTGAATTATGTTGACAGCTCTTCTAGCAGACATCAGGAGGCTTTGGCTGCCCTGATTAGTCTGACTAAATTAACTTCTGGAACCTAGCATTCTTGTCCTATAGGTGATAGAACTGCACTGGTGTAATGAGCATGTAGCACAGCTGAGGTGTTTCCGTGCTCCTGTTCACTGCTTTGTGGAAACTACTTCTTTATAGACACATTTGCAAAATCTGTCAGAAGGCTGTTAGTAAATGAGACAATAGCTGATTGTGGATATCAGACTAAAAATTAGAAAGATGGGAATGAAGCAAGTACTGCTATCAATAAGTTGTGTTAGAAATTTGCCCAAAGTGAAATGCTGTCCTTTCTCTTCCCCCTCATCCCCTTTGACCACACATTACTGGATTTAGCTATGTACAAGACATGTTTAAAGTTACTATTTTTAGTCTGTTGTTTTATGTGATTTTTATCTTTACTACAATAATTAAAAGATAAAAGCTCATCTATTCATTTTAACAACACTGGAATATAAACAAAGCTGAGTCAATTCTCTTTGTAGTTATTTGCATAGTTACTGAAAGGCAAATGATCAACGTTTGCCTGTCCTGATAATGCAATGCATTTACTTACGTGATTTTTTTGCCATTATAGTGTTGACACCCAGAGTGTGTGTGTGAATGTGGACATGTGTGCAAGCGTGCGTCCTTTTGAATTCTATTCCTTTAGAAATGAACCTCGGTGTGTTGTTGGTCTTTTTTTTTTAAGCCTTTGTTTGCTGGCATTGCTTCGTTTAATGTTTTGTAAATTTGTACCTCTAGATCTCTTTGCCCATTTAGATTAGACTCTTATTTTTCAAGGAACATATAGTCTCCCTATTCCTCCTACTAAAATACACTAGCTCACATTTGCCTTAATTGAAGTTCATTTGCTTGCCTGCTCTGGCTGTTTGTTATTGTCACCTTGTATTTTGTTGCAATCTTCCTCAGTATTAACTGCATTCTCCAATTTGATGTTATCCACAAATTGTGCTGCTGACCCTTGAGTCCAGATTAGTTATGTATCTGGTGAACAGCACTGAATCCAGCACACATCCATGTGGAACACCATTCCCTGCTACCTGAGTAACTATCTTTAACGCCTGCTCTGTTTTCTGTATGTGGAGATGCCGGCGTTGGACTGGGGTAAACACAGTAAGAAGTTTAACAACACCAGGTTAAAGTCCAACAGGTTTATTTGGTAGCAAAAGCCACACAAGCTTTCGAAAGCTTGTGTGGCTTTTGCTACCAAATAAACCTGTTGGACTTTAACCTGGTGTTGTTAAACTTCTTACTCTGTTTTCTGTAGTCAGCTTGCTATCCATTCTACCACTTATCCCCTGACTCCACGTGTCCTGACCTTCGTCATGAGACTACCTTATCAAAGAACTGATTGCCCCATGTGTAGCTTTGAGACAGCGTCATCTTACAAATGAGCCAAAAATACAGTGACCTTGTTGGGTTATAAGTGGTTTCATGAATAATTCAGAGTTCAACCGAGTCCCTTTATATTGGTGGCGTGAGACAGAGGACACTGTTGCTCATAGTGTGTGTTATTCTTGTCCTAGAGTTTTTACAATGATGCGTATTTTGAAAGTATTTTATTCCAACCTGCAGACAGAGGAATATCTTAAAACATTTGAAAATAAAAATGTGACATTGCAATAAGAGGTTTGCTAATTTTATCAACATCTGGTTTGCATAGACTTATTAAAGAAACTCCTTACTCCTGTCCACACCTTTTACATTCACGTGTTTACCCATACCACCTAATATCCAGTTACACAATAGTATATCTTTGTATCCTGGGTTAGAGGCTGTAACAATGAGAAATCCCCTTGTTTAATGGACTGGATATTGTAATTGAACTTCACTTGTGCCCTCACAAGCACTTCTCTGATCTTCCAGAAGTCACGCTGATAAATGCTCTGGGGAGATCAAGTCAGATTAAAATAAGGAACATGGTTTATGTTGCAGAATGCTGATGACTAAACAAATTCCAGGCTTGTAAAATTCCTCTGGCATGCAAAAATAAGCTCTGCTATACTGAATAGTAACTGAAGAAAATAAAGCGAAGTCAACTTAGAACAATAGAAGCCCTACAGTGCAGAAAGGCCATGAGGCCCATTGAGTCTACACTGACTCTCTTTTTAAAAAAAAAGCATCCTACCCAGGCCCTCTGCTCCACCTTATCCTTGAAACCCCACACACTTACCATGCCTAACCTGCCTAACATACAGATCTTTGGACACTAAGGGGCAATTTAGCATGGCCTATCCACCAAACCTGCACATCTAAAAATAGAACATGCACAAGGACTCTGCCTCCACACTTCTCTGTAGTAAGGAATTTCAAAGACTCATAACACTCTGAGAAGAAATTCCTCCTCATCTCAGTCTTAAATTGGCACCCCTTTATTCTGAGACTATGCCCTCCGGACCTAGACTCTCCCATGAGGGGAAACATAATCTCAGCATTTATCCTGTCCGGCTCCTTGAGAACCCTATATGTTTCAATTAGATCACCTCTCATTCTTCTAAATTCCAATTAATGGAGTCGTAACTTTAACCTTGGTTCATAAGACAATCCCTCCATGCCGGGGATCATCCGAGTGAACCTTCTCTGAATTGCCTCCAGCGAAATAATATCTTTTCTTAAATAAGGGGACCAAAACTGCTCACAGTACTCCAGATGTGGTCTCACCTATACCTTGTACAGTTGCAGCAAGACTGCCCTACTCTTATATTCCAACCCCCTTGAAATAAGGGCCAACATTCCAATTGCCTTCCTGATTACCTGCTGCACCTGTGCGCTAACTTTCTGTGTTTCATGTAAAAGTACCCCCAAGTCCCTTTGTGATGCAGCTTTCTGCAGTTTTTCTCCATTTAAATAATACTGTTTTTTTGTTCTCCCATCCAAAATGAACAACTTAACATTTTCCCACATTATACTCCTTTTGCCAACTTCTTGCCCACTTAGCCTATCAATATCTCTTTGTAAACTATTTGTGTCCTTTTTGCAACTTGCCTTTCCACTTGTTTTTGTGTCGTCTGCAAATTTGGCTGCAGTACATTCATTTCCTTCCTCCACGTCATTAATATATATTGTGAACAGTTGCGTTCCCAGCACTGATCCCTGTGGAACCTCACTGGCTACAGGTCGCCAACCTGAAAAAGAACCCCTTATCACTACTCGCAGTTTCCAGCCCATTAGCCAATTCTCTATCCATGCCAATATAGTATCTCCAACACTATGGGCTCTTATCTTATGACATAACCTTTTGTGAAGAGCCTTCTCGAATGCAACCTGGAAGTCCAAGTACAACACATCTACTGGCTTTCCCCCCTATCCACTCGAGTTGAGACTTCCTTGAAAAACCTTAATAAATTCATCGGACACAATTTCCTTCTCATGAAGCCATGCTGACTCTGATTAGATTATGATTTTCCAAATGTGCTGCTATTACTTCCTTAATAATTGACTCCCAACATTTTTCCAACAACAGATGTTCGGCTAATCAGCATTAAATCTGAATTAGATGGGTGTTAGTAATATTCATGACAACAAAAATACACGACCTTTCCAACACAGTAAGAAGTCTAACAATACCAGGTTAAAGTCCAACAGGTTTATTTGATAGCAAAAGCCACTAGCTTTCGGAACAGGCTGTGACGAAAGCTAGTGGCTTTTGCTACCAAATAAACTTGTTGGACTTTAACCTGGTGTTGTTAGACTTCTTACTGTGTTTATCCCAGTCCAACGCCGGCATCTCCACATCATGACTACCTTTCCAACACAGCCAGTTAGTTGACACTATGTTTCCTCCCTCACATTCCTCTGAGGTATTTTAAGTTCCTCTACATCATGCATGATTCCCGACAGAGTGTTGTGCTTTCAGCCCATTATCAATCTGGTTGTTGGGCTTCCTCTCGTGACCTAGTGGTATTTGATTTGATTTATTATTGTCACATGTATTAACGTATGATGAAAAGTATTGTTTCTTGCGTGCTATACAGACAAAACATACCGTTCATAGAGAAGGAAACGAGAGAGTGCAGAATGTAGTGTTAGTCATTGCTAGGATGTAGAGAAAGATCAACTTAATGCAAGGTAAGTCCATTCAAAAGTCTGACAACAGCAGGGAAGAAGCTGTCCTTGAGTCAGTTGGTACGTGACCTCAAACCTTTGTATCTTTTTCCCGAACGTAGAAGGTGGAAGAGAGAGAATGTCCGGGTTGCGTGGGGTCCTTAATTATGCTGGCTGCTTTGCCGAGGCAGTGGGAAGTGTAGACAGAGTCAACGGATGGGAGGTTGGTCTAGGTCTAGGCTGGTATAGGTCATTGAATTGGTAAACCACAAACCTAAAGCAATGCTCTGGTTTAAACTTTACTTACTGTGAAAATCCCCTAGTTGCCACACTCCGGTGCCTGTTCGGGTACACTGAGGGAGAATTTAGCACGGCCAATGCACCTAACCAGCACGTATTTCGGACTGCGGGAGGAAACCTACGCAGACACGGGGAGAATGTGCAGACTCCGCACAGTGAGCCAAATCGGAAATCGAACCTGAGTCCCTGGCACTGTGAGGCAGCAGTGCTAACCAATGTGCCACCGTGCCGCCCCATATTGGGGTTCCTGGCTTGAATCCCCATCACTCTAGATAGTTCCAATAAAAATCAATCCGCTGTCCTGAGTAAAGGAATTTCCTCCTTCATTCTTGGTGTCTCTACCTCCATTTTACATCTCCTGAATTCCAACAGATGGCAGAGCAGTGATGTGAATCCACTGGCATCACAGGGAAGCAGGCTAGCTACCCACTAATAAATTATGGGGGAAATGCTCTTGACACCCATTACTTCCTACTGACACATGGAATCATGTGAGACATCAAATGATTTAATTGAAAGAAAAACCATTCTGTATGTGCTCACAGAAATAAATGGAAAATTAGGGAAGAATTAGGCTAATATCCACATTTTAAGACGGGGAGAGATTAAGCATCTTAAGGTCATAGAATCCCTACAATACAGAAGAAGGCCATTCGGCCCATTGAGTCTGCACCAGCCACAATCCCACCCAGGCCCCTATCCCTATAACCTCATTATCGCCCTGACACAAAAAGGCAATTTAGCGTGGCTAATCTACCTAACCCGCACATCTTTGGACTGTGGGAGGAAACCCACGGAGAACGTGCAGACTTTGCACAGACAGTGACCCAAGCCGGGAATTGAACCTAGGTCCCTGGTGCTGTGAGGTAGCAGTGCTAACCACCAGGTCACTGGAAGAATATTTTTTAAACTAAAATTTAACTCTCCAAGATGAATTATGACACATGGATAAAATGTACAATAGAAGCACTAAAGCATGATCCGTGCTGTTTGGTTAGGAATCTGAGCTTGTTGATTGTTAATTGGCCATCATTTTTGTCACCTATCCAGTGCAAATGTTGAAGGAGCAGAAAGTTAATACCTGAGCAGTATTTTGCAGTGAGAATACTTCCACCAGGGGGCATCTTGAACCCAATTCAGGGCCTCATTGCCCTTTTGAGCCTATAATGTGGCACAAGTTCCCAGAGATACCTTGCCCCACTGGTTTTCAAACACTTACATAAGAGAGACCCCCCTTTTAAATTCAAAATTACAGTATCAGCCCCCCTAAGATAAACAGTATCAGTGTGGTAGAAAATATGCATTAGTATACGACAACCAAGATAAAAGCCCAGGTCTTCTGGTTTTCAGATCATCGTGAACAAGCCAGAATTTTCTAGCAGTTCACACCGGTGGGATCTTCCAGTCCTGCTGATGGCATCTTCCAGTCCCACCAATGGCGAACGTCCGCCGTGCGTTCCCGGCAATAGAGGGTGCAAATGACAGGAAAGCCCCTTGAGAGCAGTGGGTTCAGAAGATCCCACTGCTGGCTATTGGCGGGCTAGTGCAAAACACACTGCAGGGTGCACAGAATATCCACTCCCCCCCCCCCCCCCCCCCCCCCCAACTGGATGTACAACCCAAGATGCACGTTGGGACCTTGTGGAAGTCCCGATGTGCTGATTCCATGGGAAATGCCCGGGAAGTTTGAACTTCTGATGAGCAATTCCCGTGCTCCTCTGGATACTCCAGAAAAGTCTCCAACACTGAGCTGGAGTCAGAGACTTCGGACAGTTCCGTAGGACTAACCTGAACAGTTACCCAGGAACCGTTCAGATAGAAGAAAGAAAAATGATAGTCTAACTCTTGGGTAACTAGTGACCTCCCAATCATACTCCCTGAGCTGATTAGCCCTTGACCAGACAAACCCCTCCTCACCCACTGTGGTAAACCACTGTTAGCTTATTGCCTCTGTGTGTGTGTGTGTGACATGCCTGGGCATGGCCCTGCCTGAGACTCCTCCCCCCCCTGGTCCAGGTATAAAGGTGACTGCTCCCAACCCCCCTGCCTCAGTCTATAACCAGTTCAGCAGCATGGGTGTGCTCCAAGTCTTTTGCGAATAAAAGCCTATTTTTGCATACAAACTAGTCTTTGCTTGATTGATAGTGCCACCTACTGCCCTATCCACTTAACCTAACCCACCATTCACTTAACATTCACAATGGACATTCAAACTTATAGCAGCTAGTACCTTTTAAAAAAGCTTCAGCGCAGATTCTCTTTTCGATTTTCAAGTTTGCTGACGACACCACCGTAGTGGGTCGGATCTCAAACAATGATGAGACAGAGAATCTGGTGAACTGGTGTGGCAACAATAATCTCTCCCTCAATGTCTACAAAATGAAGGAGATTGTTATCGACTTCAGGAAGCGCAAAGGAGAACATGCCCCTGACTACATCAACAGGGATGAAGTAGAAAGGGTCGAAAGCTTCAAGTTTTTAAGTGTCCAGATCACCAACAATCTGTCCTGGTCCCCCCATGCCGACACTATAGTTAAGAAAGCCCACCAACGCCTCTATTTTCTCAGAAGACTAAGGAAATTTGGCATGTCAGCTACGACTCTCACCAACATTTACAGATGTACCCATAGAAAGCATTCTTGCTGTTGTATCACAGCTTGGTATGGTTCCTGCTCTGCTCAAGACCGCAAGGAACTACAAAAGGTCGTGAATGTAGCCCAATCCATCACCCAACCCAGCCTCCCATCCATTGACTTTGTCTACACTGCCCGCTGCCTCGGCAAAGCAGCCAGCATAATTAAGGACCCCACGCATCCCGGACATTCTCTCTTCCACCTTCTTCCTTCGGGAAAAAGATACAAAAGTCTGCAGTCACGTACCAACCGACTCAAGAACAGCTTCTTCCCTGCTGCTGTCAGACTTTTGAATGAACTTACCTTGCATTAAGTTGATCTTTCTCTACATCCTAGCTATGACTGTAACACTACATTCTGCACTCACTCGTTTCCTTCTCTATGAACGGTTTGTTTTGTCTGTATCGCATGCAAGAAACAATACTTTTCAGTGTATGTTAATACGTGTGACAATAATAAATCAAATCTTTGCATGGAGTCCTGTGCTGAGGGAGTTCCTTTGCATCCTGGAACGGAGGTCTGGTCTTTCAAACATATCCAGCTAAGTGGGTAGTTTTTGGTCTGATCAGCGATGGGCGCAGCGGTTCTGACCCTGAATGGAAGATTTGGGCCAATGTGTCACTAAATGCACTCACCTGATGAAGGAGCAGCGCTCCGAAAGCTCGTGATTCCAAATAAACCTGTTGGACTTTAACCTGGTGTGAGACTTGTTACTGTGCCCACCAAATACAGAATAGCGCATAATACTGAATTATTGAGAGAATTCTCATAGTGCAGCATACCTGACCACATAGGGCCATAAAACATGATGTCACCTGTACTTCCCTGGAGTACCCTGTTTGGAAGTACAGCTGGGTTGCCAAGTCTTGGCTCAGTGCCTCCAGCAATTAAAGATTAGTCTGTTGGATAACCTAGGAGAAAAGTCACAGAAGTAATAAACACTCTCTTGTTTCATTTTCTTTGAACACATTATTTTAGGAGCTATTAAAATGTTGGGGAGATGGTCAGAAAATGTGTTGGCTGCGTGTGATGGTTAATTGTGTGATGAAACTTCCAGGAATGCATCTGACCAGATTCGAAAGTCTGAACCTGTACAATCAATCAAAAGTAAAGTTTATTTATTAGTCACAAGTAAGGCTTACATTAACGCTGCAATGAAGTTACTGTGAAACTCCCCTAGTCGCCACAGTCCAGCACCTGTTCGGGTTAATGCACCTAACCAGCATGTCTTTCTGAATGTGGGAGGAAACCGGAGCACCCAGAAAAAACCCACACAGACACGGGGAGAATGTGCAAACTCCACACAGACAGTGACCCAAGCCAGGAATTTGAACCCGGGTCCCGGGCGCTGTGAGGCAGCAGTGCTAACCACTGTGCCACCATGCCGCCCCATTAATTTGGTTAACTGTAAAACAACACTAGTTGACGAAGCTGTCAGCAAACTGTACAGCAAAGTTATATTAGGTTACATGCATTCTAACAAGCTTTAACCACTGGGCATTGATTTTGGTTGCTTTGTGTGTGTAATTAAAATTATTTTCATTTCAGGTGATCTTTTCCACAATGCAAATCAGCTGTTTGTGACCCTTGAAGCTAAAACAAAGATGCCATTAACTAGTAAGGATTCACAGTGTTGAACTATTTCACCGTGCTTATTACTAAGCTAACAGGGCAGTGTGGTGATACAGTGGTTAGCACTGCTGCCTCAGAGCGTCAGGGACCAGAGTTCAAGTCTGGCCTTGGGTGACTGTCTTTGTGGAGTTTGCACATTCTCCCCATGTCTGCGTGGGTTTCCTCCAGTTTCCTCCCACAGTCCAAAGATGTGCAGGTTAGGTGGATTGGCCATGAGAAATTGCCCTTTAGTGTCCCAAGATGTGTAGGTTAGATGGGTTCACCATGGTAAATGTATTGGGTTACGGGGATAGGGTGGGGGTGAGGATTTGGGTAAGATGCTCTGTCAGAGAGTTGGTGCAGTCTCGATGGGTGAATAGCCTCCTTCTGCACTGTAGGGATTCTATGATTTCCATGATCAGGCCTCCAGGCAGAGTAGTGATCATTCAGGCAACACTAGAACCACTTCCAATACAGTGTTATCAACAATGGAATTGTTACCTCTAACTACAAGCTATTGGAATTCTTTTCCAAGCTTCTGATAACTTACAGCGTCTTTGATTATTAATTATTAACATAAATGCTCATTTAAATGTAAGGGCCCATTACTTATAACTAATTTGCACTTACACAACCCCACAGAAGCAGAGGTTTGTTGTTTAATTGCTCCTTGTGGTAAACCACTGTAGCTTATTGCCTGTGTGTGTGTGTGTGTGTGTGTGTGTGTGACATGCCTGGACATGCCCCTGCCGGCCCTGCCTGAGACTCCTCCTCCCCTGGTCCAGGTATAAAGGTGACTGCTCCCAACCCCCCTGCCTCAGTCGCCGGACCAGTTCATCAGCATGGGTGTGCTCCAAGTCTTTTGCGAATAAAAGCCTATTTGTTCTTGCATACAAACTAGCCTTTGGTTGATTGATAGTGCATTACTTCTCAAAGCACCTTTCACAGTAAATTGCATTGAACTGGGTTGAATGCCATAATTAGGAGGAAACCTGGCAGCTGCACAGTACAATCCCACAGATAGCAAAAGGTGATGAAAAATCAGGACAGAGATGGACGGAGGCTGGGATTGAGAGAGGAGAGACCTCATTGCAACCTGGGTTCAAAGCTGGACAAAAGAGCTGAACTCCAGAGGGGAGGTGAGAATGACAGCCCTTGATATCAAGGCAGCATGACACCGAGTGTGACATCAAGGATCCCTACCAAAACTGGAGTCAATGGGAATCAGGGGGGAAACTACCGATTGATTGAAGTCAGACCTAGTAGAAAGGAAGATGGAGCTTAATCATCTCATTTCCAGCACATCACTTGCATAAGTCGTGTCCTGGGCTCAACCATCTTCAGCTGATTCATAAGGTCAGAAGTGGTGATGTTTGTTGATGATTGCACAATATTCAGTACCAATCACCACTCCTTGGACACTGAAGCAGCTCATGTCCAAATGCAGCAAGACCTGGCCAATATCCAGTCTTGGGCTGACAAGTAATAAGTATCATTCGTGCTACAGAAGTGCTATTGCCACTTGACATTCAATGGCATTACCATCTGGAATCCCCTATTATCAACATCCTGGGGGTTACCATTGACCAGAAACTGAACTGGACTAGCCATATAAATACTGTGGCTACCAGAGCAGGCCCGAGACTAAGAATCCAGCGACAAGTAACTCATCCCGACTCCCTGAAGCCTTTCCACAAGGCACAATTCAGGAGTGTGATGAAATACTTTCTACTTGCCTGGATGAGTGCAGCTCCATTAAAGAAGTTTGACACCATCCAGGACAAAACAGCCCATTGATTGGCACCCCATTCACAATCATTCACTTCCTTCACCACCGAGTAACAGTGGCAGCAGTGTGTACCATCTACAAGATGTCCTGCAGGAACCCACTTTAAATAGCACCTTCCAAACCCATGTCCACTATCATCTAGAAGGACAAGAGTAGCGAGTTACAGGGGAACACTATCACCTGGCGGTTCCTCTCCAAGTCACTCACTATCCTAACTTGGAAGTACATCACTGTTAGAAACATAGAAGATAGGAGCAGGAGGAGGCCATTTGGCCCTTCGAGCCTGTTCCACCATTCATTACAATCATGGCTGATCATCCAACTCAATAGCCCAATCCTGCTTTTTCCCTATAACCTTTGATCCTATTCACCCCAAGTGCTATATCCAGTCACTATTTGAATACATTTCTTCAATGTTGCTGGGTCAAAATCATGGAAATCCCTCCCTAACAGCTCTATATGTGTACCTGCATGGACTATAGTAGTTCAAGAAGGCAGTCCACCATCACCTTCTCAAGGACAATTGGGGATAGGCAATAAATGCTGGCCTAACCCTATGAATGAATTTTTAAAAAAATTCTTTAACCGCGAACAAATAGAAACGTTATAAAAACTGGCATTTATCCAGAACTGAGCCACTTGTACTCAGCAACTTGGGCAAACAAATTACTATTTAGCCTACATTAAATGTACTCTTTGAGTTGGTTGCGAGGAGAGTTTACAAAAACAGGGTAGAAACAACTTGCTTTGTGTTATCCTCTATCTCCTTGCCGAGAATGCCTGACTGGACTGTAGTAGGTCACAAAGGCATTCACCACCAAGTTCTAAAGGGCAATTAGGGATGGGCAATAAATGCTAGCCTAGCCAGTGACACCCACATCCCAAGATTGACTTTTTAAAAATTATCAGTGTGGAAGTGGTTGTACAAACATTTTTTTTCCTGCAGAACAGAAAGGTCCTTAAAGGAGATGAAATCTGTAAAACATTTCCCTCGATATTAACATTTCTGTCACTGCAGGGTGCAACACTGCAGCCAGCTACTAGCTATAGCAAGTGCAGTGCTCTTTCACAAGATACTATCAGTTTATTTATTAGTGTCACAAGTAGGCTTACATTAACACTGCAATGAAGTTACTGTGAAAATCCCCAAGAGGCCACACTCCGGTGCCTGTTCAAGATTATGAAGGGGATAGATAGGGTGAACGGTGGGAAGCTTTTTCCCAGATCAGAAGTGACGTTCACGAGGGGTCACGGGCTCAAGGTGAGAGGGGCGAAGTATAACTCAGATATTAGAGGGATGTTTTTTACACAGAGGGTGGTGGGGGCCTGGAATGCGCTGCCAAGTAGGGTGGTGGAGGCAGGCACGCTGACATCGTTTAAGACTTACCTGGATAGTCACATGAGCAGTCTGGGAATGGAGGGATACAAACGATTGGTCTAGTTGGACCAAGGAGCGGCACAGGCTTGGAGGGCCGAAGGGCCTGTTTCCTGTGCTGTACTGTTCTTTGTTCTCTTTGTTCGGGTACACTGGGGGAGAATTTACATGGCCAATGCACCTAACGAGCACGTCTTTCAGACTGTGGGAGGAAACCCACGCAGACACAGGGAGAATGTGCAGACTCCGCACAGAGAGTGACCTAAGCCAGGAATCGAACCCAGTCTCTGGCGCTGTGCTTCCAGCTGATGTGGAATATTCCAATCCTGACCTCTTAACTCCAAATGTCAAAATCACCACAAAATTCTCCAGTGTCAACATCTTTGAATAAAATGAAGATTTAAGAATTTTTGGAGAAAATAAATATTTGTATAAAAGCTGATAGGAATGCAGCTGTCTGGAGGGTTTTTGACATGCGAATTATCTTAGCAGCAGTAAGTGATGTGGGGAACAATGGATTTAGAATTTTTGTTGTTAAAACTGTAGAAGAGGTGGGTTCAAAGTGGAGATATAAGAATGTAATTCACACATATATGCTAAAAGCCTGGTCCAAGGTGCTGTTTAGATAGAATAACATCAAAAGAGGAAAATGGTACATCAATAGCATGGTTAGTTCTGTACTGAAAGAGAAGGAGAGGAGAACAGCTGGTCAGCAATTACAACCATAGCCAAGCCTGGCTGGAAAGCAAAACTCTTGCTTACCAAGAGGCTCCAAGTAGCTGTTTTAAAAATCTCACAAATACTAAGCTGAGCCTAAACTTAAAGACAACTCATGGGTGGTAACTATTTGATGGATTTAGTTCATTGAGTTATACTGTGTATAAGGGATTTTTGAGTTCAAGGACAGATAGATTGAAATGGGTTTAATTCTACAAGATACAAGCCATTATTTTAGTTACGGTCACTTTTGTTTTAGAACATAGAACATAGAACATTACAGCGCAGAACAGGCCCTTCGGCCCACGATGTTGCACCGACCAGTTTAAAAAAAAAACTGTGACCCTCCAACCTAAACCAATTTCTTTTCGTCCATGAACCTATCTACGGATCTCTTAAACGCCCCCAAACTAGGCGCATTTACTACTGATGCTGGCAGGGCATTCCAATCCCTCACCACCCTCTGGGTAAAGAACCTACCCCTGACATCGGTTCTATAACTACCCCCCCTCAATTTAAAGCCATGCCCCCTCGTGCTGGATTTCTCCATCAGAGGAAAAAGGCTATCACTATCCACCCTATCTAAACCTCTAATCATCTTATATGTTTCAATAAGATCCCCTCTTAGCCGCCGCCTTTCCAGCGAAAACAATCCCAAATCCCTCAGCCTCTCCTCATAGGATCTCCCCTCCATACCAGGCAACATCCTGGTAAACCTCCTCTGCACCCTCTCCAAAGCCTCCACATCCTTCCTGTAATGTGGGGACCAGAACTGCACACAGTACTCCAAGTGCGGCCGCACCAGAGTTGTGTACAGTTGCAACATAACGCTACGACTCCTAAATTCAATCCCCCTACCAATAAACGCCAAGACACCATATGCCTTCTTAACAACCTTATCTACTTGATTCCCAACTTTCAGGGATCTATGCACACATACACCTAGATCCCTCTGCTCCTCCACACTATTCAAAGTCCTCCCGTTAGCCCTATACTCAACACATCTGTTATTCCTACCAAAGTGAATTACCTCACACTTCTCCGCATTAAACTCCATCCGCCACCTCTCGGCCCAACTTTGCAACCTGTCTAAGTCTTCCTGCAAACTACGACACCCTTCCTCACTGTCTACCACACCACCGACTTTGGTGTCATCAGCAAATTTGCTAATCCACCCAACTATACCCTCATCCAGATCATTAATAAATATTACAAACAGCAGTGGCCCCAAAACAGATCCCTGAGGTACACCACTTGTAACCGCACTCCATGATGAATATTTACTATCAACCACCACCCTCTGTTTCCTATCCGCTAGCCAATTCCTGATCCAATTTCCTAGATCACCCCCAATCCCATACATCTGCATTTTCTGCAGAAGCCTACCATGGTGAACCTTATCAAACGCCTTACTAAAATCCATATATACCACGTCCACTGCCTTGCCCCCATCCACCTCCTTGGTCACTTTCTCAAAAAACTCAATAAGGTTAGTAAGGCACGACCTACCTGCCACAAAACCATGCTGACTATCACCTATCAATTCATTACTCTCCAAATAACTATAAATCCTATCCCTTATAATTTTTTCCAACATCTTGCCGACAACAGAAGTGAGACTCACCGGTCTATAATTCCCGGGGAAGTCTCTGTTCCCCTTCTTAAACAATGGGACAACATTCGCTAACCTCCAATCTTCTGGTACTATACCAGAGGCCAACGACGACCTGAAGATCAGAGCCAGAGGCTCTGCAATCACTTCTCTTGCCTCCCAGAGAATCCTTGGATAAATCCCATCCGGACCAGGGGATTTATCTATTTTCAGACCCTCCAGAATATCCTGCACATCCTCCTTATCAACTGTAATACTGTCTATTCTACTCCCTTGCAACCCAGTGTCCTCCTCAGCTATATTCATGTCCCCTTGCGTGAACACCGAAGAGAAATATTGGTTCAATGCTTCACCAATCTCCTCCGGTTCCACACATAACTTCCCTCTGCCATCTATAACTGGCCCTAAACTTGCCCTAACCAACCTTCTGTTCTTGACATACCTATAGAACGCCTTAGGATTCTCTTTAACCCTATCCGCCAAAGTCTTTTCTTTGTGGTTTTTCTTGTTGCGTGTTTCTTTTACATTAATAAACATTATTTTACTTTGAAAGCAAGACTTGACCTTTCCTCACTGATTTGCATATCTTTCCTCGCATTATACCAAATCACAAAATACACTAGTAAGAACCGGTGTTCCAAGTTACCCTTCTGGGTTTTGCAATACCCTCACATTTAACATTGGTGGGGTTTGAATTGGGACCTTATGTCCAAATTCAAAAATGTTAACAGCATTCAGAGGTATATTTTCTTGATAGTGTATGAAGTACACAAGCAAGCCATACAAATTTGCCTGAACACATCAAGATTAACAGAAGAGCTAAATGAGTCCCAAAGAAAGACCGATTCAGAATCAGGTTAAATCTCTGCATTCATCATTATACAATTTTGACAACAGTCTATAAAATCCATAGAGCACTCTGTCAGCTGATGCAGAGAAAAGGGTATGTACTGTGATTTTTCAAACACAGAGCTAACGACAGAGTTGTTGAGTTGGTAATCATGTCCACTCTCATGGAAACATTCCAGAAAGATCTGCTAGACAAGACCAAAATATATACCATTGAAGAACTACTCAAGGATGGAATGCGTTGTTACGCTTGCAGGAGATTGCAAGTCCATCAACTGATCTGGTACATTTTGCACAATGCAAACACCAACAGTTAAAAGAAGAAATGACAAAAGATTCTACTCTATAGTTTAAGTTTATTTATTAGTGTCACAAGTAGGCTTATAATAACACTGCAATGAAGCTACTGTGAAAATCCCTTAGTCGCCACACTCTGGCGTCTGCTTGGGTACACCGAGGGAGAATTTAGCATGGCCAATGCACCTAACCAGCACATCTTTTGGACTGTGGGAGGAAACCAGAGCAATGGAAAACCATTATTGAAAGATGATCTGATTCAATTCAGCATGTCCACAAACACAAGACCATTTTGGCCTTACTGGGTGGGACAAGCTAGGTATCTCTCAAGAGTCATTTTTTAAAACAGGCTGGATATCATATTGGAATCTTAGTGACCTGACACTCTTCAACAACTTCATCACTCACACAGGGGCATAGATCAAACAAAACGATGTGTAAGGGAGACAATCTATTTGCCGGGTATGAACAATGATATTGTAGTCATCATCAAGATATGTGAGGCATGTCAAGCACATATACCAAGTCAGCACAAAGCACCACTGATTCCACATGAAGTCCGATCCATCCTTGGTCCAAAATTGCATCCAACTCCTTTCATGTCTGTATCACTGATTTCATTGTCAACAGCGACTACTTTACCAAATACCCTATTATTCGACAATTGCACAATATGCCAAGCACAACAGTCATGCATAAGCAATTGTGCCAACATGTTAAGTGTTCCTTTATTGTGACTAGGCACATGGGAACAGATATACACATTATAAACACTGAAGACACATCAGCAGAACTCTGTTCTCTGTTTATCCCCATTCCCAGTCCTTTGCTCTCTCTCCCAGGCTCTCTTCTCATCTCCTGTTTCCAGCTCTTCCTCTCACATTCCCAGTCTCTAACTGCATTCCCAATTTATCTCTCCCATCCCCATTCTCCCTCCCAATCATAGTTTCCCTAGTGCTCCCAACCTCTCTCACCCATTCCCACACAACCTTTCCACTCCCTCTCAATCTCGCTCTCACACAATCCCACTCTTTCCTGCTCCCTCATTCTCTCTCATTCCCACATTCCGTAATTCTCTTTCTCTCTTTCCCAGGTACTCTAATTTTCTCTCTCACTCAACCCTCTCTCCCCCTCTGAGCCTCTCATTCTTGCTCACCCCCATACTCTTTCCATTCCCTCTCTCATTTCCTCCTGTCTCTCATTTTCCCTCCTCCCCAATCTCTCTCACCCATTCTGCCCCCTCTGTCCCACACCTGCCCTCTCTCTTGCTCCCATCCACCCCCCCCCGACTTCCCCAGTCCCTCTCCCATCCCATTTCACCCTTCCTTTCCTGTTTGCTTCCCCCCAATGTTCTCCTTCCACCCCTGTTCCCTCTCTCATTCTCCCCCAGTCCCACTCATTGCCCCCTCCTGTCTAACCCCCATTCCCCTTCTCTTATTGCCCTTTCCCAATCATAAGAACATAAGAAATAGGAGCAGGAGTAGGCCATCTAGCCCCTCGAGCCTGCCCCACCATTCAATAAGATCATGGCAATCACTCCCTATCTCATCTCCCTCTTCTCTCTAATTATTCCCTCTATCTCTCACATACCTCTTCTCCCACATCATTCCCTCTCCCAACTTGATTACCCACACCCCCCCCTCTTTGATTTGATTTATTATTGTCACATGTATTGGTATACCATGAAAAGTATTGTTTCTCGCATGCTATATAATCAAATCATACCATTCATAAAGTATATAGGAGAGAAGGAAAGGAGAGGGTGCAGAATGTAGTGTTACAGTCATAGCTAGGGTGCAGAGAAAGATCCACTTAATGTAAGGTAGGCCCATTCAAAAGCAGGGAAGCAGCAGGGAAGAAGCTGTTCTTGAGTTGGTTGGTACATGGTCCTCATTTCTAAAAATATACTAAGAAAAAGAGTGGCTAAAGTAAA